>NC_141695.1:1090650900-1091286083 GCF_964263255.1 Lissotriton vulgaris
GCAGCCAAGACCAAAGTCCTCATCCTGGGCTCCTCCCCCTCCACCTGGGATAACTCTTGGTGGGCCACAGCGCTCAGATTCCTCCCCTCCACACCCATGGACCATGCACGAAACCTCGGCATCATCCTGGACACCTCAATCTCAATATACTGCCAAATCAACACTGTTTGGTCCTCCTGCTTCCACACACTCCACCTCCTTCATAGGATTTTCAAGTGGATCCCAGTAGAGTACACAAAAAAGGTCACCCATGCGCTCATCAGTAGCACACTCAACTACAGCAACACAGTGTATGCCAGCACCACCCAGAAACTCCTAAAAAACTGCAGACCATCCAGAATGCTCTGCCAGGCTCACTTTGAACATCCCACACCACAACCACATCACCGACTGCCTGAGAAATCTTCACTGGCTTCCTGTCAAAAAGAGGATCACCTTCATGCTACACATGCACCCCTACAAAGCCCTCCACAATGCTGGACATACATACCTCAAACACCATTTCTCCTTCTACGCTCCCACCAGATGTCTCCGCTCCATCCAACTGGCCCTGGCCACATCCCACAGATCCGCAAGACCATGGTGCAATTCAGTAAGGACCTCAAGACCTTGCTTTTCGACTGAACCGCAGACCCACCCCCGACCCCCACCCAGTGCCTTGAGACCCTCACAGGTGAGTAGTCGCACTTTATTAAGAACATCGATTGATTGATTGAAACTAGTGGCACTCATTTGGAAGGAGTGTGAGTACAAGCTGCCTGAACAGTGCTTTTTCAGTGTAAGGTGATAAATATATTGGTGTCTTGAGTGGGTAGCATGGTCCTCCTTTTTAGGGGTGGTTTGCAACAATAACACTGTTTCAAAGACCAGTTAAATTTGAGCTAATATCATTGTACATTTGATTATTCCTGGATTTTAGTGCGAACATGAAGACCTTAAGCGAAATGTTGGGTAAAGAATAATACTTCATCAGTAGAAAATACATTATGAATACATTGTTTTCAGATGCTTAATTGCTCATTTTATTTGCAATTATCTTTTAGTTTACTTTTTGTTTTCTATCCGTGGCCTGGGGGAGCACTGCCTACTACAGCTATATCTTCCCAAATGGAAAACTTTTTTCAAACACAACACATTTTCATTAACGTCTGCTGCTTTAAAAAATGTTTTCCACTTGGGAATGCACATGCAGGGGCAGAGAGAGGCTGCATTCCCTTTCAGGCCTCCATCCCTGCATTCATAGCCAATAAAAGACTGTCTTGTCTAATTAATAGACATTTCACAGGTCTTTTTGTGACTCCCGTGAATAGGAGTTTTGTGTTGTAACGTGGCGCTGACTTTTAGCAGTGCTTCTTTTCCTTATTGTGTATTACATCCCCAGTGTTCTCTCATTGTTAGCTGTGTGTGTGGATTCCACCAAGGACAGTTTGTACTGTGGCTGGCATTAGAGGGGCCACGCTTAGGGTGCTCTGTCTGACTTCAATAAAGCTGTGTTTCCCACTGAATCTGAGTAGGTGTCATCACTACATTTTGCAACGCCATCTTTAAGCACATAAATCACATTACAAAATTGCGGGCAGGCTGAAGGAGTTAAGTATGAACTAACAGCCTGATTCATGAAAAACGGGATTTGCGATTCTCAAATAGCGAAAAATTGCGAATCGCTATTAAGAAATCGCAAATCTGAATTCATGAAGATTAGCGATAAAAAAATGCGATTCGCACGCGGGCGCAAATTTCGTTTGCGATTAACGATAATCGCAGAAAAATCGCTATTTCCGGCTACCCGGGTCGGGATAGCGAACTCGTAAATAGCGATATCGCTAATTGCGAGATCGCAAAATCGCGAGATTGGGAAAACGGGAAGTCGCATTTCGAGCACAGTGATGACATCACAACCAGGAAGCAGCCAGTTACCACCCCCATTCACCACAGTGAGGCAGACCTCGAGGGAGCAAGTGGGAGAGCTGCTGCTATTCTACTGGTGATTTGTACTCTGCAACAACTTTGCTGCCATGTCAGAGGAACCTGTTCCTGGCCCCAGCAACACCACAGGGAGAAAAAGGAAGCTCAAATTCTCAGAGCAGGAGCTCGAACATTTGATTGAAGGGGTGGTGGCCAACCATGCCAAACTGTTTGGCAAAGACTTCAGGAGGGTCCCGGAGCAGGAAAAAAGGAGGATCTGGCAGGGAATAGCCTCCACCGTCAACTCCGTGGGTGTGGCCGATAGGTCACTAGATGAACTTAAAAAAAGATGGTATGACCTCCGAGGTCGTGCCAAAGAGAAGGTGGCGGAGCGCCTTGGAGAGGCATCGGGCACTGGAGGTGGCGGACCTATAGTCCCTCCTAACACAGCCTTGGAGGACCAGGTGGAAGACACCCTTGAGAGGAAGGCGTGCATTGGCTTCACACATCTGGACTCACCCTGCCCCACCCAAGACACCCAAGGTAAGTGGCATGCGACTGCGACCCTGTCCCCTATGAATGTCCATGACCATATAGGCTCCCATAATGTCCCATAGTCATGCCATTGTTGCACATCAGGGAATGCCCTGAAGGATTGTGGGAGATGTAGTGTGGCCACAATGTAGTAGTACCACAATGCAGCCAGACAGGTTCCAAAGTACGCAAAGCCACAGCCATTAAGGGAATGTCACCCAGCATGCATGTAGCAACTGCACGTCTGACAGATACATGCAACTAATGATCGTCCACTTACCCTCACAGGTGGCGCTGAAAGCAGCGACAGCGAAAGGCTGCTAATTGATGAGGAGGCCCAGGAGGAGGAGGTGCCACCACAAACACAGGCACCAGCCCCTGCCGCTGTAACAACACCAGCAGCCAGGTCCACCAACAGTGTGCCCCCTGCGTCTGGCGCACCATCTACAGCCACAGCCAGGCCTGCGACTATTGTGCCCCCTGCGTCTGGCGCACCAACTACAGCCGCAGCTAGGCCCGCGACTAGTGTGCCTCCAGTCCCAGCCGCACCAGCAACGCCTGCTGTGACACCACCAGCAGCTGGTGCTACAACATCTGGGCCCGCTACAGCGGCAACACAGCGGCCAGCCACAGTGTCAGGCCAGCAGAGCAGGCGTGGCAGGTCTCGCCAGCACACCACTGCAGCAATCAGCAGGAGGGGCAATGGACAGGGGCTGGCGCGTATGAGCGTCGAAAGACGCATGTTGCGTATCCATCAGCGCCAGGCACGGCAGCAAGGTGCCATTCAGCTCCAGCTCTACAAGATTGGGCGCAATGTGGCCGGAGTGGGTGACCGCATGGACTGCATGACGGCGGCCATGGCAGGTGTGGGGGACCGCATGGACAACATGACTGCAGCCATGGCAGGTGTGGGGGAGGGAATGGCCCGCATGACTGCAGCCATGGAGGCCAACACTGCAGTGATGACTACTCAGCGCAGTGAAGCACGCCGGCGCCACCATCAGCTCATGAGCCGGCTGGCCGCCTACAGCAGGTCCAATTATGTTGCAGCCAATGCAACTTCACAGTTGTCGCGGCGGTCCCTAGCACAGCAGCACCAACTCATCCAGTGCTGTGAGGATATGACCAGGGTCCTGGAGCACCTGACCACGGCGGTGACAGCACTACACCCTCCTGCTCTACCTGCCACTGTTGGGGGTGATGATGTAAGTGAGGCATTCAGCATGAGCAGCCACTCTGCCTCACAAGTCCCGCCACTCAGGTGCAGCACCAGGCCCACGGCAGGTACAGGTGCCCCGGACGATGATGAGCCTCAGAGGCGCTTGGGTGGAACGCGCAGGAGGCGCGATTGACTACATATGACAATTACAGGCACAGGCTGACTATAAGCCTGCCCTGTCCTTTGACACAGCAGTATGCAGTAATACTGTTAGTAGAATATAGTTGAAGTGGTACCATTTTTGTGATTGAAACAAATATATTTATTTTGCAGCACACAGTAGCGTTGTGTCATTATTACATTTTGCATGCATTAGTGATTTGTGGGGTGAGGGAAGAGGGTGCACTAGAAACTGTTCACTGTGATGTGGTTGCAACGTCTGTGGCCTTCAGCTGGGTTCTCCCCACGTGCATGGCACGCATGTGCAGGTGGCCGGTTGTCCCCTTCAGATTCACTGCCAGAGATGTCGACAGGTATCCGGCGCTTGGTTGCAATGTTATGTAGTATTGCTCAGACAGCCACACTGCGGCAGCACACTGCAGGACTGTAATACATGGCCCCACCTGTCTTGTGCAGTATGCGGAACCTGCTCTTGAGCAGGCCAAATGTCCTTTCTATGCAATTCCTTGTCCGTATGTGTGCTATATTGTAGCGCCGTTGCTGGGGTGTAGCAGGGTTGAGGTATGGGGTGAGGAGGTATTCACGGAGGGCGTAGCCACTGTCACCTGAATGAGAGGAGCAGAGGGTGTTTGCCTGTGCTGCGCTGCTACCTAATTGCAACGTGACATTGTCGACAAAGTGTACTTACCAAGTAGGTGTCCTTCCCCGAAGTCTTCCCTGGCCAGTCGTGTGTGGAGGCCGCTGTGCCGGAATATGAAGGAGTCATGGCTACTCCCTGGGTACTGGGCCACAATGTCAGTGATGTATGTCTTAGCATTGCAGACCATCTGTATGTTGAGGGAGTGGCAGGACTTGCGATTGCGGAACATATACTCCGTGGCAGCTGGTGGGCAGATGGCGATGTGGGTACAGCCTATGCATCCGAGTACATGTGGAAAATGGGCTACATTGTAGAATTGTAGCTTGGTCAAGTCCAAATCCTGTTGGCTGGTGGGAAATGTGATGTGACGGTGTAGCTGGGTGAGCATGGCGTCAACAAAAGTCTGGAGGCAGCGTGACATGGTGGGCTGGGATATCCCCCCAGCAGCCGCTACTATCCCCTGGAAGCTCCCGGAGGCCAGGAGGTGCAGGCTACACAATACCTGCACATGTGTAGGCACCGCATTGGTACGCCTTGTTGGGTGCTGCATCAGGGGGTCAAGGTCCTGTATTAGCTGCATTATCATTTCCCCATTCAGCCTGTATTTTGCATATATCTGCTCTCTGGTTTGGCCCAGCAAGGTGACCCGCTGGCGAAAAATCCTGTCCTGGATCCTGCGTCTCCTCCATGCTGCTCGCTGTAGCCTTCGACGCCTGACCACCATGTACATTCCTGGCATTGTGGAACTCCTAATGCTGCTGCTGATTGTCCTTATGTGTGATTGGTCAGGCCTGTACCTCTTACTGATTGGCCAACGGTTTTTTAAATGGAAATTTTTGATGGCTTTTATGGTTACCACCTGCTTTGAGTTGTCCTTAATTTGCGCCGCGATTTTTGGGTTTTTCGCAATTTGCGATTTTTCATGAATGCCGATTGCGATAGTATTGTGAATTCGCTATTTATTTCGCAGAATCCGTGGATTGTCGCTTTTTCCGATTCGCTAATGCTCTCCTACCGGGATTCTGCGAATATAATTGCGAATTCGCAATTATGGGTTTGCGAAGTCGCTATTTTCTTGTTGAATCCCGATTACGGATATTGCGCCCGCAATTGCATTTTCGCAGCGATTGCGGGCGCAATTTAGCTTCATGAATCAGGCGGTTAGTGCCTGCTAATTACCACCTGCCAAAATGTACATCAGGCCCCGTTGTTTTGCACACAAAAAAAGAGTACATTTCTTTTTTTCGATATACTTTTACAGCCTTCTATCTAGATCATGAATTCAATACAGCATTGTAAACTGTAATATAGCACCCAAAAAGGTTCTCTCTGATCTACTGTGATAGTCTCTTGGGCCCATATTTAAGAGTTACTACCATTGTTCCTCATTGATCCCCTCTACCTTCTGTGATTTTTAACATGTACATGAATCCCTTCCATGACCAGAATCAGATAATGGTTCTTTGTACTTAATACATACGTTATACACATTGTTCTCAATCACAGGTAACATCGAAGATGACACCTGGATATTAAACGACTGCAAAGAGGAAATACAGATTGGATGCTATCAGAATCGATGGCCTTAAACGTGTAAAGACAATAAGCAAATTGGAGGGGCCATGCTTATCCTGTCTACATAAGTTAAACCTCAACATGCAGCTTACTTTGCAATCTCAAGCTAGCTAACTGCTGGTGCATAAAAAGGCTCCATAGCACCATGCCCACACCTTTGTAGGACAGTGCGAACGTGTGTGCATGAGTCTAGCATAGGTTTTATACTGGAAGGGTATGCTTCCAGTACAAAACACGATGCATAGACTAACTTTAAAACATGTCACAGCATGTAGGTGTGCTTTACAGTGGAGTTCTACTTTGCTACTACATCGAGGAGGTGTAATTGGCGTAAACACTACCTATCATTGTCAGTAGAAAGGTGTAGGAATTTGGGTTACTGGTTGAGGGGATGAAACCTTACTCAAGCTGCAATCACAATTCTTGTCAGCGTGAAACTCAAACAAACCCCAAATTAACCTGTTCTTTACCCCGTGGTAGCTTGACACAAAAGCAGTTAGACTTAACTTAGAGGCAATATGTTAAGTATTATGCAGCCCACTAAACAATAATTAAGTGAGAACTCAACAGAAAAATCCCATTTAGAAAAATATGGTATAAATTATTAAATGATTTGACACCAAAATGACAAAAATCCAATTAATAGGACCAGACATATGCAATTTTAAATATTTTGTAGAAATCATGTGATACAAAGCAAAAAGTACCAAGCGTGCTTATACGTTCACTGGGACCGGGTCCAAGTCACTAGTTTAGGTCAATCCCAAGGGATAAGGCCCTCATCGCTAACCTGAGGAGGGAACATAAATTAATTTTAAAGGAGAGAAAAAACGCCATTAAAAGCGATGCATGGAATAAACTTCTCACTGTAGACGTTTTGCGAGATAAGAAGAAATTCTGGGACATTATAAACCAGCCGTTCCTTGCTGGGGTAGATAACGCAGTCACTGACTGCGTTATTCCTGATGAGAAGTGGGTTCTCCACTTCAAAGATGTATACGGTGACAAGAATAGTCCAGTCCCTTGTGGTACAATGGCAGTCCGGGGCTCCCCCCGGTAGAGTTTAACGAAGATGAGGTATTGAAGGCTATTCTAGAGACATCGAAAAATAAGGCTCCGGGACCTGATGGGGTACCCGCGGACCTATATAGACATTCTCCGATAATTTGGTCCCAGGTGTTAACTAAAGTCTTCCGGGCAGCAAATGACAACGTATTACCCGATACCTGGGTGACCTCCATTATAGTGCCACTTTTTAAAAAGGGTCAACGCGAGGACCCAGGGTGTTACAGACCCATCTCCCTCCTCGACTCAGCCATTAAGATCCTTGGCAGAGTCCTACTGTCAAAACTGAGGTTAAATCTGGAGGTCTGTGGGGGGCTCTCGAACATACAATATGGGTTCAGAGAGAAACGAGGTACCCTGGATCAATGTTCCAACTTGCACCTCTTAATCTCCAAATATACGGTAGCCGGGGAGGGGTCACTTTATTTGGCCTTCGTGGACCTCTCCTCGGCTTTCGATTTGGTGAACAGGTCCAAGCTGTGGTCCATTCTACTAGAGATAGGAATAGACGCATAACTCCTGATGCAAAGAAGCCATGAATGTAACCAGAGGAGTTATTTGCCAAAGTACGGGTCACAAAGGAAGGTAGGTGTACGGACAGATTTAGGTCAGAGAAAGGGGTGCGCCAAGGGTGCATTCTGGCCCCCCTCCTTTTTACCATTTACATTAATGGGCTGGGAAAACATCTAGAGGCAGGGGTGGCAGACGTTCCGCGTGTAGGAGGAGTGCAGGTTCCGGCCCTCCTATATGTGGACGATGCTGTCTTAATAGCGCGCACTGGTAATGGCCTACAGGCTTTATTGGACCTCTTTGGTTCCTTCATGGAGAACCTTGACTTAAGAGTCAACGCAAAATAATCGCACTCCATGATAGTAGGCTGACAGAGAAGTAAGCCTAGATCCAAAACTTTCATCTGTAAGGGCGAGGTGGTTTCAAGGGTCCCAGTCCTTCCTTATCTGGGGGTCCTTTTTGATGAGAGGGGGTCCTGGGTTCCCCAGATAAAGGCGAAGAGTCTATCCTTGGCCCGTTCCACATCTCCCTTGTGGGGCTTTGCAAAAAGGTTGGGGGCCAGACCGATGGAGGCACTTTTGAAAGTTTATAATAGTAAGTGCATTCCCATCGTGACTTATGGGTCCGTTTTGTGGGGCTGCGCTACTCATGACAAAATTCAAAGGGTAGAGAATGGGCTTATTCAGCAATTTTTATCTGTCCCTAAATCCACCCCTACCTTCTCCATCCATGAGGAAGTGGGTCTGCCCTATATTACGGACAAGCTGAAATTGGCACCCCTACTTTTCTGGGCTAAAACATGGCTCAATTCAGAACTAACCTTGAACTATGTAATTCTGTCGGATGTCATTTTCTTGGATCATGCTATGAAAATACCCTGGCTGAACTATCTAAAAAACACCTTTGATTTCCTAGGTAGACCTGAACTTTTTTTGTCACCATCCAATATTAGGAGAGAAGATGTTAAATGGATTAAGTACCATTTTTTAGAGAGGGTACGCTTAGACAGAGAGGAGAAGGAACTAGTGAAACCATCAGTAAGATCATACCTAGTGTTAACCATTACTCCCTCCCTGGAACCGTATCTAAAAATTGTCAACAAACCTCTTCACAGATTTTTATTAACAAAACTCAGGTTTAATATGATCCATTATTTATTAGGTTGTTACCAATCTTGGGCAAAACCAGAAGACGCCCCCCCCCTGTGATTGTGATACATTATTTAATCAAGATACCATGCATTTCATGATGTTCTGTGGGTTTTATACTACCGCAAGGAAAAAATATTTGATACCTGTCTTGAGGGAGGCTGGCTTTATTCAAGTCAGGTCTGCATTAATTCACCTCCAGATGTTGGGCAATACTTACATTATCTTCAATGTTGCAAGTTTCTTAGCGGAAGCTTTTAGAATCAGGAACAAACGTGTCCCACAGAACGTTCTATTTTAATCATGGTATTGTTTTAATTGATTTTAAACTATGTATATATGATGTATAACAGGCTAACTAGGTCTCAGCACTGATGTTGTACATAAATGAACTGTCGATTTAAATTCTGTTTGTATTCTTATCTGCCTTTTATGATTTTTTTAAAAAAATCGAATAAAATGTACTTTGACTGACGAAAATCCAATTAATAGAACAAGACATATGCAATTTTAAATATTTTGTAGAAATCATGTGATACAAAGTAAAAAGTACCAGCATGCTTATCCGGTCACTGTGACCGGGTCCAAGTCACAAGTTTAGGTCAACTCTGATGGAGAGTGGGCCAGATAAAAGACTGAGTTCAATCTGCTGAAAAATCCTTTGAGGCTTGGGTGTTGAGATGCAAAATCCTTTCGCCACACTGTGTGGGCCAGCGTTCAAGACCTATTGACAAGAGATGCGGGGCAGGGTCTGGCGCAGAGATAGGTCATGCAGCAGAGGAGTCGAGGAACTCTTAATGGGAGCTTGTTATAAAAAGTCCTGGTCATCATCAAGGCAGCTAGTGGGGCTTGTGAAGCCTTGCACTGTGAAGTGTCAGCACAGGGAATGCTGTGCTGAGCCCATGTCGGCATCGGGCCAGGTAGAGGAAGCCACTTGGACTTGCAAGGACTTCCATTGAGATGCCTGAGGGTACTCTACATCATGCTGAGTTTCAGACGATATCAAGCTTTGTCATGCTGTATCTAGATCTGTGGATTGTGTCAACATCAAGGAAGCCTGGGATGTTCCTGTGACAGTGGGCCAGCCAACTGACCCTTGGAAATTCCTTGGAGGCCCTGGTCCACACAGGCAGGCTGAGTTCAGCAGGGCAGCTCCAGGCAGCAGAAGAGTCCTGGGACAGCAAAGCAGTCCTCGGCCAGCAAGCAGGTCAGCAGGGAAAGCTTCACAGCTGGTCAGTCCTTGCTGGCAGACAGGGCGAGAAGTTATCTTGAAAGTTCGGTTGAGGGTGAAAAATAAATACATGGTGCCAGCTTTGAAGTGGGCGAAGCTTCTAGAGTTTTCCACCCCCAAACGTGTCTGGAATTTTCTTTCTCGCTGACCTGCTCCAACTAGTCTGGTGGCACAAAAGACTAGTGTGAAACCCTTTGTGAGTATGTTGAGGCAGAGTCTTTGTGAAGTGCAAGAGTGGTAGGTGACAGCTTCTCCCCTGCATCCTAACTGAGTTGGCCCATCCTGATAACACCTACTCCCCCTTTGTCTCACTGTCTTCGAGGAATCACAAAGAACAAATGCCAGCTACAGCTAGTGATGTAACCCAGGACACAGACTGCAGGCACCAAATAGTTATGATATGAAAATGTCTGCTTTCTAATACTGGCACTTTCGGAATTCTGACTGAAAAACGAACCTTACCATCAAAAGGGTTTTAAATATAAATTCTTTAGACA
Organism: Lissotriton vulgaris; assembly: GCF_964263255.1. Taxonomy (NCBI): domain Eukaryota; kingdom Metazoa; phylum Chordata; class Amphibia; order Caudata; family Salamandridae; genus Lissotriton; species Lissotriton vulgaris. Next base: position 1,090,661,345 of record NC_141695.1, read on the forward strand.
CCAAACTCATTCCTCCTATCTGCTCGCAAATTAAAGTGATCACTTACAACATGTAATAAGGTAACCCAATGTTATTCTATGGGAGAGGCAGGCCTTACGGTAGTGAAAAATTTGTGTAAGAGTTTTTTACTACCAGGACATGTAAAACTTAAATGTGCATGTCCTACTTTTTAAATACAGGTCACTCTGCCCTCTGGGCTGTGTAGGGCCTAACCTGTGGGGACTTACCTGTACTAAAGAGGACGTTTTAGGCCTGGCAAAATGTATACTTTGCCCCTTTGAAATAGCAGTTTAAAATTGCATATACAGGCTGCAAAGGCAGGCCTGAGACATGTTTAAAAGGCTACTTAGGTGGGGGACAAAATTAGTGCTGCAGGCCCACCAGTAGCATTTAATTTACAGGCATTGGGTACAGGCAGTATCACTTTACTAGGGACTTACAACTAAATTAAATGTGCCAATTGGGTGGAAGTCAATCTTATCATGTTTAGGGAGATGGAGCACAAGCACTTTAGCACTGGTTAGCAGCGGTAAAGTGTGCAGAGCCATAAGGCCAGCAAAAACAAATGTATTAAAGACAAGAGGATTGAAGGCAAAAAGTGAGGCAAAATCACAGCAAGGATATCAGGTCAAACAATTGGGCTTTGCATAAAAAAACATAGGTGGTATGGCGGGAGTGTGAAAGATATTTATGTATTTATGGCTTTGTGCGTCATTAATAAATTGCAGACTGAATTTCTACCTTTGATTACACATATAAATGCCCATATAATACACATGCATTTGAAATGAATTCTCTATGTGTAGAAATGTGTGTGTTTCAACATATATTAACTGGTTCACAATTTAATACAAACGCCATCTTTTCTAAGATTGAAGTCAGGCATCCTTATTACTCCTGTCTTTCCCCTGCCCAATGTTTCTCCTCGCAAATTCTGCAGCACACAATCAAAGTGAAATGTGCTGGGCTTGAATAGCTTGGGCAATCACAGCGTCTCTCTTAGTCTACTGTCCCTGTTTGTTCATTGGATCACCCGAACAGATTCTACCTCAATCAATTTAAAATCTTGCTGCCAGGATGTTTATAGTAGATATTTGCATCTATCTTATTTCACCTTCAAGGAAGATTCTACATTGTTGCTCTTTGCAGCTAGAATAACGTTTTAGTGCTTCATTGGTTGTATTTTGTCCTATAGAGACATGCACGGGTTGATGGACAAAAACGATATATCCAAAAAGAAAATTGATGCCTGCATTAACACTTATGCAAATTTTCTTTGGATGTGACGTGATTATCTGGAAAAAAATATAAAAATGTTTCAGACACTCACAGAACCTTCCCCAATAGTTTCACAAGTCAGATTTTATGTTTTCTTTCTCAATACTTCACAAAACCAAAAACATTAAACATGAAATACCACAATATTCAAACCTAGTTCATAATTAATTCCTACCCATACCCTCTAAACCTGGTGCAAAATAACACACATATATATCAGAGGGGGTGTAGTCCATTATTCAAGAGTATGAGGGATACTTCCACCTCCACTCAGTCCATGCAGTGTGTGTTTGTAAATTAAAACATATACTTTTTATTTCATTAAACTTCTCCACTTCTTCCGGTCGAAGCATTTCGGCCCACTGACTCGGGCCTTATCAGGACATGGGCAACAAAAGAAAGACATTTTGGCAACCTTTCAACCAATATACTCACATCTAAGATAGGACAAAAAAACACAACCACTATAACATAATGAATGAATAAATATTGAAGTAACTACTTTTACAAATCAGTCTACAACAAAAATATATTAATAAATTACAAACTAAGACTGATAAAATTATGTATTTTAACATTTAATTACATTTTATTAAAAATAGTCAAATGAAAACCAAAAAGATGTAATATAAAAAAATATATCAAGCAGCCCAGGAATAAAAACAAACACATAAAAAATAAAAAGTTTCAATTGCAATCAAACCATAATCATACTTATACATAATCTTTATTTGATTTTTGAATTAAAATCATAATAGACAGGTCAGTTAAAAACAGCAGAAATTGACATCCACATATTCACACTGGCATTAAAACCCCAAAAGATAACATGCAAAAAAGATACAAACTTTACAGGAGTTTAAAAACTGTAAATACAGTAGAGCTGGCCTGCCTTGAGTAAAATTATTTGATTTTAAAATTGGTTGCAAAATCTTATGTAAAGGGTCATTGACCGAGAGGTTGTCACAGTCACATAGGGGCAATTCTGAATCCTTAAAACAGCCATGATTAAAAGAAACTAATCACGGAAATAAATTGAACCTAAAATATATCAGTAAACGTCGCTGATGATGTGTCATGTTCCAAGTCAAAAAGAGTTCTAAATTGTAACAGTGTTAACTAAGATTGCATGTTCCACCAAGAGTTTCAATACTGCAGAGTCTTCCCGATCCGCTGCCATCTTATTCATAAACGCTGCTACAACCCATTTGTGATCAGGGCTAGCTATGCTACTGGGATTAGCATATAAATCAGGCCTCCCTAACGACATCATATTATGGAAGATATAATCCAGCCACAGAATCAGAGAGGGCTTATCCAATTTCAGACAGTCCTGCAATATTAATCTATTAAAACCAAGTTCCTCCTTTGTCCAGATTGAAAGCCAAAGTTTTAAGGGGCAAAGTAGGCGCTGGTCAATGATGCAACCTAATCCCAGTTCTTCATGGACAATTTCATTGGGTACAGTTTGTGGAACTCCCAGGAGGCCCCTTAAAAATGTATTTTCTGTTACTTGAATCAGGGAGAATGGACCTTAACCCCATATTCCACTGCCATAACTCACAAGTGGGACACCACTTAGCCCTGAAAATTTCCAAAGACAGATTTTATGTGGGTTCACCCAAGTCTGCATGAAAAGTTGCCAATGTTAAACGTGGCTCTGTTAAAAAACATCACATTCTGAGTTACAAGTGGGTGCCAATTTAGACCAGAGTCCAGCTGGACCCCTAACTATCTGAACTTATCTACCTGACTGACATGATGTCCATCTACTACAAATTTCATAGTTTTCGTATTGGGTGGACAAAACTTCATTACATTTGATTTCGAGAAGTTAGTAGAATGTCAAGGCTGTTCGTAAATCAATAAAAAGGTTAAGAAGTTTATGTAATTATTTAGCCGTTCGGGAAATTAAAATTGTGTCATCTACCCAAAAAACATGTATGTATTAAAACATAATATTTGGGAGCCAAAATTAAATAAAAATATTGTTGGGTAGCTGATGTTACTAACCCAACTTCAATTCCCAAAAATCTAATCCACAAAGAAGTCTAAATTAAAAAGTAAGAAACCGCATAAAAATAAAAAAATAAAAAATCCAAATTAAGTCTGCTAAAGTAATCCACATTCATTGCAAGCTATAATCCTGGAAAATTAAAACTAAAAACCCGCTAAAATATCATATTAACTTCTTAAATAATATTGGTTTACATCAAACCAAAGTAATTTCCTTTAAACAAAAACACATTAATAATTGCTGGAAACAATGCACTGTGAGTTCCTAACCTGAAAATAAAACATAACATATCCACCCTTAGAAGACATGCATTCCAAATACAATACAAACATAACATCACAACACTACAAGCACACTATAACTCATGACTATATCTACAATACCATACATACTACTGTTACTGTTACTACTTCCACCACCAAAGTATAGTTAGACCTACTGCATTACACTACATCCAAACAGTACACAAAATACCATTAAATATCCTTACAAATTACAACTAACACCAAAACCTCTGCCCCTAAAACACTGAAGAATTTTTTTTAAGAGCTATTACCGTGTCAGTTAAACAGCAGCAGGGAATCATGACCAACACGAACAAAATCGACAATAAATGAAAATGAAAAAATTTAGAAATCAATAGAAATGTTATAAAAAGTTATTAAAACAGTTAGGGGGTCATTATGATAGCGGATTTTCCGCATCCTCGGGCCGGCGGAAGCCACCGCCGGCCCCGAGGATGCGGAAAATCCGCAGCGGACTGACCAACGACCCACCGCCAGATTAGGATGGCTGGTGGGTCCTGGTTTCCGTCCGCAGCTTTTCCGCCGCAGTCGGATTACAACCGCGGCGGAAAAGCTCTAATATGGTGACGGTGTCTTCCAGACACCGTCCACCATATTAGGATGGCCAGTAAAGTATGCTTTTCCGCGGCGGGTTTTCCGCCGCGGAAAAGCATACGGAACTTCACTGCGGGGGCCCGTTGCGGGCCCCCTAGGTGAAGGGGGGGTGGGGGTGCACATGGGGGGTACCTATGGTACCCCCCTGCATTTGCATGCAGAAAGCGGCAGGCACCACGCGGTGCCTGCCTCTTTCTGCATGCAAATGCAATGCGTGCCTTTTTAACATTGCCGCGGGTGCAGCTTGAAGCTGCACCCGCGGCAATGTTAAAAATAGAGGATGTGACCGCCAGGGTGGCGGTCACATCCTAATTGCACAGGAGGGAACTCCACATGCCATGCGGAGGTTCCCTCCTGCTCTGGGGTCGCGGACGGACGCAAGTCCGTCCGCGATCGTAATCGACCCCTTAGTGTATATAACAACATTATTTAAAATGTTGAACAATGTATTGAACAAATACAAATATATAAAGTTTAAAATAAATAGTACTATAAAAATATAACTGTATATTAAATTGTACTAATTATTACATACTATGTATGCTTTATAAAAAATATTGTAAAAATACATAGAGTGTATATAAATACAAGTAGAAAACAAGTGTGTAAAAAATGCAGTTCATGTTGTGATATTATACCCAACAAGTATATAAATATGTTGTCCCACTGTAACATGCAAAAAATTTTCTCTGCAAAAAAATGTAGGTATCAAAAATTAACATTAAAAATTAACATTAAATGAGGGCGGTGCAATTAAAAATAAGGATTTAGAATTGCGCAGTAGGTGCAATAATATTCGCATCTTGGACATGCCAGAAATTACCAATACTGGTCACATAGATCAGTTTGTGGATACCCTGTTGGTCGCCATATTCAGTAGGTACTCCTATACCACCGGTTCTGCTGTGGAACATGTACACCGATCCTTGGGGCCCCGTCCTAACCCCGGATGCCCGCCCAGATCCATAATTGCTCAGTTCATCAATTTCTGAAATAGGGATACAGCAGCTCAGCTGGCAAGAGAGCATGGTTCCATCACATGGCAGGGCTCAGCTCTGGCCTTGTATCCAGATTTTACTGCAACGGTTCAGGAGGTGAGGCGCATAAATACAATGGCATCAAGGCGACTCTTCGGAACGTGGGTCTCAGGTATGGCATGTTGTTGCCTGCTAGGCTCCGGGTGGACATTGAAGGCAGACCTTGTATCTTTGATTCCCCTACGGCTGTACAGGAGGTAGGTACCTCTGTCCAAGTAGGGACCCTTCTTCCTAGTCAGGGTAAAGGGAATAGACTGCTAAAATAACCCCTGCTCTCCCCCTTGGTAGCTTGGCACGAGCAGACATGCTTACCTCAAAGGCAGTGTGTAAAATATTTGTGAACACATATAGTAATTTGATGAAAACACTACAAATGGACACCACACCAGTTTAGAAAACTGAGTAACCAACAAGAACAAAAGCAAAAAAAATCCAAGATACAATACTTATACTAACAAAATAGCTATTGTGCAAAATAACCTTCAAATTGCAGGGAAAACGTGAAAATACAGTTCCTCCAACTCGGTAGCTCTGTCCGGGGCTACTGCAAAACTGAATATGACAGAGTCTAACAATCGGCCAACCACATTGATACGGGTTAGCAAAAGCGTCAACAGACTCAGAGACAGTACCTTTGTTGTTGCGGCTGGCACAATGGTATGAGCTTGTCCAAGGCAACCATTGCAGTTGCGATGTGAGATAGAAGCGTTACAGCGTCCGGTGTCCTCAAGGCTCGTGCAGGCAGTGGCTCGTTGATGGAGTTGGTGAGACCAGCGCTTGCGTTGTAGGGTGAGGCAATGCTCAATACAGTGATAACAGGTAATAATGCAGGAGTCCTGTGACAGACTCGGTGACAGAGTCAGTTACCCTTTTCTTCTCCAGGCAACTGAAACCAGCGTTTCCAGAGACGGTGCCCAGAAGTTTGGTCAGGTCTTTGATGTTCCTGAGATCTTCTGAACAGGGGGTAAGCTCAATTCAAGCTCTTGGAGATCTTCCTCAAGCAGGGGATACAGCAAAGTCCTTTCTTCTTTCTTTTGTAGCAAGAAGATCTCTGCAGGTCAACCCCCGACAGCAAACAGCACAGGGGCAGTATTACTCCTCAGCTTCTCTGGCTATTCTCCTTGGCAAAGGTTCCTCTTGATTCCCAGAAGTAATCTAAAGTTCTGGGGTCTGGGACCCCAATATTCATACTAAAAAATAATTTGTTCTTTGATGGTAGAGAAGCCCTGTGCTTGGCCAAAACGTGTTCTATCCTCTCTGCTGCAGCTTCCTGGCAGAAGGTGGAGACAGCATTGTCCTTGGCAGAACAGGCCCATTCAGGTAAAAGGAAATCTCACCCCCCTACTCTAAATACAGCCCAGGTATATTCAGCCCGGCCCTGACTCATCAGGCTCTCTGGAACCTTTGCTCCTCCCCAGCCCCTGCCATCCAAAAGCCAGACATGCAACACACAAACCTACCAGAGGCACCTTGGATGGCTAAGCAAGAAAATACCTACTTTCTAAAAGTGGAATTTTCAAACACAGAATATAAAAATCACCCTCATTGAAAGATGCATTTTAACATTATGAGTTCAGGCATATGAAACTTTCTTTTCCTATTGTGTTTCCACTGGTAGTTATGTTTATAGGATGCTATAAACAAACTCCTCATTCTATCCCATGGGAACAGGTAGCCTTGCAAAGGTGAAAAATGAAATTGGCAGTAATTCATTATTAGGACATGCCACACACACCAGGGCATGTCCTACCTTTCACATACACTGAACCCTTCCCGCAGGGGTATCTTGGGCCTACCTTAGGAATGACTAACATGTCAGAAAAGGGAAGGTTAGAGCCTTGCAAGTGGGTACACTTGCCAAGTCGACATGGCAGTACTAGACTGCTCACAGGCTCTGAAATGGCAGGCCAGAGTTACATTTACAGGCTGCTTAGGTGGGTGACCCAATCAGTGCTGCAGCCCACTGGCAACATTTGTTTTAAAGGCCCTGGGAGCACACAGTGCACTGGACTAGGGACTGACTAGTAAATCAAATTAGCCAATCATGGAAACACAATGTTCCCAAAGCATCTTGACCAGCAAAAATGAAGTCCAACATACAGCAAAAACACAGGAGGCAAAGGTAAAAAATGCAAGGGATACCCACGCCAATGGTGCCAGGTGTAACACGTTTGCTCTCCAGCTACAATTTGGGAAGAACTACCCACCCTCTTGGGAGTTCTCTTCACTAAGGCGGAAAAATCTGGACAGATCATCAGCAGCATTGGCGTGTTGTGTACCAGGATGGTGTTACACCATGGAGTCCATACCCTTTAGGAAAATGGACCACCTCAACAGCTATGGATTCTGACCCTCATTTGCATCAACCATCTGATGGGTCTGTGGTCAGTCTGAAACCGGAAGTGAGTCACAAACAAGTAGGGCTTCAGCTTCTTTAGCGCCCAGACCACAGCAAAGGCCTCACGCTCAATGGCATTCCACCTCAGTTCTTGTGGAAGTGACCTTCTACTAATGAATGCTACAGGTTGATCTAAGCCCTCCTCATTTAGCTGTAGGAGCACAGCCCTCACACCATGCTCTGAAGCATCTGTCTGCACAATGAATTCCCTTGAGAAGTTGGGCGCCTGCAGTAAGGGTGCCTTGCAAAAAGGCAGATTTCAGGGCATCAAAAGCCTTCTGGCAGGCGTCAGTCCAGTTCACTTTCCTAGGCTGCTTCCTGGAAGTCGGCTCTATCAAAGGGGCAACAATGGTGCCATGCCCCTTGATAAATCTCCCGTAATACCCAGTGAGTTCTAAGAAAGCTCTCACCTCTGTCTTGGTCTTGGGGGGGGGGGTCCCCCCAGCCAGAATGGTATCAATCTTGGGCTCTAGACGTGCCACCTGGCCGCTCCCTACCTGGTCTGGCACTTACTCACCTTGATCATGGGGCCTGCCCTCTGCTGGCCCTTCACCACTTCCCAGAGGTACTGCAGATGTTCTTCCCAAGTGGCACTGAACACTGCTATGTCGTCCAGGTAGGCACAACTGAAATCCTCCCGTCCAGCCAGCACCTGAATGACCAACCTCCGAAAGGTGGCAGGGTCATTCTTCAACCCACAGTGCATCACCCGAATTGGTAGTACCCCTCTGGTGTTGAGAATGCTGACCTCCGGTTTCCCCATCAGTTAAGGCAATCTGCCAGCACCTAGACATCAAGCCAAATGCACTGATGTACAGGGCAGCCCCTAACCAAACTATGAGCTCATCAGATCTGGGGATGGGGTGCACATTAGTCAGGGTGACCAAATGGAGCCCTTGGTAGTGCACACAGAATCAGAGTTCTGGCATTTCCACGGGCGCGGCAGCTTTTCGGAACAAAACCAAAGGGCTGGCCCAAGGGCTATTTTAGGACTCAAAAACCCATAGCTGTAACATCTTGGAGACCTCCTCCTTGATGCAAGCCTTGACTGTGTCAGTCACTCTGTAAATTTTGTGCTTCACAGGTGGACTGTCCCCAGTGTCAACATCATGGACATACCATTGAGTGACACCAGGGAGAACAGAGCAGCAAACTGTCCCAACAGTTGTCGTCAGTCACACTGCTGTACATTAGTCAGGGCGGGGGAGAAGGTTACAACGTGCACTGACCCATAATTTTCCTTGGCAGACAGGTCAGGAAGAGGCTCATTCTCCTCTTCCATTAAAGCATCTGTCGCTAGGAGCATGCCTACTTTGGACCTCTCCAATTGGAGTTTAAGGCGGTTCAAAGGGTTCCTTGGAGACTGAAAGTCCACCAAGTAGGTGACGTTACTCTTGCACTCCACCACCTCAAATGGCACGGTCCACTTATCCTGGAGTGCTCAAGGCACCACTGGGGCCATGATCCAAACTTTCTGTCCAGACTGAAACTCTATCAGAGTGGCATTCTGATCATACAATGTTTCACCTTCTCCTGGCTGACTGCCAGATTCACTTGAGCGAGTTGTCTGAAGCGCTTAGTCTGGATCCTGAAGGCCTGCCTGTAGCTATATACATCCTGGGGAGGTTTACTGGGAACTTTAGCCAGGCCTTCTTTGACCAGACTTAGAGTTCCTCATACAGGGTGCCCATTTAGGAGCTCAAAGGGACTGAACGCTAAGGACTTCTGCTGTACCTCTTTGTAAGCAAACAAAAGGCATGGTATGAGGATGTCCCACTTATGCCTCATGGGTTCATCAAGACCCATAATGAATGAATGAATATAGTTTTATAAAGCGCAACACATGCCCATGGGCATCTTGGAACTATAGGAAAGAGAAAAGCTACAACAGAGTTTCAAAAACTGGTCTAACCGTTGAGCCAGCTGCCTTCTACTCCTGCAGTAAAAGCCAGGTCTTTAAGGCTTTTCTGAAAGCAAATAGGGAGGAAGGAGCTTTTGATGTCAGTGGAAAGCTGTTTCAGAGCACAGCTGTGGTCCTGAAAAAACTCTTCCCACCCCAGTAGGTTCTCCTAAATAGGGAAACTGTGAGGTTCATGGTGGACGACGTCTATAAACTTTTTTTTGACAGTTCCCTGCCTTTGATTTTTTTCACTGCAGATTCTTCGTTCTAGTGAAAACTCGAATGTCATTCAGTGGTCATGTTCTAAATTGGTAAGAACACTCAGGCTGAGCCACAAGGCAGGAATGCTCGTGAGTTTTGGTAGTCATGTTTTTTTTTTGTACAATTTTAACACATAGGCAATGATGATACATACATAGAGTATGAGCCATACAGCAAAGTAACACATTTCTGTAAATATTACCATTAACAATATAATTAATCCTTATTTCCAGTTGTTCATCCATTGGCAGTTCAACCCCACATGTGCACCCCTTCCCCCTAATCCTCATCTTAACTATCTGAATCTAATTCTGGTATTGGGTCACAGATTTCCCCCTTGTATGTGTTCCAGGCCGCCCAGATTTTAGCCCATTTTTTGGGGCATTTACGTGTTATATATACTGTTCTTTCGGTTACCATATTAAGGTCCATATCTCTACACCAGGCCTCCAGTGACGGCGAGTCCACTGCACCCCATTTCTGTGCAATATTCCTTTTTGCCACCATAAACCCCTGCGTGACCCACATCTGACCATAGCGCGTGAGGTCGTTTGGCTCCCATATGTTGAGTAAACATCTGCGCGGCTCTGGCAGCAGCGACACCTCCATGACTTGTGAAATTGTTTGTAGTATCTGTCTCTATTAATCCACTTTTTTAGAACATTCCCAGATTGTGTCTATGAAAGAGCCCTCCTCTCCGCACCCTCTTATATAATATGGGTGTTGTGCCCGTGATATTTTAAACAACATGGTTCTAGTGTAGTATACCCTATGTAAGATCTTAAGCTGCACTAGCCGAAGTCTTGCAGGGATTATCCCACCTCTTTGGGTGATGCCAGGGCCTCTAACCACTCCGAGTCATCTACGTCACCTACATCTGTCACCCATTTCCCCTAAGGGAGACTGTCGGGTCTGGTAAATTGTTAATCAGCTTCCTATAGGTGAAGGACGTGGCGCATTTTTGCATATGATCAGTCAGAAGTCGGTCTTTCAATGGGGAGGCCTCAGGAATGTCTGTGCCGTTTGGGATCGCTGTTGGTAATGCGTGCCGTATTTGCGTATACCTGTAGGTTTTCGTCGGGCCCAATTCATATTGTTGTTGGAGTTGGGTGAAGGGAATTACAGTCCCTTTGTCCCAAAGATCTCCCACAGTGGAGATATCAATATTGTCCCATTGGTCAAATCCTTTGCTATTTCTCAGCTGTCCTAGTCTATTGGCATCCCACAGTGGGGTAAGCTTAGTAATAACCCCTCTCCACCCTAGCCTTGCCAACTCCGTGTGCCACAATATGGCCGTATGCTTTGTAGGGCCCTGTAGTTTCATTGCTAGTCCTTTATCATATAAAATTTTGAGCATCCTATTTGTTCCCAGTTGGGCTCTATCCACTCTGTACGCCGGGTCATCCTCTGGAGTATTCAGCCACTGATTAATGACCTTAAGGTGTGCCGCCCAGTAATATAGTTTTAGGTCCAGAAGCGCTATACCGCCGTCGTACCAGCTTTTATGTAGCTTTGCCTGTGCTATGCGGGCTGGGCAGCTGCCCCAAAGAAGTAGTGACACTTGCGTAGCTATCTGTGTAAAGTACCTAGGCGGAACGTTAAACGGTGTATTGTCCAGGGCGTAAAGGAACAGGGGCAGGGCCATCATTTTGTATAGTGCCGCTCTACCCAGAAGGGTTAGGGGCAGAGACGCCCAGTGTATCACATCCCTCCATAGCCTTTCCAACAGGGGTGTTAAATTCTTGGAGAAGAATTCCTTCTCATGTGAGGTAATGTATATACCTAAGTATTTAAAAGAGTCTCTTGCCACTATAAATGGGCAGTCAGGAGGCAGTTGCGGCTCTGGACCCTTCAGTATATAAAAAATTGACATGGACCAGTTTATCATATATCCTGATACTTTCCCGAAGGTTTCGCAGATGACGAGTAGCAGATGGATAGACTGGTCTGGCCCTGTGAGGTATACCAGTAAATCATCCACGTACAGAGAGCGACGATCTTCCCAACCCTCATGCCACTGAATACCCCTCAGCAATGGGGCTTGTCTGACCATAGCCACCAGTGGCTCCAGCACCAGCACAAACAGAAGTGGTGACATTGGGCAGCCCTGCTGCATTCCTCTCGCCAACGGTATGTCACTAGACATATGTCCGTTAGCTGTAATATGAGCCAGTGGGTACGTGTACAAGAGGCGCACCCAAGCACAGAATTTAGGGTTGAATCCCAAATGTGGGAGGACCACGAATAGGTATCGCCACTCTACCATATCGAAGGCCATCTTCGCATCCAGAGATAAAATCACTGCTGGTTCTGACAGGGACGGTGCTTTTGCCAATACATCATTTAATCACCTGAGGTTGAGCGCCATGTTTCTGTTAGGCATGAAGCCCGACTGATCTGGGTGTATTAAGCGTGGTAGATATGTCATTAGTCTATTGGCCAATAATTTAGCCAATATTTTTGCTTCAGCATTTAACAATGATATAGGGCGATACGAAGTACACTCAGACGGGGGCTTACCGGGTTTGGGGATTGCCACTATCGTCGCTATTCTCTGGTCGAATGGCAGCTCGCCCCTCTGCAAGCTTTCGTTGTACATTGCTCGCATATGTGGGCAAACAGTTTCTGCCATTTGTTTATACCATTCCACCAGGATTCCATTGGGTCCCAGTGCTTTACGCAACTGTAGTGATCTGATTGCCAATTGTAACTCCTCATCTGTGAGGTCCCCCTCCAGCTCGCTAGTTTCCTCCTGAGTTATTTTTGGCATGACTGTACGTAATAATGACTCAGTTACTTCATCGCTTGTTACATCTGATGTTGGTGTGTATATTTCGCGAAAGTAGTTTGCTAAAATATTCACTATTGTCTCAGGGTTCGTTTCTAGTCGATCCTCTACATCTCATATCTGTCTTATCCCCTTAGGACTTGTCTCCCTCCTGTCTAGCCATGCCAGTAGTTTACCAGCTTTATTTCCTATGTCGTATATTTTGTGTTTTGTCGCTGCCAGGTTAACTATCGTTCTTTCGCGTAAATAGCCCCTATGCTGTTGCTGTCTGATGTGCAGTGTGTGCACCGTTTCCGGCGTTGGGTCTGCTGAATGCTGTGTGTCAGATGCTTGCAGTGTAATTCTAAGTCTAATAGTTCCCTCTGTTGCTCTCGCTTGTGCCCTGAAATGGACGATATAACTTGCCCTCTAAATACGGTCTTGTACGCCTCCCATACTATTGAAGGTGAGCAAACTGATCCTGTGTTTCCTTCAAAAAATTGCTTTGTGATTTTACAGAGGTCCTTTCTTATACTAGGGACGCTTAAGTAACCAGGACGAATAGGGAATATTCTCCGCCGCTGGGTGGTGAGAAAAAGTTAACATCACAGGGGAATGATCAGAGATACCCCTTGGTTTAATTTCAACCCCTTCAACGCTTTGCAGGGTGGCCTCCAGCATCAGAAAATAATCTAGTCTAGTTAGGCTATTATGTACTGTTGAGTGATACGTGTATTGCCGCTCTGCTGGGTGTGATTGTCTCCATATGTCTACAAGCCCCAGTGCATCAGTGAAACTCCTTAAACGTGTGGTCCCAGGTGTTGGTGGCCTAGCCGGGTATTTGTCAACGGTGGCGTCCATTATAGCATTAAAGTCTCCCCCAATGATAAGGTCTCCCTCCGGCAGTGCCAGCAAGACGTCGCTAAGCGCTGGGAGTGCAACTGTGTGTAATGCAGGTGGAACATATACTGATACCACATGAAGGCGTCTTCCCTCCCATTGTCCCTGGACCGATGCAAACCGTCCCTGGTCATCTGCCTTCGTCTGTAGAACTAAGAAGGGAGAACTTTTCTGCACCAGTATGCCCGTCCCCCTGGTTCCTGTCAAAAACTCAGAATGGATTACCATTTTATATCCCCATCTATCCAGTGCCTTACATGTCGTCCCCACTAAGTGCATTTCTTGCAGTAGAACCAGTGTGTGGCCCTAACGCCGGAGGGCCTGAAGTACCAGACCCCTTTTGATCTTGTCTCCCAAGCCGCGGACATTCTATGTTGTCACCTTTAGAGGGGCTAGCAGTGTCTCCTGGGGCCTAGTCAGAGTGGTGTCAGTCTGTAAACCTGTCGCCATAGGTATATTGCCTAAGTGTCCCAACTGTGCTCCCTACCATCTCAATTGCGGATCTGCCCTTGTGTCGATGTCTCACTCTGTCAACATTGCCTTCAAAAAACACAACAAAACTTAACAAACAACTAACTTCCCCTCCCCGGGTCCCACCGACCCTCCCTCCCTTCAGCAGTGCTTCTCCCCATCCCAAACCACAGTACTTGCTTGTCGGGGGTACAGAGTCCAATGGAAGCATCAGCCCTTCCTGTCCTCCAAGGCCTGCCTCAGTCCACTGTCCATAGCCGGCTCGACCGTGGCTGTCTACGCATTGGTGTAACTTGCCGGGATTCAGTTAAGTACTGGCATTGTCCTTATCCAACATCCTCCGTTACCAGTTCTGGTGAGTGTTCCGATTCTAGGCGTGTGGACGGTTGACTCCCCGAGTCTTCCTCCCCCTCTCGTCGACAGTGATTTCTGTTCCCACGACCGTTGTTACCCACTGGGCGCCATCTTTTGAGCCAGTCATGTGCCGCCTCCAGTGTCTCAAAGAACCATGTCTTTCCTCCAGCTACCACTCTAAGCTTTGCGGGGAAGAGCATGGAGTAAGGTAACTCCTGTGCCCGCAACGCTTTTTTTACCTCCAAAAAACTTCGCCTGCGCCTGGAAACTGGTGCCGTATAATCCGGGAAGAAGGTGATTGTGGAGTTTTGAACTCGGATGGGCGAGGAGGCTCTCGCTGTTTGCAGGATTACATCTCTCAGTCTGGCGAGTATTAGTCTTGGGGGTGCCCCCAGTTTGGGCCTGCCCCCGGGAACTCTATGGACTCGCTCCACCGAAAAGAAACTTGAGAGGCCCTTGGGTTGTAATCTAGTTTTCACCAGGTCTTCCACATAGAGGTCCATTGCTTGAGCACCTTCACTCTCCGGAACACAAAGAATTCATACATTATTCCTCCTTGAGCGTCTTTCTTGGTCATCGAGTTTCTCCGTAAGCAGCTTATTTTCTGTTTCGAGGTGGGAAATGGCTGTCCGTAACTCCGAAGTGTCCGCCACCAATGATTTGGTGACTATCTCCACCTCTTTAACTATCTCCGCCATTTTGTGAAAGTCTGCACGTACGCCTCCACAGCAAGCTTCCTGGGGTCAGTCAGCTTACTGTCAATCAAGTGCCGGCGTAGCTCTGGAAAACAATTATCTGACAAGTGTTCCCATGCATCCAAATCATAGAACTCCTGCGAAACATTTACCTTGCTACTCTTCATCACACCATCCTATGCTCTGCAAAAGTAGGACACATGCTCCACCCAAGTACTTGACTCCAGCTTCTTACAGTTTCTAAATATCTGCCTGTACAGCTCTGAGGTCGACCCATACCTTGCTACTAAGGCTTGCTTCATGGGGGCATAGGACATCTGATCCTTAGTGAACAAGTTTAGAAATGTTTCTCTTCCTTCACTAAAAAAGCGGCCCCACAACATCGCTCCCCAATCTCTCTCAGGGACTCTGTGGGACCTCATCGCCACCTCATAGGCCTTGAACCACTGACCAATGTCCTCATGCTTTGTGAAATCCTTAATAACCTCCTTGGGGATTTATACCTTCCCTTCTCCAGGCACTGATGGTATGCTGCCACCATGGGGAATCGATCTCTAGACTTTTGGCCTGCTGATGGAACTCCCTCAACCCTCTTTCATGCTCTAAAAGCATCTTCTTCTCTTACATGGCCAGCTTCTTACTCTCCAACTCCAATTTCTTACTCTCCATGTCACATTCCTTCCCCAGCCTGAGCTTCGCGAGTTCCATCTCATGCACTCTGCTTCTCTCACTGTCCTCCAACTCCTTTGGAGGCAGCCTATTGACAAAACACTGCTGCCACCTCTGAACGGTACGCCCCCTGGCAGATTCACCAGCCCCTCCTGCTACCCATCCAAATTCTCTGTCTCCAATGAAAGCTCCTCATCATGCCCGCTGGCATTTCTGGATTTCAACCTGGTCCTCAGAGCCTTTTGGTATTCATCCTTTCTGGTGAGCCTCTCACAAAGATTTTACATTTCTTGTAGATGACTTTTAGTTGAGAAACAGTGTAGGTTTCCACCCTATCTTCTTCATATTCAATATCAATAAATACAGTGGATGAAGGCTTGGTCATGATGAAAGCATTGGCAGTTCTCAAGTTGCAGAAAATCTAAAAAGAAGAGTTCGGTAATAGTATGTGGTTGCGTAATGGTCTGCACTATGCTAGTAGTGTACACCAATTACTGTATGTAAGGCACAAATGCAAGTCCAGATCATTACAGCTGACCACCAATGTTAGAAATAGGGGTCTCTAGTTGGCAGAGGTTGATACCTTTGTGCAAGTAGGACCCTTCTTACTAGTCAGGGTAAGGGGGATACACTTCTAAAATACCCATGCTCACCCCCTTGGTAACTTGGCATGAGCAGACTGGCTGATCTCAGAGGCAGTGTGTAAAGCATTTGTGAACACATACAGTAATACAGTGAAAACACTACAAATAGACACTGCACCAGTTTATAAAAATAAGTAAACTTTATTTAAACCAACCAAAAATGACAAAAATCCAACATACACTACTCTTAAAAATAGTTTACTGTGCAAAGTAACCTTCAAATTGCAAGAAAAAGGTGAATATACAATTCCTCCGACTTGGTAGCTCCTTCTGGGATTATGACAGAGTCTAACAATTCCGGCCAAATGCTTTGATGCGGGTTAGCAAAAGCATCAACAGACTCAGAGACAGTACCTGGTATTGTTGGGGCCGACATGATGGTGCGAGCCGGTCTGGGGCAACCTTTGCATTTGCGATGTGAGATGGAAGCGTTGCAGTATGCAGTGTACTCACTGCTCGGTGCAGGCAGCGGCTCGTTGACAGAGTTTGGTGAGAACAAGGCGTGCATTGCAGGATGAGGTGGGGCTTGAGGTGGCGATGGCAGTTCACGATGTGGCGATGTAGCCGGTCGATGTTTGAGTTGGGCAGCAATGGAGTTGATAATACCCGTGCAGTGTGTAGCAAAGCGTTGTGGAGTGCGATGCCCACAGGACGCGGTGGAAGCAGCAGCTCGTTGACAGAGTCGGTCAGACAAGGGTTGCGTTGTGAAATGAGGCAGTGCTCTCTGAGTCAGGACACGGAATCCTGCAACAGACTCGATGACAGAGTCGGTTACTCTTTTCTTCTCCAGTCAACTGAAACCAGCGGTTCCAGATATGGTGCCCAAATGTTTGGTGAGGTCTTTGATGTTCGGGCAACCTTGTGAACAGGAGGCAAGCTCAATTTAAGCCCTTGCAGATCTTCCTCAAGAAAGGGACACAGCAAAGTCCTTTCTCCTTTCCTTGATAGCAAGTAGCTACTGCAGGCCAACCTCAGACAGCAAACAGCACATGGACAGTATCCCTCCTCAGCTTCTCCGGCGCTTCTCAATGGCAAAGGTTCCTCTTGATTCCCAGAAGTGATCTAAAGTTCTGGGGTGTGGGCCCCAATATTCATACTACAAAATCCTTTGTTCTCTGGTGGTAGAGAAGCCCTGTGCTTTGTCAAAAACGGTTATGTCCTCTCTGGTGCAGCTTCCTGGCAGGAGGTGGAGACAGCATTATCCTTGGCAAACCAGGCCCATTCAGGTGAAAGGAAATCTTCTCCCCCTACTCTAAATACAGCCCAGGTCTATTCAGCTCGGCCCTGAATCATCAGGCTCTCTGGAGCCACTGCTTCTCCCGATTCCTTGTCATCCAAAAGTCAGACATGCAATACACAAACCGAGCAGACGCACACTGGATGGTTAAGCAAGAAAATACCTACTTTCTAAAAGTGGTATTTTCAAACACAGAATGTAAAAATCACCCTCACTAAAAGATGCATTTTAACATTCTGAGTTCAGGCATATCAAACTTAATTTCCTACCTTGTTCCCAGGGGTAGTTATGTTTATAAGATGTTATAAACAAACTACCCATTCTATCCTATGGGAACAGGTAGCCTTGCAACAGTGAAAAATGAAACTGGCAGCAGTTCACTATTAGGACATGGCACACACACAGGGGCATGTCCTTCCTTTCACATACACTGCACCCTTCCCACAGGGGTACCTTGGGCCTACCTTAGGGGTGCTTAACATGTAAAAAAAGGGAAGGTTAAGGCCTTTCAAGTGGGCGCTGTGCAAATGGAAGATTTAGGGGCAACAAAGCCTTCTGGCAGGAGTCATTCCAGTTCACTTTCCTGGGCTGCTTCCTGGAAGCCAGCTCTGTCAAGGGGGCGCCAATGGTGCAATACCCCTTGACAAATCTCGTGTAATACCCAGAGAGTCCTAAGAAGGCTCTCACCTCTGTCTGGGTCTTGGGGGGTTCCCAAGCCATGATTGTATCAATCTTGGGCTGTAGGTGCGCCACCTGGACGCTCCCTACCTGGTCTGGCTGTTGATTCCTGTTACATTGTTGTCATGTTAGAGTTGTGTTGTTTGAGTGTCTTATATTCTGTTATTTTGCTGCAGTTTGTTTGGTTTCGTATGTAGCAGTTTGATTGTTCGGCAGTGATGGGTTATAGTTATGTTGTTTTGTTACTGTATTATGCAGTAGTGTTGAAATGTAATTCTCTTATTACTGTCTAATGCACCTTCCTTTACAGACTACAACAAATGTTTCTGTACAGAACCAACATATTTTATTAGCTTGCCAGTGCAAACTAATAGCTACTACAGAGATGTTAAAAATACCAATGCCCCTTTCCCATTGTCACATTGTTGCATTTTACCATAAGTACAACACACTTCACCTTAAACAGTGCTTCATTTGGTCCTAACATATAGCTCTTTTAATGTAGAAAAGATGGTTTATATGCACCTTAAGACAAAATATATGAGAGAAAAAGAATAATATTTAGAATTCAAACTAAGACCAACATTTATGCCAATGCCAATAAATAAAACACTTATGGCTTAATGTTTGACAGGAAAACTTGTGGCCTAGGCTTTTATTACGAGTCTGGAGCTTCGTGTTGTGGGGGTGCAGTGGAGGTGGATTGCCCAATTACGACTAGGGCGGCTGGGCCACCCTGGGACCACCGCAACAGCCAGGATCAGAAATCGTTGGTGGTGGTGAGGCAGTATTGAGGGTGTAACATGCATGCGGGGCCGCTGCGGCCCCACCAAGCATATCACGAGTTTCCTCACCACCACACCTTTCATGGCGGTGAGATGGCCATGAAAAGTGTGGCGGTGAGGAGGCTCTTGTGCCTCCTTGCCATATATATGTACACAGGGGGGCACACCATGTGCCCCCTTGTGTGCATGCACACCAGTACTGGCACAGCATGAATTGCAGAAGTCCATGCTGTGCACGTACTGCCTTTGATGTTCTAATTGAGGTGCCTATTTCATAGGCCCCACCTTCAGAAACCCAAAAAAACACCCGCCAGACAGGAGAAAACTCCTGATCTGGGGGTGCGGTTTGTACATGGGTTTGGCAGAGTGGGAGCATGGTGGTACCGCTAATATAGCGCCAAACATATAATAAGGCCCTCAATGTTTGACAAGTAGGCTGCCAAGCTGTTGTAGAAACTAATGCTCGGTTTCTGCCACCACGACTGCTGCCCACCTGTAACAGGTGTTTTTGTCTGCTTGTGTGGTGGCATTTTTTTTTTAAAAGTGCTCCCATTGACAAAAAGGGACCCGTTTCAGTGTAAATTCTTCAATGCCAGCTGGCCAGCTATATCACTATGGCTCGATAGACCACTCTACAACATTTAATTTTCCAAAGTTAAACTTCCAAGGCGGTAGGTTGTTTTGAGAAAATACACAACTATTGCACTTCACGCTGGGAATTTTGTCCTAGTTCATGGGTGCCTTTTCCTTTTTCCTTCTTAGTCCCCCATGGTGTGCACAAGTGTTCCTAGGTGGGGAAAACATGGCAGGCCTGGCATTGGAAACCTGCTTTAAATAGGGCTTAGCTTCCAACAACAGATGTTTTCTCAGAGTTAGCAGCTGCATCACCTTGTGGGTTCTCCTGATGGATAAACCAGTGTGACTCTAATATTAGGAGAGCCACTATCCTCCACATTCTAAATGAGACAGAGGATAGAAGAAGCTGAGTGATTAGGCATCTGCCAATTTGTGATGGATGCTATATTACCTCATGGATCCCCTGTTGCATCTTTTCTTACAACTTGTAACAACATCGAAACAGCATCCCACCAAGCTAAAGAGACCTCTTCCACTATCAAGTCTTCTTCAGATCCCATTTCTAAAAATCCTTTTAATACTATTTCAGAAAATGTTCTGTTGGTGGGCTGAGGGCCTGAGGTATAGGGACAGGGCTCTGGCCTGGTTCTTCTCCTTTCTTTACAGCTGGAATTTTCAGGTCTTGGATGAACCCAATTTCCCTGAAAACTTAACAATTCAGTGTCTTTTCCTTGAGTCCAACTCGTTTTAATATCTATGTCCAACCTCTGGCAGACCTTATGGAATCTTCCAGCAGGGGTCTATTCTCCTATGCTGATGACACTCAATTGTGATTTTTCATGTGATCCTGGGCATGGTTACACAGTGGAAACCTTAGATCTAGCCTCCTAGCTGTTTTCAGCTGGATGGGGATGAAATGGTGTTTCTTAGAGGCATGATTTAGCCACATGTGCCATCATAGCTCTTTGGCCAACTATATCTAACTTAGCGATTCATCCTACATATACGAGAGCAAGAATTGGAGGCCAGACGTTTAGCTACCTGACTTTCAAACTCTGAAATTCTCTCCTATCTTGTCTTTGTTATAGCCCCAGTTAAGTTCTCTTTATGAAAAAGCTTAAGACATGACTCTCCTAGGATCGTATTAACATGTAGAATGGGACTGCAGCATCTCTGGGAAGCCTGGATGGGTAGCTATGAGCTTTATAAAAACCTAAACATAAAAAACAGAACATAAGACATTCATGGGTGATCACAGCAGTTGTCCATGCACTGTGAAAACTATTTGGAGCAGTACAAATGTGTTTTGGGATTTCAACTCTTTAGTGTTATTTTACTTTGATTTTACTTGTGAAAGCATAATTTTGGGTCAGATATACAAAGACTGTTTGCTGTCACAAAGGGTATGATTCACAATGGCCTTTGTCATTTACTAAACACAAAGTGTGATTCTGTAATATGTTACTGAATTGGAATTTGGGTTTGCAACTACATACCCACTACTCTCCCACAACCACTAGATAAAAAACGATTTAAAAGTACATTAGCGGCTTATCATAAAAACTTGAAATCAGCTTGCAAACTACACATTGCTCAACAGATCGATAAAGCAGAAAACTCCTCTCGCACTCCAGATACTAAACTCTCTCACCAACCCAAGAGCATGTAATACTGAAGAAGCTCCATCCCAAAGTGTCTGCGACAACAACGCGAACCACCTCTCTCAGAAAACTGAAAAAACATACCAAAAAATCACCTCTGTCTCTGCTCGTCACTCTGACCCACACATAGATTCACCACCTAGAGCAGTTGATTCCCTCACCTTAGAAGTCTTCCCATCTCTACTATTACTGAAGTAGACTCCCTCCTAAAAACGGTCAAATCTGGGTCCCCATTAGACCCTCTACCTTCCAAGATCTCTGCCACTTTGTCTAATACCCTTGCCAGGCCTATAAGCTCAATCCTCAACTGCTCTATGAAAGAAGGCACCCTTCCAACTGAGTGGAAAGCAGCACAGATTATTCCTATAAGGATAAATCCGAAGGTCATTCCAGAGGACGTCACCAACTACCGCCCAATCTCTCTGCTCCCCCTATACAGCAAACTCTTAGAAAAACATATAAACAAACATCTTTCTAAGTTCATTGAATCCACTAAGCGCCTCGACCAATCACAGGCTGGCTTTCGCCCAAAGCACAGTACAGAGTCGACACTGGTGGAGGTTACTGATAACATCTGAATGGCTGCGGATAGTGCTTTTGGTGCTACTCAAGCTTTCTGCAGCCTTCAACACCATATCCCACCAGGTCCTGCTGAAACGCCTTGAGGATATAGGTATCTGGGGTAAAGCCTTGAGCTGGCTGACTGACTTCTTAACCAACAGGACACAAACAATCAACCTCGGTTCCTACCGTTCCCAGAACACCTCAGTCACCTAGGGGGTTCCACAGGGCTCTTGTTTGAGCCCCACGTTGTTCAATATCTATGTCACCCCCTTGGCAGGGCTAAGGAGGAAATTAGGCTTCATTCCCATCTCATACATCGATGACACGCAACTCCTCCTCTCTTTTGACAAATCAAACCCACATTTACAGGACATCTTCTCGGAAGGGATGAAAGGCATCCCACAGTGGATGAGAGACGATTTCCTCCAATTGAACACTGAGGTTCTTTGATTTCTGACTTTGTCCCGTATCTAGCCGCCATTTTGTGTCTCGCCCCCATTTTGTGTTGCCCTCACTCAGGCCACATGGCGAATGGAGTGTTTTTGCTTTTCCCAGCTGCTGCGTGTCCTTTCAGTTAAAGAGTAACTCCATTGCCCTTGTTTATGAAACCGATGTCAGGGTCTGACCGAGTTCGTTAATCCATGTCTGGGTTGACTGATCCCCGTCTCGACTGACTATTTGCCTTCTCCTATTCTTTCCTTACATTATCTTATCCGACTGACCTTCACTATTCTTTCCTTGTATTCTCCTGCTACACAGCTATCCTTTGAGGCACACAAATACGTCCTGCCACCTGCAAATTGGATTGTTGGAAGCATCACTGAATAATTTGTTGGGAGGGGTAACACACGGGGTCTGAGAAAGGAGTGTATTTGAGATACTCGATAGCTTGTTTTCCAACTTTTCTCATTGGTCCGTTTTGTATGTGTAAGGAGTGAATTTCGTAAATGTGTTTTCTGTAAAAGCTTGTGCGCCACGGGTTGAAGTGGAAGTCTCCTCAGAACCCACTTTTTGTGTAACTTCTGGGATAACTGTGCTTGGCTGTAGCTAATAAACCTGGTTTCCACGCTCAACAGAGTGTCTTGTGTCTCTGTTCAACAAGGCAGGTGAACTCGCGGATTTAAAGCATGCCCTGCACCGCCTGGCCCATAAGGCCCGGTTCTCCAACTGGCGCCCAACATGGGGCGGCTTCAGTAGAAGCGGTTCAGCCCGAGGGTCGTGAGAAGCCCCGCAAGAAAATTCCGGAGGATTCGCGAACCACGACAAGCGACCCCTGTATGTCGAAGTGGACCGAAGGTCTTTTGCAGCGTGGCTACTCTTTTGCTGACGACTGCTGCCCTGACTGCCGCCCTGCCTTGTACCCTCTGGTGATAACTGGTATCGCGAGACGTTAGATGGACCTCTGTTGGCGTGAGAAGACCATTTAGTTAAGTATTCGTGGGGAGTGCCCCCCTTCTTAGTTTTGTTTTTGACTTTTGTTATTCGACTATTGCAATAGCCAAAGCCAAGGGGTGAGTACATTTGTACCGTGTTCTTTGCTTTCACTCCTTGAAATTGGTAAACGGACCAGTGTGCTTGAAAATGCCTGGTTTGAGCGGATTGAGGAAACTCTGTTGTTTTTGCTGTACTAGGGATTCCCGACTCGAGGACTCATGTCCGACTCCTCCGGTTGGAACTCCTACCTATGAGCTCTATTCTAAACATGGTGTTGGCCCCATTGCCTTTAATGAGGCATGGTCCGATACACGAAGAAAGATGGTGTTTTACGATGGCCCCATAAAGGTAGTTTAGAGCCTGATGTTTTAGATAATTTGGAAGCAATTTTGTTTAAAAGAAAAGCCTGGCCGGCAATGATTGACTCTTTCCGCCTCTGGCATAAGGTAGCCAAACAGAGAGAAATTAAGCAGGCAAAAAGAGATAGAAAAGCGAAAGATATGACGATCATACAGGCTGCTCAGCAATTCAAGGATGATGAGACTGAGCGAGTAATTGAAGTTTTAGACAGACAACATCATATGGCAATAGATAGATGCTATCCTGTGTTGCCTACTTCTCCACGGAGTAAGGACCCTGGCGAAGATCCCTTAATGTCTCATTTGTTGAGATTGCCTCCGCCTTATGTACCGGGAGCTAATGCACCCGTATTATTGCCACCTGTTCAGCAACCTGATGTTCAGCCTGGTGCTCCGGCTCCTCCACAGTTGCCTCTTCCTGCATTACAACCTGCACCTCCTTTGCCATCAACTTCTGTACCTCAGTCTCCTTCACCTTCAGGTTCTCTTGTAACGGCTGGCTCTTCTCTTCCTTTGCTTAATACTGTGTCTCCAGTTTTACTCCCTACTTCTTCCCTGATTCGTAATCGGTTGGTCAATACTGCTTCTGGTCTTTTCTCCCCCCTTTTTGGCCCGTTTAATAGGACTCCTGCTTTTTCTCGAAGGCAATCCCGTAGTCAAATTCTAGATTCTGCTGAACGAGTTGTATTTGACTCACTTGCTCATAAATGGATGATGAGTGGTTCACTGTATAGTGTACCCGATATTCTGAGTACCTTTCTTCAGTAGAATGCGCCCACGCAGAGATGTGTTTTTAATGTCATGTGTGACGCTCTTGTCAAAGGATGGGAGGATACGGAGTTGGATTTAACTCCTCAGGGGTTGTTAGATATACAGGATAGGTTTGATAAAGGACTTATTGTGGGTTCTGAAGTTGAGGACGCTATAAAGACACTTGTTACTTTCAGATCGTTATATTCTTCCCAGACTATTCCTGAACCTGATCCTGCAGTGAGACAGAAAACGAAAAATTATCCTATGAGGGTAGTTCCTCCAGTCTGGAGGGAAGCGGTTCAGCAAGCGGGCGCTGTTCCGGGTGTCCCTGCTCATTTCCAGCGTATATGGGTACATGTCCCTTGGAAACGAGCTGAAGTTTTAGCACTTAAGCAGTCTTTACCGGACCCTCGTAAAAATCCTGCTGGCTATTATAAGGACTAGTACACAGAGAACGGTGAGGGTAACTCAGTCAGCAAAGACAATAACCAAATTCATATATGAAGTAGTTTGATAGTTAACAGTCCAATGTCAGCTCAAAGCCTCTTTTGGATCCACCGAAAAAATCCAATAATGTCCATAATAAAATTCCAATGAATTGAGGGAGCGACAAATTCAACAAGAAATATCAAAAAAGGTTCACAGATGTGGATTCCTAAAATGTTCTTTATTGATATTATTGCAACAGAGATGATGGCGATCAGTTAGTAGTACATCTTCGTTGTTCATTAGTCAATACACATGTAAAACAGCCAACGCGTTTCTTCCAAACATCGACATCATCAGGGCTGTTGTACCAAAAACACAAAATCAAAAAAGATATAGATTAATCATCTATAATGCTTCATATATGAAAAGAATTCAACACACATAAATACATATTCCTTTGATAGTCCGTCTATTGAACAGTCTTAGATACCTGCCTATTTAACAAACTCTGAAGATAGAAAAACATTATTCAAAAATGTATAAGCCAAGATTAATCATAATCACTCCCTGGAACTCAATGAACAAATAATGTAATTTAGAAAAAATATTTAACAAAGTATTCTAGATAAGATGGAGAAGAAGACTAAGGAATTACAATTGAAGGCTCTTCTTCAAAGGGCTTATCCCCCTTGTTCTGGCCAACGTCAGTTTCAACAGCCTTCCCAGCTTCCGAGGATGTCACAGAAACCTGAGCCTTTTGTTCCGTGACCTTTGCTTGGTCCTAATCAGTGTGCCTATTGTAAAGAGGAAGGTCATTTTAAAAATAGTTGTCAGGTTTTATTACAGCGTAATGGTGGATTTCCAGGGCCGCGAGGCCGTGGTGGTTTTCAATCAGCACCTAGAGGTAGAGGACGAGGTGCGTTGCCTCAGGGACAGCATTCCTTTCCCCCTCAGAATTCTTTGAATTATTTTGATCAGCAAAATACTCAGTCTGCGCAATATTACAATGACGATTATTGTGTCTAGAGTGTGGTTCAGGATTTTCATTCCAGTTAGGACAGCCATAGACAAAGTAAGGGAGTCGTATCAGTTCCAGTGGATCAAAATGGGCCTTATGTTGAAGTTGTTGCATTGGGTGTTGCAGAGCCATTTATTTTGGATACTGGTGCAATGAGAAGTTCTATCATACATTCCAAACTCCCTGGGGCACCTTTGTCTGGCTTAACAAAGTTTCTGTGGGATTCTCTGGCGCCCCAGGTGCTAACCCGGTTTCTTGTCCTTCTCTTTCGATTGGTCCTTACAATTTGGAAGCTGCGCTTATTCTAACCACTGGTTGCGGAGAAAACTTGTTGGGTTTGAATTTGTTGAAACGCCTTCATGCAACATTGTATTGTTCCCCCTCTGGTGTGCATCTTACCTTAGGTGAGAAATTGGTCTCCCCTACATATCTATCCAAAGATCGGTTTCCGCCTGAATTGCAATCTCTCCCTGCTACGCTCTGGGCTACAGGTCCGAATGATGTTGGTCTGCTACATATTCCACCGTACGTGGTTACTATTAAAAGTGATGTTAAATTGCCACGTATTCCTCAGTACAAGATTTCTAATGATGGTGAACGAGCTCTGTTGGCTATTATCTACGATTTGGTTCAGAAGGGTGTGGTGGAACAGACGAGAAGTAATGGTTGCAATAGTCCTGTTTTGCCTGTTCTTAAACGCACTGACCCTTCTCAGCCTGCTGTATATCATTTTGTGATCGATCTTCGGGAGGTCATCAAGATTGTTGTCCCCAAGTTTCCTGTTGTCCCAGATATCACTGCCTTGCTTACTATGATACCAGCTTCAGTGGCATGGTTTTCGGTTATAGATCTCAAGAATGCTTTCTTTAGCATTCCTATTGCTGAGGAAAGCAGGGATATTTTTGGTTTCTCTCTCGGAGGTCGATGTTTCCGGTTCAAACGTGCACTTCAAGGCTATTGTGAAAGTCCCTCCATTTGCAGTCAGGCTTTGAAATCCCAGCTTGATGCTTTCATTTTGCCCGGAGGTGCCACTCTGATTCAGTATGTCGACGATTTGTTGGTTTCTGCCGATTCGGAGGATATCTGTAAGGATGCAACTGTTTCTTTGTTGCGTCATTTGTCTGACTTGCATCATAAAGTGTCCCCCTCTAAGTTGCAATATTGCAGACAAGAGGTTACCTATTTAGGTCATCTCTTGTCGAAGGAGGGAAGGCGGTTGACCCCACAACAAATTCAAACAATTGCACAAATGTCTGTGCCATCCACACAAAGGGAGGTGCGTGCCTTTCTGGGCATCACCTCTTATTGTAGACAATGGATCCCGAATTTTTCTTTGCTGGCTAAACCTCTGTTGGCACTCACATTGAAAGATACACCACAACTTCTTCCTTGGACTGATGAATGTCAGAAATGTTTTTCTGACTTACGTACTGCCTTGTTTTCTGCCCCTGTTTTAGGTACTCCAGATTACAGTAAGCCTTTCACACTCTACGTTCATGAAAGAGAAGGTTGCGCGTTGTCAGTTTTAACGCAGCAATTTGGAGACAAACAACGGCCATGTGCCTATTTTTCGGCTAAGTTGGATCCAGTAGCCAAGGTGTTGCCGAGTTGTCTCAGAGCTACAGCAGCAGCAGTAATCTCTATCCGTCAATCTGCTGGATTGGTGTTAGATAACACTCTTGTTGTCATGGTACCACATGCAGTAGATACTCTTTTGAATAGAATGAAGACACAACACCTCATGAGTGCTCGCTTGTCTGGATATGAGCTGACGCTCTTGGCCAGCCATATACACATCAAGCGGTGTAATACTTTGAAGCCAGCAACATTGTTGCCCATTCCGGACGAGAAAGGCATTCTAGAACAGCATGACTGTTTTATCCGAACAGAGGAGGAAACGAAAGACAGAATAGATCTAAAAGACACACCACTTGTGGACCCGGATGGGATCCTTTGGGTGGATGGGTCCTGTTACAAGTTTCCAAACGGCGAGAGGACTGTAAAATTGGTTGCCGTTGCACTCAAGACGGTGTAAACAATGTTAAGTAACATAAAGCAATCCACAATTAACAAAATGACAGAATTATCCAAACAAAAGAACTCTCGATAGGTAAGTCTTGGAGTCTTTAATGTTGTAAACAGCCAGCCGACACGTGTTTCATCGCACTTGCGATTCCTCAGGGCTAATAGGCTGTGTTCCAATCAGAAGGTTGCTCAGCTGGTGATATTTCCAACCCAGCCGGGCTCTTGACCGCCAATACCCAGTCCGAGTATTCAATATGCAATCAATTATTATGTCCGTGGTTTCCCGCTAGGAGATCAAGATTATTCCTATAATTTCCTCTTTATTTATTGCCCACGGCGAGTCGAGTAGTGCTCTTAGGTAAGAAGTGAAACATCTATGCCGTGTAATGTCCGATAAATCTGGCGCTTCCCGCTCGTTGAAGCGGAGACGCGGCGTGTAAGGCGTCCGGATCCGTGTTCCTGTTTGGACCTACAGGAACACGGATCCGGATGCCTTACACGCCGAGAGCACTACTCGTACTCGTAATACTGGGTATTGGCGGTCAAGAGCCCGGCTGGGTTGGAAATATCACCAGCTGAGCGACCTTCTGATTGGAACACAGCCTATTAGCCCTGAGGAATCGCAAGTGCGATGAAACACATGTCGGCTGGCTGTTTACAACATTAAAGACTCCAAGACTTACCTATCGAGAGTTCTTTTGTTTGGATAATTCTGTCATTTTGTTAATTGTGGATTGCTTTATGTTACTTAACATTGTTTACACCGTCTTGAGTGCAACGGCAACCAATTTTGTTCTTGTTAGGGTAGGTGCTTCTCTACTCTATTGAGTGGTTCAAGGTCTTTCCACTCGCCGTCTTGCACCTAAATAGGCAGCAACTTTACACTGATGTGCGTACATACGGGCAGTGCACCCAGATCCTAACTGATCAAAAGCCGGCGAGAGGACTGTAGCTTATGCTGTCACCACCTTGTATACGGTAGTGGAGACAGCACGTATTGCACAGAATTCAGCCCAAGCAGCTGAATTAATTGCCCTGACGAGAGCGTGTGTGTTGGCTATGGGAAAGAGAGTGAATGTTTACACTGATAGCCAATATGCCTGAGGTGTGGCTCATAGCTTTGGTCATTTGTGGAAGGGAAGAGGATTCTTTACTTCCCATGGGACTAAAATATAGCATGGCCAGTTGGTGACTGACCTTCTCGAATCACTTGCTCTGACTACAAAGATAGCAATAATCAAGTGTAGTGCCCATAAGAAGATTACTGATGATGTGGGTCGTGGGAATGCATTTGAAGATGAAGTAGCGAAGGAAACAGCAAGAGATGTTACAAGTCCCATGTCTGCGGCGGGCCCTGCAAGATGGGTCAGAGAAGGAGGAATGTGTGAGGACACGATAGAAAGTGTGAGAATGATTCCAGAAGAGGCTACTGAGAAAGAATTGAGTAAGTGGAGAGAAAGTACGGGAATGTTGGACTCGACTGGGTGTTGGATGGAATTGTCAGATCATCAGCGTTGGCTGTTACCAGATGACTATGTACTACCTGTAGTTACTATGGTGCGTGGCCCAGCCCACATCAGTGCAAAAGGCCTATGTAAACTTTTGGCTCCAGTATGGCAGAATGAAGGAATTCCTAAATGTGCAGAAAATGTGGTGAAGCATTGCATTGTTTGTTTAATGCATAATCCAGGAAAGGCAACCCCAACTCCAGCAGGTCATTTTGTTCCTCCTACGTATCCTTTCAAGGTATTACAAATCGATTACATTCATATGGATCGTTGTAATAACCTCAAGTATGTTCTGGTGGTGGTGTGTGCCTTTTCCAGATGGATAGACGCCTACCCCCTAAAGGACAATACTGCTTTGTCTATTGCCAAAGTCCTTTTGAAGGAGTTTTTCCCGAGGTTTGGTTTGCCGCGCATTGTCTGGTCTGACAATGGGAGTGAATTCGTAGGCCAAATCATGCAGAAAGTATGTACAGGTCTTGGTATTAGGCAGAAATTCCATGCGGCAAACCACCCTCAGTCAGCAGGTGTGGTAGAGTGCTATAATGGCACTCTCAAGCTCAATTTGGCAAAGATTCAGGCCAGCACGGGTCTTGCTTGGCCGGATGCCTTACCATTGGCACTTCTGTCCACGAGAATTACTGTGCATTCTCGTTTAGGTCTTAGTCCGTATGAGGTTGTTTTTGGGCGCCCAGCCAATGTTTGGGGAGTCCCTCGACCTAAAAAGTATTCTGATATCCCATACCCAATTCTGATTGACTACTTACATGACCTCACCACTAAATTACGTGTTCTTCATCAACAGGTTCAAAACGCTTTGCCGGAGGCCTCTGTGGACCCAGGTCACTCCATCCAACCCGGTGACTGGGTCTGCGTGAAGAATTTTCAGCGGAAAAAGAGTCTGGAACCATATTGGGGCCCGTCGCGGCAAGTTTTATTGACAACACGTACAGCAATAAAGGTGGTCGGGAAAAAGAACTGGGTCCACGATGTGCACTGTAAGAGGGTACCTTTTCCTCTACCTTTTGATCAATGGGTTCGTAAGGGCATGAGTGATAGTGAAGGCGAAAGAGTCCCTTGATTTGTACCTTTCAGTAGTGCACGTCTGGACCAAACAAACTCTGAGAAAGAAGACGACGATGTGTTGCAAGAAGCTGTACCATCACATCTGCGATTATACATGGCCAACCCAGAAACTTTGTTTAAAGAGCAAACGATCCCTAATAAGACTCTGTATAATTTGCGACAAAGAATACCAAAGGACAATTGAATTTTTCTTTTTCTAATTACGTTTTTTTCTTTTTGAGAGACATTGATTCTTTTTCCACTATCAATCAAGTTGCAGGGTCATGGTAGGAGTCTTAAGCTGTGACCTGAGTAGTGACATAGGTCTGCAGGACTTGCAGTGTCATAGGACAGCTAACAATCACAGCTAAGTGATCTAGGAAGATTGCTGTGAGCAACGCTTTAGAGTATGGATACAAAGGTGGGAATTAATTACCAAAAATTGAAAATGAAAAGTAAAATTAAGAAACACGTGGTTAGTCCGTGTGGCATAATATTATATATTTTAATATGTTCATGTGTTTCATTAGCGTGTGTAAGTTGGGTTGTTTATACTATGCAGCCATCACCTGTTCCAACTTCTGTCTCTTTATCACTCTTTACTACTGCCTCTCCACATCAGTTTCATACACTCCCAGAACACGAACAGATTAGGAGAACAGAATATTTCAATAATTTATTTAATCAGTTATTGCATCAGCATCAACTGGTAATGAATACCACTGATTGTTGGGTCTGTGGGCACATGCCTCATAATACAGAGAGAGGGATGCCATATTGGGTCCTTCCATTTTCCTATGAAGGCTCCGCTTGGGCCTATTTGGCTATGCCTCTAATGTCTATCAGAATCAACTATGGTATCCCCCTGGTAGTCCATATGGTGGTGGAGCAGATTTTAGTCATAGTTCTTTGATAAAGGGAATAGTGGCTATGGCTAGAATTGCTGAGATTAATAAGATTCCCGTGGATGAGAAAAGAGCATATGATGGCTGCAATATAACTCGTTATGTTACTAGCCTCACGGATAAGGCTAGGCGAAGGAGATCCCCACCAATTTGGACTGTGCCTCATCGAGGTAACTTCTGTTTACAAATTAATGGTCAGAATGTTAAGAATCAACAGGAAAGGAGTGTTTGTTCCCATACTTATGTCTATACACCTCAGATTCCCTCACCATTAGTGCCATCGCAAGGCACATACTTTATCTGCCATTATAGAGCTAATACATGGCTTCCTACTTACTTTTCAGGAACTTGCTATGTGGCTTTTCTTCTTCCTCCAACATATACTGCTCCATCAGTTCATCATAGGAAAAGATGTGGCAGAGGAGTTATTGATTCGAAAGACACGGCAGGACAAGAAGGAGGTGACTTTATTAAAGGGTTGCTTCCTTTCTGGGGCCCAATGGCCAATAGCAGAGACATTAGACAACTAGTTTGTGTTGTTGAGGCTACTATAAACGTAACTTCTGGAGCCTTGAGTAATATGACAGCCGAACTTCAGGCGGATCGCCTTATGACTTTGCAGAACCGAATGGTTCTAGACATTGTCCTTGCAGATCGTGGAGGAGTCTGTAAATTGATCGGGTCTAGTTGCTGTGTTTACATTCCTGATAATGCCCCTACGGTATACCAAGCTATCTCCAAGTTACATATCATCTCCGAGTCTATACATCAGGACACGGGAGATTGGTCTGTGAAGGGATGGTTTCGAGGACTACCGTCCACATGGGGATGGAAGATATTAACTTTCCTTGGAATGGTTTTGGCCATCATTTTCTCTTGTTGTCTCTGTGTACAGTGTGGACCTGCCATCTGTGGTCTTTACGCTACCATGTGTGTACCAAAGCCTGTGTCACAGAAAACAGAGAATATTAGAATTATGTTACAGTAACAGCTCGATGACCTCATGGCCATTGATATCGACTCAGACTAACTTGGGTCCTTGGTGTTTTGCCTGAGTAATGGCAAAAGGAGGGTCTGAGGTTCTTTGATTTCTGACTTCGTCCCGTATCTAGCCGCCATTTTGTGTCTCGCTGCCGTTTTGTGTTTCCCTCACTCAGGCCACATGGCGAACGGAGTGTTTTTGCTTTTCCCAGCTGCTGCGTGTCCTTTCAGTTAAAGAGTAACTCCATTGCCCTTGTTTATGAATCCGATGTCAGGGTCTGACCGAGTTCGTTAATCCATGTCTGGATTGACTGATCCCCATCTCGACTGACTATTTGCCTTCTCCTATTCTTTCCTTACATTATCTTATCCGACTGGCCTTCACTATTCTTTCCTTGTATTCTCTTGTTACACAGCTATCCTTTGAGGCACACAAATATGTCCTGCCACCTGCAAATTAGATTGTTGGAACCATCACTGATTAATTTGTTGGGAGGGGTAACACACGGGGTCTGAGAAAGGGGCGTATTTGAGATACTCGATAGCTTGTTTTCCAACTTTTCTCATTGGTCCGTTTTGTATGTGTAAGGAGTGAGTTTCGTAAATGTGATTCCTATAAAAGATTGTGCGCCACGGATTGAAGTGGCAGTCTCCTCAGAACCCACCTTGTGTGTAACTTCTGGGATAACTGTGCTTGGCTGCAGCTAATAAACCTGGTTTCCACGCTCAACAGAATGTCTTGTGTCTCTGTTCAACAAGGCAGGTGAACTCAGGGATTGAAGGCGTGCCCTGCGCCGCCAGGCCCATAAGGCCCGGTTCTCCAACACTGAAAAATCTGGGATCATGTTGTTCGGAGAGGCAAAATTGAGATGGTCCCCCAATTGGTGGCCAGGGGAATTAGGACCAGCCCCGCCCCCAAAGCAGACTGTGAAAACCTTGCTGCCACCAGCAACCCGAAAAACTCTAATCCAGGCACTGATTATCAGTCGCCTGGATTATTGCAATGCTCTGCTGATCTCTGCAAAAGAAAAATCCCTAAACAAACTTCAGATAGTTCAGAACACTGCTGCCCTCCTTGTGAGCAATGCCCCTCCCAGAACACCCTCTGCTTCACTTCTCCACAAACTTCACTGACTCTCAATAAAAAAGAGAAATACATTAAAAATCTGTTCCATAGTGTACAAATCATTACACAATATGGGCTCCAGCTTTCTAGCCCAAAACGTGGTCAGATATACACCGACCAGGCCCCTTAGGTCTAGCCATCAAGCACTTCTCTGTACTCCCCATGTCAAACTGGCATGCACGGGAGGCAGAGCTTTCTCCCATCTAGCCCCCCGATACTGGAACCAACTCCCCATACAAATGCACCAGTGCACAAATTTCATAGCCTTCAGGAAACTTCTGAAAACTGAATTGTTCTAGTCGTCCTTGGTATGGCCACAGCCAGTCTCAGCACAGTTACCCCGCATGGGGTGATTCAGGCGCTATATAAGTCACATAAAATAATTTAAAAAATACCACATCAATATTGGGAAGGGGTTTGTTTAGGGCATTCCTTCCAAATAGTGATTTGGAATGGGATGTATTATTGTTTCACAACCAAAATGTGGGCGCAAAACAAAGGGATTTATCATGAGTTTGGTGGTTCCATGGACCACCGTATCGGCGATGGTAGTCTGAGCGTGGAGAGCTTGGCTGTCTAACCACCGTATTATGAGTTGGGTGGATTGACCTTGCAAAGCCCATTACTGGATCGCTGAGAACACCAGCAGACACTCAACTGCCAGGTTTGGGATCGGGGAATGGCAGTCACCATAGGGTGGTACAGGAGAGCTGCACCACTGTCCCTTTTTTGAGTTGCCTGTTCCAAGAGTGGACTGCGACGGTCAGACTGCCTGCTTCAAGGTGGTGGTGATGAAGGAATTGGAGTGTGTACTCACACTGTTCTTCTTTTTCCAGGTAGATTCCAACATGGATCTGTTGGAAAATGAGGCAGTATCTCTGAGGCCTGCACAAATAGCATGACTACATTTGTCCTTCACTGGGAACCAAACACCCAATTGTAGCGCCTGACTCTCAGAGGGTAGCGTTGCAGAGCAGTCTGAGGCTTACTCAAGGGAGGTCTGTGGGCTAGTAATCACCATTACAGGTGTGCAGCAATAACACTCAATAATTGATTGCCCAGTCTGTACTATGCTTTATAAAAGTAAGAGTACATTTATTAAACACACACACTACTCAATACTATGCATCAATTTAAGCTGTTGGAATTACTTTGTGACAATGCATAACAACTCCAAGTCTTCCGCAGGGGGGTGGGGTCTAGTACCACCACTCCCATGTATGCACATCATCTTCCCTCCAAATACAGTTAGTTGAACCTAACCTGAAGAGAGGGCTCTGTTCTGGCATCGTCCCAGCAGTGACCCACCCTGTTATCTCAACAACCATTTAAAATAGGTACACCTGCCCTGTTGACACACAACCCTGACTGAGCATTTCCTACTGACCATAAAGTATACACCTCTACATCTTAAGTGCTAACATTCTGGGTTCTTCACCTACGCGCAGCAGTACGAACACATGTTTAAGCAGCACTTTAGAATGACAGTACTCATCATATTTTCTGGACATTAGAATGTTTTGCAATTACAGCCCCTAAAGGCATCACAGATGAAATCATGGGATTACATATATACTCCAGACCCCTAGCAGGAATGTCTGGCAACATAACCCCACTTTGCTTATGACAGCACATTGCACAGGTACTTCACATTACACATGTGACCTTCAGTCCATCTGAAAGAAATAACATACATAAATGCACTACAGGTGCAATTACACCTCTCCACTTCCAATGGAATGCCCTTCTCCAGACATCCCCTACTCAGCTGTTCATCCCGTGGTGCACTTCTCAATATACTCCCAGCTGTAGAACAAAAGGTCCTGCCCAGGAGGTGTTTAAATGCTGGCTGAGCCCTTCAGGGTTTATACTGCTCCAGTCCCCATGAGACTTAAGGAGAGACTTCCATTTTCGTGCTGGAGGAGACTGCATTGCTCCTGCAGTTCCCCCTGCACCTTTGCACATATGTGGTGGTGACCCCGTTCTCCTGGGACCACCACAAGCATAGAAACGCTGACTTTTCCTTGCTGGCCAGTCCGGCCTTCAAGGCATTGTGGGCACTCCCGCATATTAGAGCAGGGGCTCACCTGCTGCTCTGGGGAGAGCTGTGATGTGGGCCTCCGGCTGCGTCTGACTGCTGTTGGAGAGTCCGGTCCCACCTGAACCCCCAGGTGATTGAGAAGGCTTGGGGAGCCCACCCTCAGCTGTTTATGCTGATTTTCAGTGGCCAGGTCCCACCCAGGCCCCTTGCACCACACTTGGTCTTCCTCGGGGTCCTGGTCTCACCCGGGAACCCCGTACCTCCGTCTTGCTGGAGTGCCACTCAGGGAGCCCACCCCCGGTAGCTCTTGCCGGCTCGCCGCCCGGCCAGCACCCTTGTGTGCTGCCGTGGGAGCCAGCATCACATTTCTGATCTATCCGCTCCGGCAGGCAGACATGGAGGCTTTCGCCGGTCTTGCTGGCTTCGGGGGAGTGTGATGGCACTCCCTCCCTCCTCATGGCAGCTGCGGGGGAGTGCGATGACACTCCCACCCATCCTTGCCAGCCCGCTTTCTCCTCTTATTGGGGGGCGCAACGGCACCCCCGCCTTCTCCTTGCAAACAGTGGGGCCCGGAGTTGGGGTCCCAGGCCCCTTGCGATATTCACGGGGAGCGCAATGGCTCTACCCAGTTTCCACTTCTTCCGTTGGGGACCAGAGTGGGCTCCTGGTACAGCCTGGGTATCTTCACGGGGAGCGCGATGGCGCTCCCCGGCTTCCTGGTCGTCGGGGCCTGGGTGGGCTCCTGGCACCCCACACGGCTCTTTCACAGGGTGCACGACGGCGCACCCTGATTTAACTTCTTGCAGGGGCAGCCCCCGGGACCTGACCAACCCCAGGGGCATCTTTGAGACCGGCGGCGGAGCCCCACATGCTTCATCGTCGGTCCAGCCAGAGGTCAAAGGTTGCCTACCTTCTGGTGGGCATATCTCAGCCCCCAGGTTCCCAATTTTTGTGATCTTGGCCTCTTATTGCTCCTGGTGGTGCACCCCAGCCACTGGGGGCACTCTCTTTCACCCTCTGGGTCTCACAGAGGGGGGATTAAGCAGGGAGATGTCTTCACTGGCTCCCTGCAATAGCCTGTTGCTTGGCTCTCCACATGCAGTCTCTTTCATCATGAGTTCAATGTGGGTGAGTCCCAACTTTTGAGGCTCCACCACAGTAAAAGCTCCACAAATAGGTGCTCAAAAAGCAAAACATTCTGTTGGCCTAGAGTGTCAGAACCACCTTCTAACAGGAACCCATCTTTCAGGTACCGCCTTCACAGCAGGATCTTCACGACGAGGATTATAACCCTGTTTGTGGTAATCTATAGGTAAGCTCTTTTCGTCCCATATACCCCATTGCCAGGACTGCCAACATATGGGCTGAACTCTGGTAAGGACTATATGGTATTGTTCCACCTAAATCATGCATATGTGTGCATCAACAAATCTGCAGTCAAAATACACACAGTCATTGATAAATTTGGGAAAAGTACTCACAACAGCTGCAAGATCCCCACCTCCACGCTGCAGGCCCCGTGGTCAACTTGTAATATGGTGGTCTTTAGACTGCTGCATTGTGGGCTGCAGGTGGACGTGGTCCTATGGCGGTCGGATCACCAAACTTGTAATGAGACACTAAGACTACAATAAAGTATTGGTTTTCCATTTGCATAGAGGAAGTTGGTTGCCAAGGGACCTCTTCCCCTTCGTTAAAGTTGACAAAAGTATTTTTTAAGAGTAGGCAGTGGTTCCGTTAGTCAGTATTTGTAAGACTTTTCATTTTGTTTTTTAACACATTCTGTGTTTTCCTTTAAGGAAAATGGTCTAATATTAAAAATAATTTGCTTAAATCAAAAGCAATCACAGCTATGGTGATCTGCTGACCCCTAGCAGGCCACCATCCCTGCGATGGTAGCAAATCACATTGAGTTGCAATTTGCGATCTATCTCATTAATACTAATATTAATACGAAGAAAAAAAATCATGAGGTAGCTCGATCTGTGACACACTACAATTTGGTGTTTTCTGAACCGATCTATTTGTACATAGGTTGGTTCACAAAATATCACACTAGTTGCAAAAATGTTGTGACCAGTGTTAAGTACGCTGGGCCCTTTGTGTTTCCCCACTTGTTATGGGCCAAACCGTTGTATGTCCAATATGCTGAGGGGTTTTGTAACAAGGCCCATTGTATTACTTCCTGTCACAACTTGCCACTAACACTAAATGCAATGACGTTGCTGTTTTGGCAATTAACTAGCGATAAACCAGGTACAGTGTTTCAGTTCCCCTATGCAGTCCTCGCTGCATGTTTGTGCTTTGCAGGGATCAATAGCGCATTTAACTGTTCAGGCAAGTGTACCCGGGAGACAAGGGGTCTGTTTTGTTTGCTTTATTATTAGGAGTCTTACATGTTTTTATTGCCAGCAGTAAATATTTCAGGCACTGTTTTATGATCCCCTTGCACACACCTTCCTCCTGTTCACAGCTTCTGCTGTGAAATAGGTTGCACTGAGCTGAGGAAGAAAAATAGTATTTTCCTGCAAATGTTAAGGATTAAACAACGGTGTGGTACAAAATAGTCAAGAGAAAGGTGTGTGTGTGTGTGTGTGTGTACACATCTGAATCCTTGTAGTATTGAACTCTTTGTAATAGCCAAGGTCCTTTATTGACATCCGATTAACCAACCACTGGGAAATGGTTCCCTTCTTGGAAAATCTGTCAATAAGAGCGGTGATGAAGATAGGATGGGTGATGGGGAGGGATTACGTGTGAGGGGAGGGTTGGACGCTACGCATCTTGAATCACTGATTGGTATGGATCTGACTTTTATCCACATCTGAAAACAGATGCTGTGTAAACACTGTACTGGTGCAGGGAGTGATTAAAGAACAGACAGGTGCGCTGCTGCTGTTGCTGTTCTCACTGGTCCACGCTGCAGCGTGAGCAGTGCAACATTGACTGCAGCCCCCTCACCTCTGGTGGAAGTTTAAGAGGCGGGACTTTACACTTGCTTTCCTGGGTATCACCTCTAGCCTTGTCTGGTACCTGAGTAAACACACAGGTGGCAGCTATTGGGCAGAATATGCGAATGGCTCCATGACGTCAGGAGGCTCCATTCCAGACAGCAGAAATAGGGCAGGCAGCATCCAGCGGCAGTGATTCCTCTCCGGCTGTGGACTGCGCGCGGCGCCTCCGACAGGATTGCATTTCTTCGCCGTGTCACCTTGCTATTCCTATTCCTTGGACGCTGCTCCAGGATGCCTTCCCTTGTCCTCGCCGCCTGTATGTAGTCCTCTGATTTACACGCGAGAGAGAGGAAAAAGGCGTTTTATTTCAAATCGCTTCTCCCTGTCGAGGGCTAAGGATTTCCTGCGTTCTCCACTCTTCACTGCTGGCGCTGAGCTGGAATATCCCAGGTACGGAGCACATGGGGCGGTGGACAGAGGAAGGGGGTGGGCGCGTGCAGCCAAGTTTAATGGGCAAATGCGGGGAGGGAGGTAGTTTAAGCAGTTTCCAGAGCCCGTCTTGTCGATACCCGGACAGAGCAGCCGAGCAGCAGCCGACCCCGCGGCTGGACAGCAGCCTCGGAGGCTCCGCCACCGGCTGCGAGTCTCGGGTCCGACATCTCTCTGAGAGAAGGAGCCGGTGCAGGAGCCCCCTGAGGTGCCTGGCCGTGGGCTCGGGCTGCCTCCCTCACTGCCCAGTCTATGAATGAAGCTGTCATCTCCACAGAGGAGGGTCTGGGTGACGGGCTCAGTGGGTTAGGAACGGCGGGCAGGGCGGGCTTTCAGGTGCCCCCGGGGTGTTTTACATGGTAGTGTGGCTGGGGAATGGAGTGTGCGTGGGGGGAGGCTGGGTCCGTGGGAAGCACCGACTGAGCTATTCCTGCAGACCACGCTTCCTTCGTTCTCCGTGGCTGTTGTCCGGGACTTGAGAGCCCGCGGTCCGAGCCCTGCACCTGGTTACAGTACGCTGGCTT
Source organism: Lissotriton vulgaris (assembly GCF_964263255.1). Lineage (NCBI taxonomy): Eukaryota > Metazoa > Chordata > Amphibia > Caudata > Salamandridae > Lissotriton > Lissotriton vulgaris. The sequence goes on from NC_141695.1 coordinate 1,090,700,745, forward strand.
CGGTCTATGCTGAGCGTACCCTGGGGGCGTGCAATGCATAGCCCTATTGTGGTTCCAATATATCTGTAATAATGTCCGTATAAATGGATTGTTAAGCACTGCTTTCCGTTCGAGAGTAGTTCATTGTAGCTATTGCCATAAAATAAAGGTTCAGGGATGTTTATATGGCTGAATGTCAGTATATCAAGTTTTAATATAGTCCTACGACAATATCATAGCAAAATATGGATGACCACGGATAGAAAAAGTGTATATATATATATATATATATACAGATTTGCTATTCTTTAATCTACGTGTACGTGCTATAATGATACTGATATAGTCATAATAGGCATTTATGGAGTTAAATGTAATGAGCCTATACTTACCTATATTGTCACTAGGGGTGAGTGTAACTGGGACAAGTCTCCCTACTGTAACTACTCATAATTACCTCAAAATTACTTGTAAGTATGCGTAGTTATGTCAGAAGCATAATCCAGCTTTTAAAACTACTTTCTTAGCGCAAAATGCACTCTTGCAAGTCGAAAATGGGCCCGAGTAAGCATGCTGTAGTAAACAGCACTAAATGCTACAGAACACAACCAGCAGTAGCCAGCAGCCAATCACCCTCTCTACTTCGTTGTTCCTCTGCTCCCGTGGTAGGATTTTTGCCCCAGTTACTCTTAATTACTCAAGGTGACTTGACCGCATACTTTTGTTAATTTTGCATCACAAGAATATTGCGGAATTACTGAAATAACTCCGACGATTCCAGCATAATTTAAAACATTTTCCCAGCCTTAGTTGTTACCTTGTCAATAGGTCCCTCATCTATATTTTTGCTATTATATTGATATCGTCATGTTTATTACTCGATATACAATAACCACCAGTGTAATGATTTCCAGTTTGATTTTTGAGCTCTTTAACGCGAATTACTTTCCAGAAATGATGCATTAGACATTCATAATTTACCCCAATCCGCTTTTCGGCATTTGCTTCCAGTTGTCCTGTTGCATGCCTTCCGAATTCGAGTTTACTATTCGAATGCCTTGGGCCTCCCAGGGGCTCACACTCCTTCGCTTCATCAAAGTAACCAGGACACACCTGCGCAGCCGTCTTCACGCGGCGTCACGCGGCCTCGGAAGACGAGCAGCGCGCGGACACAGCCGCCGCCCCCTCATCATCTGCCGTTACCCCGGCGGAGAGCTCACTTCAGCTCTACAACTTCCAGGCCGGGCACAGGGGAGCGGGAGGCTGCAGACAGCCGCACATCCGAGACCCGCAGAGCTCGTCATCTGCGACGTGACATTCATTCTCAGATACCCACATCGCCTGCACGAGCACTCCCAGGGCCCTGCAGGGCCGGATCTGGTTGTGTCAATCCGTCGCACTGTGCAGGCGGTGTTTAGATCAGCCGGTCTCGTCCCATGCATTATTAAAGCAACACGCGACAGGCGGCAGTGCGGGAGCTGGTCTGTCGGTGCAATGAGCGAGGATTTTGCGGCTCACGGGGCTGTGTCACGAAAGCCCGACACTAGCCGTATAGATGCACAGGGCTTGTTTTGAAGTAACTATGCTATCTGTAGTGTATATATACCGACCCCGGTCACTCTACGCATTGCTACAAACAGCTCAGACCAGAAAGAGGTAGTGTAAATGCTCCAGACTGTGGCAGACAAGCAGTCTAGAGACCACAGGTGTGTCGTTGGCATCCCAGGTTTTTGGGCTCCTCTGCCCTATTCCGCCGGTTGTTAGCAGGGCACCAGCAGCTCCCTCCTATTTACCCTGTAAACAATCTCTGCACAGCTCATGTCCAGACAATGCAAAGGCACGTCTGCACAAAACAGGTCCAGAGAATGCAAGGGCACCTCTGCACAGCTCATGTCCAGGGAATGAATGCATGTCCAGAGAATGGAGGGGCACTTCTGCACATCTCTCGTCCAAAGAATGCAAAGGCACCTCTGCACAGCTCATGTCCAGAGAATGCAAGGGCACCTCTGCATATATCATGCCCATAGAATGCAAGGGCACTTCTGCACAGCTCATGTTCAGAGAATGCATGTCCATAGGACACAAGGGCACTTTTGCACATCTAATGTCCAGAGAACGCATGCCCAGAGAATGCAAGGGCACTTCTGCACATCTCATGTCCAGAGAATGCAAGGGCACTTTTGCACAGCTCATGTTCAGAGAATGCATCTCCAGAGAGTGCATGGGCACTTCTGCAAAGCTCATGTCTAGTGAACGCAAGGGCACTTCTGCACAGCTCATGTCCAGAGAATGCATGTCCATTGAATGCAAGGGCACTTCTGCACAGCTCATGTCCAGAGAATGCAAGGGCACTTCTGCACAGCTCGTGTTCTGAGAATGCATCTCCAGAGAGTGCATGGGCACTTCTGCAAAGCTCATGTCCAGGGACTGCAAGGGCACTTCTGCACAGCTCATGCCCTGAGAATGCATGTCCATAGGACACAAGGGCACTTTTGCACAGCTCATGTTCAAAGAATGCATCTCCAGAGAGTGCATGAGCACTTATGCAAAGCTCATGTCTAGTGAACGCAAGGGCACTTCTGCACAGCTCATGTCCAAAGAATGCATGTCCATTGAACGCAAGGGCACTTTGCACATCTAATGTCCAGAGATCGCAAGGGCACTTCTGCACAGCTCGTGTTCAGGGAATGCATGTCCAGAGAATGCAAGGGCGATTCTGCACAGCTGATGTCTAGGGAATGCATGTCCATAGAATGCAAGGGCACTTCTGCACTGTTCATATCCAGATAATTCATGGCCAGCAAATGCAAGAGTCCTTCTGCACATATCATGCCCAGAGAATGCAAGGAGTCTGCACAGCACAGCTAACGTCCAGAGAATGCATACCCAGAGAATGAAGGGGCACTTTTGCACAGCTCATGTCCATAGAATGCATGCTCAGAGAAGGCAAGGGCATTTTTGCACAGATCATGTCCAGTGAATGCAAGGGCACTTCTACACGGATCATGTCCAGAGAACGTATATCCAGAAAATACAAGGGCACGTCTGCACAGACCATGTCCATAGAATGCAAGGATGCAGGTGGTATATTCACCTCGGGCCACTCAAGCCCACATCCTTCATGCTGGATGTAGTCATTTGATTTTCTTGAAAATAGGCACAGAGCTTCGCTCTGCTGCTGTGCTCAATATTCATGCTCATTTTCCCTAGAGGCAGCCTTCGCGTTCATCTCTAGTGTGCTTTAATACACTCTTCTAAATGGTGCCATCTGAACAAGAGTGGTTGGGGCTAATTAGCAATTAAAGAGCAACAGTGTCCTTTCCTGAGACCCTTCATTTGTGAGCGTATGTGCTCTCCTGACAAATTTATGCGCCCAACTCAGCTATTTTTTCAGTCCTTTCAGTAGATCAGTGAGCAAAAGGTTTGTTGCTCGGATATGAATTTACCTTGAAAAAATGAAAAGACAAGAGGCGTTTGGCGAAACAGGAACAAGTTTGTTTAATTAAATGCAGCGGCCCGGGAGAACATCGACGGTAGCGTCTGAAGACAGTCTCAAAGTTCATTGGTTTTGGCCTTCAATTTATACAATTCACAAAGTGTAATAAAGTGATTTGTGCATTCTTTTTAGAACAGAAATCTGAGCATAGTCATAAATTATAAGTATAACCATCTGATAACGGGGACACAGGCGGCTCTCGACCTCAGGGAGAGCTAATTTGGGCCAGTGTGTATGTGTCCAGATGTCTGGCATGGAGATCATGTGATCACTACTTGTGGTTTGCGTGTTGTGTCCTGATTGGCTTAGTCTTGCTAACTACATGTAACATCTGACTTTATGATATTTTGGGATCATGAGCTTTTGGCCAAACATGTTTTATTGTGTCCTATTTCCTGTGACCTATAAATCGGAAGACCTGGGTAAGGGTTGCAGGACCTGTCTGATCACGTATCACTGACTCTTGGTTGATGTTGTAGGTCATCTTGGGTGACTTCAACAGGAATGATACAAGTTCGTTTTTGCGTGAGCATAGAATTTGGCAGTTATTGATAATATTTACTGACATTCTCATTATGTTTATGATTGTCAAGGTGTAGATCAACATTGCTTTTACTAGTTTTAACATTGTTATGTGTGCATCGTTCATGGTGAACATCGACATAACATTTATTGGTATTGCCGCTGTTGGGCCTCCATATATCATAGTGCACATTCACATCACATTCACCAATATTACCAGGAGTGTCTTCACTTTACAGTTGTTGGGATTTACTTTTTGAAGCCTGGGTCACAGTTGTATGTGTGACATGGAAGCACCGGATACATTGTTGTTTTTCCTATAGAAGTTGAGTTTTAGCTTGTGGGCTTATTAGTATTTAACTTGGTTGTGCTGCATGCCCCAAGATAGTGTTTTTGTGTGTGGCATTTGTGTACCATGAACCTAGTCAAAAGTCAGCAGAGGTGTGTAAAGTATTTGATTTAATTTTGATTTTGGGTTTTGTAGAGCGCTTGAATGCCTTGGGGCGTCTTGGCTCTGCTTTTGAATTTAGGAAGAGGGGCTCCTAATCTAGTTACTAAAAAGGCAGCTTTTCAGAGATTATCAAAGAGTATCAAAGGAAAACACACAGTCAACGAATAGTTGGGGGGTAGCTGAGTTCTGAGAGTGGAAGTGGACTATTACTGCATCATGTAGTGTTCTTTAAAGATTCTTGGAATCTTCAAAGCATCTTACGTTTCCATGGGCACCTCAAACCACCATAGCCTTGCACATAACTTTTGGAATTTTAGACATATCAGTGATTCTGAAACCTTGATGGGCATAGTGCTCTTCTTTGGGCATCTTGTACGTGGCTATGCAACTTAGGCCACCTTGGATTCCAACAAATATGCACTCAAACACAGTAGTTTGTCATAACACCCTGGCATTGCATAAAAACCTCACATCACTCTACACACATCGAAGCATATAGCAAACTCAACCATGCTATACACCTGAGTGAATCGTATACAAGACAGTTATTACCCACTTACCAGACAGCTACAGTCTACCTCACTCTCACACACTCCGTGCATCCACAGAAGCAAAATTGGAGGTCGCTCTTTCTCCTACATCGCACCCAAGACATGGAACTACCTTCCTAAATACATCAGAGCCTCCTCCTCTCTTCTCGAGTTCTACAAGAAGCTGAAGACTTGGCTCTTCATATAAGCACCTTGGGGACCACACACCTGCTCAAGTGCCTGGTCTCCCTCCTAAATGATTAGTGTGCTATAAAAATCAACATAACATAACATATATACACCTTAGGTCACAACACAAGTCCAGGGCGCTGAATATAGCCTGGCACACCATTCGTAGCAAAGAAATGTTATATATCTAGGACACAAAAACAAACTGGAACATTGTACACACGCAGGACATACTACATATTAAATGTACTAGATACTGATTGAGGTATAATTCACACTCAAAGACCTCTTGATCACGAACAGAACATGCTCATAGTGAGCAAGTGATTGGCTTCACTGCTGCAGTGAAGGAAAGTCAGAGAGTAATGGTCTTTGTACAAAGGGGTGACATTGTCTACCTCTGCCCAAAGGGATGTTTCCCATCACCCCTTGCACCTTCCCTGCAGCCAAAAATCCCACTGAAAGTCCAGCTGCAGGCCCTTGTTTTTTCCCATGTCCCTCAGGCTCCAACCCCTTAGGGTAGCATGGAATCTCAGTTGCGGCCGCCCAGGGAACCACACGCTCCTCCTCCCTCGCTGCTTGAGGGCTGCACTATGACCTCAAGCAGCAGAGATGAGGACGTTTGTGATTTAAGGAAGAAGGTGAGCCTGTGAGTCCAAAAAGTTGCGCTCATAGTCCTGTGCGGCACCCGGCTCAATGCCATTGCAATGCAGGACATTTTGCTGCAGATTTTATTTTTATTTTCAGGCTTTGCAATTACAAAAATGGAAGTTTAATATAATAGGCAAGCCAGAGAAATACCAAACTTTCCATTTTTGTACACCCTACCTGTGCACATCAAAGAGAAGTATACACATCGAGACCAAGCTAAACACTCACCGCACTGCACACAGCCCGGATATCACAATCATACTGGGTCATGTTAAGGGGAAAGGCAACTAATTGTTCATAGCACAGTGCATCATAAACATTACAACATACATTTTACGCCCATGACAAATTGCACAGCCTGGGGCATCCTATGCAGTCAAGGGCCTATTACACACACTGCACACCAATTGGCGCCTCATACACATCCAAAGACATTAGATGCCCATGGTACTGTCAACAGCTTGCACATCATGGACACCCCATGGAAAATTACACTTATTGCACTCTAAAAGCACCTTATGCTGCAAGGGGCACCATACATTCTTGTTATATTTGTTATGTTATTTTATTACATTTTTTAGAGCACAACTGTTACCCTAAGGTGTCCTGGCACTGAGCATTGCCTAATTGGTTGCTTGTGATTAAAGAAGACTATTCTGTAAACAGCCAGGTTTTCAGCCGATTCCTAAAGGTATGGAGTTTGGTTGCATTCCTCAAGTAAAATGGTAAATTGTTCCAATCTTTTTCGGCGCATGTAATAAAGCTCCTGCCACCCCAGCTAGCTTTTTTGACTGGGGGAACAATCACTTGTCTATATTCCATAGAAAGCAGTGTTCTTCCAGGACTGTACCAATTGAAACTTTGGTTCAAATAGTTGGGACCTGCACCATTTAGGGCCTTAAAAGCAGTGCAAAGGGCTTTAAACTGTGCCCCTTGTTTTACTGGGAGACAGTGGACATATCTGAGACCCATTTTGTCCAAAACAAACCTAGGACTACCCGTCAGCAGCCTAGTGCTGCATTTTGCACAATTTGGAGCCTGTCCATGTGTCTTTTTTTGGATGTTCAAGTTGAGACCATTATAATAGTCCAATCGGGACAAAGTCAGTCCAGTGCAGTAGCAGCTCGTGGAAGGAGTGCTGCGGGGCAGTGGGGCAGGGCAGAGGAGAAGGGCAGGGGATGGGCAGTGTGGGGGGTAGTAAACTCTGGCTCATGGCCGCCCCCAGTAATGTAAATCAATCAATAAATACAAATGAATCGAAATTTGCCTAGCTTATGTAACGGTAAGTTTCAATTCTATTAAGGACACGGAGGCGAGGATTATGCTATATCTTCCTTCGCTTTATTAACATACAAACTCCACAGCAGCTTAGGAAAATATGTAAACAGTGAACAGAAAATGCTTTAAGTCCAAAAGCATTTGAAGGAACGTTTTAACAGTCCAAAAAACCACAACTCCCGAGAGTCTCTCTTGTATTGCTAGTCCATAGTCCTTCCATTATGTCCATCACCGCCATAAAACCGGCCCTCTCTTCCTCTTCCTCCTCTTTCTTTGCGCAGATCACGCATTCCCCTCATTGATCCTGCTTAGCACCCTCGTTGCCTGTCGAAAAAAGGGACAGCGTAAGCGAGGTGGCATAGGAATGCAATAATCAGGCAAAGGAGTACTCAACGACTAGCACAGTACAGGAAACCACATAAAGGAAAACGTTTTACTTACTGCCATACGGGTGGGTAGAGAAACCACTGTGTAGCCTGGGTGGGATAATCCTCGCCTCCGTGTCCTTAATAGAATTGAAACTTACCGTTACATAAGCTAGGCAAATTTCGATTCTATGTCAGGACCGGAGGCTTCAGATTATGCTAGTTCAAAGCTTACTTACCACCAACTGGGCCAAATCCACCACGGGCTTAAAATAAAACCTCTTAAAGGTGGAATCCGAGGACCAATCCGCAGCTCGCATAAGATCCTCCAAGCGAGCACCCACAGAGAACGCCTTAGAGGCCATGGCCCCTCTGGCAGAGTGTGCTCCAAAAAGATTTGTATTGATGCCTGCTTCTTGCATGACCCAACGCACCCACCTAGCAATGGTAGGGGAGGACACAGCTTTGTGTGGCTTTCGCAAGGCAATTAACAATTGACGTTCGCCCGGAGGGCGTAATTCCAAAGTCAGATCCTCATATGCTTTGAGGCATTGCACAACACACAACTTAGGAGTGTCAAGAAAAGCTGGATAGGAAATGGATCGCGACGACGTTTTAGTGCGTCGACCCACGGTAAAAGTAACCCCATCCGGGGAAAAGATGCGTGCCGATATATCCAGAGCACGCACGTCAGACACACGCCTACACGAAACCAAACATAACAGCATGGCCAACTTTGCCGAGAGCTCCTTAAGAGACAGATAGGAGTTGGCCGGCCAGGAAAGGAACAAGTTCAGGATCAAATTGACGTCCCAAAGGACGGAATACCTGGGCTCAGGAGGCAACGCGAGTCTGATAGCCCGCAGAAGCCGACAAACAAAGGGGTGCTCACCCACGGGAGAGCCATCAATGTTATCATGACCTGCCGAAATCGCCGAACGAATCGCATTAATTGTTCTGTAGGCAAGGCCCTTGTCGGCCAGGTCAGCCAGGAAATTTAGCACGGGATTAGGCCCGCGACCAAGGGATCCAAGTCCCTTCGTAGACACCAACGCATCCACTTAAGCCAAGCGGATCTGTAGCGCTTCGTCGTACTATCGGCCCATGCTTTGGAGAGCAGGTGCTCAGCTGACCCCGAAAGGCCTGGGAGCGACCAGCGTCTCCTGAGAGCCTCCACGCCACGAGGCGGAGCGAGCCCCACGAGATGAGAGGATGCGGTTCCTGATCCGGATTCCTCAGGAGCAGGGGAAACAGGGGGAGTAGGATTGGAAAATCCCAAGAAAGTTCCAGAAGAACCGGAAACCATACTTGAGACCTCCAGAGCGGCGTAACCAACACCAGCTCCGCTCCCTGGCGGCGTACTTGGGCCGCCGTCCGCACTACCATGGAGAACGGGGGAAACGCAAACGGTCGCTCCCGACTCCAGTCCTGTAGAAAGGCGTCCGTGGCCTCCGCTAGAGGGTCCGGCCTCCAACTGAAAAAACGTGGCAGTTGGTGGTCCAGATGGGATGCAAACAGGTCCACCGAGAAGGGACCCCAGAGATCCTGCAACCACCGGAAGACCCCCGGATCCAGTTTCCACTGACTGGCGTCCCTGAGGTGTCTGGAGTGCCAATCCGCTACTTGATTGGCCTGGCCCGGCAGGTACTCCACCGTCACCGCAATGTGGCGCGACAGGCAGTAGTCCCAGAAGTCCTTCGCCAAATCCGCCAGAGCGCGGGAACCAGGACCCCCTAGATGGTTCACATAACGAACCGCTGAAACATTGTCCATTCTCAGTAGGACACAGGCCCTGACCGAATCCTTGGTCCAACAACGGACTGCGAAGGAGCCCGCCAGCAGCTCTAAACAGTTGATATGTAACCGTTGTTCGTCTGAAGACCAGGCGCCGCCGGTGGAGAAATTCCCGCACCGGGCGCCCCAGCCCGACCTGCTGGCATCGGACTCTATGACTAGGTCCGGTGCCGACCCGAAGATCGCCCGACCATTCCACGCTTCCATGTGAGCTAGCCACCAAGACATTTCCTCTTTCACCACCTCCGTGAGCGGAACCCACTGGTCGTCACTCATTCCTCTCCGGAGGTGTTGCGCCTTGAGGCGTTGAAGCGCCCTGTAATGCAGGGACCCCGGAAAGATCGCTTGGATGGAGGACGACAGAAGCCCGACCACCTTGGTGACATGCCGCAAAGACGTGCGATCCTTGGTGATCGTCTGCCGAAGCAGGTGCCGGATCTTCGCGATCTTCCGGGCCGGAAGACTTAGAACCGCCTCCACCGAATCTACCACGAAACCTAGGAAGGTAATTTTCTGAGTGGGAACCAAAACCGACTTCGAGCCGTTGATAACAAACCCCAGCCTCTGAAGAAGCTGTACAGCTTGTTGCAGCTGTCCAGCCAAGATCACAGGACACTGTCCCATAAGGAGGATGTCGTCCAAGTATACCAACATCCGCACCCCTTGACCCCTGAGGAACTCCACCACCGGATGGAGCACCTTCGTGAAGCACCAGGGGGCTGATGAAAGGCCGAACGGCAGCGCGGTGAACTCGAACACCCTGCCGTTCCACACAAACTGAAGGAAACGACGGTGCGGCGGATGGATAGGAACGACCAAATAGGCGTCTTTGAGATCCAGCCTCACCATCCAGTCCCGAGGGAGGAGTACGTCTCGAAGGAGGTGGATACCCTCCATCTTGAAGTGTCGGTAGACCAACCACCCGTTGAATTCCTTGAGATTGATCACAGGCCTCTTTCCCCCATCTGTCTTGTCTACTAGGAAGACATTGCTGAGAAAATCGCTGGGGTTGCGCGTTGATAGACGAATGGCCCCTTTGCAAAGCAGTTCCGAGACCTCTTCGTCTATCAAACGCGCGTCGGACTCTGAAAACACAATCGGACGTGGGGGCACTGCTTGAGTGGGTTGGTCGTAGAACTCTATGTGGAACCCACGTACGGTTTGCAAAACCCAAGCGTCGGCAGTGAGCAACTCCCACTCCCCGTAAAAGGCCGCCAGACTCCCTCCTTCCGGAACTTGATCTAAACAAAGTACACTCACCGGAGGTATTACCTTGTCCGGAATTTTTCCTGAATCCTCTGCCGCCGAAGCGTTGCCCTCTGGTGGGGTAGAAGTTATTAAAGTTTGCGGAGGTCTGGTACTGGCCTCTGCCGGAGCCTTGTCCTTTATTATTGGTCTGCTGACCACGGCCGGTCGCGCGGCCCCTACCGCGACCGGCCCCTCCAGAGAAACGCTGGTGGAACATGCGCTTGATGCTGGACTGGGCCTTGTCCAGCGATGTAAAAGTGGGCACAAACTTGCCCAGCTCTCTGATGAAGGGCTCGCCGAAGAGGCCTCCCTAGGCCACCGTGCCCGCCTCTGACGAGGCCAAGTCCCCCAGCTTAGGGTCCAATTTAATCAACAAGGAGCGCCTGCGTTCGGTGGACAGGGCGCAATTGGCATTGCCCAGGAACACAATGACCCGTTGTGCCCAATTTGAAAGCACCTCCGGGGAAATGACCGTGCCATTCGCTCTCGCCTCCTCCGCCATGTCGAGGATCTTCATGGCAGGCCCAACGGCATCTAGCAATTCATCCTGACAGGAACGCCAGGACAGATCGATACCCTTCCGGGGATCCTTCATAAATTTTGCCAAGAAGGTGGCCATCTTCGGATCCAACTCGGGGGTCATAGCCACCTTCCCTTCCAAAGTTGGTCGAGGACATTCCCCCCGCAGACAACCTCTGGCCTCCTTCTCCAACGGCTTGCGCAGCCGACCAGCCACGAACTTCGCCACCGTCTCACCCGGTGTCCAAGCTGCAGAACGAGGGTGAACAATCTCGTCCTGGTCCAACATTCCCGATGCATCCCGCGGCATTTCCTTGGCCGAGCTCGATGGACGCCAAGAGCGTACCGACTCCCCGTCGTCGTCAGTGTCAGGTGAGTCGTACACTGGGGAAGCGGGGGCCGTTGACACGTCCCCCGTAGCATCAGGGTCCGCTAGGGGAGCAGGGGGCGCAGCCGTTGCTTTCGCCAAAAAGGCGTCACGGAGACGCTCAAAGGCGCCCCTGTCCACTCCCTGTGACTCCGAGGATGGGCCTTCTCTGCAGGGCTTCTTCGGTGCGGGCGGCAACCCGCTCGACGTCCCCGGGGGGTCCGCAGCCGCCCCCAAATGCACGGACGCTAACTTCGCGCATTCCTCCACAATGCGTGCGGAGAGGCGGTCTTCCATAGGCCCCACCACCTCCGTCACGCAGCGGTAAATGGAGTTATCCACCGCCTGGTAGAACTCATCGTCCTGTAGGTAGGGGCATGGCTCTTCTTCATATTCCCCTTCCATAATGGAAACACAGCAACCCTACAGGCACCCAGGAGGGCGTTAATCGAGAGAACACTCGAGTATGGGCAGACAAACCGACTGCAATCACTTTGTGGGCCAACAGGTGTGGCAGGTAGGGCTGCACCGACCCCCCCAGCGCGCGGACTCTCCTCACCGGGACCGAGTCTTGATACCCCTCAAGCGCGCCAAGCCACACACAATAACGAGGTGCACAAAAAAGGCGCCCGAAGGCGTTTCACACGGTCTACGCCGCAATACAGACCCCAGCGGGGCGTCAGAACAAGGGTTACAGACCCGGGAGACCAGGTGTCAGAGGGGTAAGCGAGGGCAGGCTCCGGCGCAGGCAGACTCCTCAGCGCGGCCCCCGTAACTGAGGAGACGCGCCGAAGAGCCGGCGAGATGCGTGGGCGCCCCCTGGCGGCTTTATCAGTCACCGCACACAAATGGGAAGAAAAAGTCGCGTAGGAACGTTAGGACGCTCCCGCGACCGGGGACTCTGTAATGGAAAAACAAACCACGTAACGAGCCCCCAATAATCGTATACACAATATACCAGTAAACATCACAGAAAAGAAAACATGAAAAGCACTTATCTGGCTGCGGGAGCAGCGAAGAAAGAGGGGGGAAGAGGAAGAGAGGGCCGGTTTTATGGCGGTGATGGACATAATGGAAGGACTATGGACTAGCAATACAAGAGAGACTCTCGGGAGTTGTGGTTTTTTGGACTGTTAAAACGTTCCTTCAAATGCTTTTGGACTTAAAGCATTTTCTGTTCACTGTTTACATATTTTCCTAAGCTGCTGTGGAGTTTGTATGTTAATAAAGCGAAGGAAGATATAGCATAATCTCAAGCCTCCGGTCCTGACATAGAATTTCATTGCACCCGCTGAAACGCATTTGGCCTTTTAGCGCACACAATGAAATTTGTTTTATTTAGGTATTTCTTTACATTACTCCGGTCAGCTGTGAGCCAGAGTTTACTACCCCCACCCTACCCATCCCCCGCCCCGCCACCCTGCGGCACTCCCTCCATGAGCCGCTACTGGCCCAGTGACCACTGTCCTAAGGCTGTCTTTCGGAAGAAGGAAATTTAATTTTCTCAGAATTCTGAGGAGAAAAAACTAGCAGAGACAACCCCACTTATTTGGTCTCCGAATGTTAGTCTGTCATCAACAGTGAACCCAAAGTTCTTCACTTTCTTGGCAGGAACTGGGAGAGTGCCCAGTTCTTCTGGCCTCCAGTCAGGTGTCCAGTGGTGCAAGTTGTTTCCCAAATATAATTACCTCTGTCTTTCCTGAATTTAGTTACAGGCAGTTAGATGGCATCCACCCGAGAAGCTTTCATGCAATCGTGTCATCTTATTCCTGTTTCAGCTTTCTGGCCACATTGGAGGGCTAGCGCTATTTGCGTGTCATCTGCAAAGGATGTCAGTTGAAACCCATAAGATCTTATTAGGACTGCCAGAGGGGACACGTATACATTAAAAAGTGTGGGGCTAAGGGCCGACCCCTGCAAAACTCCACATGGTAGGGAAAAAGGTTTAGACCTGTTTTCATCCAAATCGACCGTTTGGATTCTATCAGTAAGAAAGGATTACAGAAGGTTCCAAGCATTGCCTTGAACCCCTGCTTCTGATATACAGTCCATCAAAACCTCATGATGAACAGTATCGAAAGCCGCCGATAGATCCAACTTGAGGAGTATTGCGGCTCCTCCCTGGTCCAAGGCCTCTCTTACCTCCTTTGTTGATTTAAGCAAGGCCAACTCTGTGCTATGACCAGCACGAAAGCCATATTGAGTTGGATCCAGTATGCTGTGTGGCTGGAGAAACCGGCTGAGTTTGACAGATGATGATAAGGGAAAATGAATTATTTATTTAATTTTCCCTCTTCATCGCCGGTCGAAATCCCCCCCAACCCCACCCCACCCCCCACCGGGCCGTGGCTGGAGGCAGGTACATTCTTTTTTTTTTTAAGTTAACAGTCCCTCTAGAGGCTCACCCACTCTACAGGGCTGGGGGGCAAAAGGACCACCCTCCTTTGGAGAGGTTTTACACATTAAAATGAAAGAAGTAGAACCTTTCCAGGCACAGACGCATTAAAAGTTGAATCATTTAAGTTGAGAAATTTCATGGGTTTGTGAATCAATAATCAACTTAATCATCTGAATTCAAGTTTGAGTAGAAATAATTCACAGGAGATCTTAGCACAAATAATCCACAGGTACCCCTTCCCCACTTCCAAGCACTCTGCAGTAGAGTGCAAGCCTCTAGAGCCCTTGGAAATGATGTCATTTTTCAAAATCATAGGAAGGTATAAATGTGGATAATTTCTGGATAACAAGAGTACACTTGAATGCCCCTTTAGGATTACACTATGCTACCTTACTTGTGATTTCATTGGTTCTGTCATCATTTATATGCCTTCATTTTCAGAAGACTAGTGGCACAAGAACCCTTAAAGGTCCTCCACAGGGCTTGATAACATGGACATTCCTAACTAAAGTACTCAACTCTGCCGGAGTTAGGGATTCACCCAAATGTAACCTTTTTTCAATAGGAGTGGATATCAGATCCGTGTCCAGGACATGACACTTCTTCTGGCAGGTGATTGATAGTTGTAGGGGGAAGGGGTTTTCAACTAACTAGTTACAAGGTAGATTTGGTTCTGTAAAGTTCCTCCATGATAAATTCATGCCCTGTGTCATGACAGGGTAATGACTGTGACCCTCTTTCTTTCCTTCAATGCAAGATGTATACTTGTTGAGTGGTTGCTGGGTATGGGAGGTTTGGTGCCCCCATTCATGTATTTAGTCAGACGTTATGAGTTTCCTTTGAGGCAGCTGTAAACTTTCCTGGCAGGTCTTGCCACTTTGCTCCTTCATTGTCCTAGCTCTTCTCCTTTCTCTTGTTCACTGCCTACGTTTAAGTTCTCAGGATATTGGATTATGAGTTGTTCACTTGACTGGCTTAAGCTGTTTAACATAAGACTGCCTGTGGTCTGTAAGAAGAAACCCAGAGTAAATGTAAATCACCAAAATTGTGGCTACTGCTTTCACGTCTAATCAAGAGACACCAACCTCCTTATTCAGATAAAGAAGATAAACTGCAGCCTACACAACAGCATCTGGTCAGAGGCATAATGCTAAATTATGTTCCTCAGCACAGAACTGCAGGGTTAATTTCCAGGCCAAATCACTCCTTTCAGGAAGTCTAAAGATCTTGACTAAACTCAAAGGGAACTGGCAGGCGGTACAAGGCACCATCTCATACTCCAATTTACTGGTAGTTAGTGGCAAACGCCTAGCCAAAGATGAGGGGGGTTACTCTACAATATTTAGATAGAACCAGAAAAAGTGAAGTGATATTCTGTTTTGTCTAAAGTGTAGTTCTATGATAATATTGAGGCATCCCTTGGTATTTCAAGTACATGTCAGTGTCCCACTTTAGATTGTGAATTCTCTCAAGTCATTATTCAGCTAATGTTATGTTATGTTAGGGGTTTTTATATAGCGCTCGAATCACCCGGGGGCATCTCGGCGCTTCAACCTAGCAGGTAGAGTGAGGGCAGGAAAGTAACCATCAAGTGACCATGAAGTTGGGAGCAGTTAAAACAGGAAAGTTTTCAGGAGTTTTCTGAAAATCAGGTAGGAGGTACATTTTCGCAGGGATAAGGGGAGCTGATTCCAGTATTTGGGGGCGACATAAGAAAATGCTCTGCCGCCGGTGCGCACAAGACCAATGCGTTGAATTTTCAGTAGTGCTAGAGAGTTGGACCTAAGATTTCGACCCGAGATCTGTTGGACAAGCAGCTTTTGAAGATATTTAGGACCCCTGCCTTCCAAGGCTTTAAACGTCAGACAGCAAATTTTAAAGAACAAACGTTTCTTTATTGGCAGACAATGTAGTTTCTTCAATAGGGGGAGTGATGGAGAGCCAGGGGGACAATTTAGTGTCATACTGGTGGCATGTTCTGAATGAATTGTAATCTGGCAAGTGAGGTCTCACCCACTTCCGCCAATAAGGCGTTACCGTAATCGAGGCGACTGATGACCAGTGCCTGTGCAACGGTTCTACGATGGCTTTCTGGCAGAAAAGGTATTTTTCTGCGCAGAAGACGTAGGCTGTAGTAACAGCAGCTCACTGTGGCTGAGATGTGGTCCTTCATTGTAAGGGCTTGGTCTAATTTTAGGCCCAGATTTTTTACTGATGATAATGGAACAGAGGGTTGTCCCAGAAGATCTGGCCACCATTTCTCATTCCAGAAGGATGCTGCTTTGCCCATGAGCATTATCTCAATTTTCCCAGGGTTCAGCTGTAAGCGATTTTTGGTCATCCATTGGGAGATGGCCAGCAGGCCCTCTGAGAAACGCACTTTCTCCTCTTCAGGTTTGGAACCGATTGGGAACAATAGCTGAGTATCGTCAGCGTATGAGATAATTTTGAACCCAAAAGGTTTAATGAAGGAAGCCAGTGGGGCCATATACATGTTAAATAGCGTGGGGCTCAAGCAAGAGCCCTGGGGTACCCCTATGTCTAACCAATATTTTTTTGACAGATAGGGCCCTAACATGATGGTTTGCCATGGGTCTGTCAGAAAGTCGGTGAGCCATTTTAGGGCCTTTCCTCGTATGCCGCAGGCGTGTAGTCTCTCCGTGAGCATTCCATGAGAGATGGTGTCGAATGCTGCAGAGAGGTCGAGGAGAATCAGAACCATAGAACCACCCGCATCCTGAGACCGTCTCAGAGAATCGGTTAAAGCGAGAATCGCTGTCTCTGTGCTAAACCCTGGGTGAAAGCTAGATTGAGATGGATGAAGAATCCCGTTTGTTTCCAGGTAAGAACTAAGTTGTCTATTTACTGATGTTTCTAGTATTTTACCGAGCAGGGGGAGCAGTGATATAGGTCTGTAGTTAGTGAACACCTGGGGGTCTGCAGTAGCTTTCTTTAGGATCGGGCGAACAAAGGCTTCTTTCCAAATTGCGGGGATACTGCCTGATTGAATTGAGGAGTTAAATATTTCTGCAATGTTCTGTGCACAGCTGGGGGAATGGAGGGCCATGACTTTTGGAGGGCAGAGGTCCCCTGGCAAGCCTGATTTTGCTGATAGCAGAAGATTCTCTATCTCATCCGGTTAGATGGTGTTGAACTGGTCGAGACACCCAGCGGAAGATGTTACCCTCTTGAACTCTAGGCTGAAGGTGGTAGCTGTAGTATCTGGCCTCAAGGGAGAGAAGTTAGCATAGATCAATTCGATTTTATTATGAAAGAATTCTGCTATTTGGTTGCAGAGTGTCTGTGACTCCGCTGGTGTCTCCTTACATGCCTGAGGTGTCACAAAGTCTTTGACTATGTTGAATAAGGCTTTAGAGGAATGGGTCCCGAGTTCAATTTGGTTCAGGATATATGAACGTCTTGCCGTCTTGATATTTTGATGATAATTGGCAAGTGCCAATTTATAGACTAGTCGGTCTTGATGACTTTTTGTGCTTCTCCAGCGTCTCTACAGGCGCTTGCACCTGGCTTTATCATTTTTTAGTTCCCCTGAGTACCAGGTGGCAGAAGGTCGTTTCTGGATCGTGCTAAGATTTGATTGGGGGATCACTAGGTCAAATGAGGTCGTCAGTATTAAGTTAAAGTTGGCCAACTTGTCCCTGACACTTTCATAGTACTGTCTTTATTATTTTTATTTTTGTTTTCTTCCTTGTTTCGCGACATAGCCATGTTAAAGGCCTCCAGAGTGAGTTTATGCCACTGTCTGCCTCGACATTTCTTTTCCTGTTGTAGATAATCTGGATAAAAGGGGCATGTTGAATTTCGTTCGTGAATACAATCAAGAAGTGATCCGTCCAGGTAAGAAGGGGAGATGGAGAGGCAACTCAGACCTTCCATATTGGTGAAAAGAAGGTCCACTGTGTGGCCTGCCTGGGGTGTAGGTCCTTCCACCTTTTGGACCAGGCCCATTTGGTTGAGTCTGGAGACCAGTTTGTTAACCTCTGGGTTTGCGATGTCATCGCCATGGAAGTTAAAATCACCAAGTAAGATACATTTTGTGGAGGCGAGGACTTGCATGGCTATAAGTTCAATCAGGTGGTTTGCAAAGTTCGATTTTGGGCCAGGTGGACGGTAAACTAAGGGGCCATTCCAGACCTCTGAGGGGGACCAGGTGATTTTAAAAATCCCTAGTTCTAGGGTGTCATTAGAAATGGAGGACAGCCATTGAACCTTTAGGTGGTTTTTAAAGGCAATGGCGATTGCGCCACCCATTTTTCCCACTCTATCTAAATGAATAATTTTGTATCCCTCTGGAATAGCCAGGTAGTTTGCAGGGAGAATAGTCGCTGTCATCCAGGTTTCCGTGATAAAACAAACCTCAGGGGAGTGGGAGACAATCATGTCCCAAACTTCTATAGAGTGTTTAACAAGTGAGCGTGCGTTGCATAAAAAATATTCGGGGGAGTTCGAGCTTCGGAGGGATTTGTTAAATAGGCCGTACAGTGCTGTAGTGTCAGCGAAAGTATGGAAGTTGCAAGAGCTACAAGCTACTCTGCCTTCAAGGGCTGCCGGGAGCTTTAGCGGGCAACAGATACTACCCACAGATTCATTAATTGCACTGGCTCTGAAGACCAGTAAGGCAGAGCCAGAGTAAGTTAACCGGGTGACATCAGGGGCATGAAGGCTGTTTTGTGCGGCACCTCTGGGCTCTGGGCTCATCGTGGCGGGGACGGGCGCAGACAGGCTTACCTTTGGCACACCAGTGCTGTGTCCCAATACCTGCCCAATATGTCCGCTGCCCCTGCAGCTGGTCCGTGTGTCACGGTGATTCCCTCAGTGCCTAACTCGGCTGAGTGGAAAGGAGGGGTGATGCGTTTTAAAATAAGCAAAGTAAGTAGCAAAATGCGCCGCAAATCAGATTTTAAAACAGAGTACAATTAAAACAGCTCCTGGCTTCCTCCTCAGGAGATAAAGTTGCTAGGTCTGAAAGGCTCGTGCTGGCTGCCTCGTTTTATGCACCCGAGGAGGCAACAACTAAAGCACTGGGTCCCAGTACCTGCCCAATATGTCCGCCACCCCTGCAGCTGATCCCTGTGTCACGGTGATTCCCTCAGCGCCTAACTCGGCTGAATAGAAAGGAGGGGGGTTGCGTTTTAAAATAAGCAAAGTAAGTAGCAAATGCGGCGCAAATCAGATTTTAAAACAGAGTACAATTAAAACAGCTCCCGGCTTCCGCCTCAGGAGACAAAGTTGCTAGGTCCGGAATGGCTGCTGTTTTCTACCTATGGTAAACATGGGAAACAAGAGATGGGCATAGCAACCATCTCTTTGTCTCATCTGCGTGTGATTGGCCAGGTCCTAATAGTGTGTGCAAAGTGTCATCCTCTTGTTGGGTATCGGTCATTCTGCCAAGATCTTGGTGCAGTTGATTAGTACAACATTTTCTCTGATGCTTCCTTTCACACATACAGCCCCAACACTCATAGCAATAAGCTAAGCTGCCATTTGCAAAAGGAAGGGATAAGTGGACCGCGTCTGCAAAATATAAGAGGAGATAGATTACTTAGGATCCCTCCCCCTACATGCACAACCATGCACCCTCAATATTTGTTGGAAAGTGGGTTATTGGTAGGGGAAAGTATACACCTACCACCAGCAATAAGTCCACCAACACAATACAGGGTCCAGTAAAAGTTTCAGTAAATTAGTCCCTTGCTCAACCCTTGGAAGCAGACTGTGAGCATTCAAGCTTAACTTAGCAATCAGGTATGTAAAGCATTTTTAAAAAACGTTTAAATAATTAAGTAAGACACAACACACAGTAAAAATCCCACACCAACGTATGAAAAAGTAAGCATTGTTATCTTCAAAATTACACCAAAGAAACAAAAATCCAATATAGGGAATGGGAGATATGAATTTTTAAAGGTTAACCATGTTATAGTACCTAAAACATATAGCACTCACCTGGGACATCTGGTTCCGCTTGACCAGGATAAAGTCAACGTTTGAGGCCGATCACATTCGAGCCCTGGTCAGCTTTTTCACAAAAGTTCTCAGAACTTCTCCAAACTTCTGGAAGTCCTTCCAGAAGGTCTCCTTGTAGGTTCAAAGTGTCCAAAAGGTCTGGAATCTCTTAGATGGTCTTTAGGATTTCTGGACTACAGTTCTCTCAGTGCACCTGGCTAAATGCTTAAAAGTCCATTGGATGTGCTCCAGGCTGGGACATCTGTGTGGAGATGATGCAGGTGGGCTCTTTTAACCTATAGTTTATGGGGAGGCCATTCCTTAATCCTTCTCAAGCAAGGCAAAGCCCTTAGGGCTGTAGTACCAGATTGTGCAGTCAGAGTGCAGTTCTTTGGGTGTGTTAGAATTGGGGGTCTCTGGTTGGCACAGGTGAGTACATGTGACAAACATGGACCCTCTCCTCTAGTCAGGGCAAGGGACTTACTCCTAAAAATAACCCCTGCTCACCCTCTAGGCAGTGTGGCGCGAGCAGACAAGGCTAAACTTCAGGGCGTTATAGGTTAAGCATTTGTGACAATATATAGTAATCAGCTGACACATTACAAATGGACACCATTTTCATATAAAAATTGGTATTTTATATATAGACTTTAAACAGACTTCATACAGGACCCAGATACTTAGGCCACAATACTCTTTTAGCAATTAAATAAAGTCTTTATTATTATTATTATTATTTTTCTTATATAGCGCCAGAATCGACCCCCGAAGGGGTATCTCCGCGCTTGCCTTGGGAACCCGTCCTGGCTTTTCCCTGTGAGATGCAGAATGCGAAGTTCTTAATATTCGTTCGCTGTGCGCCAACTTGTCCGACTCTCACTGTTAGTTATGCGTTCAGAAAGGTAGTCTAAACAAAAAGTTGCGGGTTCCTGGGCCCGGTGGTACGCACCATAGTGCACGTCGGATGACGGTACCTTTCTGGAGATACAGAGTCGGTCTCGCAAGCGGCGTCTGCGATGTAGATGCAACGATGCGATGCTGGCGGCTCCTCTCCGAGGCGGGCCCTGGCTCTAACGGCGTCTCTGTGCGAGGCGTAGAGCGGAGGGGCCTCGAGGAGCGGGGCAGGCGATGCGGGTTGCTTGGGCTTCGGTTAATAGGCTGTCTCTCTGGGGCGGATGTGCAACACGCGGCCAGTACGCGACGCACCGGGGGGCTTGGTTGGTGTGGCGCGGCCCCAGAGAAGGACAACACGGTGCGGTTGCGTATGCTTCAGACGTACGAACCATACCTCGCTGGATTACTTGCCGGATTAGGTCCGAGGGGGCTGAAGGCGGTGGCGGTGCGGCTCAGATGGGGGGGAAAGCGAAACCAGGTGCGGGGCGGCCCAGAGGCGACACGGTGCGAACTTGCCTCAGGCAGGAGCGGAGTCACACGGGGCAGGGCAGACACAGCACGGGCTTCAGGGTTGGCGAGGCGCACTCAGCGACGGCTTCAGCAGGGCACAGACACAGGGAGTCCAGCAGCTCGGGTTGAAGGCAGGAGATGAGCCCAATGGTCCTGGGGCGCAGTTCAAGGGGCAAGCTCACACACAAGCCCTTGGAGATTGTTTTCAAAAGCACCAGTAGATTAAAAAAGTCACTTCAGTCTTTTCCTCTCGCAGCAAGGCACCCACCACAGGCCAGTCTCCCAGGTCAGAGACAGTAGCCCTCCATGCAGCTTTTCCAGGTCCTTCTCTTCGGGCAGAGGTTCTTCTTGGCGTCAACAGGATCTGATTTCTTAGGAGCAGGGCTCCTATCTATACAACCAAAATCATTTGTTCTTTAAGGCCAGGGGGCCTTTGCCTAATCCAGTCCAGTTCCTGAGCACTTTGTTTTAGAGACTTTTCTTTCAGTGTGCAGGGCAGACACATCAGACACTCCCCAGGGGGTGGAGCCAGCATTGAGGTGGCAGAGCACAGCCCCATTCAGAGTCAAGGGGCACTCCTCCCACCCATCCTGGTGTAATCTCACTATTCACCCCCTGGCAGCCCAGACTGTCTCCTGGAATTCCCCAGCCCTGTCACTCACACAAACCAGACAGCAGATACAAATAAGAGCAGAGGCGGGCTGAAATGGTTAGGCAAGCAAACACCAGCTTTCTAAAAGTGGTGTTTGCAAATTCAGGATATTAAAATAAACTTTACTAAAAGATGTATTTTATTATGCTGAGTTCAGGCATACCAAACTTTACTTTCTACCATGTTCCCTGAGCCTGCTGGGATAATAGAGTGCAATAATTCCAGCAGCCCATTCTGGCCTATGAGAACAGGTAGCTTTCCAATAGTGAAAAACGAAAATGGTTGTAATTCACTATTAAGACATGCCACACACATCAGGGCTTGTCCTACCTTGTGCTTACAATGCACCCTACCCTTGGGCCTACCATATGGCTGACTCACATGAAGTAAAGGGGAGTTTTAGGGGCTGGCAAGTGTGTGCACTTGCCCAGCCAGCATGAAAGTACCAGACTGCACGCAGGGTCTGCAATGGCAGACCCTAGACACATTTTGCAGGGCTGCTTCTGTGGGTGGCACAACCAGTGCTGCAGGCCCACTAGCAGCATTTGGATTCACAAGCCCTGGCACTCCTCGTGCACTTTACTGGGGTCTGACAGTAAACCAAATAAGCCAATCATGGAAACCAATGACATATACACTTTTCATAGGGAACACTTGCACTGTGGCACTGATTGGCAGTGGCACAGTGCCCCGAGCAGCTAACACCAGCAACACACATGAGGCACATCAGCAAAAAGTGGAAGGGAGACTCACGCCAAAGTGCCAGGTCTAACAGGGTTCCAATCCGGATTCCAGCAGGGCAATCCTTCTTCTCCTTGTATTTTCAGGCAGCAGATATGAGAGGCTAAGCAGCTCTCACATATTTATTCAGTGTTCTTGGGTAACAAGCAGGGGTGCACCTCTGTCCAATGTGATGCTGGATGCCACCCAAAAGCATGATAACTTCTCTAAAGTATGACATCTTCTTTACCCACAAAACACTAAACTTCCAAAATCCAACATGACTGAATTATCTCCAGAGGACTAAGAGCTGGCTGCACTAACCAGGGTGTGACTCATTTGCATTGGCTCTCCTCCTCCTGATCTCTGCAAATTCCTGTCCGAAGCCTGCCATCTGGCTGGGGTACAGGATGTGGGGGTAGATAGTCCTGGCATTCCTTTACAGTTTTCCTCTCTTTGAAGTCCTGGTTTTATCACCCATCTCCCTGCCTGGCCATCTTTGCAGCTGCAGATCTCCCACCATCTGATAAACTCTGCTCCAGCCAGGCCACTTATCACATAATCAAAGGAGCCTAGTTAAGCCTGTTTGAGTGGACCAATGAGGGGAGACTGCTAAAAGGCTGGATTTTAGATCTTAGAAATTAAAAATGTATAACGTATTTTCTGTACCAGTTTTGACAAAATCAACAGTGGCAATGTATTGAATGCATCAAGACCAATAACTTGAATTACATCATGTCTCTTTTCCTAGCAATATTTATACTTAAATAAAATATTGCAATTTTAGCCTATGGAGCTAAGTACCTTCAATGAGGAAAAATGAAATGGCCAGTTTTTCTTTCACCAGGGCATTTGAAACATATTTTATAAGACTATTGCTTATAGTTTCAAGCCCCCCACATCAGGACACCTAGGGGAGACCTTGGGGTGCCTAATATGTAGAAATACGGTAGATTATTACTTTAAAGTGCCCATACCACCAGTTGAATTGGCATACAATTTACTTTTAAAACCAGTCTGCAAAGCTGCCTTAAAAATTACAACATGCATACAGCAGTGCACATATGCAAGTCTGCTGGGCATGTAACCTCCAGGCCCTATTATATACTAGGTGCTTGTAGATCATTTGAACCCCCTAAAGCCTATTATATACTAGGGACTTATAGGGTCTGTCAGTGCAATTGTAACTGGACCAACTTACCACAACTAAACTTCCCCGTAAGGCAGGGCTACTTTTAGTAATGATGGTGGGTCCACAGCAGAGCACACATGCATCTGCAGGAAATCTGCGGAGCCTCTAAACCTCCATGCCCTATTATATACTCGGGACTGATAGGTAGTTTGAACTTCCTGACCCTATAATCTACTAGGGACTTACAGGGGTCTGTCATTGCCAATGCAATCATACCCAAGTACCATAAACGTTTAATACAGAGCCCAGGGCACAGGCAGTGTTAGAAAACCAGTATCTAGTGGTAAAAACAGGGTGGGGGAGTGGGGGCATGCTGCAAACAGGTCCTAATTTCTCACAATATTCATAATAATTTCTGAGGGATTATACCACTTAAGCTAGACCTGGAGGATTTAAACTGGGAGAACTGCTATGAAGAATCCAAAAAGGGGTGCAGAGAAATGCCCCATCCCTAATATCCAGGCATATTCTAGCCATCTCCAGTCTCTCCACAGCTTAGGTAGACAAAAGGTAGCTTAACTATACGAAAGACTAACTTATAAAAGGGGTGTACATGTGGCAGGAAACCCCATGTCCTGTGCAGTTCAGTATGCTTGTGGCGATAAAAATAAACAAAACTATCTGGATTAATACTCATGGACGTGTTATGGATGTTTACCAGAGAGGTGTCAGTCAAATGATGAAATCAAGCACAGAATGGCCAGAGCCATTGAATTCTGACCTAACACTAATGTAAAGCAAGTACTATGATAGGCCATTAGGGATCGACATAGTCTTTGACATGCTGACCAGAAGGGTTGGGGAGAACCAGTGGTATTAAAGGATTGAAAAACATTTGCAGCATCTGTCATATTTCAGATTTGAGTGGCATGCACAGAGCCAATCTAATGGTAGTCCAGGGGGACTGACGTTGTGTCACTCCCACACCAGGTGAAAGAGGCTAAAGTAGATAGACATTCACATGCTAGCTCAGTGGGGGATCTGACAGGATCAATTGACTTCAGCAGAGATGGAGCATATGGTTATCACATAATATCTCACTAGGGATGCAAACAAGTCTGTTGCATGTCATGCCGTTGGGCTTGAAGGTTGGCCAGTCTGTAGGTCTGGGGAAAGCCAGCCATAAGGCACACTGGTAGTTGGGAACTAGGGTTAGTGAGGCTTATGCTTAGCTGGACGGCCACAGTCCCGCCAAGCATATTACATTATTCCTCTCCACCACGGTTTTCATGGTGGTTCCTCCTCCATGAAAACCGTGGTAGAGAGTAAACAAAGGGGGCCCTATGGGGCCCCCAGGTGCCTCACACCATGTGGATGCACACAAGGGGGCACAACTTGTGCCCCCTGTGTGTATGCACACCAGTTCAAGCATGCACAGACTTAACAGTCATGCTGTGCAGGAACTGTTTTTTGGGGTTCCCATTGGGGTGCCATTTTTAGAGGCACTGCTATGGTAACACCAACAAAAATGCCCACCAGATAGGAGGAAACTCCTAATCTGGTCGGCGGACCGACCATGGCTTTGGTGGTGCAGCATCAGGGCGGACCCAGCATTGCACCACTACACTTGGACTCAGGCCCAAAGTGTCAAGGATGGGATCTCCAGGAACAGTACCTTCCAGAAACCCACCTGCCAGCAGCTCAGACTTTTGTTGGAACCTCCACAGAGTATAAGAGAGGCTAGATGAGGGGAAGGGAATTAGGAAAGGAACTGCTGGTAAGGAGCCCTATAAGGAAAGAAAATACCACAATAATAGCTATTATGAAGTGCACGGATTCCTTAGAAAAATCAGCAAACTACCAGTGGATGATTAGCCCCCCCACTCACTGGAACCAGAAACCCAAGAGAATCTTCTTGAGAAAATGCATCTCTATTTGTGGGGAACACACAATGCACGGTATCAGGTGAGCTTGGCTCATATATACATTCTGAGACCGACTATAAACATTGCTTTTCCCAATGCTGTAACTCCTCCTAAATGATTTGCCTTGGATTGGCAGCAAATCCCCAATTATACTGTAAATCAAATAATTACATTGGTGTGATAAACCCCACACATCCAGGAAATGTTTTTGGGGGAATACTCCTTCTCATAGTACCTAGTGTTCAGTTTGTAATTAATGAAGGTTGCCTGATTTTCCATGCCAAACAATAGTTCTGAAAATATCGCTTGTACTACAAGTAATCAGTAGATCCCATCCATTATGTAGACTGAGCCTCCTAACTGAATTGCTTGTTTTTCCCAGAGCTTCTCTTCTTCGCTGGAATCCATAGATGATGATAATGACCTATGCAGAATGTGCCCCGGCTAGCAGCATGGTGCTCTAGAGGTCTGATCGCAGCTGCTCACCATCACTCTGTCAAAAACAAGAAAATAGTGATGAGCATAATGTGTTTAAGTAGATTTTAGACCAAGATGACTGCAGAGGGTTTGTGTAATCTCACAAGAGTTTGACTATGGTGGCCATCTTAGCCTAGTTACTGGCAATGGTGGACATCTTGAAATAGTTGTTGTATCAGCGAATCGGCACACATACCACCAACTGTGCCCTCCACAACAGTGTCTCTTACAGCAAAGTCATCTGCCAGGTGTCTCTGCAAGACTGCTGATGCTCCTCAAGGTGAGGGTGAGATAGGTGCAGGATGTTTTGTGATACAAAGAATGCCATACAAGCCTTTTATTAGCCAAGACATCCTAGAACCAAGGCAGGGAGGAAGGAAATATTGTCAGAACACAATGTAGGGGGTAGTATAGAAGGTTCTCCCACTTCACAGATAGCACCAAGTTTAAATATGGGATACTCAGACCCACTCTTCAGTACACTCCCGGATCTATGGATACAACAGGAGAAGGACTGCCTTGCTGCCAGAGGATGTCCCTGCTGTTCTCTAAGATGGAAGAGTGGACCTTCCCCCTTCACTCTAGTGACTCAAGGGTCAGTTGCCTAAAAATTCTGTACAGAGCTACAGGGACATGGCAAGCTCCAAAGGCTTCCCTGCGGCTGACCTACTGCACTGGATCTGCCTGGACCTGCAACTAGACCAGACTGAACCCTGCTGGCCTCTGCTGGAGTAAGTTCCTGGTCCCTAAGAGGTTCCTCCCCAGGCCCTGAGCCCTTGGCTGTCCCCAAGTTGAGCTCTTTCCATGAAGAAAAGGAGAAATCCTAAGGTTTTGGGCTCTTTGCGACGATTCTCCCTTCCTCCTAGGCAGAGTGACTCAAGAATCGGTTGGCTTACCTCCTGTTCAGAACTACAGAGACACAACACGCTCCAGAGGCCTCCCTAAGACTGCCCAGCTGAGTACTGCATGGCACCTACCTCGATTGGCGACTGGACCAACCTGAGACCTGGTGGCCTCTACTACACTAAGTTACTGGTTCCCAAGTGGTACCTCCTCAGGACCGGGGCCCTTGGCTGGCCTCAGTTGAGCTCGTTCTGTGAAGAAAAGGAGGATTTCTGAAGTGTTGGACTGTTTGCGACAGCAAATGGGCCTGTTTGTGCTGAGATTTTGCCACCCACAACAATGGCAAATGAGAAGCTCTGATGGACCAGACTCTTGTTGCTATGCTGGCCATCAGCAACAATCGGTAACATGAGTTCTGCACTTCACACTACAGCTTCGACAGCCTGCAGTGACCACAACGCGAATCTTCAGCAATTGCCGTCTGTGCCCCTCAACATGACTTTCATGCTACAGGGACTCCCGTCAGTGATACCCAACATGTTGTTTGCACTACAGCGACAATCTGCAATGCTCTCTCTGCTCCTCCTGGCCTCCTCCACTGCAAACTGGAATCTTCACTCCAGACTTTGAAATGGTAACTTTTTCAGCTAGACTAATCTGGTCCCTGTGTCCAGCCCGTGCTCCATTGAGGTCAGCCTGAACTTATAACTTTCCCCCGGTCTAGCTTGACTAGGTAACCATGAGGGTTTCTTCATGATTTTGGTTGCTATATTCACCTAAATCTTTGAAATTGTCTATCTCTGGTTCTACTGATTGGACTTTTGTTGTTTTGGTATCAAATAGTTTATTACACTTTACTCTATTTTTCTAAACCAGTGTGGGATTTTTCTTGTTTTGTGTTTTCACGTTATTACTGTTTGTGTGCTTCATTTCTTTACATATTGACTCTATGTTAAGCCTGACTGCTTTTGTGCCAAGATACCAGGTGGTTTAGGGCAGGTTATTTTAATGTATTTTGGTGGTTCACTCTGACAAAGGTAGTGGTTGTTGCTGGAGTAGAGTTTCACCCCCCCCCTCCCCCCATCAAAAAATGAATTTCTCACAGTACAGTATTCTATTCCATTCTATTCTATTCCTTTTTCAGGTTAGTTTCATGAGAGGTTGGTGGATCTTGGCCACAGTCAGTCTCAAGCCAGGTCTGGAGAGCATGGACAAAAATGACCAGGTGACTGGAGCTGGGACAGAGCCAAATGTATGATAGTTTAGTTAGACCTGGAAGTACAAGCTGAGCAGCAAGAAGGGATGCAGGGACAGATCCGTCATCACGGTTTGCTTGGCCATTAGGCTTAATGCTGGAAAAGATGCTTGCAGGATCAGTGATAGCATGCCAGAGCCACTTTTATGGCTTGTCGGTAGGCATATGATAGATCCAAACTCATATCTCAACAGAGAACAGAAAGTACCAGTTACAGTGAATGAGGATGGGCCAGAACCAGATGTACACTAGGGCCCACATTACTGACAAGGTCTGCAGTGTGTGCATAACGGGTCAGTGAGTACTGTCATAATAAACACACTGCCCCCAGCACAGAGGCAAACTTTCCTGCCCTTGAGACAGCACATTAGTGAAACGGCAGACCAGTTCTCAGTCCATCGTTCAATGCTCAAGTGGCAACCCCACTTAAATTTAAATGGGGAGCAGGGATCCCCTTGTAGACTGATAGATGTGCGCCTGGTACATGCAAGTTCGCTAGGGCTATGATGACACAGCCAGAAAAGCAGGTCAGAAGTCCTGGATTAGAGCTATATACATTCCAGATTAGGGGCAGAGGCAATAGCAGTGTAGTCAATGAGAATATGACAAATCCATTGACATTCCAGCTCAAGAAGGAGAGTCGTATTTCATGTCAGCCAGGCCCGGGCATATCCAGTCTCAGGTCAGATCATTGTGGCTGGGCAAGAGCAGTTGAATGCTGTTCCACGGGGGACTGAGCAGAGCCACTTGAATGACAGACCAAAGGGACTGTAGCACAACATGACAGACCAGCAAGATTAACTAAACTCAAACACATAATGTGCAACTGACTCACTGACAAGGCACAATAATCCCTCTCCCCAGACCCGCTCATTTAGTAAATGATTGGCTATGCCCCAGATCCATTTAACAACCTTATGACTGCATTTATCCCTAGTGCCACTAAACTGGCCTGTGACTTGTTCTGTGCATTCCCATTGGGAGCCCTTCAATGGCTCTACCCTGCTTTGTTAGTATAGTATGGTGCTGGCTCTTCCTGGCCTCTTTACCAGGCAGGTGACTGGCAGCGCCCAAGCCCTGCGTATCTGCTGGTTTGAAATGTGAATGGCTCTTCCCAGGTCAACTAACCTGAGATGTGACGGGTTCTCACCAGCCACAGTTACCTGACTTACCTGTCCCTGCTTATGACCCACTGCCTTTGTATGAAACTGGCTCCACCTCAGATCTGCAGGTATGGCATGAATATGGGGTCTTCGCTAGGACCAGTGACCTGGACTGCACTTTGATCTGCTACTATGGAATGGAATTGTTTTTTATAAAGCGCGATAGCTACCCTGAGGCGTCCCAGCGCCTGGAGGAAAACCTGGTCTACAGCCTCCAAAAACGAATACAGAGCCGCTATCAAGCTCTATAAAGATGCAATTAAATCTACTCAGGCCACCTTCTTCGAAGGAAAGATTGCTGCAGCGGCTAACTCCGCGAAGGAAACATACCGGATAGTACGGCTCCTCACCAAAATCCATGACCCCCCCCAGACCCCGAAGGCGTGAGATGCAATCAAATGGTCAACTTCTTCTCCGCAAAAATTGATAAAATACTTACTTCACTCCCCGCACCCTCCGCTTCTCTTCACTCCATTCCACCTCCTCTTCATCCGGAGGCTCCGTACTTGCGAGCCTTTGACCAGATCTCCACGGAGACATTTTTAGACACCCTGCAAACTGTAAAAAGTGGCTGATCCTGCTCCCATCAGCAAGCTGAAACTGGTCGCCCCTATTGTAGCTCAACCCTTCACCAATCTCATAAACGCCTCCTTTAGGAAGGGCGCCGTTCCAGCCAATTGGAAAAAGGCTACTGTCAAAGCCCTCCTGAAAAAACCTCACCTGGACCCATCGGACCCCTCCAACTTCAGGCCGATTTCACTCCTACCAGGGATCAGTAAAGTGGCTGAACGAATAGCTAACCAACAGCTATCCACCTTTCTGGAGTCCAATCACTTATTACGTGACTCCCAGACCGGCTTCAGACCGGGGCAAGGCACCAACACCACCCTGCTAGCAGTTGTCGAAGAGGCGAGAGCCATCATAGATGCAGGAGGATCAGTGGCAGTGATCCTCCTCGATCTAAGTGCCGCCTTCGACACGGTGGACCACGCCATCTTGGTCCAGCGGCTGAGTCAAGTGGGAATCACTGACTCAGCCCTCGCGTGGATTAAATCCTTCCTCGAGGGAAGATCATTTCAGGTGTCAGACGGCTTTTCCACGTCCAAACCCCTGACCATGCAGTGTGGGGTCCCCCAGGGCTCCTCCCTCAGCCCCACACTTTTTAATGTTTATATGTCTCCCCTCGAAGACATTATCACTCCCTTTGGTGTCAAGACAGTGATGTACGCTGATGACACCCAGCTGGTGGTGTCCATCAATCACTCAAACACTAGCTTAGGAAACCTCGCCAGTTGTCTCGAAGGGATCTCACAATGGATGTCGGACTCAAGACTTAAGCTCAACGGCGATAAATCCGAGATCCTTTTCCTGGGCAACCAAAACAAATTACCTGCAAACCTTTCTTGGCCACCCTGCATGGGCACCTACCCTACTCCCAAAACCGAAGTTAAAAGTCTAGGTATCTGGCTCGACCAGGACCTTAACTTCAAAACCCAGGCCAGGAAAACATCAGGGACAAGCTTCGGCCTAATCCGTATGGCCCGTAAGATCCTCCACCTGATCCCTTTCCATTCCAGGAAGTTACTGATGCAGGGACTGGTCAACTCAAGACTAGATTACGGTAACATCCTGTACCTGGGAGCCCCTGCATCAGTCACTCAAAAACTTCAGGTGGCCCAAAACGCCGCAGCTAGAGTCCTCACGGGAACCAAAGCACGGAGCTCGGCGAAACCTGCCCTCAAAAGCCTACACTGGCTCCCAGTGAAGGAGCGCATCACATTCAAGACGCTCTGCATTGCGCACAAAATCTTGCATGATAAGGGCCCCCCAATACTCAGATCCCTGATGAAACCACACAAATCTAACAAACACCTAAGATCGGATTCACTTGCCCTGGCCTCCATCCCTAGAATAAAAAAGGCAAGATCTGGCGGCCGCAGGTTCGCCTACAACGCGCCAAAGCTCTGGAACTCCCTCCCATTAGCCATGAGGAGTGATCATAATCTACTATCCTTCCGGAAAAAATTAAAAACCTGCCTCTTTCCCTAAATACCTTCCTGCACTGACCCCTTTTGGAATAAACTAGGTCCTCTTAGCGCTGGGATGCCCAAGGGTAGCTATGCGCTCTATAAATCCACTTCCAAATTCCAAATTCCAGCGCTGTGGACTGGCGTGTGTGGTTGAAAGATAAAGCTGACTTTATTTATTGAATAATAGAGTTTTTAGCTTTTTATGAAAGGATAGAAGGTTGGGCTCTGATCGAAGGGGAAGGGGAAGGGAATTCCACAGTCCTGCTGAGTTGAAGGAGAACGTTTGGCCCCCGCACCTGCCTCTCCGAATCTTGGGTATTGTGACTCGGAAGGCATGGGCGGATCTAAGCTGCCTGCTTGGGTGGTAGGGGGAGGTCAGAGAGTGAATGATGATAGCCCCTTTCTCCAGAAGGAGCATTGTGCAATGCACATGCTCTTAAATTCGATTCTTCTCCTAATAGGTAACCAGTGGAGGTCTCTTAGTTCTGATTTTACAGGGAGGCGGCGGGGGATCCGGAGGAGGGTTCGTGCGGCACAGTTTTCGATCACCTGGAGCTCGTTTAGGGTTGTTTGTGGGGCTCCCAGGCAGAGGGCATTTCCAAAATCCAGCCAGGAAAGGATAAGGCCCTGAATCATGATCTGTCTTGCCTTAAATGGAAGGAGGGGAAGGATTTTACGGATGCGCCTGTGTATACCAAAGCAGGTGGCTGAGAGTTTGACTGCTTGGAAGTTGAAGGTGAGCGCCTTGTCCAGCCAGATTCCTAGGCTCTTACTTGTGACCTTTGCTGTGGGGGCAGGTCCAAGAGAGGTTGGCCATATGGAGTTGATGGGGTTTTGAAGGGAGTTGCCTAACACCATTAGGTCAGTCTTGTCCCTATTTTGTTTGAGACAAGACGAGGTCGTCCAAGAGAAGACTGCTTCTAACCAGCCCCTCAGGTCTCTAGGCCGGGACTGGGGGTGGTTCAGAGCCACCACTAGCTGAGTATCTTCCGCATAAGAGATGATTTTTACTCCGAAGGGGCGGACAACCTCAGCCAGGGGGCTCCTATACACTGTCCACTCATAACTTATGAAACTAACGCTCGCTGGAATACTCACAGTTTTTTTATTGCCCTCATTTTAACTACCATATTCTTATTTAAGTAATATATGTCCATATTAGATAGAGGTGCTTGGAACAGGGAGTGGGCAACACGAGAGAGTTTGAATGTTTGAGTGTTGGACAGCGCATAAACTAAGCATCTCTAAAGAACAATCGCGTGTATGTAAATTTCTTACCAGGCGTTATGTGCTGCAGTCCTTGACGGTGCTCAGCTCTAGTGAAAAAAAGTAGACATTAGCAAAGTCAACATTTTTACCTGAAAAACCTTTTTGACTTGCAGCTGTTTTTCTCCTCACCCTGCCCCCAAGGAAGGCCACTGCATCTGCAGGCATGCACAGCCATTGCATTGAAATGCCTTTTATTGTTTTAAGAAAACGCATTTAAAGATGGCTGCTGTGCATAAATGAGAAGTGCCCTTCTTAGGATGTTTTTCCTTAAAACAGGAACAGTTAAAAAAAAATATTCAAAGATGACTGTCATAAGTGCATACACATATGTGGTGGCAATCTTTGAATGGTTTATCTTCTGTTTTAGGAAAAAAATCTTAAAGATGCACATGCTTTTTGCCCATATTTGAATGATTTTTTTTCAAAACATGCAAAATAATCCATGATAGACAACTACCATGCATGTTCACTCTCTGACATGGGCAGACATTTTGGAATGCTTTTAAATGCATTCAAAGATGGCTACTCGCCAGTACATTAGTGGGTGACAGTGACAGGGTAAGGGGAGTGAAAAGGACACGCAGGCTCATAGGGGTTACAATTTATGAAGAGAGTGGGTGCCCGAAAGGAGTGCAAGAAGAGCAAGATGAGACACACAGAACAATAGAAAATATTCCCTCATACACTATAATAAAAGTATAGACATCAGCAATAGAAAGATAAAACTCATTCAACCAAAAAACTGTGAGACTGACATGCTTTAAGGGCAGGACAAAAAAAGAATGGCAATGAAAACCACTGAAAGAGGAGAAATGAAATAAGAAATCCATTGAATTATGAGCAAGAGGTGGGTAGCAAAGCACACTCTTATGTCTGTATAAGATATAATAGGTGTTTGTCAACAGACAGCCAAATGTGCTTGTCAGAAATTTTTTAAAACTGACATTGAAATGGGTTCTTGAATTAACCAATATTTATGCCTTCAGCTTTACAAAAACACCTTCATGAACTCTGAAAGCAATCCATATCAGTGATGCAGCCCCTAGTTTACCTTTCACAAGTTTTTAGGTCTTGTCTAGTGTGGCTGCACACATGCTCGGCACTCTCTGCGAGATTTTATGTTTTTCAGTAGCTTCAGTGAAGGGCTGTAAGCCCTGCCCCTCTTTTCCATTGGTCGGCATCCCCGTTTATGCTAAACGGTGGCCAGCCATTGGAAAAGAGCTTTTTGTGACGTAGACTTTTCTCTTTTACAGACGACCCACTTGGACAGGCTCGCCTGCTTTCCTTCTGAAGTAAAAGGTTTCTTATCTTTATGGGGCCGAACACATAGCCCCATAAAGATAAGAAACCTTTTACTTCAGAAGGAAAGCAGGTGAGCCTGTCCAAGTGGGCCATCTGTAAAAGAGAAAGGTCTACGTCACAACCGCGGCTGCCTGGTTTGCGCTTGTTATTAACATGACTCCGTAGACTTCCATAGGAGTACTCCCTTTGCAAACCTGGGTCAACCACCAAAAAGTGTTTCTCTGTTTGCTTTAATGGGGCTTCTTATTGAGCATCGAGTCTCACCTTCATTACAGCCATCAGGTTGACAGATAGGTCCGTCCCATCCTCCCGCCTACCCATCTTAACAGTTCGCCCTTACTCACAGAGACTAAACATGATCTGCGTAACTGTGCCTGGTGCAACGGCCGCCCCCTTCGCCATGGTCCGGCGCGCCGCATGGAAGACGTAACCCGCTGCCGCATACAGCCCTAAGGTTCCCAACAATCGACAGCACCAAAATGTACTAAGGGACGACCTGTGAGGCTCGTCTTCAGTCGCAACCGGGCTAGCCATGGCGACCTTCATATAATGCCGACTTTTCACTCTTGACACATGAACGTGTCCATGTTGGAACAGTGGACGTTGAATTCATTATCGATAACGGCAGCCATTTCAGAACGGCAACCTTTAATTTACCAATAAACTGGCGCCATGATGGATGGGTTTTCCATTCAATGCACATGTGGCGAACACCTTAAAATGGCAAATACATACATTGCAGGAGCCAACTGGATTTTTAAAAAACAATTAACAAATTACAATTCCCTCAGTATTTTGATCGTTGCCATTTTACTGAGTCTTTGAGCTTCACTTTTCTCTTTTTCTTATCCCTTGTCCTTCTTCTCTTCTGTCTGTATTTAACTCCCAAACCGTGGCTGGATAGTGTTGTCTATCTCAAACTTAGTCTTATACAACAATCCATTCATTTATTGTTAACCAATGTTCGTGAGCATATGGTGCTGCATTTGTAGTCAGCGTTTTTTATGGGCGGTACTTGTTTTGAGTTTTTGTTTAAGGGGGATTGTGGGTGTTTTGTAAGCGTTTCATATTTGGTGGGAACCTGTCTGTTGACTGTGGCGACTTCGGCACTACTAGAGATGCGACTTTTCTGTGCGGGCTTCGGGTAAAACCCTTAAAACAAGGTGTACAGAGTATCGCTTAACAATATTTTTGCAACAATCCTATATCTATCCTCTAACAGTGGGCAGAATCACCTACAAGGAGCAAATTGAGATTTTCATTTGCAAGACCAGTTTAACTACAAATAAAAAATATGTGATTAGAGTTCAATGTTTAAAACGTTCAGCGTGGAACGGATAAACTTTCCAAACAAGTTGCGACAGATGTTCACAGCCCGTTTAGTTCATTATGAAGAGTCGTAACATAGAGGCTTTCGTGAATGCAAAGCCAAATCTTGCTGGACAACTTAAGCTACAGTCTCAGCAAACTACAAAATGTTCTAGACTGTGAATCTGGAGTCAATAACGGAAGACAAGTGCTGCCTGGGAAATCACCAACTTTCTGATATCAGAAATACATACTAAGCACTTGAAATGCTACTTAAAAACAATCACAAATTGCATCTCCAGCTCTACCACAATGCACAGGGAGGGAACCATGCACAAGTAAAGGCACTGGGACATTCTGAGATTGTCAGTGTTCAGACACTGTCCCAGTTTAGGAAAGGCAGCCTAAGACACCAGACAGGAAGCGATCTCTGGGCAAGAAAGGGGAGGGGGCTTTGGTCGAATGGTTGGCTTTCAGATAGGCTGCAACAAGCAGAAGTGTCTTGTGTCATAAGTAAGGAACACACCCAGCCTGTATCTTTATTTTGCATTCTGATACCTCTAATTCTACATTAATAAAAGGGCAAAACAAACTCCAACTCCAAATACACTAACAACAAGCATTAAAAATGCAATAGGTCACACCTTTCATTAATTTAAAGCCATTTGCTTTGCTATACAATACCATTAGCAAAGCAAATGGCTTTAACTTAATCAAAGACAAGACCTATTGCATTTCCAATGCTTGTTCTTCATGTTGCTTGGTAAATGTAGTAGAGAAGTGTGGCTCACTGGTTAGAGCAGGCAGACCCTGAAGCAGAGATCAGACCCGGGACCAGGGTTCGATTCCCGACGCGGCAGGGTGTTGAGCTCAAATGTCCACGGACTCGATAATTCTCGCTTCGGTGCCTGACCTAATCATGGGTTCACACTCTGCAACTCTGGGCATTAAGCTTGCATAATCTCCACAACGGCCCCCCGCGGCGGGATGCTTGGCTTTCACCTTGGGGATGCCCTGTAGGGGCTATCTCACAGGGAAAAACCAGGACGGGTTCCCAAGGCATCCGCGGAGATGCCCCTTCGGGGGTCGATTCTGGCTCTATATAAGAAATGTAATAATAATAATAATAAAATGTGTTCTCACTTACATTTCCCAGATATTGTGTTCCTGCGGTTTTCATCCACCATACATGTCTTGTTTAGCGCATACTTCAGCAACAAAATCACCACCATTGTCAGCCACTTCAGCTAGTCACTGAACCTGACAGACCTTCCCAATTGTCTACTGATCTTATCCAAAGAAACAATGCTAACCACTTGGCCCATCATCACCCCAGATGAAACCGCCCCCACTATGAAGTGCATTCACTTAAGGCCCCATCGTACTCCTGCCAACACTACGCCTACTCAAGAGGACTGTGACCCATTAATTTGCTATCACAAGCTTTGCAGACACTGCTGCTGGTCCACCCGCATAGCCAGGGGAGGGAGAGGGGGGCGGTCCGCCCCAGGCAGCACTATTTTGGAGGCGGCGGCCTTTATAATTTATTTGGGGACACTCACTGACATTACAGTATGAGTCAATCCTCAAATAAATTATAAGTGCCGCCGCCACTGGGGCCCGCGCGCCGCCTCCCGCGTAAAGAGCAAGCGCACCTGATTAGATTTGAAGCATGCTGCCTGCAGTGCAGCATGCGCGAATACCCTGTT
Organism: Lissotriton vulgaris; assembly: GCF_964263255.1. Classification (NCBI taxonomy): domain Eukaryota; kingdom Metazoa; phylum Chordata; class Amphibia; order Caudata; family Salamandridae; genus Lissotriton; species Lissotriton vulgaris. The sequence goes on from NC_141695.1 coordinate 1,090,737,688, forward strand.
GTGGCTGTTGTGTGTCTAGTCCCAGGGCCGTAAATCTTGATGCGCTTTCGCGCGCTACTAATGATGGCCCTGTGGCCATAAAGTTTGGTTGCCCTTGCGTGCAGCATTGCGCTGAAGAGTAGCGCGGCTGTGACGTCACGCGCTCCAAAACACACTCTCGCCTCTTTTCCGGCACAGGCAGCACAAGGATTTTGCTGCAGGCATCGGGATGATTGTCTGATCACGGCGGTTCGAGTCGGGTGATTTAATGAGTCAAGAGTTGTTTCAGGTGAGCCGTGACATGACATGGAAGTCACGTCATGGAAGTGACACCAGAGTGAATGCTGAGTGAATGAGTGTGTTGGGTTGAATGTATGTTAGAATGAGAACATTGGTTATGAGGGGAGTCGACTTATGCTTGTAGTTGGTATAATTTGATTTCATTGAAACGAAACAAGCGTGTTATTGATTTGGAAACAATGATTATGTCACAATAATTGCTGAATCATATATGTAGACTGTTCCAACAAATAAACTTTATTTATTTTTTCACAGGCAGCACTCCCGATCATAGTCATTCACTCCAAAATTAGGGGACGTTCACTTGTCAGTTTTAATGTAAGCAGGTGATTTTGAGTTATTAGATCTCCCCCTTTTAGTGAGTTGCAACATTAGTTAACAGTGTTAGCTAATTATGCCCAAGATATAATTTAATACAAAAGTTAAAACAAAGTAATCGTCATTGGAGCAAAAGACTTACATTCTCATTGCCGGCACATAAACAACAAACTCTGTAGGTGTCTAAGAGCTATCAGGGCTTTAAGTGGGATGAAAAAACTGGGGGGAGGGGGGTCTCTCAAAGGGGTGTAGCTTAAAACACCTAAGGCTTAAAACACCTAAGCTAAAAATCTGTGTTTAGCATAGTGTGCCACCCGACTAGTATTTTGCATTATTTTAGTATTTTATTATTTTTTATTTATTTTATTATTTTTGTATTTTAGTATTTTATTGTATTTTAGTATTTTAGTATCCAGATATATGATATAACAAGTAACATCATACCTACAAGTCAGGACCATTGGCTTTGTCAATGGTTGTTAGTTGCATAAGATAAATAAGCAGCAAATATGGCTTGTATATAATATTGAAAAATCTTACACTTAAAGCCCTGGTGACACCACCAAAAATTGCTCCTCCTAAGTTTCAAAAAGAGAAGGGAAATCCAGAGAGAAATTAACTCTCTCGAAAGGATTTCCCTTCCCCTACAATGCTCACCTGGCATGACGTCATGCCGTAACTTCTCCACTAGTGAGAAGTAAGCGCTTTTGCCAGGGCACAAACCAGAGCCCGATAGAGACATTGGCAAGAAGTGTGACACACATCCTGCATCAGACACCGAGAATATAGTTGCTTATTTGCCCATTTAGGATGAATTGAGATATTTATAAAAGCAGAACTTGATGCAGAGTTAGTAAATGTTATATGGTTTTTTTATTGGTGGGCTTGCAATTGGAGATTATATAGGGTTGAAATGCAAAAATATTAAACATGTCTTTTCTAATACTAGATCTTTCATAGATTCACATGGTTGGCTTATTCGACATTGACATGCCTGGAACTCTTGGTAAACAATGTTAACATAGCAGTGTACATTAAGACTCAATAACATTGGGAGACACTGATACAGGTGCGGAGTGTGAGCAGGGGGATGCATTGGACTCACAAGTTTCACCCAATAGTGAACACTTTAAAAAATCTGACTGGACCTGACAGTAGTCCCTTTGAACAGGTGTTGCATCAGACTTGGATCTGAAAATTGTACCCCCCACCTCCCCGTTGACCACACACATGTACATTGTGTAGGAGTAACATGTACGACAGAGGAAGGGTTTTTGTTCTTTCTTGTTTCCCTCACGAAGTTGAGTACATATGTGTCTGTGTCAACTGTAACTATGCTGCAATGTTAGTTCTCTGTATTTTTTTGTTGAGGGAAAACTGAACAGTCAAATTGAAAGAAAAACTCAACAGAAAATTGCAAATACTCAGGGTGCTCTGCGCAGCCCTCTACGACTGCAAGTTCAGATAGTTAATACTTACTTGCACTAGTTAATAGACCAATAAAAAACTAGCATTACAATTATACACATGAGAAATATTTGGGCCCGGAATTTGACAGTGAGGTGAGATTCCAAATTCAAGTCCGAGACTTAAGCTCACACAATAATCACAGGGCTGCGGATGCCAGGGGCGGCATTCTGAGGGATAGCCCCGGGCGCCACAAGCTCTAGCTACGCCCCTGTACTGGTCCAGACTCTTACCTGCACAAATACTACGTTTACGGAAAGCAGATTTAGTGGTCGAGCCTTCTCCTACATCGCTCCTAAAGTATGGAACAACCTGCTTTTTCACATAAGAGCTTCCTCCTCACTTCTTGAATTTTGCAAGAGTCAGAAGACCCGGCTTTTAGAGTAGTTCTAGACTAACACCTGCTCAGCAGCAGGATACCTTCCTGAGTGATGGTGCACTCTACAAATCTGCATAACATGTTGCGCACTGAGTCGGAACTAGGTATCTGGATGAGTTAAGGGTATGGATGGGTATTCAAGACCGGGTACAACTCAGAGCTATGAAGTGGAGGCTGAAATGAGTGCATATTTCCTCAGTGATCGTCATTTGGTCAAAAAGTTGTTCACGCTACTTGGTCACCCCGTCCATGGTTTCTCTGCAGAATGCACAAAGCAATGTTCTCATACATGCTAGTTATATTTACAATTCCTTTTTGAAAACGTGTGAATCTGTCAAAACTCAGCTTCAGAATTCCCACATGGAGAGGCTATGCATGTGTGATAGAGAGAGACACTGAGGTCAATGAACTGGGAGAGATGAAAGGAAGTACACGCAGAAGAAGAAAGTGAAAAGACAGTGAGGAACTGGAAGAACCTTTTAAAGTATTAGATATACAAATTTTGAAATAGAGATGTGGGCATAAAAATTGAATAAGTGACTAATGCTGAAGGATTGATTGATGTGTAAAGTGATATGAAGGGGAGGGCATGGTGATTGAGACACACAAAGGACCCTTCCACCGACTTTTATAATGGTTAATTCACAGTCTCATATGTTGAGCATTTCCTTTCAAAATCAGGGCAGGCTAGCATTTGAAAAACCAATGGGTCTGCATCATTTAACATGTGTTTATGTGTTTGTTTTTGTGAGATATGTTTGTATGCATTAAATAACACATATATGGGCCAATTACGAGTTGGCTGGAGTTAAGTGTAGGATTTCCCACTGTCTTAGACTAACATTTTGAGCTGGTGTTAATGCACAGGCAGGAATGGGAATACTGGGGTTTACTGGGTCAGAAAACACATGCAGGCCCCTTTCTTGGGCCTAATGGAAATGTTCCCTCTCCCGTTTCCACCTGCTTTGCGCAGATGGTGAATGGGAATTACAACTAGTAAAGTGGCTTCCGGTGTCCCCACGGCCGGTATTGCCTTGCTCTGGTCCAGAGGTGCTCCCTCCCGTGGATACCTCTCTGCCCGACCAGTAATCAGGCCCGGGGAGGCTTTCAATTATAGAAAGTGGTGCACTGTGGCCAGCATAGGATGCTAGTTCACCTGTTGTAAGACACACGATTTAATGCTTCTTTTGCCACGCCCTTTTTAGAGTCCTTCCACCTTTTTCTTCCCACACAAGGTGCTGACCTTTCCACATGTGCGCTGCTGCTGTTGCTGTACTCACTGGTCCACGCTCCAGCGTGAGCATTGCCACATCTGGCTGCAACCCCCTCAACTGTGGTGGAAGTTTCTGAGGTGAGACTTTGCACTAGCCTTCCTGGGCATCTGACTGGGAAGCGCACAGGTGGCAGCGACCGAGTGGAATATGCAAATGAGCCCATGACATCAGGAGGCTCATTCCAGACAGCAGAAATAGGGCAGGCAGCATCCAGCGGCAGTGATTCCTCTCCGGCTGTGGACTGCGAGCGGCGCCTCCGACACGGATATTTTCCTTCCAGGTGTCACCCCGTCATTCAGCTCTGTGGCGATTTTTCTACCACTTTCCACTATTTCTTTTGTTTTTATTTTGACGTGAGAAGGAAAAGTGCAGGTCATTATATCTCTTTCCTGCTGAGGGATACGCTCTTTTATTTTTCTGTTCTCCTAATTCTGGAGACTTCTGAGCCGGAATAACCCAGAGGTAAGCGAAAGGCAGAAACGCGGCTGGTGTCCCACTTGTGGGACACCCCCGCGCCGCACGGCCACCAGCTGCTGCGTGCGCCACTCCGCTCTGCCCCTGCCTCGCTGCCTGCCTCGTTGCCGGCTGACGCCGCTGCCGTCTGTTTTGTTTTGTTTTTTCCCAGTATAACCTTTGTGCTTGTTTTTTTCTCCCTCGTGGCCGGCTGACGCCGCTGCCGTCTGTTTTGTTTTGTTTTTTCCCAATATAACCTCTGGGCTTGTTTTTTTCTCCCTCGTGGCCGGCTGACGCCGCTGCCGTCTGTTTTGTTTTGTTTTTTCCCAATATAACCTTTGTGCTTGTTCTTTTTCTCCCTCGTGGCCGGCTGACGCCGCTGCCGTCTGTTTAGTTTTGTTTTTTCCCAATATAACCTTTGTGCTTGTTCTTTTTCTCCCTCGTGGCCGGCTGACGCCGCTGCCGTCTGTTTTGTTTTTGTTTTGTCCCAGCATAACCTTGGTGCTTGTTTTTTGTCACTGTATTTACTTCCCCTGCTAGCGTCTTGCCTTAGCATTTGTGCCCGTTGTTTGGTCACCTTTTGCCCGTTCACGTTCTCCTTCCTGTCTGCCCGCCTACCTCGCCGCCCTCCGCCTTCCCTCCCCGCTCCCCGCTTCCCGCCACCACCGCTGACCACGCCCCTTTCCCTTCTGCTCCCGCCTCCCAGCTGCCCCGCCCACCCGCGCACTTCGCCTTAAATGGCGACCGTGCGAACGCGCAGCGATCACGCGCAGCGGGCGCGCCGATTGTGCGCCGAAGGCGCGCCAAAGGTAAGCCCGTCTGCGCCCGTCCGCGACCGGACCGCGTCCAGCGCCAGGACCCCTGGCCCACGAAGAGCCCGACCTACCCGCCTGACGTACTCCGCCGCCACCCTCATCGCTCTCAACTCCGGCCGACTCCCAGAATGCCACCAAGCCACACCACGACACACCCACGGACCTTTCAGCTGCCACGCCTGCAAGTTCTCCTGCACCCGGCCCTGCCTCGCACCAGCACCCGCCAAGTCGAACTCCAGCAGCACCCACCTCAAGTGCATCCTGCTCAACACCCGCTCCGCCCACAGACACGCCATCGAACTCTGGAACCTCCTAGACGCCACAGCCCCTGACGTTGCCTTCCTCACAGAGACCTGGATGAACGCCTCTTCAGCTCCAGACATCGCCATCGCTATCCCGGAGGGCTACAAGATCGTCCGGAGGGACCGAAACGCCAACCAGATGGGAGGAGGCATCGCCATCATCCACAGGAACACCATCCGTCTCACGACCAGCACCGACAACACCCTGACCAGCGCCGAACACCTGCATTTCCAGATCCACACCAACCCGAACACCACCCTCAGAGGCACCCTGATCTACCGACCCCCTGGACCACGCACGCAATTCAGCGAGGACATCGCCGACTTCATCAGCCCGCATGCCCTCCCCTCCGCTGACTACATCCTCCTGGGGGACCTGAACTTCCACCTGGAGAACAACAACGACCACAACACCAGCACCCTGCTCGACAACCTCGCCAACCTGGGACTCAAGCAACTGGTGTCCACCCCCACCCACCTCGCCGGACACACACTCGACGCCGTCTTCTCATCCAGCACAGACATCGTCTTCAGCCACGCCACAGAGCTTCAATGGACGGACCACAGCTGCGTCCACTTCACCTTCAAGAGAACGACGACCCACCAACACCAGCAACAGGCCGCCCGCAGAAGCTGGAACAAGATCACAGCAGACCAGCTCGCCACCTCCCTGAGCCAGCACCCTCCTGCCAGCTCAGCGAACCCCAGCCAGGCCGCCGACAACCTCACGAAGTGGATCAGCAACTGCGCGGACGAACTCGCCCCGCTGAGGACCCCGCCCAGCAGACCCGGCAGCAAGAAGGCCCCATGGTTCACCGACGAACTCAAGAGCTCCAAGAAGAACTGCCGAGCCCTCGAGAAAGTCTGGAAAAGGGACCCGACACCGGACAACAGGACCTCCTACAAACTGGCCACCCGGAAACACCACCAGCTGATCCGCGCCGCCAAGAGAACAGCATTCAAGGACCGGTTGGACAACAACGCACACAACAGCAAGGAACTCTTCAACATCGTGAAAGAGCTCTCCAACCCCAGCGCAGGAAACAACGACATCACCCCATCGCAAGACCTCTGCAACTCCCTCGCCTCATACTTCCACAACAAGATCACGGACATACACAGCAGTTTCAACAACCAACCAACGCACACCACGACCGACCAGCCACCCCCCCCCACCACCACCCTCCACGCCTGGACCCCGATCAGCACAGAAGACACCATCCGCACGATGAACTCCATCCACTCCGGATCACCAACCGACCCCTGCCCTCACCACGTCTTCAACAAGGCCGACGCTGTCATCGCACCCCACCTGCGAGACATCATCAACACATCCTTCGACACCGCCATCTTCCCCGAAAGCTGGAAACACGCCGAACTCAGCGCTCTACTCAAGAAACCAACAGCAGACCCCACCGACCTCAAGAACTACCGCCCCATCTCGCTTCTCCCGTTTCCAGCCAAAGTCATCGAGAAGACCGTCAACAAGCAGATGGCCGCCTTCCTCGAGACGAACGGATCCCTCGACCCCTCACAGTCCGGCTTCCGAGCCAAACACAGCACCGAGACCGCCCTCATCGCCGCCACCGATGACATCCGAGCCCTGATGGACAATGGAGAAACAGCGGCCCTCATCCTCCTAGACCTCTCCGCGGCATTCGACACGGTCTGCCACCGCACCCTAATACGGCGCCTCAGCAACATCGGAATCCAGGACAAGGCGCTGGAATGGATCATCTCCTTCCTCGACGGAAGAACACAGCGAGTCCGCCTACCACCGTACAAGTCAGAGGCCTCCGAAGTCATCTGCGGCGTCCCCCAAGGATCATCACTGAGCCCCACCCTCTTCAACGTCTACATGAGCCCCCTCGCGGCCATCGTACGCAAACACCACCTCAGCATCATCTCCTACGCCGACGACACCCAGCTGATCCTCTCCCTGACCAACAACCCCGCCGCCGCCAGAGCCAACCTGCACGAAGGGATGAAAGAGGTAGCCGAGTGGATGACGACCAGCCGCCTGAAACTGAACTCGGACAAGACGGAGGTCCTCATCCTGGGCTCTTCACCCTCCGCCTGGGACGACTCCTGGTGGCCTCCCGCCCTGGGCACCGCACCCAAACCGACAGACCATGCACGAAACCTGGGCTTCATCCTGGACTCCTCCCTCTCCATGACCAGGCAAGTCAACAGCGTCTCCTCGGCGTGCTTCAACATCCTACGCATGCTACGGAAGATCTTCTGGTGGATCCCCACAGAGACCAGGAAGACCGTCACCCAGGCCCTCGTCACCAGCCGACTGGACTACGGCAACGCCCTCTACGCCGGGACCACCGCCAAGCTCCAGAAGAGACTCCAGCGGATCCAAAACGCCTCAGCCAGACTCATCCTCAACATCCCACGATCCAGCCACATCTCCGGACATCTGAGAGACCTTCACTGGCTCCCCATCAACAAGAGAATCACCTTCCGCCTCCTCACCCACGCACACAAAGCCCTACACGACCAAGGCCCGAGCTACCTCAACAGCCGAGTCAACTTCTACGCTCCCAAACGCCACCTCCGATCAGCCAACCACGCCCTCGCCGCCGTCCCCCGCATCCGAAGAGCGACTACAGGAGGAAGGTCCTTCTCCTACCTGGCCGCCAAGACCTGGAACTCCCTCCCGTCCGACCTGCGCCTGACCCAAGACCACCTCTCCTTCAGGAAGAAGCTGAAGACCTGGCTGTTCGAGCAGTAGCGGCACCCCCCCTCCCCAGCGCCTTGAGACCCAACGGGTATGTAGCGCGCTTTATAAGTGTCACTGATTGATTGATTGATTGAGGAAAGGGAGCGTGCGTGTGGCGACAAGCTTAATGAGACCCGGAGCTTCAGGAGGAGGGGGAGGTGGGGAGGGGAGGGGGGGGGGAGGAGGGTAGTTTACTTTCAGCAGTTTACAGAGCCCGTCTTGTCGATGCACGGACAGAGCAGCCGAGCAGCAGCCGACCCCGCGGTGCTGGACAGCACCCTCGGAGGCTCCGCCGCCGGCTGCGAGTCTCGGGTCCTACCGCTCTCTGCGAGAAGGAGCCGGTGCAGGAGCCCCCTGAGGAGCCCCCTGAGGAGCCTCGCCGTGGGCTCGGGCTGCCTCCCTCGCTGCCCAGTCTATGAATGAAGCTGTAATCTCCACAGAGGAGGGTCTGGGTGACCGGACTTCAGTGGGTTTGGAACGGCGGGCAGGGCGGGCTTTCAGGGCCCCCGGGGTGTTTTACATGGTAGTGTGGCTGGGGAATGGAGTGTGCGTGGGGGGAGGCTGGGTCCGTGGGAAGCACCGACTGAGCTATTCCTGCAGACCACGCTTCCTTCGTTCTCCGTGGCTGTTGGTCCCGGGCTGAGAGCCCCGATCCCAGCCCTGCGCCTGCGTTGGGTCCGACTGTCATCTGTTGCTTTCAGTGCAGGGGTCTATCTGTCTGCGGGGCGTCCCCCGGGGGCATGAGGTAATCCCAATGTTGTGCTTCGATTTACTTGTCACACAGTCTTTATAAATTACGCGATGCACGACTTGGTGTTCGAAAATAGTTCCATGAAACTGCTACGAGCGTCATGTATTATGTAGAGGTGCAGGGATCCATTATCTTACCTTCAAGGCGCTAAATATGCATTAACTGTACAGAGCGAAATAACATCTGGCTGCGCCATTACCTATGAAGATTAGGGGGTTTATTCACAAGCCCTTTACGCAGCTGGTAGGTCACTCTTTGCCCATTTTAAAAGTGAAACACTGGCGGCGCAAGGGGCTTGTAAATAAGCCCCTAAATGTCTCATAAACAGGGTTTTCATTCGCACCCTTATAGCACAGATCGAGGACTGTGAGTAATGTATCAGTTGTATTTTCAAGATATTAAATGTTCAATATTATCAGAAGCCCTGACTAAGGACTTCCTATTCTGGAACCAGACATGTTTCTAGTATTCTTTTCTGCAGTTGTTTAGTTTTGTCTTAAGAATTTTGGGGGCCCCGGGCAAGATATAGTTTGGGAACCCCTTGTTCATAATTTTTCTGTTTATTGCATAATGCATGATGCCAAATAACATTTCAGAAATAGGGTTCACACTAAAAGCATTGACAAATGCCTTTCCAGAGCACCCAAAAATGCTTTAGACTCCACAGGGTTAACATAGAGGGACTCCGAGGTAGGCTTAGGCAGAAGAGAAAGAGGCTCAGATATGGAAATAGACAGAAGTAAGATAGATAAAGAGACATTTCACTTTCCCAGGGGGTCCCTCGGAAGTTTGGGGCCCTGGCCAATTGCCCACTTTGCCCGTTCCTTGAAAAGTCTCTGCAGTCGTCCTGGGGCCCCCAGGTGCACACAGCAGCGGAGTAGCAGGGTGTGGTTGAACTTAATGCAAGAAACTGAAATAATGTCCTTCCCTCTGTATAAAGAAGAAAAGGCTAACATAATTGATATGTAGTGGACTCCTTAGAGCCCTGGCCCCAGTACCACTGCACGTGCTGTACAGGCATATTCAGGGGGCACACTTTTAGGGTAATTTTGGCAGTGCCTGGTGGGCTGGTCTGACAAGTCAGTGTGTGGGCCATTTTTAAGGTCTGGCTTGACCGAGCAGCTGTTGCCAGACCATCATGTGAGAACCACCAGCAGAGGCGCCTTGGCTCAGCCCACAGAAAGAAGTACATGTTTTGTTTGGGAAGAAGTCGTGTGCTTCAACATTAAAAGTGCTTTCCATCCCCACCGCTGTGATCACTATGTTTATTTATCCAGCTGACTGAGCCTGAACTTTAATAGCATGCCTTTGTAATGCTATTAAAGTGTCTTAGATAACTGAATATTTTATGGTGTTTTACTCTGGCAGTGCCACATATGGGAGGAGGCAGTCATTAGCATACTTTGATTTTTAGGTCTGGTTGACAGTGCATTCAAAAGGCCAACCTATTGACATTGCCAATGCTTGTTTCGTTGTTTGTGGGCATGTTTTATGGTATGTTGGGCTGCTTTTTTTTTACTTTTAAGTTCCTTGGTACTAAAACAAGCATTGTCTACAGCAAGCACAAATCCATCCAGTGCTCCATACCCGACATAAAATGCATACAACGTGTCTTTACAAGTTTAAACCAGCCACAATTTGCAAATAGGGCCACTTTTTATATTCCATCTTACAGCACAGTTGTCACTAGACAATTATGTGAGCATCACTAGAGAGGGTCTTTCGCTACACAGATATGTTGCGAGCAAGCAGTACATATTTTGTTTGGGTAGTTGTTGCATGCGTCTGGCTTGACAGTGTAACTATCAGTTGACCTTTTAACCTACACCAATATTATTCTACAGTTCTTTGCTTCCCCACAAATACATATCCATAACCATGCTATGTACTGGTAATACTTCACATTCCTGGACAACCAGTGGTGCTGCTGTGCATCAGGGCCGGACTGGAAACCAAAACCGGCCCTGGCAAAGTGCTCAGCGGCCCTCCCCGGGGAGTTGTGGGTGCCGCCGAGCTCTTTGCCAGGGCCGATTTTGCTACAGGGTCGATTTTGCAGCTATGCTGCAAAAACGGCCAAGTAACAAAAACAGCCCCCAGTGGCCCCAAACTGGCCCCTACCCGTGCAGCGCACCGGGGGATTGCCCGTGCCCGCTACGGCCACTCCGGCCCTGCTGTCAATACGCTGTGGTGTGGGGGGCTGCTTGGAGAAAAAAATACAACATTTCTTTACCTTGGTGATCTTCTGCTCATGCGCCACGCATCGCTGCTCCTATGTTCCTGGCACTGCAGTCCCCATGCCCACAGGCTCCCATGCTCCTCACCCAATCCCAAAGCTGCTCTCATGCTATTACCCAGCATGAGAGAAATGTTGGGATTGGGCTAAGCATGGGCGAATTTTGCGAATCTCGCGTTCGCGAATTTTGCGGATTTGCGAACTCGCAATCCGCAAAATCCGCGAATTCTCGCGAATTTGCAGATTTTTTTTTGTGTGTCCGCGCGGGTTTCTGCCAGTTCGCGAGGGCTTTGTACAATTTCGCAAACGCGAACTTACCTGTCGGGTCGCAAGTTTCGCGAACTTGTTGTTTCTACGTGTCCAGCCTGTTTGGGACACTCTTCTTCATCACTGCCACTCTCTGTCACCACTGCCACTCTCTGACTACTCATGCCACCCTCTGGCCCACCCATGCCACCCTCTGTTTCATCACAGCACCCTCTGGTTGTCCAGTCAGTGTACATTATTGTGGCAAAGCAAAGCACACCTTCTCTGCCTCAAGTGACCTGAATTAATTTGGGGCTGATTAATGTGTCACAGAATATTTTTTTAGCTGGCACCTGCTTCCTTAGTGCTTCCTGATTAGTGATCTTTTGCACTTGCTAAGTGCTTTCATTGTTGCAAAATTAGTTACAACACCTGCCCTGCCCCAACTGACAATAATGAATTAGGGGCTGATTAATGGATTTGAACTTCCAGCCTGGCTCCTGCTTGTCTCCCTTAGCTGTAATTCAGGACCTTTGTGGCATATGTGTACCTATTCTGAGGTTCAGAGCAGGGTCACATAATAGTTGCAACTGGCAACTGAACTCTGGAGGGGCCCCTCAGGAAGCACTACAGGAAATGGCTACTAATGATGAGCCTGAACTTTTGAACCTGGCAAGTAGTTTCAGTTTTGCTAAGATCGTATTTCTGCAATTTAGCGCTTATTCTCGGGGCGCGAAGTTGTACTGGGAAGCCGCGAACTCACGCGAACAGTGCGAGCAAGCCATAAAATCCGCTGCTCGCGGATTTGCGGATTTTGCGGGAGATTCGCGAATCTCACGGATTGCGAATTTACCGAAAATCCGCAAAATCCGCGAGCGAAACGGATTTTCCGCCCATGCTTAGATTGGGCAGAGCGGGTCAGTTTCACACTCCAGCAGGGACTGGGAACCTGTACTCCGGAGCCCTGTTGACATCGCCACGGAACTGCTTGGTTTGGCCGTCCTAAAACAAGAGACCAAACCGACATGGGCATTTCAGTGCCTACCACTTCTCCTCACCCTGTGGCTGACGCTGCGACGATGGCTCTGCCCCACCCTAGACTCAGCAGACTGGAATTCTGCTGCCTTTCAGCAGTGGGGTGAGGCTTCTCTGCCATAATGGAGGAGCCATCCCTGCTGACATTTCTTGTCAGCCGGACCTATTGGCAATACTGGTTCACCTATCTAATTTGCTCATGGGGCACTTTCATTTTGGTGCCCCGGCCTATTTTCTGTCCCAGTCCGACATGTGATTGCTATGGCAGTGACGTACACTGTGGTCACTTCTTCCAGTTAACCCGGAGAGTAGAGACCCAATAAACTCTCTCTGCTCTTCGTCACACGGCCTCAACTTCCTCCTGTGCTCCGGGTGTCACAGCCACCACCCCCTAATCATCTCCCATTACACTGCCTGAAAGCTCACTCAGCTCCACAGCTTTCAGGCCGGGCACAGGGGAGCGGAAGGCTGCAGAGAGCCGCACAACTGAGATCCGCAGAGCTAGTCATCTGCGACGTGACATTCATTCTCAGATACCCACATCGCCTGCATGAGCACTCCCAGGGCCCTGCAGGGCCAGATCCGGTTGTGTCAATCCATCGCACAGTTCAGACAGTGTTTAGATCAGCCAGTCCCGTCTATGCATTATTTAAGCAACACGCGACAGGCGGCAGCGCGGGAGCTGGTCTGTCGGGGCAATGAGCCGGGATTGTGCTGCTCATGAGGCTGTGTCACGAAAGGCCGGCAATGGCCCAATAGATGCACCAGGCTTGTTTTGAAGTAACTATGCTATCTGTAGTGTATATATATACCTACCAACCTCATTCACTCTACGCATTGCTACAAACAGCACAGCTCAGAAAAAGGTAGTGTAAGGGCTCCAGGCAGTCGAGACCACAGGCATCCCAGGCTTTTGGGCTCCTCCGCCCAGCTCCGCCACTGGTTTGGTGCCACTTCACTGACGGTGTTCTCATTCTTCATTGTTGCCCCAACTAAAGATGAAACCCTGTTTCTACAGCCGCATTTAACAGGGCACCACCAGTTCCCTCCTATTTACCTTGTAGATAATTGCAGACCTTGGCAGCCACCTCTGCACAGCTCATGTCCAGAGAATGCAAGGGCACCTCTGCACATCGCATGTCCAGAGGATGCAAGGGCACTTCTGCACATCTCATGTCCAGAGGATGCAAGGGCACCTCTGCATATTTCATGTCCAGATAATGCAAGGGCACTTCTCCACAGCTCCTGTCCAGAGAATGCAAGGGCACCTCTGTACAGCTCATGTCTAGAGGATGCATGTCCAGAGAATGCAAGGGCATTTGTGCACAGCACATGTCCAGAGAATGCAAGGGCACTTGTGCACAGCTCATGTCCAGAGAATGCGAGGGCACCTCTGCACAGCTCATATCCAGAGAATGCGAGGGCACCTCTGCACATCTCATGTCCACAGAATGCAAGGGCACCTCTGACATCTCAGGTCCAGAGAATGCAAGGGCACCTCTGCACAGCTCATGTCCAGAGGATGCATGTCCAGAGAATGCAAGGGCACTTGTGCACAGTTTATGTCCAGCGAATGCAAGAGTATTTTTGCACAAGTCATGTCCAGAGAATGCAAGGGCACTTGTGAACCGTTCATTTCCTGAGAATGCACGGGCACTTGTGCACAGTTTATGTCCAGAGAATGCAAGAGCATTTTTGCACAAGTCATGTCCAGAGAATGCAAAGGCACTTTTGCACAACTCATGTCCAGTGAATGCAAAGGCACTTTTGCACAACTCATGTCCAGAGAATGCACAGGCACTTCTGCACAGCTCATGTCCAGAGAATGCAAGGGCACCTCTGCACATCGCAGGTCCAGAGAATGCTAGGGCACCTCTGCACAGCTCATGCCCAGAGAATGCATGTCCATAGAATGCAAGGGCACTTGTGCACAGTTAATTTCCAGAGAATGCAAGGGCACTTGTGCACAATTTATGTCCAGTGAATGCAAGAGAATTTTTGCACAAGTCATGTCCAGAGAATGCAAGGGCACTTGTGCACAGTTCATTTCCAGAGAATGCACGGGCACTTGTGCACAGTTTATGTCCAGAGAATGCAAGAGCATTTTTGCACAAGTCATGTCCAGAGAATGCAAGGGCACTTTTGCACAACTCATGTCCAGAGAATGCAAAGGCACTTCTGCACAACTCATGTCCAGAGAATGCACAAGCATTTCTGCACAGCTCATGTCCAGAGAATGCAAAGGCAGTTCTGCACAGCTCATGTCCAGAGAATGCAAAGGCACTTGTGCACAGCTCCTCTCTAGAGAATGCAAGGGCACCTCTGCACATCTCAGGTCCAGAGAATGCAAGGGTTCCTCTGCACAGCTCATGTCCAGAGGTTGCATGTCCAGAGTATGCAAGAGCATTTTTGCACAAGTCATGTCCAGAGAATGCAAGGGCACTTGTGCACAGTTCATTTCCAGAGAATGCAAGGGCACTTGTGCACAGTTTATGTCCAGAGAATGCAAGAGCATTTTTGCACAAGTCATGTCCAGAGAATGCAAGGGTACTTTTGCACAACTCATGTCCAGAGAATTCAAAGGCACTTTTGCACAACTCATGTCCAGAGAATGCACAGGCACTTCTGCACAACTCATGTCCAGAGAATGAAAAGGGACTTCTGCACAGCTCATGTCCAGAGAATGCAAAGGCACTTCTGCACAGCTCCTGTCTAGAGAATGCAAGGGCACCTCAGCACATCTCATGTCCACAGAATGCAAGGGCACCTCTGCACATCTCAGGTCCAGAGAATGCAAGGGCACCTTTGCACAGCTCATGTCCAGAGGATGCATGTCCAGAGAATGCAAGGGCACTTGTGCACAGCTCTTGTCCAGAGAATGCAAGGGCACTTGTGCACAGTTCATTTCCAGAGAATGTTATGTTATGTTATGTTATGTTATGTTATTCGAGATTTGTAAAGCGCACGGGCACCCAGAGGTTTCATGGCGCTAGAGGTAAGAAAGGATGGTAAGCAGTAACCTAACCGTGCGCTTGCTTGAATAACTAGGTCTTCAGTGTGCCCATGAATTCCATCAGGTTGGTGAATCTCCGGAGTGACAAGGGAAAAGAGTTCCAGATCTTTGGGGCCAAATAGGCAAATCGGCATCCGCCAAGGCGTTTCTTTTTGAAGAGGGGCAAGGAGAGGAGGGACAGGTGGGCAGAGCGGAGATTACGAGTCGGTTCGTGTTTGTTTATGAGATGGTTAATAAACTTAGGGCTTTTACCATGAAGAGCCTTAAAGGCCAAGCAGCCTACTTTGAAGGTTACCCGTTGGGCTATAGGTAGCCAATGAAGAGTGGCTAGCAATGGTTTCGCCAAACTCCTGCTGTTTCTTTTAAATATTAGTCTGGCCACCTGATTTTGCACAATCTGCAGGCGTTTAGAAAGAACCAGGGGGAGGCCTAAATAAATGGAATTGGAAAAATCTAAACGGGAGAGGACCAAGGCAATTACCACCTGGATGAGGGCAGAGTGCGTGAGCAGATGGGCAATTTTCTTAATCTTCCGTAGCTGGAAGAAACTAGATGAGATCACCGTTCCCACCTGACTTTTCAGTGAGAGATAGGAGTTAAGGGTGATCCTGAGGCTTCTCACCGAAAGAGAGGGAGACGGGGGAGATCCCATTGAAGGCGGCCAAAAATGAGGGCCCCAGCTGGTTGCACTTTTACCCGGGAGTACCAGCTCAGTCTTTCCAGGGTTGAGTTTTAGATGGTTCAACTCCATCCACCCTTGAATGTGCAGCATAGTGGCCTGAAATTCCTCAACGGAGTCTGTTGAGTTTAGTGGTATTATAAGCTGCAGGTCGTCCGCATAGTTGTATATTGTGACCTTCCTGTTTTGTAAAGAGTACAACAGCGGTTTGAGGTACAGATTGAACAGGAGGGGGGACAATGAAGAGCCCTGCGGAATGCCGTAGGTGGTGGAAAGTTTGGGTGCCTTGAAGTTCTCCAGCTTGACTGCCTGGAATCGGTCGTTCAGAAAGGACTTGACCCATCCGAGGGCCGTGCCTCGAAGGCCGGCTTGTTCGACACGGTGTAATAAGATGGTATGATCCACCGTGTCGAACGCTGCCGACAGGTCCAGGAGCACCAAGGCATGATGTATGCCATTATCGGCATTAGACCTCATTGTGTCCAGGACAGCGAGGATCACCGTCTCGGTAGAGTGCGCCTGGCGAAAGCCGGCTTGGTTGGGCTCCAGGTAGTCAGATGTCTCTATAAAATTAGAGATACAGCTAGCCACATGGGCTTCTAGAATCTTTGCACCAAAAGAAAGGAGGGATATGGGCCGGTAGTTCGATAGATTAGAAGAGTCGGCACCTGGTTTTTTAATTAATGGGACCAGCGTGGTGTTTTTAAACTAATTGGGGACTATTCCCTGCAATAGGGACTCATTCAGGAGGGGGAGCATTCCTCAGGGGGGTGTTGAATAAGCTTCCTTTAGTACATACGGAGGACAGGGGTCGTTGGGAGACCCGGACTTTATGCGGTTCATCAACTCCGTTAACCTGGATTGGTCTATAGGAGGGATAGCCTCAAGTTTGTAGGGGTTTCTGCAGGTATCCACTCTGTCCGCAGTGGTCGAGCTGGTCTGAATACTGTCTTTTATAATGGCGATCTTATCCTTAAAGAAGTCATTAAGCAGATTACACATCATTTGAGTGGGAGGTTGAGAGGGGGAGGTTCTGACATCATTACATAGGTCATTTACGACCCTAAAGATTTCTCTGGATTTGTTTTGGGCATTGGCGATTTTTTCAGAGAAAAAAACTGCCTTAGCAGATAGGAAGGAGTTCTTATACTTCCTGCGGGCAGATCTATATGATGATCTATCTTCATCAGAGTACCCGTGTCTCCATTTCCTCTCTAGTTTGCGCAGTTCTAATTTTTGATTTTTTAGGTCTGTGGTAAACCACCTATGGGCGTCCATGCGACGAGCACGTGAAAACTTGGTTAGTGGGACGTGCTCGTTGCAGGCAGCCAGGAGCCATTCAGTGAGATCTTTGTCCATAAGGTTAATGCCTGGGGAAGATGCTGGGAGAGAATTGGCCAAAGTGGACAGGAAATCTTGATTATTTAATGAGCTCAATTTCCTTACTAGCCCCCCCGCAGAAACGGGGGCCTTTGGGTGGCCGTAAAAGGTGATGGAGAATTGCAGTAGGTGATGATCAGACTATATGCAAGGCGTTGTCGTCAGGGTGGATAGTGGGACATTGCGTGACCAAATCTGGTCCAAAATGTGTCCCTTTTAATGTGTGGGGGTCAGGACTGATTGAGAGAAGTTCATATGGGAGAGAAGTTCAAAAAGTTCTGTGGCCTGAAGTCCTGCTTCCGGGTCATTGTACCAATAATTTAAATCCCCAATCAACATGACCTTATCATAATTAACGACTAGACTGGCCATTTGCTCAGTCAGAGAAACTGGGAATGTAAGCATAGTTTTGGGTGGGCGAAAAATCAATACCAGCACCATAGTTCCCTTGTCTGTATCGGATTTGATTACAAGGTTTTCAGTGTCTGGTAGGTCTAAGGAAGGTAAAGTGGTGAACGTATGATCTTTATGAATGATGGCGGTGACGCCGCCCCCAGATTTTCCTGATTCTCTATTTGCTAACAAAACTGTAATAGTCTGCCGGTAGAGCTGTAAGGATATCCGGTAAGGAGTCCGCCGTGAGCCAGGTTTCAGAGATGAATAGCATGTCTGGTCTGTCTGATTTAAGCAATAAGAAGATGTCTACTTGGTGTTTTACCAGAGATCTGGTGTTAAGGTATAGACAGCGAAGGGTCAAAGCATTTGGGCTTGGAGTAGAGCTAGTGGAGTTAGAACCTTGAGGTGTGGTAGAAGAGGTCTCCTGCATTAGGTGGAGAGGATAGATGTTGTTGGCCTTTAAATGCAAGGGCACTTGTGCACAGTTTATGTCCAGAGAATGCAAGTGCATTTTTGCACAAGTCATGTCTAGAGAATGCAAGGGCACTTCTGCACAGCTCAAGTCCAGAGTATGAATGCATGTCCAGAGAATGCAAAGGCACTTCTGCACAGCTCATGTCCAGAGAATGCAAAGGCACTTGTGCACAGCTCCTGCCTAGAGAATGCAAGGGCACCTCTACACAGCTCATGTCCACAGAATGCAAAGGCACCTCTGCACAGCTCATGTCCAGAGAATGCAAAGGCACTTGTGCACAGCTCCTGTCCAGAGAATGCACAGTGACTTCTGCACAGCTCATGTCCAGAGAATGAACACATGTCCAGAGAATGCAAAGGCACTTCTGCACAGCTCATGTCCAGAGAATGCAAAAGCACTTCTGCGCAGCTCCTGTCCAGAGAATGCAAGGGCACCTCTGCACAGCTCATGTCCAGAGAGTGCAAGGGCACCTCTGCACAGCTCATGTCCAGAGAGTGCAAGGGCACCTCTGCACAGCTCATGTCCAGAGAGTGCAAGGGCACCTCTGCACAGCTCATGTCCAGAGAATGCAAGGGCACGTTTGCACAACTCATGTTCAGAGAATGTATGTCCAGAAAATGCAAGGGCACTTCTGGTACGTGACATTCATTCTCAGATACCCACATTGCCTGCACGAGCACTCCTAGGGCCCTGCAAGGCCGGATCCGGTTGTGTCAATCAGTCGCACGGTGCAGGCGGTGTTTAGATCAGCCGGTCCCGTCCCATGCATTATTAAAGCAACACGCGACAGGCGGCAGCGCAGGAGCCGGTCTGTCGGTTCAACGAGCGGGGATTGTGCTGCTCACATCACATGTCCCCACAGGCAGCCTGTGCTTAATCTCTAGTGTGCGTTAACACGCTCTTATAAATGGTGTGATCTGAATAAGAGGGTCGGCGCTAATGGTGCTAACAAGCACGGACAGCAAAACCGTGTCCTTTTCGCGCCCCCACGTGCGCCTGTCAATGTATCTGCTCGCCTCACATGTGCTGTACTTCCGGGTCAGCTCACCCCTGAGACCCTGGAGCATTTCACCGAGCTCAGTGTGAGATCTCCTCGCCCTCCAGGGGTTCACTGAAGAGGCGCTACTTGCGATCCACTCATCAAAGTCTTGGCCGATGCCACAAGTGCCAGTAGATGCACTTTTTGATGGCAATGTTGGATTGTGCTTTAAAAGTTGCATTAAGTTTCTAGACTTTTAAGCACACGTGAGAGGGAAGCTTTTCATTCGAATGTGCACTGCACCATAAATATCCCTGGGCACCTGAAACTCCTCAGGGAATCCTTCAACCACCCTGGCATCTGCTGCGATCCTGGCTTCCTATACAACTCATGCAAACACGGCATTATGCACTCGCACCCTCGGACGCATCACACATACCGTACACTGTGCATAGCTAGAGGCATTGTTCCCACTCACGTCATATTTTGTACCCAGGACATTATACACCTCGTACGTTCCAGGGCGTACTATATAGAGGTGCTGGATACAGCCTGGGGTGTCTTACCCTCCCCAAGACATAGTCCACACCCAAGGCATTGTAAAAATTATGCTGTTTTGCAACGAATAACATAAACCCTAGGGCATGTTACTCTCCAAGAGAGGGCATCGCACATACCACAGGACATGTTATATATGTAAGGGATTATACACATATTAAACCACAATATCACAAGTACTGTTACATACCAAGGCTCCTTTACAAGGCTAGGGGCATCAGGCACAACCCAGGTATATTACATATATTAAACAGCCAGGGCAATGTGGATAATCTGGCCCAAACTACACAGCATACGAACATACGGGCAAACATACATTGCACCTACTACACACCGCGGCTAATATACAATGCACACAAACCAGGGCATCACACATAGCCCTGACTCTATTTCAAAGCCAGGGGCTTCCTGCAGTCTTAGAATCCATCACAGCAAACGCCCTTTAATGTTATGTTATGTTATGTTACTTTATTTCTTTTATAGCGCACGGCTACTCCAGGGAGCATCCCGGCGCTTTAGCAAAGAATAACAGCATAAAACGGCAGTAAACAGTCCCAGTCTGAACAGCAGGTCAGCTGGGCAGTTGCAGGGTGGCCTCTGGAGCTTGCTGGGTCCCTGCAGCTCTAACAGGAGGTCAGTCAGCTGACCAATGATTACAAACAAAGCAGGACACATTATAACTTACAAAACATCTTGTACACATCTTGGGCACTGCATGTTCGGCAATGTGTAATACACTCCGCAGAACATATTGCTCACAGATAACTCTGTGCAACCAAGAGTAATGTATGATCCCCATTGCATCATTGTTTTTCAAAGGTATCATACATAATCGAAAAGATTGCACACCCAGAGCAGTTTTTCACCAAGCATCTTAAACACATAAATGCATCTTTCAAAGGGGTCTGCAAAGTGTCATACAACGCAGGATTAAATCATATAAATAGGCGTTCATCCTGCAGACTGCATAAATTAAGGAGAAAGGAAACCTTTGCACCTTTGAACTTGTCCATGGAGTTTTTTAACTTGCATTTGTAATTTCTCCATGGGTTCTCTTTCTTCTGTTGAAGGTTTTTTGCTGGTATTTGCCTGGTCGAAACGCATGGACTAATTTCCCTGGTGGATTGAGCTCCAAGAGTAAAAAGAAATAATTTCTATAATCAGTACTTTTGCATAATTATATCACTAATTGACCTGATGATGAAGGGATGCACTACCACTGATCAACTCTGTTTTAAAACCAAGGTTGTGCAGATAAAAATCTTAAGAAGATGTGTAAAAAGTTACAGACCACTCCAAAAGGAACGTTTTGAGTGTGTTGCTTCCACGGGTGGGAGGGGCACGTTTTAGGGATTGCTTGAACTAACAATCTGGCTGTGGCCATCTCTACAATCACTTTAATTTACTTAAATTGGACAGAAGAGTCATCTTAACAAGTTGCTTCAATTATTATCCAGAAAGCACTTAAAAGTATAAACGTTTGGATATTATCCAGAAGGCGCTTACAATCGTAAACATTAGGGGCCAGATGTTCAACCATTTTTTGCGTTCACAAACGGGAGGTTCGCAAAAAAAGGGTAATAGCCTGTACAAATGCTATTTTGCAAGTCAGTGACTCGCAAAATAGCATTTGCGACTCTCACTATTAGGAAGGGGCGTCCCTTCCTAATAGCGAGTCAACATGCCATGTACTTGTGTTTGCAAAACACTCGCAGTTTACCACCTACTTCAAGTAGTGTTCAACACACTGTTGTACATGCAAAATAGCTCCTCCCAAATTGCGAGTCGCAAATAACTTGCAATTTGAGATGCGCTATTTTGCTGGTCGTACATCTGGCCCAAGGAGCTTTAGATGGAGTACAGTGTGACACATATGGAGTCGATTTCTTTTGTAGATGGTTCATTATGTTTTTTGCTGCAAACTCAATACATAATTAAATAGTAGCTTGCTTTGTATAATCATTTGCATATGCTTTTTGAAAATGACGTTAATTAATTTCTGTATATGATAAATGAGTAAGCAATCTTCTTAAATTGCGCTCTTATTTTAGCTGTGACATTTATATATTGTTTTAATCGTTTGCAGAATTGAAGGATTTGCCCCCTTTCAAAGTACTTTTGTCAGGCCCGAAATGCACTGGGTCCGGGGACAGGGAAATACAATATGATATTTCTGTTAGAACTACTACCGAATATTTCAAATTATGATTTCATGTTAAAAGGAAAACGGATAAAGACTATAAGAGCTGGGTATGAAGTGTGGTTCAGTTCTTCATAAAAGGAGTGCAAGTGCGTTGAGCATGAGAAAATGCAAAGTCAATATGACTCATCCAGAGTACTGTAAGGTGAGGGAGACACTTACACAGGGGTAGTGCTAAAGAGGAAATTGCTGGAGCTCAGTGGGATTCAGCCTCTATTGCACACATAAAGTAACACATCTGAATACATAACTTGGAACATAGTGAAAATAAATGTCAATGCAATATACAAGACGGAGTGTCAAATCGACTAACTGTGTTGGGTGCCTGCAGAAACCTCACAGAAACCATTCGACTGACTCTGTTCCATTCTTGTCATTAGAGTTCTTTTGCACTAGTCCCACGGATACACTTTGTGACTTGTTGTGACCTAACCTAAAGAACTTTAACATAAATGGCTCTGCCTTAGCCATCCTTGTTTGGCTCTGACCAAACCTAGCTGACCTGACTTTTAAGTTGCCGTGTCCCCCCCTCTGCTGACGTGGCATAGAAGAGACTCTTACACACCCGCTGTCCTCCGTGTAATCGGGTTTAGCCTTAGGTTACTGTAAACCATACGACTGACTCTGGATCGAGTACGCTGACCCGGCAAGAGACTGACTCAAAACCTAACCCAATGACGTGGTGTACATACGCCTGTCTCTCAGATGTCTTGGCCCTATTTCTAGTCTGACGCTCTGTCGCAGCCTTTTCACCCGATCATGCAATTTACCCGGCTCTCATCAATGTGTATATGGATCAATTGACCTACCCTGCACCTGGCACTGCCGTATCCCTCCCTACCTACCGAGCCTTACTTGCCTTCAATCTTACTGGCTCTGCCCAGCAACATTGATCTGGCATGTGACTAGCTCTCACCTAGCCCAGCTGACTCGGCACGAGACTGTCTTTGGCCCTGCTCCATCCAATCAGTCCCTCCCTTTGACCCGCTATGCCTCAGCCTTGCCTGGCTGACGAGACAAAGTTCACCAAAAGTGGCGCATGGGATATGAATTTTGAGACCGAGAACGAGGAGTTTGTGAAGGTTATTAAGAGTTATAAAAAAAAAGGTTGCAGAGTACATAGGCTCGAAAAAGCCATTCAATAGCAAACATACTCAGCTAGGGTGGTCAATCTCCTTTGATTGTCAGGGTTTGCGCATAAAAGACAGCATAATGATGCGAAATGTGTGTGGAATGCCCTCCGTCACTGGTGAGGGGGTGTGTTAACCGCTACTGACTGAGAGTCTGCGCGCTGCGGCTCTGAGCTGTCCACAGACCCGGGTGCTGAATCTGCTCACACACTCTTTGTCTGTACTGGTAAATACAGCCACTAGGTGTCGCCTCCTTAGCTTTTCTGTCCCCCGTGAGTCAGCCTTTGTGTGGCACATCTCCGTGGAACTTTAAACCACGTGGTGTAAGGAGTCCAAAAGCTGCTGTGCGATTACACAGCTCAAGTTTTCAGAAAAAGATACTGTGATCTTTCATTGACTGAGGGTTACCGCAGAAACAATACGATCGGCATTTTAAGACGACTTGTGGAGACAAATCGTTTTCAGCGCAGTCAGAATTGGTAATCAAAATCCACAAAAAACAAAGTTAATTATTCAGGTATACGATCATGTTAGGAAGTTTGTCAATCTATCAATTCTTTATTTCACATTAATTTCAATGCATCAAAGTTCAAGAATCGCAAGCTATCAAACAAATAAACGTTGTCGTTTTTGGGTGAATCGAATACATGAACTGTTTTGCATGGATTTGTCCTGACTCTTATCAATGTGCATATGGACCTGTGATTGCAGTTCATGGCCCTGTGTTTTAAAAATACACCTTTATGGGCGAGGTGGGCGAGTCCTGGTGAAACAGGTTGCGGCTTTATCCTGATTCTCGAGTCGAGTCTGTTGGGATTCTATTTGTGAGGCTCTACCAAAGATATGAGCTTTGCATAAACTCCTGATACTTCCTCAATTATTCCATCTACAAAAGCAAGCCAAATAGTCTTTACCTAACTTCATCGCCTCTTGTTGAATGTTTAATTCATGAAAACGTCAGGACTTGTACACAAAAAGACGTATACAAAATCAATTATGTTTATATAAACTCTAGGGGCAAACTCATGTTATAAAGCATTAAATAGGATCACCAAAACTCAGGGCCTCGTTTACTATATTTTGGCATATGGCAACGCGGCAAGACCTCCTGCTGAACTGCCATGCATCAAAATAAAAGCGCAGGAACGCGCAGTATCTACAAGATATGGCGCATTCCTATCTTTCTCCCCTGCGCTGGTGCACAAACAGCAGCCGTGCACCAATGCAGACCCACTTGCGTCATGTTGCGAGGGTGTCTGCATTGCGGGGATGATTGGTTCTGTGAAGGAAGGGACACCTTCCTGAACAAAAACAAGCATTGATGGCATTTTCCTCTTTCTATGAGTGCTGCAGAATGCAGCACACATAGGGAGAGGGAAAAATGAGGAGACATAAATGTGGCACACTGGGCTTGTAAATGAGGCCCTCAGTCTGGTGTTGCTTTAGCAAGTGTATGTGCTTTGGTTAAGGGTGGTAGTAGCAGGCGTAGTGCCTCTACGCGCATTTCCACAGAGTTTGACCTGCGTGGAAGCCTCCTCCTCTGTCTGGGCACTGTCCTTCCTGCTCCTCGACATCCTTCTCCCATAAAAAACTCTATGTTGTGCGTCTTGCGTGTGCACATCCTTTCTTCAAAAAGGATTTAGGAGTGGACTTCCTGAAAGCAACAGATTAACAGAGCTTCCCTGCCCGATATGCCTCAAGAAGTCCCCAGCCTGAGGTGCGTTCAAAGGGATTTTAAGGATTAGGCCAGGTGCATTGTGGGACTCGTAGTCCCAAACTTCCAAGTAATATCTCAGAGCTTCTAGCCCCTTGGATTTGTGTTTTGAACACGTTGAACCCTCAAGAGAAACTTCAGTAATAAGTTCCAGAAGTTTGGAACAACAATTGGAAAAAACTCCATAAGTAGACCGACCCGACCTCAGGAATCAAGCTGAGTACCTGTAACCACAGCCCAGCTAGGATTGCTGGTTTGTTCCGCTGAGAACTCTGGAGCTCAAGATATCCAGGAGTTGGCCGGGAGCTCCCGGTAAACCAAGCCAGCATACCTTCAGTAAATCTGGCCTTACAAAGTTCCTTTCTCGCCCTTGAGAGAAAATCCTCCAGAAAGGTTTCTACGTCTGAGGGTTAGATTTTGACTGGGTCCTTCCGCTTAGTGTATCTGACAAGACACCATCGTGTTTGGCCTCAAACGTTGACTTTCTCCCAGTCAAGCGTCCTAAGGTGGTGCTATATGTTTTTAAACACTAGAAAGTATTCTTTTCTCCAGTTCTGTATATTGTATTTTTTGCCATCTTGGTGTAATTTTAAAGATACATATATTTTCTATTTTTATAAATTGGTGTGGGATTTGTATTGTGTAGTGTGTCTTACTTATTTAATGTATTGGTGTTTTAAAGTGCTTTACACAACTGCCTCCCAAGTTAAGCCTCCTTGCGTGTTGCCAGCTACCAAGGGTTAAGCAAGGTAATAGTTTATTTACACCTTGTATGGACCTTAAATTGCTTGGATGGCCTTATTGTTGGTGGTAGGTGCAGACTTACCCCCACTAACAATCCACCATCCAATACACAATCTTTCGTATTCTCCAACATATCACTTCAAAACAACATATCCAGTCTATTTTTTGAATGGAAGAAAGTGTTGGGTTGCAAAGGGGTAAACTCTACTATTTCCACTCCAGTCGGTGCAACAGTAGAGAAAGTGTTGGATTAGAGAGAGGTAACATTTACTATTCCATCTCCAGTCAGTGCAACATTAGGGAAAATGTGGGATTGCGGAGAGGCTAAGTTACTATTCCCACTCCAGATATAGTAAAATTAGAGAAAGTGTTAAATTGTGGAGGGGTAAAATATACTATTCCTACTCCAGTCAATGCAACAGTAGAGAAAGTGTTGGATTGCGAAGATGTTAAATTTACTATTCCTACTCCAATTAGTGCAACAGTAGGGAAAATGTTCAATTGCGTAGGGGTAAAATTTACTATTCCCACTCCAGTCAGTCCTACAGTAAAGAATGCATTGGATTACGGAGGGGTAACATTTACTATTCTCCCTCCAGTTAATGCAGTAGTAGGGAAAGTGGTGGACTGTGGAGGAGTAAAATTGACTATTCCCACACCAGCCAGTGCAAAACTAGGAAAAATGTTGAATTACGAAGGGGTTAAATTTACAATTCGCTCCCCAGTCAGTGCAACAGTAGGGGAAGTGTTGGGTTGCGGAGGGGGAAAAGTTTGAGTGTTTGAAAAGTTTCAGTGCTCAGTCCATCATCTCCTTGTGTTTGCTTTGGTTGACCTAAGTTGGCAAGGTATGCTCAGACGTGAGTCCCTTGCTCACATTGCCACTGGATTCAAGCTAGCCTGGCTGATGAAGGGTGTTACCCTGAACTGTGACTGGACGTGAGTGCTTGAAAAGTTTCAGTGCTCTGTCCATCATCTCCTTGTGTTTGCGTTGTTTGCCTTAAGTTGGCAGGGTATTGCAGACATGGGTCCCTTGCTCACTTTGCCACTGGATTCAAGCTAGCCTCGCTGATGAAGGGTGTAACCCAGAAACTGGTCCCAGGATGCATGATTCTGGTTCAGGGAAGACCTGGCTTGGCAGTTCGGGCTAGACTGTTGCCATGAGGCACCCGGTCAAGACTGAGTTGCATACAGCTGGGTCTGAACTGAGGTGGCAAAGTGAGCTAAAGAATGATGACCGATTCAACCCAGATCTGTGACTGGGAGTGAGTGTTTGAAAAGTTTCAGTGCTCCGTCCATCATCTCCTAGTGTTTGCTTTAAAATGTACTATTCCCACTCCAGTAACTCTTTTCAACATTAAATTCACAGTAGTTCACTTAAAAAAATTGAAAACATTAAAAAACATTATTTTTATAATTAACTAGGAAAATTATATGTATAATTTCATATTAAAAGTCAATAAATTACATATTCATTACACTCTTTACTACATGTTATAAATTAATACAAATATTATAATTATAATTAAAATACCAAAATATGGGCCTCATTACAATAGCGGTGGGACCGCTACTACCAGCCCATCGGTGGTGGTCCCACCGCCATTGGCCCCTGCATTAATGCCTGCCTTATTAGGATGGCGGGCAGCTCACTGGCGGTCGGATAGGCCAGCTGACATGGATCAGATAGGCTCAAGGATCCAGTAGCACCATCAGATGGAGTGTAATGCCTACAATGGTGGCTATGCCTGCTCAGGCACCACCGAAGGTATTGCAATGCCGTTTTCCGCCGGCTGTTTACTGGCGGTTTACCCAGCATGAAAAGGCAGGCAGAAAGGGACATTGGGGGCCCATAGCGCCCCCTTTGCCCCTCGGACATGGGCCCTGAGGGGCACCCATGTAGCCCCCTATATATCTCTTCACCATGTTGCAGGCACCGTATGGTGCCGCCACATAATGCAGGTATATGTACAGAGTGTATCTTGTGTACTGCGGTGTGTGCTGCAGCCCTCAGCACTCGCCACAATGCAAAAGATACACATTGGGACCGCCTTGAAGGCGGTCGCATTGTGATACTGGTTGCAGGACCACCAACAGCTAGTTGGGCGGCCCTTTTCCAAAGGGATGTCGGTCAGACATCAGTCCGACCGCCATCCTAATCAGTCCCCTAGATTCCTAAAATAGTAATAACACATAAATACAATATTTAAGCATATCACAATTAACATATATAACCCCAAAACACAATTTTCTAGCTTTCTACCCTATTTCTATACATAATAGACAACAAATACCTAAAATATATTTATTATATTATAATATTTAAACTGTTACAAAATTACCTATCAATTTAAATATTAATAATATTTACCTACTAGTAAATTAATTATATTTGATTGCCTTCCCACCCTTTATCCTTAAAAAACAAGCAACCCACACCTAATATATTTATATTTAAAAAATATATAATTTCATATTTACATAAGTATTTATCAATTAAACAATTAGTAATCATTAATGAATAACAAATTAATTAGAGTTAAATATCTCCCCACCCTTTACCACTTTAAACACCTAATACATAACAAACAATATCTTAATTACACAATTTACAAAATGAATTAGTAATTAAATACATGTATGTATTAAAATTAATAAATACTATAATTATTTTCTGCACACCCTTTACCCTTAGAAAAACAAACTATACAAAAAGAATTTTAACACACAATTTACATAATTATCAATGAATAAAGCAATTATAGTACTAAATAATTGTTAATTAATTATAATGAAATTGCTTCCCACCCTATACCATTACAAGACCCACAACCTGCACCTAAAACTTAAATTTAAAAAAGTAATTATACAATTAACATTAATAACCATCAATTAAATAATTAATAATATTTAAACATGATGTATTACTTAATTATAATGTACTTACTTCCCACCCTCTATCCCTACAAAACCCACAGCCCACAACTAAAATTAAATTAATAACATTTAATCATACAATAAACATACATATTTTAACAATTAAATAATTATTATGAATTAAAAACAAATGATTCATTAATTATAATTAAATTACTTTCCACCCAATACCCCTACAAAACCCACACCTAAAACTTTCATTTAAAAAGAACAATTATACAACTAACATAAATAATTATCTATTAAATAATTAATATTAATTAAAAATTAATTCATAATTAACTATCGATAATTTTTTTCCCATCATGTACCCTTATAAACCCCACAACCTGCCACTGTGCAAACAAAGACAAAAACCTATTAACTTAATTCTAAAAAGTACTGAAAATCCACAAACTATATTAAAAAATATTGACAATATTTATACAAACAATTTATAACATATACAATTAAAATATGTAGTAAAATACAAACAATATTAAAAAATTGGTAATATAACAAAACAATATTTTTAACATCGATTTTTAACACTTTCTATATTTCTAATATCGATATTACTCACTTTAAAATCGATATTCTTGTCAATGATATTCCTGCTCATGATATTTCTGCCTGACGTTATTTACATATCCATATTTCTGTAGGTCGATATTTAAATTTCTATATTTTTTCCGAATACCACTGCGATCATGGCCTCCAATATATCCTGCCTCCATTACCGCACTGCGAGTGCATTGTTGAAGACAAAAAGTACATCCTGTGCTTCCATACTCCAGTGTTGATATTTCTCCAAATGTTGTGTGACAGAAAAGGTCCTCATTGAATCCGCAAACTGTTCATTGTTACTTTCATTCCTTTTGTACAGGTCTTCATTGACAACACTTTTGCCAGTACGATATCAATGCGTAACAAAAGTTGTTCTATATCAGCAATTGCTCCTCCTGAAGTCAGTAGATCATTATCCCTTCATTGTACTGCCATTAGAGCTGGCGGCCCTGCCTTTCACACAGATCCTGTGATCTTCAGCTGGAAAATGGATCCTTAATATGGGACAGCATAGAGGATGTATATGATCAGAGTAACTAGTTTTTCTGGACTGATGCAGTAGATCCCCCTAACAGAAAGTTGTGTCTGGAAATAGGCAGCTGAGGATAGAACTAACATCACTCAATGCATCCTTATCAATGTATTGGACTCACTTATTTACAGTTTGGCAGGCAGGATACTCTCCCAAATCATGGCGGATATCTTGTCCGCTCTATTCAAGTGGAATAGCCTATAATGCACTTACAATATTGCAGATGAGGCACCTGCCAAGTTTGTGACGAAGTACCCCATCCGTCAAACTCTAAATATTGACTCAAAGTCTTGAGAAGTATCTGCAGGTTTTTAAAAGCCTGAATATAAAATTCTCTTTTACCAAGGTCATCTTAATTGTGTCACTTTGGTTAATTAAGTGGTGGTATTATAGCTATTTGTCTATATTGTGTATGTTGCTAGATTTATATCAACAGCAGCTGACACACTATTGGATTTTGAGTGTTTGGCAAATAGTAGCTGCGCACTTGTGCCTTGCGGGTATTGTAGAAGTCGTTGTTAGTAGACATCCAATCAATGCAGCTAATCCTTTTTTAAATGTGTTAGTATACATCAATTTTAATTGATTTCTGTTCTGAGGCACTTGATCTTTGAGTGCGATTAATGACAAATTCCATCGCACCTTCCAGCCAAATATCTACAGATAATG
Organism: Lissotriton vulgaris; assembly: GCF_964263255.1. Taxonomy (NCBI): domain Eukaryota; kingdom Metazoa; phylum Chordata; class Amphibia; order Caudata; family Salamandridae; genus Lissotriton; species Lissotriton vulgaris. The sequence continues at coordinate 1,090,767,917 of NC_141695.1, forward strand.
AACAGTTGTGTCTGAAACACCTGGAGCTGAAAACACTCATTGTAAGTGGCATTTGATTATATACATGGTCTGGAATGGCAGGATTTGTTAACACATTTTCAGAAGCATTAGTCTTGAAACATTGTTCTTTACCTTGATTTCTCCGCATCTCTCCAGACCTGATGATGTGACAGCCAGATATCGCGAAAGGGATGATTTCTACCACGGCAACATAGGATGTGAGGATGGGGACAACCTCTGTTGTTCAAGTCCTCACCACCACCCTATCGTGGAATCACCACCACAAGGGTTAAAGATCACACAATGGTTAAAGGTCAAGTGTGATGTCACTTAAGAGTTTTGAGCTACTGTATTTCCCATGTACATTTCTTTTCCTGATATGAAAATTTCACTATTATTGTTATTTGAGTACATCTAAGGACAGGAGGAAAATATGAAATTTAGAGGGTTTATTGGCCGCGGTTGGACCTGGAATCCGCGGTTTTAATCCTGCATTCAGTACAAATTGTACACATGTGAAATGTAATGTAATTATATAATGCAAATGTGTCTAACCATCCTTAATGTACACAGTCTCACTTTGTCTCCTAACCCTTCTTGTTGTACAGAACACTGTTGTTGCTCACATAGTGTATGCTGTACAGTTATCCGAACATACAGACACATACCCATATTTGTCTTTCCTCGCACATCAGTGGACATTGTTGCTTACATAACGATGATCTTAGTATATTTTTAACCCCTTCGCTGCGGCGGCTATTCCGCCGCAGCGCTAAGGGGGCCGGACGGCCGCGCGGCGGGCCCATGCTGGTGACGGAACCGCTCCGTCACCAGCCGCGGTTGATCTGTGCTGATGACGGAGCGGTTCCGTCATGGCCCCGCCCGCTCAATAGAACGCCCAGCGCAGGCACGGAATCTGCGCCGCGCAGGCGCATCGGGCGGGCCATGACGGAACCGCTCCATCATCAGCACAGCACCACCGCGGCTGATGACGGAGCGGTTTCGTCATCAGCACGGAAAAGGTTAAGCTTTGTGACAAGTAACTCAAGTTACAACTGGCTTACCTGTTTCCTAATATTTTAGCACAGCTGACTATAAATGTTATTGCGTTCAAATACAGTTACTTCTAGCTGTAAGTGTTTGTGGAAATAGCAATCAAAGCACATTTTTCAATAATCTTATAATAATAGGCAAGTTTTTTGCCAATGGCTCAACCTGAATTCCCTCTTGGAGATGGATAATATTGTTAAATATGATTACGTATTTTATCAAACTGGGATGAAAGACAGACGTCTACGGACAGGATGTTCTTTGCATCAAGAGTATCATTAAGTCATGAATTCGGCAGTTAAATTCTAATACTTCCTCTTTATATCCATGTTTATATCTCGGTAACATTGTAAAAACAAAGTTGCTGGAACTTATGTTCCTCACATGGTATTTAGTTGGTCGATATAGTCCTCAATACAACACAATACAATACAATTAAGACATTCTCACACCTCTGCAGGCAGGCTTCCGGTCCCATGTGAGCACTCTTGACCAAGCATTCCGTTTTGTGCTCCTGTATTGGAAGACAGTCGCCTTTGGCAAGGGCAAGTTATATGCAGCCTTTGTGGACCTAAGGTCCGCATTTGACCTCGTTCCTAGGGCCAAGCTATGGGAATGTCTATTGAAAATGGGAATGCCTGCTGTTCTTGTGTGACCTTTAGTGAATTTACATGCCCACACTTTAGCACAAGTACGTTGGAGTAAGCCTGGGGAGGTTACGGATAGATTTCCAGTTGCCAAAGGTGTTAGACAAGGGTGTGTCCTGGCCCCTGCTTTGTTTTCCCTATTTATAAATGGGGTCATCAATTATTTTGTGAACCACCCCACGGACGCTCCCACACTGGCGGAGATGAAAGTTCCGTTGCTCATGTTCGCGGACGACACCCTGCTAATATCTAAGACGAGCCAGGGTCTCCAGCAGGCCCTATCAAGATTTGAGCTGTTGTGCCGCGAACGTGAGCTGGAGGTTAACGTGTCCAAAACAAAGTTTATGGTGCTGAGAGGACCAACTCTAATTGCTGCCAGGGTTACAACGGGTGGTACCACCCTCGAGCAGACTTCGTTATTCACATACCTAGGTGTCAATTTTAGTGAAAACCTTAGTTGGAAACCGCAAGTCGAGTCAGTGATATTCTGTAATAACTGTTTTTTTTAATAGGTTTATCGTTTTTAAATCTGTAAATGAAGTCGTGTATAGTGATTTAATTTTGTCTTATGTATAAATTAATAAGGACTAGCTAGTTTAGGGAGAGAAGGGGAGACTCAGGTACGTCAGTCAATAGTGATAAGGAAAAACACTGTTTTCCTTATAAAGCCCTCACCCACCGACCTAGTCGGTGGCATGCTTCATCATCGGGCCCACCACAGTGGCACCAAATGTTCCCCGGGTGTGCTGCAACGCTAGGTGACTGCGGAGCTGGTATATTGCTGAGTGTGCAGTGAAGAGGTGAGATAGGTGAAGTTTAAAATGCTATACAAGAGGTCCCAGCACCCGAGGGTTAACACATTTTTAATAAACTGGGCCTCTGTTAGCAGGTTAAAAAGGCAAAGGGACGTGAATAGGAGTGTTATGATGACCTCCAACGTCCAGTGTGGTCTACATGTTTCAGCCAGTGCCTTTTGTATTCTAAGCTGGCTTTCCTCAGGACCGATAGGATAAGTGAAAAGTGCAAATTAAATTATAATAAACTATATTAAGTGTTTGTGTTATTTTTTAGTTATGTGTTGCGCACGCTAAGGCGCTGTAACTGGTAGAGGGGGATTCCCTCTGGCTTAGCTACACAAAACATAAATGACAAAGACAGGACGTACAGGGTAGAGTCATATTAGAGTGGTATGTCTTGAAAACCACTTATTGCCGACTTATAAGGTGGTGTGCGACCTATATACGGCTAGTGTGGGCTCATGGCAACTGCCTGAGACTGGTGAGGGTTTAAAGAAACCGTTAGTGAGGGGTGGTGGGCTAAAAAACGAAATCACAAGGTGAGGTACAGGTAAGTATAGGTACTAGGTCCTCACTCTGTTAATTTCTGTAAAAAGCCTCATGGGTCGCCTGGCAGAGAAAGAGACCCTGTGGAGATAAAAGGGCTGTACAAGGCTGTCTAACCTGTTGGGAGAAAGAAATGGTGCTTACCCCATTGTAGGTCTAGCGGTCTTGTTTACTCACGAGTAGTTCGGTCTGGTTCCTCCTTGGACCTATTCGTCCTTCTGCGGCACCCGGAATGAGGTGAGTGGGCCGCTGAGGTTCGTTTTTATATTGCTCGCTAAATGCGATTCACCTGTGTTGAGGTAAAGGGTAGACAGAGAGGGAGGGATGCGCACAACGTGCCATGTCATGGTAGCTGCTGGCCGCGCATGTGCGAGGAATCAGTGCGCGTTTGGGCGCATGCGCGATCTATGAGACAACGTGCACAAGGTGCACGTGGGATTTGTCAAGGGCAGAAAAAGGGGCAGGGATGAGGACGTTCAGGTTGGGGGTTGTTGGCACTGGGTATACTCCATTTTGTAGAGTTACATAGTGGTATGTCCACCGGGGGTATAATATTTACACAGCTAAGGAATTCCATGGTATAGCATCGTTAAGGCCATGGGTGTGGGTGGATAATCGGTATATCCAGCGTTGTTCCTTTTGTAAAAGGAGTTTTTCATTTGTTGAGTTGTCAAACTTTTCAACGACAGTCCAAGAGAAGTCATTGGGTCTGTGGTTGTGGGTAAGGAAGTGGTCTGTTAACTTGCTTATGTTTTTCCCACATCTTATTGTACTCCTGTGTTCCGTCATCCTTGTGCGTACTTTTCTCGTCGTCATGCCTATATATCTTAAGCCACATCTGCAAGTTATCAGATATACCAGGTTGGTAGAGTTGCAGTTTGTGAACTGCTTTTGTGTCCAGGTTTTACCTGGTTCCAAGTTTAATGTCTTGGAGGGCGATGTTAAGTGGCAAACACTACAGTTGTTACAGGGTTGGTGGCCAGTGATTTTAGGTAGGCCCCATGCATTGACAATGGTGTTGTCTTTGTTCCGGGTGTCAGTTCGCGGTCTGGTGTTTACCAATTGGTCACGTAGATTGGTTGCCCTTTTGTAGGCAAAGCGAGGTTTTTCCCATTTTCTGGTGCCAGAGTTGATGGTTTTCCAGTTGCGTTGTATGATGTTGGCCACTTGGTTAGACGCTATGTTGTAAGTTGTCACACAGGTTAGCACTGGTTCTTCCTTTGGTTTCTCAAAGGTTTCAAGGAGTGCTTCCCTGTTTTGGTTCCTAGCTCTTTTGCAGGTTTTGTTTATTATTCTGGAGGGGTATCCGCGATCTCTGAGTTTATGTACTAGATCGTTGGATTGCAGTTTGTAGTCCTTGATGTTGCTGCAGTTACGTCTAATGCATAAGAATTGCCCATAGGGCAAGTTTTCCCTCAGGTGCCTGGGGTGAAAGCTATCAAACCTTAGTAGGGAATTTCTTGCTGTGGGTTTGTAGAAGGTGGTGGTGGTGAGTTTTCCGTTTTCGGACCTGATATTTAGGTCAAGGAACGGTAGTTCATTTGAACTACTGGTGCATGTGAAGCGTAAGTAGGAGTCTAGTTGGTTAATCCAGAGCATGAAATTATCCAGCAGGTCTTGGTTGCCTCTCCATATCAAGAGGATATCGTCGATGTATCGACGCCACATTCTTATGTTGGTGGAGAAGGGGTTTGTGGCTTGTAGTACATGTGTGTTTTCAAAGTGGGCCACATACAATCCTGCCACGCTTGGGGCAAAAACACTGCCCATGGACGTCCCAGTCGTCTGAAGGTAGTAGGTTCCCTCGTATTCAAAATAGTTCTCTTTGAGAGCCAGGGTTGCGCAGTCCAAGATGAAACTGCAGGGGGTGTTGTATTCCCATGGGTTTGTCATAAGTACATCATGTAGTACCTTTAGTGTTGCGTACTGAGGTAGGCTGGTGTATAGGCTCTCTATGTCCAGGCCTACCAGCAGCTTAGTGGTGGGATCAAAGGTTAGGTCTTGAATTATGCTCAAGAGGTGTTTCGTATCCTTGATGTAAGAGGGAGTTTTTTGGACCAAGGGATTGAGAAAGAAGTCACAGAACCGGGAGAGGGGTTCTAGGAGTGACTTTATGCCAGACACAATTGGTCTACCTGGGGGTGGAGTGGTGCCCTTGTGTATTTTCGGAACTGTGTAGAAATACGGAGTTTTTATTTCTCTGGGGCATAGGAAGTCCGCCTCCTGTTTGGAGATTTTTTCATTGTCTTTTGCATTTTTGACCAGCTGGTGAATGTTCGCTTGCAGTTGTTCTGTAGGGTCTTTATTCAGGCGCTTGTAATTCCTGGTGTCGCTGAGGAGCCTTCTACATTCCTGGTCATAGTCCGTCTTGTTCATGAGGACTATTCCTCCACCCTTGTCTGCCGGTTTGATGATGAGGGTAGGGTCATTCTGTAGGCGTTGAATGGTGCCTCTGTCCTTGTTGGACATATTGTTGAATGTCTCCTTGTGTTGGAGTTGTTCTATGTCTGTGTAGACTGCCTGTTTGAAGGTCAGAATTTCGACAGGGATACTTCCTGGCGGTGGAGTGAAAGTGGATTTAACTCTCAAGCCTGTTTCATTGGGTGTGCTCTCTCCCTCGGTGGTGGTGGTGTCTTTTTTCTCAAAGAAAGCCTTAAGTTTAAGTTTTCTGAAGCATCAGCGAGTTCTACGTGTAATTGGAACATGTCCAATTTGGTGGTGGGGACAAAGGAAAGGCCTTTGTTAAGTACTTGTGTTTCCTCCTTTGTTAATTGGGTGTCCGATAGGTTGAACACGAGTGGACATGGGGGTACTATTTGCTTGTTCTCGGTTGCTCCCTGGTCTTGTTCCTCGTGTTGGAGCTCACTGGTTCTTCTTCTGGTACCCATTGGACATGTCCTTGGTTCCGTCTCTTGTTCCGGCCTCTTCTGCCCTGGGATAAAAAAGGATATCGCTGGTTGGGATTTCCTTGAAAAAAGGGCATGTTCCCTTGGGGGTACATCTGTGGGTATCCGTAGTATGGAGGTGGTAGGTGGCCAAAAAGGGGGGGGCGGTGGCCCAAAGTTGTGGTTTTGGGGACCTTGCCATGGTTGTTGCCAGTGTTGTCCTCGTCTGCCTCTGCCTCGTGATGTGTTGGATCCTGAGCTAGAGTTGCTTGAGGCACTTGAGAAGGAGCTGTTATCCGAGTTCTCTGATGACTTTTTCGGTGGGGAATAGTCATCTTCAGAGTATGGGTAGGTTTTGGAGTAGCTAAACCTCTTTAGGTCTTTTTCAAATTTTTTGATTTTTGTCTGGGTTAGATAGTCTTTGTATTCCGCTATCTCGCGGTTTTGGTCTTCAAGTTTTTTCTTGTAGCCTGTCAGGGTGGTTTTGAAGTGTGATTCCGTCGCTTGTATCTCTATCATGATTGCATCTGATAGGCGTTTCGCAGTTTTGATAATGAGGACTAGCCAGTCCCTGGTGCAGTGCCAGGCGATCTGGGCCCAGTCCTTGCGAAATGCTGCGTCGTCCAGGAAAATCCTGGGGGCATTCGTGACTAAGAGGCCATTGGGAGCTGTGTTTGTACGTAGATATTGTGCCAGTATGACCCCATGTAGAACTGTCCGGATCCTGTTACTCTTCTTTTCGGTGAGGGAATCCCAGTCAGTTGTTGCAGAGGAAGAAGAACCAGTGACCTCCAACACGAGGAACAAGACCAGGGAGCAACCGGGAACAAGCAAATAGTACCCCCATGCCCACTCGTGTTCAACCTATCCGACACCCAATTAACCAAGGAGGAAACACAAGTACTTAACAAAGGCCTTTCCTTTGTCCCCACCACCAAATTGGACATGTTCAAATTACACGTAGAACTCGCTGAGTTCTTCAGAAAACTTAAACTTAAGGCTTTCTTTGAGAAAAAAGACAACACCACCACCGAGGGAGAGAGCACACCCAATGAAACAGGCTTGAGAGTTAAATCCACTTTCACTCCACCGCCAGGAAGTATCCCTGTCGAAGTTCTGACCTTCGAACAGGCAGTCTACACAGACATAGAACAACTCCAACACAAGGAGACATTCAACAATATGTCCAACAAGGACAGAGGCACCAAACAACGCCTACAGAATGACCCTACCCTCATCATCAAACCGGCAGACAAGGGTGGAGGAATAGTCCTCATGAACAGGACGGACTATGACCAGGAATGTAGAAGGCTCCTCAGCGACACCAGGAATTACAAGCGCCTGAATAAAGACCCTACAGAACAACTGCAAGCCACCATTCACCAGTTGGTCAAAAATGCAAAAGACAATGAAAAAATCTCCAAACAGGAGGCGGACTTCCTATGCCCCAGAGAAAAAAAAACTCCGTATTTCTACACAGTTCCGAAAATACACAAGGGCACCACTCCACCCCCAGGTAGACCAATTGTGTCTTGCATAAAGTCACTCCTAGAACCCCTCTCCCGGTTCTGTGACTTCTTTCTCAATCCCTTGGTCCAAAAAACTCCCTCTTACATCAAGGATACGAAACACCTCTTGAGCATAATTCAAGACCTAACCTTTGATCCCACCACTGAGCTGCTGGTAGGCCTGGACATAGAGAGCCTATACACCAGCCTACCTCAGGACGCAACACTAAAGGTACTACATGATGTACTTATGACAAACCCATGGGAATACAACACCCCCCGCAGTTTCATCTTGGACTGCGCAACCCTGGCTCTCAAAGAGAACTATTTTGAATACGAGGGAACCTACTACCTTCAGACGAATGGGACGTCCATGGGCAGTGTTTTTGCCCCAAGCGTGGCAGGATTGTATGTGGCCCACTTTGAAAACACACATGTACTACAAGCCACAAACCCCTTCTCCACCAACATAAGAATGTGGCGTCGATACATCGACAATATCCTCTTGATATGGAGAGGCAACCAAGACCTGCTGGATAATTTCATGCTCTGGATTAACCAACTAGACTCCTACTTACGCTTCACATGCACCAGTAGTTCAAATGAACTACCGTTCCTTGACCTAAATATCAGGTCCGAAAACGGAAAACTTACCACCACCACCTTCTACAAACCCACAGCAAGAAATTCCCTACTAAGGTTTGATAGCTTTCACCCCAGGCACCTGAGGGAAAACTTGCCCTATGGGCAATTCTTACGCATCAGACGTAACTGCAGCAACATCAAGGACTACAAACTGCAATCCAACGATCTAGTACATAAACTCAGAGATCGCGGATACCTCTCCAGAATAATAAACAAAACCTGCAAAAGAGCTAGGAACCAAAACAGGGAAGCACTTCTTGAAACCTTTGAGAAACCACAGGAAGAACCAGTGCTAACCTGTGTGACAACTTACAACACAGCGTCTAACCAAGTGGCCAACATCATACAACGCAACTGGAAAATCATAAACTCTGGCACCAGAAAATGGGAAAAACCTCGCTTTGCCTACAAAAGGGCAACCAATCTACGTGACCAATTGGTAAACACCAGACCGCGAACTGACACCCGGAACAAAGACAACACCATCGTCAATGCATGGGGCCTACCTAAAATCACTGGCCACCAACCCTTTAACAACTGTAGTGTTTGCCACTTAACATCGCCCTCCAAGACATTAAACTTGGAACCAGGTAAAACCTGGACACAAAAGCAGTTCACAAACTGCAACTCTACCAACCTGGTATATCTGATAACTTGCAGATGTGGCTTAAGATATATAGGCATGACGACGAGAAAAGTACGCACAAGGATGACGGAACACAGGAGTACAATAAGATGTGGGAAAAACATAAGCAAGTTAACAGACCACTTCCTTACCCACAACCACACACCCAATGACTTCTCCTGGACTGTCGTTGAAAAGTTTGACAACTCAACAAATGAAAAACTCCTTTTACAAAAGGAACAACGCTGGATATACCGATTATCCACCCACACCCATGGCCTTAACGATGCTATACAATGGAATTCCTTAGCTGTGTAAATATTATACCCCCGGTGGACCTACCACTATGTAACTCTACAAAATGGAGTATACCCAGTGCCAACAACCCCCAACCTGAACGTCCTCATCCCTGCCCCTTTTTCTGCCCTTGACAAATCCCATGTGCACCTTGTGCACGTTAAAATCTCTCCCCACGTGTGGATTAACACATCCTCTTCCACACATTGATACCTTTGGTACCACTTATTTGGTTGCCCAAAGCGCTCCCAAATGCGCAATATACCTCTATGAATTGCCCCACACTCATGGAGTTGTAACCAGTATGTTAAACGTCTCTGCTCAAAACGCGCTTGCAATCTTAATAGGGAGATTTGTAGAGCGCATGGTGACGCCGACGGCGTGTCCCCGCGCTGAATCTTAGCCGCCCCGCATCTTAGCGCATGCGTAGGACGCCCGGTCTCATAGAACACTAGCGCGTTCTATCGCGCATGCGCCCAAACGTGCACTGATTCCTCGCACATGCACGGCCAGCAGCTACCATGACATGGCGCGTTGCGCGCATCCCTCCCTCTCTGTCTACCCTTTACCTCAACACAGGTGAATCGCATTTAGCAAGCAATATAAAAACGAACCTCAGCGGCCCACTCACCTCATTCCGGGTGCCGCAGAAGGACGAATAGGTCCAAGGAGGACCGGACCGAACTACTCGTGAGTAAACAAGACCGCTAGACCTACAATGGGGTAAGCACCATTTCTTTCTCCATACAGGTTAGACAGCCTTGTACAACCCTTTTATCTCCAAAGGGTCTCTTTCTCTGCCAGGCGACCCATGAGGCTTTTTACAGAAATTAACAGAGTGAGGACCTAGTACCTATACTTACCTGTACCTCACCTTGTGATTTCGTTTTTTAGCCCACCACCCCTCACTAACGGTTTCTTTAAACCCTCACCAGTCTCAGGCAGTTGCCATGAGTCCACACTAGCCGTATATAGGTCGCACACCACCTTATAAGTCGGCAATAAGTGGTTTTCAAGACATACCACTCTAATATGACTCTACCCTGTACGTCCTGTCTTTGTCATTTATGTTTTGTGTAGCTAAGCCAGAGGGAATCCCCCTCTACCAGTTACAGCGCCTTAGCGTGCGCAACACATAACTAAAAAATAACACAAACACCTAATATAGTTTATTATAATTTAATTTGCACTTTTCACTTATCCTATCGGTCCTGAGGAAAGCCAGCTTAGAATACAAAAGGCACTGGCTGAAACATGTAGACCTCACTGGACGTTGGAGGTCATCATAACACTCCTATTCACGTCCCTTTGCCTTTTTAACCTGCTAACAGAGGCCCAGTTTATTAAAAATTTGTTAACCCTCGGGTGCTGGGACCTCTTGTATAGCATTTTAAACTTCACCTATCTCACCTCTTCACTGCACACTCAGCAATATACCAGCTCCGCAGTCACCTGGCGTTGCAGCACACCCGGGGCACATTCGGTGCCACTGAGGTGGGCCCGATGATGAAGCATGCCACCGACTAGGTCGGTGGGTGAGGGCTTTATAAGGAAAACAGTGTTTTTCCTTATCACTATTTACTGACGTACCTGAGTCTCCCCTTCTCTCCCTAAACTAGCTAGTCCTTATTGATGTATACATATAACCTAGGGGATCCGGGCTAGCCTATCTAGTCCTCTCTCTCTCTTTGATCTGAGTTAATTTTGTCTTAGTCATGTTTTTAACTTTATATTAAATTATTTTTTTTTAAACTATGCTTGCACTTTAGACATTGAGATTTAGTGATGGATGTGTTGCATGTCTTTTAAGATGAACAATCGAATTAAGACTTCTTTTGACTTGACTTGACTTGAATACAATTAAGAGGTTTGTTCCTCAAATGATTGGAATGTATTGTGCAGGTAAGACCTATTTTGTCAAAAGCAGTGTTGGCAATTTGGGTGCTCCAGTTTCGTTTGGGATTTGGTCTTTCTTCGGTGTCTGGTCATTTTCAAATGTTTAGAATAGTTTCTGCGTGTTCCATTGCCTTTAGAGCAATCCGTATTATACTTCTATATTCTGCTTTTTACAATGATATTTTTTAACCCCATTGTGCAATTTTTGAAACCATCAAGTCATCAATATTTCTTCACGCTAATCATGAATCTGCTCTTTGCTACCTTTTCACAACAGTTCTATTTGTCAAAAATCATGGCAGACTACATTTTAGCAACTGAGTTCAGACTGTATTAGTCCCACCTTCCCACTACATCAAAGGAAAAATAAATTGTTAGATAAAACATGGCTGGCATCCACGTCCAGTGTTTGAAGATAGTATGGTCTGAAGTGGCCCATATGAAAAAATAGCCTGATCTCTGGGGTAATTATCATCTTCATGAGCCTTTATGTGTATACCTCTTCTGCTTGGAACATTTCAGGCAAGATATTTAATATGCTGTTGTCATTATTTGCTGCTGCTCCATTCCACAGGAAGCTTGAAAACGTTTCCATACTGTTATAGGTTAACATACTTGAAAGTGGATATCTGTGAGTCTACATTCTATCAAGGCCCAGTACAATAGCAGAAAGAGACACACAGAAATAAATGAACATATTGCTCCACACTTCATTTCAGAGTAGTACAGACGTTTTTAAAAAGTGCTGGCTGCATATGTAAGAATTTAAGCAAAAGAATCCATTTATATAAACAGCCCTCAATGCCAAGCTAAGGATAAGGGGCCAGGTGTACAAGGACCTGGTCGTAAAAATCTGATCACTATTTATGACCATTATTTTTGGGACCAGTAAACAATATTTTGAACAGACCTATGCATTAATAGGTTGGTTCATAACATTATGATTTAGAGTGGGTCACAATCCAACCTATTCCTAAGTATTAAAGATGTATGTCACAGATTACAGATTACAGCTCATTCTGATTGGAGGCCATCACAGAGATGGTTGCTTACTAAAGGCAGCACGCCACTAAAGCGACTATAATGAGCTTGATAATAGGCCCTTGTGAATTCCCATAGAAGCCCAGGTTCTGGTGTGAACCTGGGCTTCTATGGAAATTCAAAAGGGCATATTATCCAGCCCATTATCACAGATTTAGTTGCAGTTTCGTGCCGCTAAAGTGGCGATAATTTTAACTCCGTTCTTGATAATATCCCCCAAAGTTTTAAAAAATGCAGACCATTTTCCGTAGAGCAAATGGAACTGCGTTTAAAATAATATGTTTTTTTTTATTTGCTTCAGATTTGGCAGTGCTCTTCTGGACCACTGCTAATCCAAACAAACTTTTTTTTTAGATTCACAAAGGGAAAGAAGTTTTAAGGGGACCTCTTCCATTTCGTGTATCAATAAACAATCCTACTCAGGTGTCTGTAATTTTCTTAATGCATTGCGACCAGATTAAAGTATAAAACTATTGCTACATCACATACCGATTTGCAATTCGGAAGGGATGCCTACTACACTCCACTTACAAATGGCAAATTGCCATCCGATCCTAAAGCCTTTTTAAGAGGCGGAAACGTTTACTGACTTCCAATATGGTTATAGTACATTAAAAATACATTTTAGTGCCATCAAACAATGAATTGAAGTGTTTGCAAATGTTAAAATGCTTAGTATATCTGGCCAATATGTCCTTCTTAGTAAAAGTGTGTTTTTCATTGAGGTGAAAGGGTGTAGCTTGTTAAACATGCGCGCACACCAAGTCAGAAAAATAAATCTCACTGGACAATGGAGACCAGCTATGGTGCTACACAGAAAAAAAGTGTTTCCTGAAATTATTAGGCAGGTAGGATCCTTATGGTTGTGTTTGGGGGTAATCAGTGGACCAAGTGACTACATGATTGGGCAAAATTCATTATTTAGCTTGGTGGGGTGTGAATTGAAGATGATAGGTCAGATTTAGTGTTATTTTCATAAGGTCTTGCTAAAGATGGCTGAAGCTCTCTTACTATCCTCTTTTTTATTCAAAAAGCATAATGAAAATACGTACAAATGAATATAGTTAGAAATAGGGGTCTCTAGTTGGCAATGGCTTGCACGTTGTCCAAGTAAGGACCCTTCTTCCTACTAGTCAGGATAGAGGGATACACATATAAAATAAGCCCTGCTCACCACCACCTCAGTAGCTTGACACAAGCAGACAGGCTTATCTCAGAGGCAGTGTGTTAGAAATGGGATTATCGGTTGGCTAGGGCATGCAGCTAGGCCAGGCAGAAACCACCACTCTAGTCAGAGCAAGGGAGTTACACACTAAAGATAACCCCTGCTCACCCCCTTGGTAACTTGGCAGAGTAGTCAGGCTTATCCCAGAGGCAATGTGTAAAGCGTTTGCACAACACACTCACACAGCAGCGACACACTAGGCACAAACCAAAAGAAACTCCACACAAGGTTATGTAAAAATAGCCTTTGGATTATCCATAAAAACACATTAGAACACCATCACATGTATACACTGTGCCACCAGGCATTTGTCATGACTTCAGAGGTGTCATATACACTAATATGCCAATTGGGCCACTGTCATAACATTACATACATCACAAGGCCAATCGGGCTGCTGTGATGACCATTACAGTTCGGAATAACCAATATCTATTGGTAGAAACTGTACTTAGCATGAAGCATCAGGCATAAGCATCACTTAAGTCACAAATCACTTTGTATCAGGAGGTCATGGCACCTAAACCATAAGCAGGGCCAGGGGATACACATTATCCACAGTACCGTATCAAAATGAATGAAGCATAGACCCCTCAGCACATAATGCAGCCCATTGCCTGTGATACCGTAATTTTCCACATCCAGCATGACAAAGGTCTTGCCCAGACCTAACACTAGGGTCCAGTGTGGCTCCTCCTTGGCAACTACTTTCAAATCCGGGGTTCCTACTGGGCTCCCTAGATTGCCAAGAAAAGAAAATGCCCCCAACATCCGGTAAGGATGCAGTTGCCCACAACCATGCGGCGCAACTGCACAATGCCAGAACTACGAAGCCCTTCACCACCGCGGCCGACGTTGAAAAAAATACCTAGATGCACCGTCCGAGAGAGAGAGGGTGCAGCGACCTCTCCTGCTCCTCCTCTGATGTGCGAAGGGATGCTGTAGGGCGCGGAGCGCAGTCTCCGTTAAGTCCGCTCTGCTCCACGCAGCCTCTCTGGTCTTCTCAGGGCTCATGAGGCTCTTTTCTTGCTTACATGCCTCCCCCACCTCACTGTGTGGCTGAACTTTCCTCCACTGGGCGCACCCGTCAGCTTCCTTGTCCTTGTAGGGAGCCCTGCCCACAGCCAGGCTTAGCCTTTGCCTGGCTTCCAGCAGCTCTGCATTCTGGCTAAAAACCCAGCAGCAAAGTCTCCAGCGGTTTTGCAATCCTCGATCTGATCCCAGCAGTGCGGGGCCACCTCAGCAGAGTCTCCCCCTGCTGATCTTTTGCTGGTGCACACACCATGATGCTGGACAGGCAAACAGCACCGCAACTGATGGTCAGAGCACTCTGGCAACAGAGCACTTACTCTTTCTGCGCCCGCTACTGTAGTACTTCCACATGAGCCAAAGTTAGGGTCTCAAACTCGCAGGGCAGAGGAATATAAAAGTGCTCCTCAGCTTTCTCCCCATGCTGCTCTGGCGCAATGTCCCTCCCAGGCATCAGAGGTGGAGCGCTCAGAGGGCAAAAACAAATAAAGCATTCAACCTGTCTCCCACCTTAAGACATAAACAGGAAGCGCTCTTCACCAGAAATCCACAAGGTCAGAGCTGGGAACAAGCAGACCAGCATGCAGGCCCTCCCAGCAAAGGACAGCCCCTCCAACCACTTAGCAGGCAACATTTGAGTCCCACGGTTGTTCCTCCTAGCAGAGTGGTCTTCAGATCCAAGTCAGTTCAACAGAGATGGGGTCATAGCCACAATATTTATAGTCCACAAACTCTTTGTGCTCTGCTGGCACATGGCTCTGAACCCAGTCCAAACCTGTTCTGGGGGGCACTTAAAAATATCCTTACAGTGCTCAACTTCCCATTGTAAGTGTAAGTCCTGGCCCCAGACACTCCAAAGGGGGGCAGAGCCATCATTGTGGAAGGTAGGCACAGGCCTGTTCAGGTGCAGGTGCTACTCCTCCCACCACTCCACATGCAGACCAGGCCTATTCAGCCTAGCGCTGACTCATCCAGACTCTCTGCAGCCACTGCACCTCCACAGCCACTGCACCTCCACAGCCTCTGTCACTCCAAGGCCAGACAGTCACTACGCAACAGGCAGGCACAAAGACACATAGCACACAGAAATGACTACTTTTAAAGTGCCATTTCTAAAATAGTGATAATAAATCTGTTAACACCAATGCACAGCATTTATCACTACTATTCCAAACATACCAAACTTGACCACGCTACTCCTCTCATGTCAGAAATTACCACTGAGGCACATATAAGGGTATTGCCATGCATCCCTATGAGAGGGCAGCCTCACAGCAGTGAGAAACCAAAAAGGCTGTTGTAGATGTCAGGGCATGCCATATTGTTAAGGCAAAGTCCTACCTTTTACCTACAATGCACCCTGCCCATAGGGCTAGCTGAGTGACTGATATGTAGTAAAAGGGGAGTGACAGACATGGCAACCACTTTATGTGTCACGTCACAGCAGCAGTAAACTGCGCGTGCAGGCCTGCAGTGCCAGAAGCCTGAGACAGGCTTGAAAGGCTACTTTGGTGTGTGGCGCAAGCAGCGCTGCAAGCCCACCAGTAGCATTTAATTTACTGGCCCTGGGTATATGAGATACCACTGTACAAGGGACTGATGGGTAAATTAAATATGCCAAACAGGTGTAGACCAATCTTATCAAGTGTACCACAGAGAGCCCGTGCTCTTTAGCACTGAACAGCAGTGATAAAGTGCCCAGAGTCTTAAAACCACCAACAACAGGTCAGAAAAAATACCAGAGGAAGGCAAAAAGTTCTGGGATGACCCTGCAAAAAGGGCCAACTCCAACAAATTGTGTGTAAAGCATTTGTGAACACATACAATAAAACAGTGAAAACACTACAAATGTACTCCACATCAGTTTAGAAAAATAAGTAATTTTTATCTAAACCAAAACAAGACCTAAATGACAAAAATCCACAATACAGTACTAGACATATGATTCCTAAAAGGTAGAAACAGTTCTGTTCTAAGAAAATGTTGGATGCAACACTTTTTACACAAATTACCTTGGATGTGTCAAGAAATGCAAGTAAAAAGGGTAGCAGAGAAGGTGATGTGTTGGTTCCTTACACTCATTGAAGGTGATGCGTCAGTTCCTTGCTCCGGGGGGGGTGAAGCGTAGGTTTCTCACTGCTGCGCAGGGGAGGTGATGCGCCGGTTTCTTACTGCGTCCCCAATGATGCGACTGACTTGCCGCTTCACTGCGATGCGTGACAATCCGGTACAATGCAATGATTTCAGCCGCATCCCCTCGGTGCAGTGATCGTGGATGTCAGAGATCGGTGCACAGAATTCATTGCACGGCAGACCCTTCAGCCCCGAGCAGGTGCTGCATGGATACTTTGGCGGGGACAATGCATTGGAAAATTCTTGCGCCTCTGCAATGTGTCAGAAACAGGCGATGCTTTCATTTTTACAGTTCTTGCAGTTTCCAGTCCAGGGGTCCAGAACACTGTCAGGCACCTCTCAAAAGGTCAGCACTCCCAGCAAAGGAGTTAAGGGGGGCTGAGGGTGAAATATTTGTGTCCCTGAGATTTCAGAATAGGAGGCAAGCTCTATTTCAAGCCATTGGAAATCTTCCTCAAGTAGAGGAAATAGCACATAGCAAAGTCCTTCTCCTTTCCTTGGCAGAATGTAGCCACTGCAGGCCAACTCCAGACAGCAAACAGCACAGGGGCAGTATTCCTCCTCAGTTTAATCAGCTCTTCTTGAAAACGTTCCTTTTGATTCCCAGTAGTGATCTTTGAAGTCATTTCTATCCTTGAGACTTCCAACAGGAGGCAAGCTCGACTACAAGCCCTTAGAGAAAACTCTAGCAGCAGGATGGTGAAAGCACAGTCCATTTCTTTCCCTGCCCAAGACAGAAGCATCCACTGCAGGCCAACCCCCGCAGCACACAGTACAGGGGCAGTATTCCTCCTTCAGCTTTCTCAGTTCTTCTTCCAGGCAGGTTCCTTAGTTTATCAGTAATCTAATGTTCCGGGGTCTGGGCCCCAATTTTTATAGCACAAATTCCTTTGCCCAGCAAAAACCAGTTCTGTCCTCTCTGGTGCTGCTGCCCAGGAGGAGGTGGAGACAGCATTGTCCAAGGCATATCAGGCCCATTCAGGTGTGAAAGAAATGTCCTCCCCTACTCCGAATGCAGCCCAGGTCAATTCATCCCAGCCCTGACTCATCCAGGATAGGCAGGACACACACCACCCCCCTGGTTGCCATCGGAGCGAATGCACATCCCCAGCCCCTATCATTCCAAAGCCAGCCAGTCAATCCACAAAGCAGCAGAGGCATGCAGGATGGCTAAGCAAGAAAGTACCCACTTTCTAAAAGTAGTATTTTCAAACACACAATATAAAAACTATCTTTACTAAAAGATGTATTTTTAAATTCTGAGTTCAGGCATACTGAACATTATCTTCCTATCTTGTCCCAATAAGAAGTTATATTGATAAGATGTTACAAATAAACTCCTATTCTATCCTATGGGGCAGATAGCCTTTCAATAGTGAAAAACAAAATTGGTAGTATTTCACTATCATGATATGCCCCACAAATCAGGGCATGTCCTACCTTTCACGTACACTGTGCCTTGCGCACAGATGTACCTTGGGCCTACCTTAGGGGTGACTCACATGTAAGAAAAGGGAAGGCTAGGGACTGGCAAGTGGGTGCACTTGCCAAGTCAACTAGCAGTCACAACTGAGCACAGACACTGCAGTGGAAGGTCTGAGTTACCTTTGAAAGGCTGCTTGTGAGGGTAGCACAATCAGTGCTGCAGGTCCACTAGCAGAATTCAATTTACAGGCCCTGGGCACACACAGTGTACTGTACTAGGGACTTAGTAATACATCGAATAACGAATCATGGAAACACCATTCCATCATAACAATTTATAGGGAGAGCATAT
Organism: Lissotriton vulgaris; assembly: GCF_964263255.1. Classification (NCBI taxonomy): domain Eukaryota; kingdom Metazoa; phylum Chordata; class Amphibia; order Caudata; family Salamandridae; genus Lissotriton; species Lissotriton vulgaris. The sequence continues at coordinate 1,090,786,018 of NC_141695.1, forward strand.
GCACTTTAGCCCTGATAAGCAGTGGTAAAATTTCATGAGTCATAAAACCAACAAAACAGGTCAAAAACATTAGGCCAAAAAGTAAAAAAGTCTGGGGATAACCCGCTGGACAAACCAGGTCTAACAAATATGCTTGGAGAGGCTTTCGGTCAGCCCTCTATATCTCCTGGTCTGTTCAAATGCCAGTCTCAATTTTTTCAAAGAATATTTCATTTGTTTGCATTAAACACAAAATTGTCAAACAGGTGACCAATTGCTATGTTGCCCATACTTTCCTTCTGCCTCTCTTCCCTTTCTCTCAAACAGGGTTGCATCTTACATTTGTAGCAAAGTTTGGTAAGGCTTGTCTTGATTTTTTTGCAGAGCTTTCTTCTTTGGATTAGCGTCCATGGATTAATTACGGATTTGTCTCCTCATAGATCTGGCTTTCACTTGATTCCAGTCTCTTTCTCTAATTCTCTAGCCACCTATGCCTCTAGCTCTCAAGTGGACCATCCATCCCATATTTTCTAAAATTTCCTGCAGCATCCTCTATCCTTGTATATCATTTTTTTCCTAATACAACAGAGGTGCAACTCTTGCTCCCAGTCATTCAGTTTTGGGATTGTACTGTTACCCCATTTGAGTGTGGCTTCTCTTTTTGCCAGTATAAAGTCCACATTGATCAGTTGCTTCCTATATACAGTTGCATCTAATTCTCTCCATATTCCCATAAGCTCCAGGGGAGCCTCCACCTCTATAAGTATTCCAGTGGCATCCTCTAAGCTTTGTGTTTCTCACTCCCAGAAAGCCTGAATTGTGGGCACTCCCATAATGTGTGGAGGAAGGTACCCCTCTGATCACAGGTGCGAAGGCACATCTCATCACTGGTTCTGCCTATTTTATGCAGGAGGACTCTGGTGTAGTTAACTTGGTGTAATATTTTCAATTAGATCAGTTGATACCGAGCTGCATTTTTACCCTTTATTATTTTTACACGGTTAATGTCCGTTTCATATGTGTGAAAGAAACAAAATACATCAAAACTGGGAAATACTATTTTCTGCAAGAATGCTTTGCAGCAATGTAACTTTCAGGTTATGTATTCATTCATATTGTCTTGTTAACTTCTTGCTACACGCTTATCCCAGTTCCCACTCCTGTAAGGCCAACCCCTTCAACTAACACTAATTTTGCACCATCTCCTGTCTAGCCCGCTCTCTTCTTCTTTCTGCTTCACCTTTAGGGTGACCAACTGGCATTGGTGCAAATTCAGGATGGTGAATGTTAAAATTCAGGACAAAGGGACAACATTCAGGACAAAAATTCAGGACAAAGGGTCAAAATTCAGGACAAAACTTCGGGACAAAAGTTACATTTTACAGACACATCAGAGGTGGTCGCGCAATAGTATATAAGTAAGTAAATAGACAACCCCCTAAGTACAAGTCAAAATTAGTTTATATTAGGTTGAGACAAACATGCGCGTCGCGGTTTTTCAGTATGGCAGCAGCTTGCTACCTTAGACAATTTATTTCTTTATTTATTTATTTATTTGCGTGTTTGTAAAGTGCTTGAATAAACTCCCGGAGGAGTATCTCCGCGCTGAGAGACAACAGAAGCAAAACCGGGACAGTATAATCGTACAGGGCTAAAACTCACAAAGTAGCAGATCATTAAGTTCTTATTAACTTATTAACTTAACTGGTTAGACCTGAAACAAAAAGGTTTTCAATTGTTTTCTGGAAACAAAATGGTCGGAACACTGTCTTAATTTGAGAGGGAGACTGTTCCACAAAGTAGAACCAACCACTGACAGGGCCTTGCCACCCATTCTAGTCCTGCCAACCCTAGGTATCCTTAGCAGCAACTGCTCACTTGACCTAAGGGAGCGTGTGGGAACATATGGGACAAATTTATTAGCTAAATAGGCAGGGCCTAAATCATGTAGTCCTTTATGTACAATACAGCAAGTCTTGAATTTCACTCTTTGGTGGATGGATAACCAATGAAGTTTATCCAACAGAGGTTTAGAGGAGGATCTGGGGGGAGCGTTGAGGACTAGCCTGGCTGCAGTGTTTTGTACCACTTGCAGTCGGTCCAATACCTCTTCGTTTGCAGACACCAGAAGACCATTACAATAATCAAGTCGGCTGATCACTAGAGCCTGAGCCAGAGTTTTTCTAATGGAGTCCGGAAGGAGCGGGAATATCCTGCGGAGGAGCCCTATCACATGAAAACAGGACCCCACCGTATTATTTCCATGTTGTTTCATAGTCAGCTCCGGCTCCAGAAGTACCCCAAGGTTCTTGATTACTAGTTTTGGTTCGGGGACTGGTCCTAAATCTAAAGGCCACCAGTCAGGGGACCATAATATTTTGGCCTCACCGAAAAGCATCACCTCAGTCTTACCAACGTTACACTGAAGGAAGTTGGAGGACATCCACTGGGATACTGCTTTCATCCGCTCGGAGAAAGATTGTATAACCTCTGGGGTCAATGATTTAAAAGGAAAAAGCAGCTGGGTATCATCAGCATATTTATTTATTTATTTATTTATATTCTTATAGCGCGCCTGAATCAGCCCCGAAGGGGTATCTCCGCGCGTAGCTTCTGTATGAGTCGAAAGAACTTATTGAGGGGATGACAGTGAGGTAGGCAGAAGAAAATTAATCTTGGGTGAATAGGTATGTTTTTAGTTTTTTCCTAAAAGAAAAGAGATTAGAGACATGTCTCAACTGTGGTGGGAGGGAGTTCCATAGCAAGGGGCTTTTGAGAGAGGGTGCTCGGCCACCCTGTCTCGCTCTGGTAACTTTGGGTACATGCATCAACATGGTGTTGCTGGAGCGCAAGGCACGTCCAGGAGAGTAGGGGATGAAAATGTCTTTTAAGTATTTGGGACCGGACCCATAAATGCACTTATGCATTATGCAGCAGAGTTTGAAGTTGACCCGTTGTCGCACTGGGAGCCAGTGAAGGTGGGAAAGGAGAGGGCGTGACGGGGTACGGGGGGGGGCATTCAAGATGAGTCTTGCTGCGGTGTTCTGCACCACCTGCAGTCTGCGTAGTTGTTCATGATTGGCAGAGATGAGTAGACCATTACAGTAGTCTACCCGCCCAAGAGCTAGTGCCTGTACCAGCGTTTTCCTGTGAATGTCTGGCAGGAAGGGGAATATACGCCGTAGAAGACCGATTATTCGGAAGCACGTTCCGGTGACTTGACTGACATGATCTTTTAGAATCAGAGTTTGGTCCAGGCGTACTCCCAGGTTTTTGATGGTCTGTTTGGGCGCTGGGACAGGTCCTAGCTCAAGTGGCCACCAATCCGGAGACCAGAGCAGGGTGGCCCCTCCAAACAACATGACTTCGGTTTTAGTCACATTGCATTGGAGGAAGTTCTGGGCCATCCAACCTGCCACAGCTCTCATGCCATTTTGGAAGGATTGCATGACTGCAGGTGTAATAGTTTGGAAGGGAAACAACAGCTGGGTGTCATCAGCGTAGGAGATTGGGGAGAACCCGTAAGATCTTATAATCTCCGCCAAAGGGGCCACATATACGTTGAATAACGTGGGGCTCAGGCATGAGCCCTGTGGCACACCCTTGGTGAGCTTCCTACAGACAGATTTATGGGAGCCTAGTTTGACACCTTGTTGTCTGTCTGCAAGAAAGCTTGCAAGCCACGCATAAGAATCTGGACAGAAACCAAAGGCTCTAGTTATAGTTGCCAGGGGTGCTACATAGGTGTTAAAAAGAGTTGGGCTCAGACATGAGCCATGTGGCACCCCTTTGGTGATCTTAACCTCATCCGACCGAAATTCACCCATGGTGACACTTTGTGTACGGTCGGAGAGAAAGCTCTTTATCCAGTCCAGTGCCTTGCCACCCAGTCCCTTCACAGTCAGGCGTTCGATCAAGATCTTATGAGAAATGGTATCGAACGCTGCAGATAAGTCTAGTAGCACCAGGAGAACAGAAATACCTGTGTCCAGGTACATACGAAGATCATCAGTTATCGACAGCAGGGCAGTTTCTGTACTATATTTCAGTCTAAAACCAGACTGTGAAGGGTCAAGGCTTCCCGATAGTTCCAGGAAGTTGGACAGATGCTTGTTAGTATGCTTTTCAATGATTTTACCCAAAAATGGTAGCAGGGAGATGGGTCTGAGATTGGGTAGGTTAGTCCAAGGGATGGCGGTGTTCTTCCGGATAGGTCTAACTAGAGCCTTTTTCCACTCCCGTGGGACACGTCCTGTTTCCAACGAGAGGTTCACCAGGCTCTGAATATCCGGACCAAGCACTTTCCCCACCTCTCCCATTGATCTTGCTGGTAATAGATCAGAAGGGCTCCCACTTTTGATGTTATTGATCAACATCTCTACCTCTGGCAGAGTGATATTCGGAAAGTTAAAAAACAAATCAGAGTTGGCCGCAACTGCTTGACCCGATGTATTAATGTCAGGATTATTATTTCTGGATGGAACAGATGCCTCCATTTTTTCATAGATAGCATCGATCTTATCGGTGAAAAAACTTGAGATGTCGTCACATAGTTGTTGGGACGACATATCCGCACTTTCACATGCTACTAGTTTTAGAAAGGTGTTTATGATTTGATATAACACTTTCGGATTGTTACCTGCCGCCTCCAATTGTGAGGTAACATGGCTCTTCCGTGTAGCTCGGATGACTTTATGGTAAGTGCTTATTGCCATCTGATAGTTAATTTTATCCATCTCCAGGTGCGACTTTCTCCAAACTTTCTCAAATTTCCTGGCAGTACGCTTAAGGCACCGCAGCTCTTCTGAAAACCAAACTTCCTGTTTTCTTACAGGACGACTTTTAAATATTTTAAGTGGGGGGATCTGCTCTCCTGCAGAACAGGTGGCTAAATCATATTTAAGTACGGCAGAATCAATGTCTTCGGTAGGTGGAATTTTCGGAGCAACATACACCTTTTTAAAGGTTACATCAGATATTTTATGCCATTGCCTTCGGCGTGCCAGAATTTGTACAGGACGGTTAGAGGAGATGTCAATTTTAGGCATTGAAAACTCTAAAATATAATGATCTGTCCAATTCGTTTGTTTGGGCGCATAACACTTTATGTCCGGGTAGTTGGAAAGAATCAGATCTAAAGTATGCCCCGCCAAGTCTGTGGGCCCACTATTACACTGTTTCAGTCCCAGCAAAGAGACATCCATCAAGAAAGATTGTGCCTCCATATTGTCTTTTATCTCGCTATGGATGCTAAAGTCTCCAAGCAATATAAAGTCTTTATCTGCATCAACATACGGGGCGAGTGCTTCCACCAACATACTAGAAACTTTTTTTATGGGGCCTGGAGGATGGTAGACTACTGATCCCTTCCTGCTATATTTGGCTGACGTGTCAATTTTGAAGACCATCATTTCAAAAGCAGAGTTGCACCACTGATCTAAAACAGAAACAGAAATGCTGCTTTTATGCACGATCGCTATACCCCCACCTACTTTCTTCGGTCGATCTAATCTGACAATTTTATACCCTTCCGGGATCCCAAGGGTGATGGCTGGGACAGAGTGGGGTTTAAGCCATGTCTCTGTGAGGAAGCACAGATCAGGTTCATGTGTAGAAATAAGGTCCCAAACCTCGATGTAATGTTTGGGAATAGACCTTATGTTACACAACAAGTTCTTCCCGCCCTGAATAATTTCAGTGGTCATGTGTGTAGCATTATGTTGAATTTGGTCAATCATTCTAGAACATGGATTACATACCGCCTCAAAATTTGCATCTTACTCCAGCAGGTACATTAGTCACCAGACAATGGTGAACCACACCTGAAGATAAGTGAGGCCGCTTTTATTGTTGATTGAAAACTACTGGATATACAAGGAACTTTGCAGTGCCAGCCCCCAGTAACGAAACCGCTCTCCCCCCCTTTCTGCCTCCCAGTGAAACACCCAATGCCTGGTCCGGCCAGTCCGGCCTTGCTACCACCCTCCATTGGTGCCCCTCATCTTCATTTAGACCGTCTCTCATGTGTATTTAATTTCTTTTATAGTGTTACTCATCTCAAATATGTAGGGCAGTGTGTCAGAGTACGTTACATCACACACACAAATTATATAGAGACAATGACTCATATTAACGTGAAAGTCATTGTAATGTTACTTAAGATAATGGGTGCTACAAGGTGTAATCATTCTTTCATCCATCATTCAGTCTTTAACCATTCGTTCTGTCCATCCATCTGTGTGCCCATTTATATCCAAACATATTCAACCATTTGCAAACTTATCCACCATATATCCTTCCATCCATTATTTCACTCATCCATCCCTTCATCCACCCTTTCACTCATCCATCATTCATCTACCCATCCTTTCAACCCACCCAGTCATCCATCCACTCTTCCACCCATCCATCTATTCACTCACCCATCCAGCCATTTACCCTTTCGCCCGTCCATTCACTTACTCACTTACTCATCCATACACCCATTCACTTGCCCATCATCTACCCTTCCACCCATACATCCATCTATTTACCTTTTCGCTCATCCATATTCCACTCATTCACTCATCCATCTATCCTTTCTTTCATTATCTGTCCATTCACCCTTTCATTCATCCATTCATCCTTTCCTTTCAGTAATCCATCCAGCCATTCACACATTTCTTTACTTATTTACTTTCCCACCTTTTCACGTTATGACCTGAGCCTTTGTCTGCAGAGTTGCAGACAGAAGAGGCCTATCAAGAACTTCACCTCGCTGTAGTTCCTAAAACAAGGGGTGGGGGAGGGTTCACTATGCCCCTGCACATAGGCAATCTGAAAACGTAGAAGTCATGAGTCATGCATGATGCACAGTGCCAGTATGTGAGGTGACTGTGACATGGTGTTGTTTCCACGGCTTTAAGTGGTGTAAAAAAAACGTGGGGGTCTCTTCAAAGTGTGTGTTCGATTAATTAAGGGCGTGGTTTAAAACACCTAGGCAAAAAATCTGCACTTAGCATAGTCTTCCGCCCGACTGGTATTATGTTGTTTCTGTCATTGCATCCAGATGTATAATACAGCAAGTATCATTACACCAACAAGAAGCCAGGACTATTGGCTTTGGTGTTAGTTCAGGTGTTAGTTGCTTAAAATGAAAAAGCAGTAACCAGGGCTTTGTTGAATATAATATTGAAAATACCTCATTCTAAAATGATGGGACAGTAAAAGAACGATAACCCCTTCTTTTTAACTTGTTTTTCAGGCTTCTATAAATAAACAGGTTTTTTTCACGTTGCAGCAAGGGCGGTTTAACTTTTTTTTAACAGATTGCCCTGCTGTACACTAAGGTAGGAGGAGGCCGCCACATGCGTTAACACGCCCATACTGCCACATTGTCATTCTGTATGTGGCAATCAGCCGCATACAGAATTTCAATGGGCGGGTGAGGCTGCTCTTGTGCTCCAGGAGGAGGCGGGGCGGCCCCATCTAGGGGGTGGTGAGGTCTCTCGTAGAGGAGCAGTGCTGCTCTCTGTGAGGGCCAAAATTATGGACAAAAGGCGTCCGTAAAAGGGATCCTCATGGACAACGGACGTGAGGTCCAAATTACGGACGGTCCGTGAAATTAACGGACGGTTGGTCACCCTATTCACCTTTGTGCTTCTTCTTTAGTCTCCTCATGTGTCCACCCCTCTCTTTTGCTGTCCCTTTATCCCACTTAATGCAAATTGCATGAAAATTAGCTAACATACATGTCCCAACAAAGACAATTTGGGGCATATTTACAAGCCCCTTGCGCCACTTTTATGTCATTTTTAACATGGGGAAAAAGTGACGGTAAAGTGGCGAAAGGGGCTTGTAAATCTTTCCCTATTTGTTTAAGAATGGCAAGAAGTAAGATGCATTACATTCTTCACTATAATTATGTGACCATGATCTTTAAATGGCAGAAGAATTATTTGATTTTTTTTCTGCAAAACAGAGCACACCTGCTCTTGCAAATGCCGCGTGCAACAACCGGCAGTAGATGTGTTGTGGTGACAGATATCTTTTAATATTTCATTTAGGCAGTAGAAGCGCGTTGAGGTGTTTGAAGCTGCGGAGTGTGCGCTTGAGATGAATTGACTTGATGGTTTTCATCTTGTTCTCTACAGACTGGCAATGATGAAATCAAGAACTGGCCATCTCATTCTGCTTGGGGTCCTCCTGTCGGCCGCTTGGGGATGGATGGGCTCAGACAGCAACAGACGCTTCAGTTCAGCTGCGGGGAACTTACAGACAGAGGTAATGCTGATATGTTTCTCTGTATTACTTTTTGTATGTCTATATTTTCTTTAACCTTTTTACGCTTTGCCTTTTTTTCTCAACCACGGGTGGGATAGAAGACAGCGATTCGGAGTACACAAACGAGTCCAACAAAATGACGCATTAATGCGATGCGAATGATAATAAGAATGAAAGGAACAAAACATGTTCTTCGTCAAGGTTTTCTGCTTCATTAGCTAGGTCAGTGGAATGGTTTGAAACATCTTGTATAACAGCAATCTAAACTCAAAGGCACATTTAATTAAATAAAAAAATTACAGCACAACCACTTCTATTTCTCAAGGCACATTTGAGACATAAAAACAATATTTATATCTGACATATTCTGTTTCCTGTACTTTTTATGCCTCCGAAGCTTGTGCCTATTATGACTTTAAAAATAAGTAATTTTATTGACTGTGCATTCAAATAAAATAGCACAGCCCTGAGCTGAATTGCACCGAAGAAAGATGTAGGGTCGAAGAGAATGAACAGAGCATGGGGCATATTTACTAGAACCTGGCAGAGCGCAGTGTTCCAATAAAGTTGGTAACGCTGCGTTCCATCAGTTTCAAAACGCTGGGATGAACTGTGTTTACAAGCATGCGGTGTACGTCTGCGTTTCCCCTAGTGCTGGTGTTGAAGAAGCTGCCTAGCGCCAGCACAGGCACTCATGTGCAATGCTTCAAGGGTATCTGCGCAGCAGGGGTGATTGTTTATATGCAGGATCCCCTTCCTGCACATAAACAATCTTTTCAGGCGATTTGCTATTTCTATGAGTGTTTTTCTGCAGCACAGATGGAAAGAGCAAAATAATGAAACATTTCTCCTCGTACCACCTGCTTAAGACTAAGTATTCCCATGTGATATATTTGGCATGTGCCCATGACTTGTTAATATAGAGCAGCACAAAAAACGTATTGGTGTGGCGATGGAATGCCTACTGCAACACCCATTGCACGCCCCTTTCACGTTAAGTGCTGCTTGAATAGGGGCATTATTTATAAGGCGGTGTTTACTCACATTAAGTTGCTTAACAACACATTGTAAATCAGGCAAAGGACTTAACGCCACCAGAGGGTTGGAAAAATTGACGTTTTGGTGGAGTGAACTCCTTGTAAATATGCACCCAAGAGACTAAAGGGCTAATTTGCAAGCTCCTTGTGCCACCAGAACATCCCTTTTTATCACATTAAAAGTGATGCACCAGCAGCGCAAGGAGCTTGTAAATACGCCTCGAAATTTAGAGCTCGTGTAAATATCCAATCAATGCAGCGTAGCCATTATCATTAGTGCAGCCAGTGCAGTGCCACGAGAACCAAGGGTGATGAGGCTCCAGCCTCTCCACAACCAGAATTTTAACTGTCTTCTACTACCCAGAGAGGAAGCACAAAGGCTCATTTACCCCACTTGAGTTAGGTCCCATGTAACCCTTCCAGTCACACTGTCTGCAGTAGATAAGGCCATCGCCTCATGTGCCAACGAATCGCCTAGAGGTAACACCACTTGGGGAAAAATAATATTCTACCTTGCTGAATTTTCCCCAGGTGGTGTTACCTTTCAGTCCTAGGACCAGCCCTAGTCAGGTATCAGCACATTCACCACTACTCATTTGGAAGGCCTGTGCTGCTGCCTGTGGGGTAATCAGTAGCGGCCCGTGGTGGGAGTGCTGCTGGGCGCTAGCGTGGGGCGGGGGAGGGGCAGGGTGGGGAGTAGTTAACTACGGATTGCGGCTGGCTAGAAGTAAGTAACATATAAATTAAGGAAACAAATTTTGTTGTGTGCGCTGCATCGCCGAAGGCGATGCAACACGCGCAAAGACATTTGTTCCATTTATTTATATGTTTACTTACCTCAAATCAGCCGTAATCCATAGTTTACTACCCCCCACCCTGCCCCTCCCCACCCCACATCAGCGCCCCGCAGCACTCCCACCACGGGCCGCTACTGGGGGCAATTACCGTCACTGGGGAGGCACACCCCTGCCCCGCTGCTGCTGTCGGCCACGCCCAAGAGCCGCAGGTCAGAAAGAGCGATAGGATGTTTAAATTATACCAAATTATAAAAAACATCTTTTCACTCGTTCTGTGCGCCTTCATTTGGAATCCGGAACTTTTATCGAAGCACACATTTCAGTCTAGCTGCGGTTTTTGAAGGATTCAGACTGTGAATTGAAACGAAAATACTGTTTTATGTTCAATTTTAGATTTACCAGGGCCTTCAAATTAAGGGCTTACTTTCAACGGCGAGCTCTTGAGACATCTGGGAACAGTGGAATGGCTCATTTGTCTTGTTCAATAAATATTTCAAATCTCGATCTAAGCATAATTTGAAGTAAAACGTTGCCAAGTTAGTAACTTCAAATGCTATCCATTTTTCTGTTCGCATACTGTAACATCTAAGAAACACCTAGAAAATGTTAACAAACTCTAGATCTCATCTTAATGCCAACCGTTCCGAAAAAGTGTACTTCTATTTCACCCTGCACGAACAGCAGATGGGCTGAATGTCTCACACTGTAGCAGTTGGGAGTACCACCAGTTTCCATTTGGCAAAAAAACTGCACTTTAAGTATTGATTCCTGGTTGTTTTCTTGTTCCTCCGGCACGCAGATATTTCTCAAAATGTAGCAAGAGTCTGCAGACTCATGGGCAACACCAATCTTTAAATACGTTTAGTAGATTTCTTAAAATAGCGTACGTTCACTTGAGGGTGGTAAGCAATGGAGACATGCCTTTTAGTCTTTATTAAACTGACAGTAGCTTTTCGTGCTTGTGCAGAACTATGATTTATGTGGTACAGGCAGAGCAGTAGGGCTCAGGGGCAGCATTGCATGTGCTACTCAAATGTTTGCAGACCACAATAATTGGATCCCTGCCCTTTTTCTGCTACGTTATAAGTGGTGCACAAAATGTGTTCATTCTTGAAAATACCTATATGGTTTCTGTTCCAAAATCATTGAAGTTAATATATAGAGCTGAAGTAGGACTGTTTCCCTGTGAAGTTCATAGAATAGTCACTATTAAGCATGCAAATCATAATTTTCAGGGTAAAGCTAACCCTTTTTTCTGGTGTATCACCATAAAATTTGAGCCACGAGTGATTTTTTTGACACTCACGTTTTGTTTATTGAGTTTTACAACAAAGAGGGTAACAACAGTACAACTTAGGTGTCCAGGAGTGTTTTAACATGTCAGACTGAGGGAAGACGTTCTTTTGTGGCAGTCAGTAGGTAAAATGATGCATGAAGTGCAGACCACCATGTAACTTCCTCATGGAAAATTGCCCCAGGACCCCGAATGCTGATACAACTCTAAATATCCATCCTAAATCCGCTAAAAAACACAAAACGTTGAAACCTTAAAATCCAAAATGCTGGAGGAATACCTCATTCCAGCTCACACAAATAGCTGACCCTCCTGTGTATACTGAACCACTGCACAAAACCATATTAATTATTATAGACATTTGCAGCCCCTACAGAAAGGCACATCAAGGAATAGACTTGGGGCCTGACTTAGAATTTGGCGGACAGGTACTCCATCACAAGTTTGTCCCATACAATCCATCCGCCGCATTCCAAGTGCATTATATCCTAATGCACGTGCAGTACACTGGACTGGATACCTGTCATGTTTGTGATGGAGTACCCAGCTGCCAAACTCTAAATCCAGCCCTTAATCTGTAGTTATCCAACATTATGAAACAACTTGAAAACACTTCCACAATTTGGAATCTGCCAGCCGCAAAACTCCAATCATTTGCCTTGTCAATTGTCCCCTAAACATGTTGGATCCACTTGTCACAAACCCGTTTTCTGTGTGCAAAAGAGTACAGCCCTGGTCAAGCAATGGGAACTCTCAAAACCCTATGGTGAATCTTGAAAATTGTCCAAAAATGTGTTGTTCCTTAGTGTATCACATCTATTGTACCTTCATCCCGAGATCTTTGCAATTCACTGGGTTATTTTTCCATTAAAAAGGATCAAACTAATTTCCCCTCTAAAAAGAATTCATCTGCAGCCATCAGTCCTCTTCAAAGGAAAATGCCAGTTCAAATAGAAGTAACATAAAGGTAGCCCTGCTATCTGAAAGTGTGATTGCAAATTTTTACATTGTTCCAAAAATATTTAACTGTAAAACTACAACAGTCATAACAATAATGATAATAATAATAATAATAATAATAATAATAATAATAATAATAATAATAATAATAATAATAATAATAATAATAATAATAATACAAATAATATTCTTAAATATAAGTAACTAGTGTGGGTCTATGAGTGGATGTGTGAGTGGTAGCTGCTTTGCTGACATTTGTGGGAAGAAGCCATGCTTGCCTGGACTGGGACATCGCGGCACCGTTGGGGGAAACCATAATCCCCATCACCCCCCACAACGCCATTTGTGCATATAAGCACAATGATGACCCATGCTACCTGTAGCCACTTTGCTGACATTTGTGTGGAAAAGCCATGCTTGCTTGGACTGGGACATCGCTGCACTGCTGGGGTAAACCACAATCCCCATCACCCCCCATTGACGCGATATACACATATAAGCGTGACACTGACCTGTGGGAGCGGGCCTGTCCACATCCATCAGAGCCCAGAAGAGTCTGGGTTTGGTCCCCACATCTAACCTGTTCACTACCATGAACTATTACAGTGAAGACTTCCTAGACAATGGGGAAAAGGAAAACTAAAGCTGACGAACAAGGGGACGAGATTACTAACACTCTGGACTCCTTCCTCACCAGAGCGGCGGATGCCTTGGCAAAGGAGAATGCACTCATAGAACGCAGGCTCTCTACTGGAGAGGTAGGATTTCCATCCCAAACAACAGACCCTGCAAACTATGTATCAACATCCATGTGTGACACCAACCCCTTACCTCATTGTTCTAACATCACAACCCAAAGTATTAAGCCCATAGCTGTCACCTGAGGGAATACCCGCTCCCCCACAGAACCCCTGATTAAGAAGTAAAGGGGGGGAGACAGAGCAAGCCCTTAAATGCAAAGTTAAGACCAGATAAGCAAACAAGGGCTGGCCCAATTCCGACCATTACGTCCAGCCACAAGGGCTTATGTGTAAGACTGGAAAAGGCCCTTACCCAATTGTTGCAACCTTTCGTCGAGAAACAGACAAAAATTGAAGAGAATCTAGCCTCACTTGTTACGGGAGAGGTCGCAATCAAGGGGGACAGAATTTGGAGTGTGAGTCCTTTCAGGATCTGAAAAAGGTCAATGATCCATCCCTATCCCAGCAACCTGTGGTTACTAAGCACCCGGAGTTACATCTTCAGAGGGGTGATGGTTATAGGGACCCCGTAGGGATGGAAGGCCCTAACAAACTTAATTTTCAAATTTTGTCGAGGGAACCTGCAAGCCTATGATCATCATCTTTTATGCATAGTCAATGTACCCACCCTTCCCAAGTCACCCTACCCTCACATAGTTGTGTTCACACCCAACCGGAACCACCACTGACCCACAGCCCAAGGCCCCCAAACTTACCCAGATTGGAAGTCATGTCTGAAGGTGGGTGCCTTAGAACACAGGCAAGATGGTAGGGGGGGAATTGGTAGAAGTTCCACATGAGATTAAATCTCCCGCCAGCAGTCTGCCCTTAAGTGGGTATCTTGGCTAATACTCCTGAGCTGATTAACACTGACACAGAGTCTACAGAGCGATTGATGCTTAAAGTTCTACACTGGATGAAGAAGCGTGCTAAAGGGGGGGCCTGAACTCTCCACCTACACTATCTTTGGCAAAGAGTAGTCTGGGTGGGTAATTCCGATAATACACTACGAGGGGACTGTAGAGTGGTTGATTTTAATGACCATCTTTTGGTGCAGAACCTGCTGAATACACTCCTTAATCAACCTACCGCTGACACACAGATCTATGCATTCCCATTAGGATTTTTTTTATAGACCACCCAATTCGAAATATAAGGGGACAGGGTAGAAAAGCACCATTATCCCAACCCTTTCCTATTCTTATCAGCCCCATATGAATCAAGCAATCCTGCCCTTATGCACTACTGATCAATTTGCTGGATTGGAAAGTCTTTAAGCTTGCGAATGACAGCTAGATAGTGCGATCCTAAAACTCCCCAAGAGCTGCATTGAAAAATCTTTGAAGATTCCCCTCACAAATGATGCAGATAATGATCTGGTAAAAGATTCACCTGGAACATAGCGTGGTTAGGATCAAAATTGGGTGACCCAGAATGGCTCAAGTACATAACTAATTACAACATGCATACAGGAAACCTGGGAAGCAGGACCAATCCATATAGATGGATTTTGCTCTTTCCACACTTCAGAACTCCCTTCGAGAGCAGGGTGAGTGAGAGGGTGCATTTTGACATGGATAAGAAACACCTCAAGACTTAAAATCTCTGCTTTTTACAATGATTCCCCATATTACCACCTACTGGTGTCCAAAGGAGTTGGCGGGAAGCAATATGCTCCTAATTAACTGTTATAACAATCATTTTGTGGGTGAGATGTCATGGGTGCCGACTCACTTGAGAAGGCAATCAAATTAATAATCATAGATAACAACAATAGTTTAAACATTTTATGGATGTGGGATTTTAATGTCCACATCCGTGGTAGCATGGCTAAACCGGTGTGTGGTCTAACTGATGAGGTAGAGGAAGTAACCCCACATTTGTTTCATAATGCTAATGGCAATGCCCTTAACAGACTCCTTATCACAAGTAATTTAGAAATTATTAGTCCAGTCTACATGCTCCAGGCCTATTAGAGAAAACATTTGACATCAACCCCCGGGGCTCTACCATTGACTATTTGGTCATGTCTATATCGCAAAGAGCCCTATTTAGTGACACTAAAACACATTCCTCACATTTTAGTGACTATGCGGCCAGATCCTGTCAAATTAAATGGACAGGAATATATAACTCATCGACGAGGAACATTTCAAAACCCCATTTAGTGAGAAAGAATGGAATAGTTTTTAAATGGGGGAAGGTTGATAAGGAGGAACTGGTCCCCAAGATTAAGGCTAACAGATGGAAGGAGGTAATGACTACCCTCGACCCGTACATAGCCCCTGATAGAGTAGTGGCAGCCTCTGAGACTATTTTGGCAAAGTGAAATGTAACCGAGTACGGCAAGTGTCTGTCCATAATTTGATGGACCCTAGTTGGTTTGACGTAGCCTGTACTAAGACACTAACTAACCTCCACAAAGCTTTCAGATCAAACCCAAGAGATAAGAACCTAGTTATGATTTTGCAACATTTATATAAAGAAGCCAAGAAGGCTAGACAAAAAAGCTGGAAGGAGGAGGCATGGAAACGCCTCCACCAGGTGGCAATTACAAATAACTCAAGTAAGTTTTGGGTGGTAATTAATGCCCTCTTCCAGAAAGATGATACAAACCCTAATCTAGACACCTATGTGGATGAAGATAGTTGGGTGGAACACTTCATTAAAATATTTGGGCTTACATATGAGGACAGGGACCCTTGCTTGAGTGATGTAATGGCAGTCCATAAACCCATTTTAACATTTAACCTGGCTGAGGTTAGATATGCTCCTCTGCAATGCAGCAGCAGTAAGGCTCCTGATGGAGCCCCAAGAGACTTCTTCTTTGAAAATCCAGATCTCTGGGGACTTTTTTTAACCAATGTTTTTATGCTATAGCTAGAGCAGGCCGCCAGAATTCCTTTCCATAAAAAAGGTGACAAGTCAATGCCAAAAATGTATAGGCCCATATCTTTACTGGATGATACAGCCAAACTAATGGGCTAAGGGTTATTGAATAGATTTGAGGACTGGGCCTTTCAGAAAAATACTTTATTACCTGTGCAGTATGGTTTATGCATTGCAAAAAGGACATTGGATTAATGCCTTAACCTGAGCATGGGTATAACTAAATAAAATACAGCCAAAAAAAGGAAAGGTCTATATGGCCTTTATCAACCTATTGGATTGCGTTTCCCATAATCATCTTTGGAGAATAATGGAGGAGATGGGCATCGATGAGGCAATTATTCCATTTATAAGACAGCTGTATTCACAAGCCAAGGCTTGTGTCCGATATGGAAACCAGGGTGAATACACATTGTGGTTTCACATTAATAGGGGGGTCAGACAAGGGTTCGTTCTCACCCCGATTTTATTCTGAATGTAGACGAATGGTGTGGAATCACACTTATTGAACACTACTTTAGATGTACCCATGGTGAACAAGGTCTGTATTCCCATACTCCTCTATGGAGATGACGCAATGCTAATCGCAAGGACTGGCACAACACTTCAGAAACTTGTAGACGAGTATATGAAATTTATGAAAAACCTAGACCTACAAGTTAACAAATCATAAATTTTCATTTTAGTGACAAATGAACGGACAAGGAAACTCCTGTTTTCTCACATAGCGGGACACAAAGTGGACCTGACAGGCACCTTCTCCTGACTAGGAGTCTTGTTCGATAGAATAGCCTCTTAGTCACTAATGGTAGCCAACAGAAGGCTTTTAGTGGAAAAAAGCATTAATGCCATATATTCCTTTATTAAAATATTGGGGTCTAACCCACTGGAGGTAATTAAAAAGATATATGCGGCAAAAGCTATCCCCATACCCACATAGGGGGCAGTAGGGTGGGGTCAGACAAACGAAGACACCCTCTAAAGTATAGCAGACTCCTTTTTGAAAAAATTAGTAGCCCTTCCTAGAAGGTGTTCAAACATTAGCTGTCAATATGAGCTGGATGTCCCCTTATATATTTGATCAGGTACGTTGAGCACTGATCCTTTTATGGGATTCAGTATGGAGAAGGGAAACCGTTAAATTCACCCAACACATTATTAGGGATTGCCTAACTCTTGATCATGTACACAAGGTCCCCTGGATCCATTATGACAAAAGTACTCTCACTTCTTTGGGTGTTCAATCCTTGTTTAAGAATCCAGCCAATTGCCTGACTACCTCTAAAATGTCTAGTAAAAGTCTGTTCTTAACCAAAATGGCTAGAGAAAGATTTAAAAGTAATTACAATAAATTTATGGCGCTAACTTACTTGAAGGCACCCTCTATCTCTGATGGGTCAAATTCATATCTGACGTTAGGGACAAACCCTCATCACCAACTTGTTTTAGTAAGGTTTTGCTTAAACCTAATTACATGTATGCTGAGTGACCCTGCAGGAATTTTCTCCCCTCAAGGCTTACCGCCTTGTCCGTGTGATGGAGTGTTTCCCCAAACAAATCTAAACATCCTCTTCTTTTGTAAATGTTATGCGGTGCATTGCAAACGTTTCATCCTCCCCCTTATGCGCAAATACCGGATCATTTTGTTTGCTACTGAGTAGCATCCTATCTTTGCCTCTCATTAATGTCCTGGAGATTGCACCTGTAGATAAGAATAATGGAACGTACGCTGTTTACGACAATTATAATTTTATGGATTTTACCATGTTTGTATCTTTTTAAGATATTTATATCTCATATGTATGTTCAGTAACAGGTGGAAAAAGGCGCAATGCCAAAAGGCGTCCTGTTTGCTGTTTTCATACAGTAAATAAATCCATATTGCTTCAACCACAGAGTGAGGTCTATTCTTTTACAAGAAGTGAAGGAAGCTATATATATATATATATATATGTATATATATATATATATATATATATATATATATATATATATATATATATATATATATATATATATATATATATATATATTGCTGCTCAACTCTCTTCCCAATGTAGACCTCCGTCTGGAAAGAAAGCACACACAGGGGATGGTCACTGTTATTTTAATCACAGCAAACTTTGCACAAAGAAAAACAGACGCGTTTCGGAAAAGACCTTTCTCTATGTCTACCGAAGCGCCACATAGTCCAAGTATTTAAACATTTAAACCCCAACATAGAGACAAAAAAGGGACTACTCCACAACTGCAGCATCCCAACTTGATCAGATAAATCTGCGCCATCTTGGGATGAGAAAATAGCACACCATCCAAATGAATATCAGTAAATACGCACGATGAATGTGGAAATAAATCACGTCTTCTGATGAGCCCACCAATATATATATATACTACTACAAATCCATAAAAACCGAAATCAATTGGACTGAATGCAACCCCCAAATTGATATATACATATATGTGCAAAGGAACAAGGCAAAATCGCATCTGTTTTTCATTTGAATAAACGAACAGTAACCAGCCCCTGTGAGTGCTTTCTTTCCAGACGGAGGTCTACATTGGGAGGAGAGTTGAGCAGCAATTGTTATGCTGGAGCACCCCCGCATGTAGGAGCACCCGCCTGTGAGTGCACCACGTTATTGGTGCTGTGGAGCTAACATATATATATATTGTTAGAACTGGGGGTCTCTAGTTGGCAGAGGTAGGTACCACTGTCCAAATAGGGACCCTTGCTTCTAGTCAGGGTAAGGGGGAAACCCTCTGAGATAACCCCTGCTCACCCTCTAGCTAGCTTGGCATGAGCAGTCAAGGCTAATCAGAAGGCAATGTTTAAAGTATTTGTACCAACACTCACAGTAACACAGTGAAAACACCACAAACTGACTCCACAACAGTTTAGAAAAATAAAGGTATTTAATCTTAACTATACAAGACCAAAACGACAAAAATCCAACATACACAGTTTAAGAATATGGTTGCGATAAAGTTCTTTAGGTTGCGATAAAATAATCCACAGTTGTGTGAAAAGTTCACAGTTGCGACACGTTTAGCTCACAGTACCTTTAGTTGCAACAAAGTTCCAAAAGCAGGAAAACAAGCGATGCATTGCTCCTGAGACCTTGGGGAGGCGATGCAACAACCCCGCTGCGACAGCGGGCGTGTTGTGACGAATCCGGTCTGTATGGGGAGGAAAACCACTTGTATGGATTCCGGTGCGTAGGTTCCGTAGGAAGGTTGTTCTCGCAAAGGTACGATGCGACGATTTCGTAGGGGCTGCGACGATATCCGGGGTGACGATGCGTGATCCAGCGGCAATCTCTCTCTTGCAGCTCCTCGATGCGATGGCTCTGCGACGATGTTCGCAGTGACGTGATGCGGTCCCCAAGCAAGCGCTGCAGCGATCTCACCCAGGAATAACGGGCTCTGCGACGACACTCATAGCGATGTTATTCTTCCTGCACCGGTCTGGTGCATCCCGCAAATGAAGGATGCAGCAGCTTTGGCAGCGGCAATAGGCACTGCGACGATCTCGGCCTTCGTAGCGGCAGGCATTTCCTCGCATTGTCGGGGATGCGCTCCGCAGCGAGCGATGCAATAACTTTTCTGTAGCAAAGTCTTTAAAGCGTGTTTCCAGCTTCCCAACACAGGTACAAAGTTCCAGAGGTACCACTCATGGGCCAGGCACTCCAGGAAGGACAGAACTCTCTCAGTAGAGCTTAGAGGAAGCTGGGGGTGAAGCCCTTTTGTTCCTAGGACTTCAAAACAGGGAGCCAGCTCTTCTCAGGCCCTTGGAGATTGCTTCAAGCAAGGGGACACAGCACAAAGCAAAGTCCTTCCCCTCTCCTTGGCAGCAAAGCAACAGCAGGGCAGTCCAGCAGAGCGACAGCTGGACAATCTTCCTTCTTCAGTTTCAGCTTTCTCCTTGGCAGAGGTTCCTTCTTGATTCCAGGATGATCTAATTTTCTGTAGTCAGGGGTCCCATACTTATACCCCTAAAAGTCTTTGGTCCCTTTGTGCAGGAGGGCTCTGAGCCCGGTCTGAACCAGTTCTGGGTGTTTCTTGAGCACTTTGTTTTCCTTGCTTCTCCTTTCCTTTCAGAGTGGGGGGCAGGGTCATCAGCCGCCCACCAGGTGGTTGAGCCAGCATTGTGGAAGGCAGGCACAGCCCTATTCAGGCCCAGGTGCTATCTCCTCCCACCACTCAAGTAGCAAATTCAGTAGTTCAGCCTTGGGCTGACTCAGCCAGCCTCCTGGGGAATCCCCAGCCCCTGTCACTCTCAAACCAGAGAGTCAATACACAAACAGGCCAAGGCACACAGAAAGGGCAGACAAGAGAACAGCAACTTTCTAAAAGTGCTGTTCTCAAACACAGGATTTAAAAACAACCTTTCCTAAAAGGTGTTTTATTAAATTCTGAGTTCAGGGATACTAGACTTTTATGTCCTATCTTGTTCCTATGGGAAGATATGCTGGTAGCCACTGTAGCCAGCATCCCCATGATAGCCTATGGAGCAAGATAGCCTTGCAGCAGTGAAAAGCGAAAATGGTTGTAATTCACTACCAGAGCATGTCACCTGCACAAGTACATGCTCTACCTTTCACATACACTGCACCCTGCCCAAGGGGGTTCCTTGGGCCTTCCATAGGGGGGACCAATGTGCACAAAAAGGGAAGGGTTAGGCCTGGTCAGTGGGGAAACTGACCAGGAGGACATGGCAGCTCACAAACTGCACACAGGCACTGCGGTGGCAGGCCTGAGACACCATTTTGGGGCTACTCCTGTGGGTGGCACAATCAGTGCTGCAGGCCCACTAGTAGTATTTGTCATCACCGGCCCTGGCACACCCAGTGCACTTTACTAGGGACTTCTTGGTGATACAAATATGCCAATCTTGTATATCCAATCATAATGACAATTTACACAGGGAGCACTTACACTCTGACACTGATCAGCAGTGGCAGAGTCCCCAAAGCATCTGAACCAGCAAAAACGAAATCCAGCACAGCAGCATCTAAACCAGGAAAAACAAAATCCAGCACAGCATCAAAAATACAGGAGGTAGAGGCCAAAAAGACTGGGGAAACCCCACCAAAGATGCCAGGTCTAACATATACATATATATATATATATGATATAAGTTGTAGTGAGCATTCCCCTACTGCCTCTTTAACGGTCCTGAGTTACATTTGGTACATTTCTTTCGACTAATATAATTAATGTAACTCAGAATTATGTTTTTTTCATGTGAAAGTATATCTGAGGAACAGAAGCGCCTGGGGGATCCCCTATTTAGGTCTTTTAACCCTGTTACATATTTTGTTTTTAAGCAATGGTACTTTAAGGAATGGATGATCAATATTGTATTGTATTTTTAAGAGTTGACCCTATTCTTATGGATTATGTAATCATGTTCTGAAATTTTGGTAAATTATGTCTTATATTTCACTGTTCTGTTATGATCTATGTTTTATGTAGATCGAATAAAGTGATTGAATGATAGATTCAACTAGTGCTCATGGTCAATGTATCTTACAAACTCAATTTCTTTTGCATCCCCCTTTTTTTTTGTATTCTCATCTTTACTTCAATGTTTTTCTTCCCAGTGTTCAGGATTACATTTTTTATGTGATGCTTCCATGCACTTTTCTATTCTCCCTTTTCTCTCTTTTGTTTCTGTCTTTTTCCTTACATGCGGTACCACTAGGTACCATATTTTTCCACCAGCCTTCTTCATTTTTATTTAATTTATACCCCTGCCTCTTTTTGATTTTCCTATTCTATTTTCCGTTGTTTCCCCTTTGGGAGTGAACAAAAAATGTATTTGTACTCCCCCCCTCCTGTTTTCCCTGTTTTAATTTTCCCACCTTTATGTACCAATCTTTCTTAAACATTTTTGCCCCCCCCCTCACTTTCAAAGACAGTTTTTTCAATGCTGAGATAATATCTAGATGTTAATATATCCCAGGTTATGGCATTCTACTAATAAGATGTTATATTGATTCAGAGTCAAGAATATTAAACGTACAGTAGCATGCCCTTTTCGTAGAACACCTGTTCTCAACTATGTTCCCTATTCAGTAAATGCTGCTGTGTCCTCCACATCAGATGGGAAAATGTGTATGCATGCGTTTTCATCTAATTGAAATCATTTGCAAGAATGGCATTTGGTTTCAATGTGTATTTGTTGAGAGGGCCTTTAAGCTATGACTGATGTTTTACACAATGAGAGGTTCTAATCAAGAGTTAGGCAAATTCCAGTCCTACACTCCCTCAGTTGGTCTATAAGAATGGAAGAGATAACGAGGTGGTCCGAGCTCTGTAGAACTTGGTGATGTCCATGATAAGGTGTGTTATTAGTGTTTGCAAATTACATTGTACTCATTTCCAAAAGAATATAATGAGAAGAAACACTATGGTATCTCTCCTTGCTTTCAGATGTGAACCAAATAAAGCACTGGACTAACTGAGAATAGGCAAGAAGAGAGTGGAATTTTAATATGAAATTACATTTCTGGTCGAATTATGTTACTCACGATACATTGCACTTCGTCTGGGCCCCTTTTACTAGTATCATTAGGCGAGGGCTGAAAACTTTGTCCAATGGACTGTGGGTCGTAAGCAAATCGAGATATTGTGTAATCATAATTTAGCAAAATAGCTTCTCGAAAATTTCTTAGAAGTCACAAAAGCAACGAGCGAAGGGTCCCTTTGTGAGTCGTAGAGGCCTTCAGGTGACAGCAGGCCACCGTTCCATCACTGGTTTTAGTAATATGCTGACAATGCTTTCTCTGTCCATTGGTGGGACAAGGACATTCACTTAAAAAATGGCATGATGTAAAGGGTATTGGGAAGAGCTATTTCTCATGGATAGTTTCTACTTTGTCATTTGTTGTCACCTTCTTTCAGGGGTTTATATAATCAATACTTTGCGACAAGGCAGAAGGCGCACATTTCGTGTCCCCTTTTCAGGTCTATTCGTAAGGAATGACAAGTTTGAAACTGAAAGGTGCAAAGACTTTTGCAAATCGTAATATTGATTCAATACATTTTGATACAGCTTTTTGTGCCTTTAATTTAGCAAATCATAGGCTTTATCACTGTAAATACGTTTTGTATATGTGGCCTCAATTTTAGTCAGACCCTAAAACACCCATGTAAATCCACAAACTTTCTGTAATTTCATTTTCCATAAACAGAAAAGCATTTACTGTGAGCAAATTTTAAATTTGCAAGTAAAAGGGAGTGCATAGAATTCGCTAAGGTCCCTGCCCCATCCAAATGAGATTCGTCCAGTGCACATGTGCTGCCAGTATTACGAAAGGGCATTGTGCCCTCTTCTGTGGCGCCAGGACTCCAATCACAGACGGCACCCACTGTAAACATATTCCTCAAACGCTACGTGTGTGTAATGGAATTTATATAGCACAAACGTAGCTGGGGAATATGAGAAGTGAGTGATAAAGATGGTGTACATACTTCTGGCTCTTTTCCTAGAAACAGGAATTGGAGTTATTTTTGTAAGAAAAGTGAAACCTAGGCAATCGCTCTCAATTTAATGTTAAATCACCTGAAAGATTTACTCACATTTTATTGGATAAAGTTGGCATACACATTATCTAATGAATGTCGTTATATATTTGCAAAGCATCAAAACAAGGTAAAGATATGGAATAATGTTGAAATGTGATTAGACTGTGTAACAAGTCAAGACTGTGGCTCTAAGGAGCTTGAGAATTTTAGCATGCATATTACAAAATGCTGACATCTGTGCAGAGACTTACTCAAACGACCTGGGTGTTTAGATGGGGTGTAGGAATGAATACCAATTTGCACCTCCAGCTTGAAATCAATAGTGCTTCAAGCAGTTTCCCTATTTACATTCCATTGTGTAACAGAAAAAACTGTTCATTTTCAACTGTACTAGATACCTTGTAGAAAAAGATACTCTAATGCTGTTATGCGGATTCAATTTGCCTACATATTTACCAAATTGTAAAACAAGCTTTGCTTTAGTGGATTTACAGCCGCTACTCATAGTTATAAGACAGGGGTATAGATAAAGCCGAGAGGTAACATTTTTGAGAAGGTATAGAATTGTAGGAAGTTATTTATTTATTTCTGACTTTGTTTTATTTGCTGAAATGCAATCGAGCACAAATCACACAGGAAAAATCTATGCCAAAAAGTTAATACCCTCCTGAAGTATAAATGGATATATTTTTATTAGTAGTATTTCTGAAAAACACCACGTGTCATTGGGATTCATTTATTTTGACTGCCATGACTCTAGTGAGACATGGCCCCGTCCCGTACTCAGCAACAATGGTAAATAGTATATTAGAATCTACACATCTGCATATGCACAGACACAAACACACACGCAACATGAAACTGAAAATAAATGTGGCCCAATAACACATTGTGAGAAATTGGGTCGTTGGTTGTGGGGGATGAAATCCTACTCAAGCAACAGCTACAATCCTTGTCAGGGTAAACTAAAAAAGTCCAGGAATTAACTTGTGCTTAACCATGTGGTAGCTTGACACAGCAGCAGTCAGGCTTAACTCAGAAGCAATGTATAAAGTATTTATTCAACTCTTAACAGTAATAAGGTGAAACACAAATAAAATACCACACCAATTAAAATAATTGAGTAAAATTAAATTATTTGACACCAAACCGATAATAATCCAATTAATACAACAGACATATGCACTTTTATAGCCCTGGGTAGAAACAATTCCCAAAAGAACACAGGGCCAACTTTGATTATCTGGTTGTGCTGGACGGGGTCAAAGTCACAAGTTCAGGCCCACCGTGATAAAGCACGGGCTGGATACAAAGACCAGGTTATACCTGCTGAGGATTTTACCTGTGTCCCATCTGTGCTGCGTTCCGCTGTGCAGTGGTGATTCAGAGGAGCAATGCGAGATCCATGTCGAGTTGTGTCATGCTGGGCAGGCAGAGTAACTTTATCCACACTTCCAAAGGTCCAGGACTGGGAAGTGCTGCTTGGTGGGTTAGGAACCCCAGGAGGCAGAGTTCTGGTGCTGTGTTCAAGGGTGTGGAAGCCCTTGAAGTTACTCTGAATTTCCTGGGTTTGAGGTGCAGGTGCAGTCCTTCTTCCTTAGGCAGCAGGGCAGCAGAGCAGTCATTATTGTGGGCAGAACAGCAGTGGTTTTCAGAAAAGAGCAAGAATTTTAAGGATCATTCAGAAAATATTTTTTATTTTTTATTTTAGTTGTACTCTTTCTTGTAGCAGGGCTTCAGCACAGAAGTTATCTGGAGGGATGGTTCTTCAGCTCCAATATTTATACCTGGTGCCAGCTTTGAAGTTAGAGAAGTGTCTGGAGTTTCCCATACAGAAGTGTATGGAATTTCCTGCCTCCCTGCCCTGCTCCCAGTCTGTCTGGGGCCCCAATAGGCTAGAGTGAAGTCCTTTGTGCGTGAGCTGATCAATTGCGTTTAAAAGTGCAAGGGTGGTAGGTGACAGCTTCATATCCCTATCAAGTCTGAGAGGCCCATCCTGCAAACACCCAGACAATCTCAAATGTGATGCTGTCGGGGAGGAATACTTAAAGGCCAACTGTTAACTACACAAAGACATGGGACCCGGGAAGAGGGTGCAACCAAGTGTGACAAAGGCCAAGATTACAGGCAAAACGTGTTTTTTTGGACAAGTACTGCCAGTGAACAAATGGAAATGTCCGTTTTGAATCAAGTGCAGACTTTCTCTTTATTTATTTATTTATATATATATATATCCACACACACTGCATAAAAAGCTGCTCCAAAGCGTCTCTTCAAGCAATCAGGCATGGACCCATTTCTTGGTGCTGAATCACAAGTTTTATTTGTCGGCCATTACGCGTTTCACCACCCACGGTGGCTTGATCACATGACAACGCTAAACAGTAGTCAGACCTATTATGAAGCTGCACCTTAACACGTGATTGCTTACGTGGTGTAACAGAAAACATTTGATTCTGGCAATAAGGCTAAATACAACGAAAAAACAGACTTTCAAAGTGGTATTTCTCCGGTCCTGAGTTAAAAGGGCACAGTAAATACATTTTAGGGAAATGAAAAAACCCACATCGTAATATTTCCGATGGTTTTCAAAAAGAAAGATAATATCAAATATACATTTCTTTCTTTTTTTCCCTCTAACATTATAAATATTAAACATAGAAAAATATAAATACATATATATAAATATACACATTTTCACATTTTCTCTATATATAAAAATACAAAATTTACTTTAAAACATGTAAAAAATCATTAGATTTATAAAAATGTTTTGTATCAGGTCCCATAATTCTATTGGATAAATGGCATCAATGCCAAGTATTCTTCTCGGATCCTTCAAGTCTGCTATTTGATAATTAGTTCTAAAAGAACAAGATGCCCAAATCATTGCATAAATGCGAATTATATTTCAAAGTGCCACAGTGAATCAAAAATACTAAGTGTTTAAATTTTGTCAATATTTAATGGAGAACACCCTAAAAAAATGTACAAGTATATAGTGTGCAAAAAAGTGCATAAGGTGAGAAATTTAAAAAACCAAAATGATCATTGGTTAAAGAGAAATCTTAGCAGCTTTTTCTCGTGGAACTGAATATTTACAATGATATTTATATGTTTCATTTCTATATATTTAAACCTGAGGTAGCCTCACAAAAAATGAAGGTAAAATCAGAGATGGATTAGCGAGGCAGGCCATACTGGTGATGAAAACAAGGGATGCAGATATAGGGTTACAGACAAGTGTATAAGTCTTCTGTGTTATTTAAACCTCCAGGAGCCTTGCTATTAAAATTGAGGATGTAGCAGGTCTCCAACTTCCGAAAAGAATTATCCCTGTCACCACCTTTCTTGGTTTTTGGAATAGTATCTATGACATAATATGTGAGGTCTTTAAGATTATTATTGTGTACCTCACAAAAGTGTCTGGCGACTGGATAAGTTGGGTCCTGATTACTGATTGCCCAGATGTGTTGCAGAATTCTTTTACTGGCGGGTAATTTGGTGCTGCCTACATATGATAAGGGAAAGTACATTCCAAAATATAGATTGCATATTCGGTTTTCCAGTGAAGAGGTTTATTGATTTTTATCTCCTTTTCACTAAATGCAGTACAATAGCTGGTCTTGTTAATGCCATGTTGGCAAGCTTGGCAAGATCTGCATTTGGTAAATCCGTTGGGAGCCATCAACCAGTTAGTAGATGATGACGTTTCCGGGCTACCAGACACCAGAGCATTGTGCATAGAGGGTGATCTTTTAAAGGTGATGCTAGGTTTAATAGGCATCTCGGCACCTATTATTGGGTAATTTTTGACCAGGGCCCAGTTTTTGTTGATTATTTTAGAAATGTTTTTTTCTTGTGCACTGTAAGGAATTATTAATCTCACTGATTCAGTGCCGGCAGCCTCAGTCAGGACCTTGTTTTGAGTATTTTTTGGACTAAGAGGATCACCCCTATCTAATTCCTGAGATTTGTTTATGGCACTCTGGATGGTTTTGAGGGGATATCCTCTGGCCAGAAATCTATTTTTACATTGCGTTTGGGCTTCAGCTAGATCCGATTGGTTACTGCAGATTCTTTTAATTCGTAGCATCACCCCGTAGGGGATGCTGTGCACCAAATGTCCCGGATGAAAGCTGAAAAAATGTAAAAATTGAATTGCCCGCAGTCTCCTTTCTGTAAAGTTTGGTTTCCAATCTGCTTTCTGACTTGTAAACCTCTACATCTAAAAAGTTAATTTTAGAGCTGCTTATAGTTGAGGTGAAATGTAAATTGACATTATTTATATTGATGGTTTCAACAAAGTTCAATGCCTGTTCAATGGTCCCATCCCACACCAAAAATAGGTCCTCAATATACCTATAATATAGTTTTATATGGTCATCATACATCTTTTTGTGCGTGCCTTTAAGGACCAGCTCCTCCCATCAGCCCATAAACAAAAAGGCATAGCTGGGGGAGAAGCTGGCCCCCATTGCGACACCCCGCATTTGTTGGTAAAACATTTGAATAAATAGAAACATATTGTTGTTAAGACAAAAGTTAATCATGTCTAACAGCATAGTGTCATGCTTGGGGCAAACAGTTTTATTCTTGGTTAAAAAGTACTCCACGGCACGCAGACCGTCTTTGTGGTCAGTACACGTGCAAAATGAGGACACATCTAAAGTTAAAAAATAAAAACCCTGTTTCCACTCAAAGTCTCTGATTTTGTATAAAAAGTCACTGGTATCTCTTAAATATGAAGACAATCCCATCACCCACTCCTGCAGAAAAAAATCAATATACTTTGAAGCATTCTCCAATAGACTAAATCTAGCTGATATAATTGGCCTGCCCGGAGGTTTCAACACATTCTTATGGGCTTTGGGTATAAAGTAGATGTTAGGAATGGTTGGATGGTCGTTTCTTATGAACTGATATTCGTCCATGGATATAAGTCCAGCACTTTTCCAGGTAACCAACTTCATATTGAACACACTGGCAGTCTCCTTGATGGCTAGCGCATTGCTTAATCTGTAACAGGACCGGTCATTAAGTTGGGAAAGTGCTTCTGATATGTACTCTTGTTTAGACCATAACACCACATTTCCTACTTTGTCGGAATTCCTCACTATTACATTCTCGTTTTGTTGTAGTCTATTAATCAGACGGTAATATTGCCTGTTTCTACTAGAAATTTTCTTTTTGGAGTTACAGGTTCTGTAGTTGAGCTTTTTTATTTCTTCTCCTACGTGCTCACTGAAAACGTCAACACCGTCTCTTATAAGTATAGGAGTGAATTTCGATTTTTTCTTAAATGGAGTGGTTTTAATTTCAAAATTGGTGTTGGCCTGAGATTGACTGAGACAAATAGGGGACAAGGGATCATATTCCACATATGCATTTTCCTTGTGCAAATCCATCAAAGTGGTTAGTAGCGCTAGTTCTGAGTCAGATCTCGAAGTGGTATAAGAGGCCAAAGTTTCTTGTGTACTGGGAACAACTTTGTCCGTGGGTTTATTAGACATTTTTAAAGGGTGAAATTTACGTAGTTTTAATTTTCTAACAAATTGGTATATATCCATGCGTGTATTAGGATAATCAATGTTTGATTCATTGCAGAAAGATAAGCCCAATGCTAATATTTGAATTTCCGCTTTAGTTAAAACCACTTCAGGCAAATTGATAATAGTTCTTTCATTTGTATCACATTCCGTTATCGGCGACTCCACCAGCCTCTCCCGCGTTTCTTGTTTTTGCCTCCAGGAGTTGAGTCGTTTTTGGGCTTTACGTCTTTGTTGTCGTTTATAATTTCTCCTCTGCCTGCCGGTTTTTGCTGTAATTGTGGCCGGAGTGTTGCCCTTCGTTCTTTCACTGAAAAATCCATCTCTTCCGCGGGCGAAGGTACAATGCGTGACATGGCTGGTGTGGTTCCGTTGGCATCCCCCTCTACCTCACTCTCAATGGCTGAGCTGGCATCAGAATATGAAGAGTCCGTCAGTTGCCTGTTGCTCGAAGCATCCGTCGCTGATTTGTTTATCCCCGCAAACTTGGAAGATTTGATGGCATCGATTTTCGCGCAAAAGTAAAGATGCGTCCGCATTAGTAGTTAACACGATCCCGGTGGAACTTAAATGCCTTTCGCTCTTTAATTTTTTCTTCTTCTTTGCGTAAGCGAGCCATCATGTCTGTTTTCATTTTTGCAATCTCTTCCTCTGAGCCCAGGGGAGTTATTTCGTCTGTGAGTGCTTCAGTGCGCTTTTGTAATTCAATCCTGTCTATTTCAGTTTATTTTACAAGTATTTCAACCAGACATCTAGAGGAATCCAAGTTGCTTTGGGCCCATTCTTTCATCATTTCAGGGTTGGGCTGTTCATAGCTTGGTGCTGTTAAGTTTCGTAACCCTCTGGGGATTCTCCCCACATCCAGGTAACGTTGCAAAGACTTGTTTTCCCACCATTTGGCTTGTTCCCCGTGCATCAACTTCTCTAATGTCTTCATTTTGCTTTTTAAATCCTCGTTAGTTTTTACGGCTTGTGCCCCAGATGGTATTAATTGATTACTGATTAGGGCCACATAGTCAAAAAGTTCCAAAGCTGCTGCTTCTCGGTCTTTCAGCGTGTCAGCCGACATTTTAAATTACTTGGCAATAATTTGGGGGTTTATACAATAACCTTCCGTCTTCCGCGTTCCCCTGCACTCCAATCACCCTTCAATAGCCTTAGCAATCCTACCTTTCATGTCGTGCAAAAGTCACGAGCGTCCTCCGACACGAGTCTAGCTTTGCGAGTGTTCCAGGCAGTTCAATCCCGCCTGAAGGGGGTCTGGCTGTATAGAAAATCCTTCCGGATCACAAAGTTCCTCCTGCCAAAACAGGAAGTTGATAACCTCGTTTGACCCCCAATCTTTCCGATTGGGGGTCCGTGTAACACTGGTCAAAGCCTCGCCAGTCCAATATCCACACACACTGCTTAAAAGCTGCTCCAAAGCGTCTCTTCAAGCAAGCAGTCACGGACCCATTTCTTGGTGCTGAATCACAAGTTTTATTTGTCGGCCATTACGCGTTTCACCACCCACGGTGGCTTGATCACATGACTACGCTAAACAGTAGTCAGACCTATTATGAAGCTGCACCTTAACACATGATTGCTGACTTGGTGTAAACATAAAGAAAACATTTGATTCTGGCAATAAGGCTAAATACAACGAAAAAAACAGACTTTCAAAGTGGCATTTCTCCGGTCCTGAGTTAAAAGGGCACAGTAAATACATTTTAGGGAAATGAAAAAACCCACATCGTAATATTTCCGATGGTTTTCAAAAAGAAAGATAATATCAAATATACTTTTCTTTCTTTTATTCCCTCCAACATTATATATAAAAATACAAAATTTACTTTAAAACATGTAAAGAATCATTAGATTTATAAAAATATTTTGTTTCAGGTCTTATAATTCTATTGGATAAATAAATATATATATATATATATATATATATATATATATATATATATATATATATATATATATATATATATATATATATATATATATATATATACTAGATGGAAATTGATGACTTCCCACCCCCCTTATACTAGATACAACATGTAGGAAATTGGGATAATGGTTGAGAGAAGCTCACTCAAGCAACAACCACAATCCTTGTCAGGATGACCTACAAAAGCCACTAAAAACCTGTGCTTACCCCTCTGGTAGCTTCCCACAAACACAGTCAGGCTTAACTTAGAGACAACGTTTAACCCTTTCCATGATCATGACGAGCTCAGCTCGTCATGAGGCACAGTGGAGCTGTGCTGATGACGAGCTGAGCTCGTCATGAATCATGTACTAAAGCATTTTCCAGCACAGGAGGGGAAAATGCACAGCAGCGATGTGGTTAAAGTATGTATGCAGCACACAACAGTAATAAAGGGAAAACACAGCACACATCAATGTTACCAGAACAGTAAAAATCCAATCAGTAGAACTGGAGATTTTCAATTGAGCTTTTAATGGAAATAGTGGCTAAAAGCACAAAACTCCACTCGTAGTTATTTGGTTGCGTTAGACTGGAGGTAAGTCACAAATTCATGCCGACTACGATGGAGTGTAGGCCGGATACAGGGACATGGTTAATCATGCTGAAAAGTTACCATCAAAGTTCATTGCAAAGAGTTCCATTCGCATATTAGGAGGCAGCAAGGAGCAGGCCGAGCATCGGGAACTGTTGTGACCGTGGCTCAAATTGCAGGTTGGGCATAGCGCATGATCGTCACTATGCTGAGAAGGACTGGCTGGGTGTCATGGAAGGTCATTGCTGTATTTTTGTGTTGGCTGTTGTTGTGGATTGACTTTGCTGTAGTGCAAAGCGCAGGACTCACGTTGCCCGTTGTTAAAGGTGGCAGAATCTTGGCACAAATGGGTCCGTTCAATGTCTCAAGAAAGTCAGATTTCCGGATTTTCACCTTTTCTTCTTTAGGAAGAGTACACTCTAATGACAGCCAAGGGTCCAGGACTTGGGAAGGCACCTCTTGGGGATCAGAGGTTCACTTCAGCTTAGGCCAGCAGGACTCAGACAGGACCAGTTGCAGCAGGAGCAGGGAGGCATCTAAAGGTTGTTGTGTCCCTGCAACTTGCAGAGGAGGTCAGACAACTGATCCATGGAATCACTCTGGTTAACCTGAGAAGAAGGCAAGCAGATCTAATCTTCCTTCTTTGACAGCAAGTCAGTCGTTCAAGCAGAGGGCAGTCCTCAGGCAGCAGTCTTCTGTAACTTCCACAAGTCTAGGAGTGTTGCACACAGTGGCTCTGGAGGTCCAATATTTGTACCTGGTGCCAGCCTTTGTGTGTAGGCAACTCCCTGTCCTACACTCACATCTGGTTCTGGAAAGTTCTTCCCCTTTTCCTATCAATGCTTCAAACTGTCTGGGTGTGACAAAAAATGCATGGCATTCCTGGTGCCAGCTTCCTTTTGTGTGTGCTGGAGGCAAAGTACTTAGAAGTGTAAGTGGGGCTGGGTCAATTCTCTCCCAAGTCCTTCTGCCAGGATATCCCTTCCAGTCCACACCCAATCCCAATAGTTCTACTGTTTGGAACCAATACACAGACCCTAAACGCAGAGCCAATTCACTGTCATGTGACCCAGGAAACTAGCAGAAGGCACAAATGGTTTAGACAAGAAAATACCAACGTCTAAAAGTAGCAATTTTATATTTGTAACTCAAACTCTAAATTCACACCCATTAAAGAGGATTTCAAATTTCAATGCATTTGCAGACAGTATATCTCTATTAGCTCCCTGTCCAAAGTTAACACATATAAAGTGTAATAAGAAAGCCCAGTGTTCGTCAATAAGAGAGATAGGACTCACAAGAGCGAAAAACAACTTTAGGAGACCTTCACTGCCAGGACATGTAAAATGTAAGTACAGATGTCCCACTTTTTAAAGAAAATGCACCCTGCCTTGTGAGCCTTTAAAGCCTAAACTATGCTGACTTATGCTGACAAGTGAGTATCTGTTCTTTAAATCAGTTCAACCCTTGACTTACAAAGGGAGCTCCACACCTTGTTCATCTTCAGGTTGACTCGATCTTTGCTTCTGTTTTAGAATGGAGCACAAGTCAATATCACATTTTAACACCACTTATTATGTTGAATTTTATGACCTGTATTTATAGTTTTCAGTTTAATAATTTGGTTTGTAATCCCTTTATTCGGATTAGACAATTTGATAAATCTGTTTAAAGAATATCACACAAAATAAAGATTAGCAACAATCAGGACATATTACAGCCTGTTCCATAAAGGAAAGCTACTTAAGTCCTTATTCTACTCCACTAGATCCTAACCTACCAGAACCCACAAAGAGTCCTTTTCAGAAAAGAGCAATTTTAAGGATCATTCAGAATAGAATTTAGAGTTTAGTTGCAGTTCTGGAAACTTGTCCGAATCTGCTCGCTCGATTAGAAGTTAATCAGAGCAATAGCTTTATTCTTAAAGGAATTTAGAAAACACCATCAGCAGTAGCTCACAGTGTAAAAGGCAAAAGCCAGGAAAAGGATATTCACAGAGGAATTAGTCCGGACCAGTGTGGAAAGCATAAGGCCATCAGCGCGTGCTATAGGGAAAGGGTAGTGGAAGAACTCTGAAGACTCCTAATTGGGAACAGGTATATTAAACACAAAAAACTTTTGTATCCATCTTCTTTGGTGTAAGCTCATTTTAGTCCAATGGTTAAAGGATTGTCGATGGTCTTCTACAGCCTTCTTAATTCCCACGCTAAAATAAGAAGGCAAAACATTATCTGCAAGCAGTCTACTAAGTTGCAAATGTTCATGCACATTAGTTTCACATCGAGTTCCCACAACAACCCTGCAGCTTACTCTATTACCTATTCAGAACACCACTGCATGCCAATTAACTAGTCTAAAGCAGAATCATTCTAGTTATAACGTATACGGAATTATATCATGAGTTTCATATTTTCCTACATACACTATTGTTTTAATGTACTGTTGGTATTTATCATTATGAATAATTGAAAGTTAAAATCTAACCAAATACAATGATTACCTGTAGCACAGGAAGGAAAGGAAACATTTATTAAAGCCAGCACATTCTACAATATGACACGTCTAATGAAGTTATCGTGAATTATTTATTTAATACTGCACCGTGCAACATCGGGCTAAAAACAATGCATATTTCTTTAAGAAAAGTGGAAATGAAGGCAAAGCCGAAAATTGAGAAATAAAGGAGGCCTTTGTTAGATTGACAATATAAATACGATAGAAATAGATGCGAACAACAACAAAATTATGCTGCACGTTAATGTGCATGCACATTTTCCATTTTAGTCCATTTCTTTAGGCATTCTTTGTGTTAATATTTTCACAGGCTAATTATACATTTTAAGCTAATTTTACTTGCTTCATCATTTATATGTATTTAAAATGAAGGTTTAGTCCTGGTGAAAGGTTTATTTTGCTAACTCGAAATACCAGTTGAAAACAGCACTGCAGACTGCAGTGGCAGGCTTAAGACATGATTTTAAAAGCCTACTTTAGTGGGTGATTCAGAAAAGGGGGTGGTGATGAACAGAGTGTCTGAATTAAGCAGACCACTCTTACCCAGTCCATGGATCAGGGCTTGATCCATCACCGTTTTTTAGCTCACTGCACCATCCCAGCTCAGAACTTGGCTATATGCAAATTAGTCTGACCCTGGCCCAGTGCATCATGGGAGCAGGGCAGACCAAACTACTAAGCCAATTCTTATACTGGGAAGGAAACAAGCTACCGGGGACCATTTTCTGGCATTTCAGCCGTCTTCGGCCCGGCTTGCTTGAATCCTGATGGTGCAATGAGCTAGGGACTCACATCTGAGTATACCCTTCCACGCTTATGGTGGACAAAAATGATTCAGAAAAGGGGGTGGTGATGAACAGAGTGTCTGAATTAAGCAGACCACTCTTATCCAGTCCAAGGATCAGGGCTTGATCCATCACCGTTTGGACGGTGCAGTGAGATAAATAACGGTGATGGATCAAGCCCTGATCTTTGGACTGGGTAAGAGTGGTCTGCTTAATTCAGACACTCTGTTCATCACCACCCCCTTTTCTGAATCGTTTTTGGCCACTATAGGTGTGGCAGGGTATACTCAGACATGAGTCCCTTTCTCACTGCACCATCAGGATTCAAGCAAGCCGGGCCGAAGACGGCTGAAATGCCAGAAACCGGTCCCCGGTAGCTTGTCTCCTTTCTGGTGAAGAATTGGCTTGGTAGTTTAGTCTGCCCTGTTCCCATGATGCACTGGGCCAGGGACAGACTGATTTGCATATAGCCAGGTTCTGAGCTGGGATGGTGCAGTGAGATAAATAACGGTGATGGATCAAGCCCTGATCTTTGGACTGGGTAAGAGTGGTCTGCTTAATTCAGACACTCTGTTCATCACCACCCCCTTTTCTGAATCGTACTTTAGTGGGTGGCACAATGAGCGCGGTTGCCCCTACAAACCTTTTGTTTACAGCCCCTGGGGGACCTGTAGTATCATTTATAGGGGGCTATATTCAAACAAAAATGGATTCAGCCACAGAAAGCAAAACATCTGGAGATGATCCTGAAAAAGGCCATGTTCAACAAACCATCATAATATAAGTGGGTATCATTATTAATAAGGAAGGCTCACTGCTGTGTCAGGGTCTCATCACATCAGTAAAAACAGTCACAATTGTTTGTTCACCATTGCAACACAATTGAAATCAATGGGGACAGTACCAATACACATTACCTGTTATAATGTTCCATTGAATTCAATGGGTGTGGGACTACAATTCAGAAGCGTTTATTTGAATGTAACCTCTTGCTTGCATTGTCAATTACCAATTGTGCCAATAAAACATTGACTAACATGTGTCATAAAGGCTTTTGTTCACTTTTATTAGACTGCTACTGCAGGTACAAGACCAATGATTAGATGTCCCTGCCCTCCCAACTGCACATGCTGAGGCATATTTTCAGGAAGAACTTTTAAAAAAAAGCAAAACCACTCCTTAGGTCAGGGTTTTCATTCCCTAGAAGATTTAGTAACAGTATTTGTGAGAGCATCTCTAGGGGTGCTGTATTCCCTGCAGGCTTCAAGCAGTCATTAGTAGGCATTGGTTGTGCCCTCTATGAATTGTGGGGCACCACATAAAGACAAAATGCAAATCTGAATTGGCACATGGAAGCTATGGGCCAATCCCCTGCCCTGAGGTGTACATACTAAATGAGAGGCACTCTTTTGGTGAGTACAGAGCCTCACACAGCACTCTTCCTTTCTTTTTATCTTATTTTTGTGTATCCCTGTCCCACTCAGCTCCCATGCAGCACTCCCTACACCAGCTCCCAGTGGCCCCACACACGTATGTAAGTGGAGGAGGCAGCACATCCTTTGTTTTGCTTCCCCACTGTGGGAAGTTTATTTTCCAGTCCGGACCACGAGGTAAACTTTGCTTTTCCACTGCCCTCAAAGAGTGCAGGTGGGGGGGGGCAAGAGGATAACAACCCCCACCCTCACAAAGGCATGTGGGTGAACATTGCACCCAACATTTGCCTTTGTCCTGGGGTATCTCTGTGGGAAAACCTGCGCCCCTGGCCCACTGCTATTATGTACAAAAATGATTTTGCTCCAACCCCTGGACCTGGCCCACTTTGGGGGTATTTATAGAACACTGCTATGAGGTGCCGTACACTTCTGTTTCTTTCCATTTTTCTCCAGGGGCACTGGATTACACAGGCCTATTTCTCCTGCCTCATTGAGCAACTTGGGTGAACTTGGGCTCATTTGGCTCATTACGGATAGCCTATTTACTGGGGATCTTTTTGTCAGGCCTGCTGGCCTCTAAAAGGGTGCCTTTCATGGGGAGAATTATTTCACTTCTCGCTGCCCCCGACCTATTCTCTGCCTGGCTCCTGGTGGTCTCGTCTGCTTTTTCTGAGGGGGAGGGGGCACCTTCAACAGCTCCTCCATAGCTAGTAATCAGAATACCATCCCTTCCACACTCACCAGGAGCCTTCTTGCTCCATGAATGGCACCTTTGTGTCATTGGGGTCAAGGGCCACTCTTGGGGAACCATCCAGCGTTCCCCAGAAGGCCCATTCCCTCAAGTGTCTCTCAGGGGGCCAAGGAGGGCCACAGCCACTGGCCCTAGACACCTGTCCTTGTCCTGGGTGTCAGCTAGAGTCAAAGTCCTGAAGGGTATCATTGCAGGGCATCAGGGGCCTTCTTGTTCCAGCTGGGTATCCTATTGACATCAACTCTCCCATGTCCACTATCTTCTTATCTGGCATTCCTTTGTGAAGATGTTTTAAGTGGGAGTGGAATATTCAAAAGCTACATGCCCTTGGTCGATTGTAGAATGTTAGATTATAACCCCAAATGTGTCCCAAGCCTCCTGCATAGCATTCCGGCTGGGACAGTCCAATATGGTGACTTAAAGTTATCTATGGAAAGAGCTTTTCTGAGAGCCTCGGCTATGCCCTTAGCTGACAGAGCTGCTGGATCCCTTAAAGCCAAAGTTTCAAAGGCAAACACCTCCTGTGTTTCACTCCTGAGGTCCGGCCCTCCTTTATTTATTTCTGTTGGCCTAGGTTATCCCAGCCTGGGTGCTGTGTGACAAGCTATTTAACAGATGCAGAATTCCTCCCCACCCCTTCTTTTCCCAGAAATTGTAATTACTATATTATGTGGTGTTGCCTTTAATCCTCCTGCTGGGGAGCAGAGGAAATAACTTGGCCAAGTAGGGGAGACAAAGGCCTGGAATCTGACTATTAGCTGAGCCAGGTAAATATGACAATTCTTAAAGGGTCATAAGGAGTGCAGTTATGATAAAGATGCATTGTTACATACCTTGCTGGACCATGTAGGAATAAATAGAAAGAAACTGTACTTTAGGGCAGGTTTCACCTATAATGTGCAATTCAGTGTAAGGAACAAATTCCTTTAGTAGGAACAGCCGACCAACACAATGAATGCCCACTAACATTATAAAGCATAGCCAGGACAGTACCAATCCTTAAAGAGTCCCTTCTGTTCCAGTCTACAAATGAATGTATACCAGGATGTGAATGACAGTTGTCTCACATGTTCAGCCTGCACATGTGCACTAATGTGTGTACTCACAAGTTCACGTGGTGTTTGGACAAAATATCATGTGGAGAAAATATTGTGGCAAGAATATTGAGGACAAGAATATCGTGAAAGTAAGTCTCTATGGGAAAGCGAAGTGTTACTATATTTAAATCCATATATATGTACCTTGACAATATATATATATATATATATCTTCAAGGTACTTCAATGTGGAGTTAACAATAGTAAATCTATATTTGCCTGTTAACACTTACCTTTTCAATATTTTGATTAGCAATATTTTTGACACAATATTCTGTCTGTGATCAACTGACATATAACCAGCCCAGGTCCTCTGACCCGAGCTGTGCAGTAGAGGCCTTATCTTATAAGGTCAACACTAGAGGGCAGCACTTTCAGTCCATTATCCATGAATTTAGTGTGAGTGAGACTTAGGTAGTTGATAAACTGGGTAGGTAAATGCAAAAAATCCTATGGGACCAAACAGGCAGAATCCATTTGCTACACATAACATAATCCCTTTGCACAGAGATACAAATCTAGTATGCACAGGCCTTGTTAGAACCCAAAGTTAAAGTAAACATATGCTTTGCTAATAAGACCTTAACATATATTTTAACAAATCTCAGAAATTCAGTGTCAGAAATTGGATTATTATTAGGAGTGGATACTGACTACCTCAAAGAATAATCACAACTCTTGTCAGGGTGAACCCTCAAAGTCTGAAAATTAACCTGAGCTCAACCCCTTCGTAACTGTGACACACAGCAGACAGATTTAACTTAGGGCAATGTGTAAAGTATTTATACAGTAACAAAACAGTAGTAAAGTCAAAGCACCAAACAATAAAATTCCCACATTGATTTAGAAAAAATTGATTACAATGTATTAAGCAAAAGGACACTAGAATGACAAATATCCAATAATTGGGGCCCGAGGTATGCCTTCTTAAAGTTTTAAATAAAAATAGTAGCAAAAAATCACAAAGTGCCAATGATGGTCTATGGAAGGAGGTGACTGGGACCTAAGTGTGATTTAAGGTAAACGCGATGTACTCCTTGTTGGATACACAAAGTGGATTGTCGCTAGAACAGTCTGGAAGTAAAGAAAAGTTCAAAAATTTGATACATCATAATGCAGAATGAGGCTTTGTCATTTCTCTCAGGGGAGACTTGACCGGAGCAAAGCTGAAATTCACTCCGATGCTGTGGAACTAAATATCTGTAGTTTTTCTGAAAGCCCCCCTGAGGTTCTGCAGGTCAGGAGGGAAGGCCTGCAGAGTCTCCAGACTTTCATCTGGTGTCCACTCAACTACAAGAGTGCACTTACAAGGTCTCCCTCCAGGACCGATGGGGAGATACTTAGAGACTCTAAAGTTACCAAGAAGGGGCCAACAGCAAAGTCCACTCCGGGTTCAGTTGTCACTGATAACAATGGAGGTTAGCCAACTGACCCTTTGAGTCCTCTTCTTTGTCAAGAATACAGTGGTTAGCAGGTCTAGTCCTTTAGTGCTCCTCTCAGGTCACAAACAGCAGGTCCAGTCCTCTTCTGTTGTTTTGCAGGTCCAGAAAATGTTCTGAGGATGTTGCCTTGGGGCCGGTGGGTGTGGGTGACTCCTGGGAACTCCCTAACCAATGGGTAAATGTTTCTGGGGCCAACCCTACCCTCTGTTTCAGTAGTTTGTGTATGTTGTACTGCAAACACTCCCAAAATACTATCTCTCAGGACATTTTCAATGTTGGCTATAGTAAACATGGGCTCTGAGGGCTGAAGCATGTGTGGGACTGTCATTTGGAAATCACCAATGTTCTCCCATATCGAACACTAAAATCCAGCTTGAAGCAAGTCATGCACCCACAACAAACTAGCAAACAGGAGTCTGGTAGGATATAAGGAGGGTCTTGCAGCATCCAGACAAGGAAACCTCACTAATTATCCTGGAATCCTGTTTGCTCCCTTTCACATGCACCAAAGTTTTATATGTAACTCAGTCATATATGTGAGGCTGGTTCTTACACTATTTAGCCTATAGGATTCCCACTGCATGCACCCTGAGTATCCTTCTGAGTTCTGAGGTGTTATCCCAGAAGAAAAAGGTTGGAGAGTATTTCTTGCTTCAACCGATCTTGTGGCTACAAATTTCAAGTTTGTCCGATGTACAACATAGGGCGGTAGGTAGAATGCTGAGGTGGAAGATCTTTATTGTCTACAATAAATAACCAAATACTCAACCCTACCTGTGTGGAAGTCTTCTTTCCAACATACTATTCACAACTTTTGGCACTAAAGTCAAGGCTTCAGTGGGACTACAAATTTGCTTATCTGGCTGTAAGCCCATTTCAGTCACAGTGCCCTGCTCAGTTTTTGCATCTCTAGAGGTATTTGACTTCCATTTTTGAGTCTAGGATGTGATTTAGAGCTCATTGATTGGCTCTGCCAGTCCAACAGATCAGCATATCATATGACTTTCTCTCTCAAAGTGGAAGACCACCAACCATATTGTGACATC
This sequence comes from Lissotriton vulgaris, assembly GCF_964263255.1. Taxonomy (NCBI): domain Eukaryota; kingdom Metazoa; phylum Chordata; class Amphibia; order Caudata; family Salamandridae; genus Lissotriton; species Lissotriton vulgaris. Next base: position 1,090,826,636 of record NC_141695.1, read on the forward strand.
TCTGCCTACATAGCAGGGATTTCACTGCCTTAAAAGCAACCACAGGGGTGGTAGTTGCTCTGAAGGCACAGAAGTATACCTTATGGGCTTCATGTTGTTCTGGCCTCACCCAGCAAATTATTTTTTCCACAAACAAATCCCCAGATTGGGGGTAATTTCTGCAACACCAAAAAAATAAAGGTCCCTAAGGCTTGTTTTCTCACAGAATTTGGGGATTATTTTCATTTTTTTCCAATTCAAGAACGGCATTCTTTTCCTGGCAGACTTGAACAAGAAAATCATAATTCAGAAAAGCAACTTTAAATATCTGTCCAATGACCAACAGCCTTGTGGCTGCAGGGCCAACGGTCAAAGTTTTCTACCGAATATGCCTACAAAAGCCCCGCCACTGGAAAACTGGTGTTCTACCTACCACTAAATCTGTCATGTGGACCATGATTTTGGCATAGTCCTGCCAGGTTAGAGGTGCCTCGCTTCACAAAACTATTAATTGAGGCAAACAGCTATATGAATACCCCATAAAGTAAAATTGACTTTAACATGCACTATTTTTAAAAGAATGCCTTGTCTTTCTCTATAAAAATGATAACTCCTGAGCCCCATTACTGATTTTTGTCATTTTGGTGTCATTGTGATCATAAAACCTTTGTTTCCTTTTACGAAATTGATTCATGAATTTTATCTGTTTTTGTTTTGGTGCTGCTAAAATACTTATCACACACTTTTGTGAGAGAATCCTTCCACTTTAGTGCAAGTTACTGGCATTGAGTCTAAGATTCTTCACTAAAATTTGCTTTTTCTCTCTAAATACGAGATTGCTTAACTTTGTGGGAACTCTTTCAGTGCTTGCTCCCGAGTTAAGAATCCACTTTCCTACAGACGTTATGCCTTCCCCAGCAGAACTAACCTGAGGAAATTATATAGATTCAAAACAATGTTGTCCACCCTCCACAGTCAGTTATTTCATGAAACTACAGAAAAACATAAAAGAGAAAAATTCAAGACCCTATTTGATTTGAGCAGTAACCATAATAGGAAAAACAAACACCAGGTGCACTGCAATTAAATTGAAAGATAATTCAGTAAATACTGAAAAATGACATAGACTCTCTAAATCTTTAAAAATGAAATCGTTCCCTTAGTGCTAAATATTTATCAGAAAAAACTGGTTCATCAAAGCTGTTGTGGTAGCAATTAAAGAGCTGCTCAGCTACTAGAAAGCACATTGTAAACTATTCGTTAATAGATTAGCAGAATCTTTCTTGGGAAAAGTCCTGTTCGGTATTCATGACCATAAAGTGACCATAATGTAAGGTTACATTTGATTTTGAATAAATGTTCAATTCTTTATGATTGAGGCAGTCTGTTTTGTGCATCCATTATTTTGCAGCGGTTTCTCATCGTTTGGTTGTTTTGCCTGTGCCTTAGTCTTTTGTTCTGTCTTAATTATGCTTGTTGTTAGTTATATACTTAAACCTGCTTCAATATAGCGCGCTCACATATTACTTTTTGACGTAGTTTCAATTTTCTTTACGTTTCGATTGTGTACGGTGATATTTGGTAGATAATCAAGGGATAATTGATGATGTCCTCATTTAATAACATTCTTCTAAAAATGCCCCTTGTTCAGTGTCTGGGTTTTGTCGATTCTAATCATTTGGAAGACTGTGGGAGACTGTGAGAGTACAATTGGGGGAACATTATTAGGAAAATATCAAATTATTGTTAACTGTGTTGAAGATTGAATTAATTTCTCATGACGGAGCGAGAACAACCCTAGCCAAAAATTAAACAAACATTTAAAAAGTGATTTGTACAGTAGGTGCGTGTGTTAAGCACCATTACATGATTGTTGCAAAATGGGTTCTGCGCATTTAGTACGCCCAGGTTATTTGCTTGTTGATCCCCTTGTTTTGAACTTTTTATTGTGGGTGAGTCTCACTTTACTTACCCCACCCATGGTAATCACACAGTAAATGGACTGTGCGTGTTTACCGCCAGTGTCTGCCTTTTAAGATGCAGAGCAGCAAGAGTAAGGGGCTCTTGGCTAGTAACACGTGAACCGGACAGTAGTCTCACATGCACAGTAAAATAGCTGTGAACAAGTAGCCTGGCGCTGAGTGGACTCTGCAGGGGTAGATATTGACCTGGGGTAGGGTTTATATTAGTGGAACTCATAGGTAAAGTCAGTATGGTGTACTGTTTGTCTGCAAAGACACTTTATTATACACATAGGGTGAAATCTGCTTTAGAGTGCAGTTTTGCTTCCCATTGGCCTACAAAAAGGTATGCAACTGGGGTGGAAGGTGTGCAGCCAGTTCATATAAGCAGGTCCCAAGATCATATATGTACTCTTTATGGGTCGTCTAGAATTTTCATATTTCCCTGACCCACCTCAGGATCAGAGCCCTGGTCTTTTGTCGCCCTGCTGGGCCAAGTTAATTACTCAGCTCCTCAGCATAGGGACCACAGGTCTCCCCACCCAAATGAGTTATAAACCATGCTTTCCTCATCTCCTGAGGACGAAGGGGTGGGGAAGAAAATATGAATCTGTTAATTACTTGTTACACTGTACCAGGGCTAAGGACAACCCAGGTAGATGGTAAAAAGTAGTAAACCCAGATAACTGAAGACAACACTGGAGGCGACTCCTCTTTGAAGTTGTGATGGGAAAAGTCTTGGCAGTGATGTCAGCAAGGGGCAAAGCTAAGGCTCCCAGATGAGAGATGTGACTTGTGACTTCTGAATGGTACCATCTTGGACTCTAGGATTGGTCAGAGGTGCCTGGTTTCTAGGAAGGACTTTCTACTCCTTTTTTGTGCTTTGTACTGGTACTGAGATGGTAGCATCACCCATGGAGAAATGGAAGGAGAAACCCCCTGAAGTTCTGAAGGACTAAGGACTCTGCCCCAGTTCAGCCCAGGACCAGTGGGTCTATCCAAGGGTCAGTAAACCTGGTCCCCTTATATTCATTGCTGAGCAGTTGGGGGAAAGATCTAGACTTTTGCACCCATAAGGAGAACAGGAGCACCAGAGACAAAGACAAGGAGAAAACTTGGCACAGGGGGCCAGTGGAACCAGCTTCCTGCAAATTACACCACCTTGAAAGTGAAAAGGTCTGCTGAAACTGCTCCTGGTGGCTAGAGCTCACCACCAGGAGTAAAATGAGCCCAAGAACTTTGAAAGTAGCCCATCGGGCCTGAGTTATGGCCATTTTAATGTTGGTGAGCTGTGACCCCCTCTCAGGAAGCGGAGATCATGGTGCTCGCCGATTCTCCTAAAATTGCCACAGAGTGGGCCAGGGCCAGGGTCTCACTGAGGGGAGTAAATGTCAATTTAAACCAGGGATACATGGAATCCCGTCCCCGGGCTCATTCTGACCTGTGGGGGCTCCTGTTTCCCCAGTGGGCAATGCAAAAGGAAGGAGGAGCACCGTTGAATTCCCTGGGAAGAAGGGATGGGCCTGCGACTCCATCTCTAGGCCCGAAGGAACATGGAGGCCATTGCCCCCCCAAACAGTGATGGGCCCTTTCACTGCATCCTTTGCCATTGTCTAGAGGAGAAGGGCAGCCACCATTCAGAAGATGCACCCTGGCCACAGGAGCAGGCAGGGGAAAAAAGTGCCATAGGCTCACCTGCACGTATACGAGAATGCTAGCCGGGGGGGGGGGGAGCCGGCAGGGACGGCCAGGGGTGGGCTCCACAAGCCGCCTCTAACAAAGCCACCATGGCGGGCCTGAAGACAAAAATACAAATAAAAGTATGTGTGGAATAAAAAATGAAAAGTGTACATATTCATGTTTCTGCAAAGAAGCACCCCATAATACAGGCAGGGGTTACTAATGTGCACATTTTCTCCTGTGGTGACCCTGAAAGGGGCAGGGGCCCAACCAACGATTCCAGGGGGGCTGCAGGAGGTGCAGTAGCCCAGCCAGTGGACAAATGACCCTACGTTTCTTAGGTCAGAAAAATTATAACCCCTTTGGCTTTTCATCAGTTTATGAAGCACTTTCAGGGCTGGAGATTTTGCTCTCTAAGGGCTTGTTTTATGGCTGCTTTGTGGGTGGCTTGAAGGTGTATAAAAAAAACAAGACACATGTAATGTTGTTATTCAATGTTTTATTAGTCCTTTATGCTTACAGTGGTTTTAATACATGTTAAAATGAAACCTTGGAGATGATTAATGGTTGTTTAACCTCTGGTTTTTTACGTTTTAACTGTGACACACCTCTTTTTTTTTAAGTTTGAAGTTTATTGAAATAAGAACAGACAAAGGCAGAAAATGAAGAGACAATCCTAAGTTATGAAAACTGAAACTCTCATACAAATTATGGCAACGTAGTAAAATTATGTCATATAGAAAAATAAAAATCGTAATAAATATTTGGAACACAAAGGAATAGGGGATCATCTGGAATAAGAAAAGCATATAAAGAAAATGCTAAACATTAGATGGAATGAAAAAACATTACAAGCAAATAAGAAAAATGCATCTATGGTGGTTTACGAACTTCAACATTACGTAATGGAGAGTTGGGAGGAGGTCTGGTAATCTCAGATAGATATTCTGTGATGGGAATCCATAGAAGGTCACGTTTAATTGCTAAGGAAATGGGGGTAACAAAATTAGAGTCTAGACGGTGATTAAAACAAACTGCATTCCACCAAGCAGTAAAGGAGACTTCATTAGCCTGTTTCCAATGTGATGTAATGTGATGAAAAGCAATGGCTATTAAGAGGTCGAGCAATTTATGTTTGTTATGGGAGCCGGTGAATGCAGGAGAAAGAGATCCTAGGAATATGTGAATGATGGAAAAAGAAAAAGTAAAGTGGAAAATCTTTTGCAGTTGGGACCAAACCAAATGCCAAAAACGTAAAATGGGAGGACAATCAAATAACATGTGTTTCAAATCAGCTAAGGGACAAGGACAGGACCAACATGTGGAGGGAGTATCTGGGGAGAACGATGATAGATTTGATGGAGTGAAAAGTGTACGGTTATATATAAAAAATAAAGTTTGTGTAGTGTTTGCAGCTCTGGAAGTATTGTGAATTTTGGACCAGATTTTATCCCATAAAGTGAATGACCAAATTTGAGACAGATCTTTTTCCCAAGCCAACTCAACCCTAGATTTAGTACGATCTGTATAGGACTGCAGAGATTTATATATAAATGAAGCAGATAGGGGTTGATCGAGAGCATTAGAAATTGAAAGATGCGTTTCAGGAATAGAGTTGGTAATTGGAAGTGAAGCAAGATATTGGGTAAGGGAAGGAATCAATAGTAAGTACTGTTTATGGGAAGAGGACGGCAGCGAAAATTGTGTTTGAAGATCCTGAAAGGGAAGCGGATGGTTATTAGAGAGGAGTTGGGAAATCCATTTTAAACCAAGAGAATGCCAAGTTTTCCAATATAAGGAGCGATTGCGAATTTTAAGGAATTTATTATGCCAGATAGGTTGAACATGAGTAGAAGAAGTCGAAGGGTAAGTGGATAGTACGTAGGGACGAAGAAGAGAACAGGAATGAGAAAAAATGGGGGAACGAAGAGATGATACATTAGAGGAAAAGGAGAGAATTTCTGTGAAATCATAAGGATGGAGTAAAGAAGATTCTAACATAAGCCATAAAGGAGGAATATGAGGAAGATCAGAGGAGAGCCAACGTATGGCTTGCTTTAAGGAGAAAGCATTATGATAAGACTTAAAGTTAGGGAACTTGATTCCGCCTGTGGACTTGTCTTTTTTCAAAAGAGAAAGAGCAATTCGAGATTTTTTACCCTTCCATAGAAATTTTGTTAGAAGAGAATCTATCGACTTGAAATAATGGTCAGGAATGCGAATTGGAATCATGGAGATAGTGTACAGAACCAAAGGTGCGAGCATCATTTTGATGGAGTCTAAACGCCCCCACCAAGAAAGGAAGAGAGGGTTCCAACGAGCAATGGATGTGTTAATTTTAGTATATAGAGATTCAAAATTAAACTTAAGTGTGTCTGGGAGGCGGGGAGCAAACCAAACACCTAGATATTTAATCTTAGAGGATTGCCAAGAAAATCCCGAGGAGTCAAAGAGATGTTTTTGACATAAGAGATTTAAGGGCAAAATTTCGCATTTGTCAGTATTGAGACGATAACCTGATACAGTGGAGAATGAAGAAACTTGATTGAGGAAGGAAGGAAGAGTCTCTTAGGGGTTCGAACAATAAAATAAAATATCATCCGCGTATACTGATAATTTAACTTGTTTTTGAGAACCATATTGAAAGCCAGTAATATTATCATCAAGACGGATTTTAGTTAAAAAGGGCTCTAGGGCTAAAATAAACAAAAGAGGTGAAAGAGGACATCCTTGACGTACCCCTCTTTGTAGAGGAAAGTAATCTGAAGTCATACCATTTGCAAAGATTGAAGCGTGGGGACTAGAATAAAGTAAGGAAATAAGAGAAATAAATTTAGAAGGAAAACCAAACCATCGAAGTGCTTGAAACATAAAATCCCAACCTATCCGATCAAATGCCTTCTCGGCGTCCAGAGAGATAGCAGCAAGGGGAGTAGGTAGGGAGGGGGCTTTACTCAAGATGTTAAAGAAAACACGGGAATTGTCCGATGATAAACGACCTTTAACGAATCCGGACTGTTCAGGGCCAATGATTTCTGGTAGTAGAGGATCTAATCTAAGAGCTATAATTTTGGCAAAAATTTTATAATCAGTGTTTACTAGGGAGATAGGACGATAATTTTTACAAAGGGTGTGATCTTTATCTGGTTTGGGGATCAGACAGATTAATGCTTCTTGGAAAGTTCCCTGAGAAGATCCGGAATTCGAGAACGATTGAAATAACAAAAGGAGCTTAGGGAGAAGAAGGGAAGAGAAATGTTTGTAGAATTCAATGGTAAAACCATCGGGTCCAGGTGCTTTACCGTGACGAAGAACAGAGACTGCATGTGAAATTTCAGAGATGGTGATGTCCAAATCCAACGGTTGGAAGTCAATGTGAGAAGAGTCCGGGGAAGGAAGATCTAGAAAATATGTGAGAAGATCATTAGGGTTAGGAGTAGATTCGGGAGTATAAAGAGTTTTGTAAAATGAAACAAATTGAGCTAATATTTCCTTGTCTTTAAACAGAGAAACACCAGCTGGGCCTTGTAAGGATTCAATTTTAGTTCTTTCAGTACGTATTTTGAGATAGTTTGCCAGAAGTTTGCCCATTTTGTTTTGTCCGCCATAATAGCGGGAGTTGCATTTAAGGAGAGAGTTCGAGGCAGCATTGGTGGTATATTTATTAAATTCAATTTTGGCAGATATAAGTTCACGAAGGGAAGAATCAGAGGTGGAGTTATAATAGATATATTCTAGCTTTTTAATTTTATCTAAAATTTGAGTTGACTTGGAGATAGATTGCTTTTTCTTTTGGGAAACAAAATTAATTATGAAACCCCTTGCAGCCGCTTTGAATGAGTCCCATATTATGGGAAAGGAGGATTCCGGGAGATGGTTGAGTGTAAAAAACTCGGTGATAAAGGAGGTAAAACGAGTGCAAAAATTGGAATCGAGGAGTAAGGAATTATTAAAGCGCCAACGTCCTGAGTGAGGGGAGAATGGGATAAGGTCAACATCTACAAAAACAGGAGCGTGATCCGAAATTAAAATGGAACCTATATCTGAATGAGTAGCAAGTTGTGCTAGGGGTTTGCTTAGAAAAAGGTAATCAATACGGGATTGGGAGTGATGGGTGGGGGAATAAAAAGTATACTCTCTTAGGGCAGGGTTACATAGCCTCCAGATGTCAACTAAAGCGTTATTACGTATAGATGTGACAAATTGGGAATGCATTTTGGAGGGAACAAATTTAACTTTTGAATTTTTATCTAGGAAGGGATCAAAAACTTGGTTGCAATCACCACCAAAAATAACATATTTTTCATTAAGAGTTACAAGCTTATCAGAAATAGCAGGCCAAAACATTTTATCAACACCTGTAGGAGCATAAACATTAAAAATAACTAAAGGAATGTTATCAATAAGAAGATTTACGAGAACCCAACGACCATTAACATCGCATTCTTGTGAAGTAACTGAAACAGCTAACTTTTTATGACATAATATAATTGTACCATTTTTCTTACCTAAAGCGGGAGAGTAAAAAACATGACCCACCCAAGAACGTTTAAGTTTGGTAGCCTCCGTATCTGTAAGGTGGGATTCTTGGAGGAGGGCTACATCTGCTTTAAGTCTAGTCAAATGTGTTAAAACTCTTTGACGTTTAATAGGGTTATTTAAACCCTTAACATTCCAAGTAACTACTCGGAATATAAAATATTAAGAAAAAATAATAACAAGAGATGCAGAAGAAAAAGAAAAGAAATTGAATGGAGAGTAAAGGATGAAGTAATGAGACTGCGAAAGAGAATCTGTAAGAGAAATATATAAAGAGAGAAAATCAAGAGTAAGGTAATTGGAAAGACGAGAAAAGAGCAAAGAGAGAAAATAGAGAGAAAGGACACTAGGGAGAATAGAAAAAAGGTAGAAAGAAGTAGAAACATAACAACAAATACAGATGAGAACTGAGGGGTGACGACGCCAGAAGAGGACGACATCAACAACAGAAACTCACGCCATCGAACACCTGAGGGATCAGCTTAGGGTCAATTGAAGGGAGCAAAAATACACCGGGATGAAGAACATGAGGAGAAGATCTGTAAAAAGACAAAAATGGAGAAGGAGAAGCTATGAGTACATGAGAAAACCAAACAGAGAGACTGCGCAGTACTAGGACAATATATACAAGGAATAGGTGTATACATTAGGATGGAGGGAATCGAACTAGGTACACTAGGGTAACTAAAGGAAGAACATTTTAGTTAGACAGGAGAACACATGGATAATTAAACAGGTCTTGCAGTGTCCATGTTGATGGTTTCATGGTGACGGAGAAATTCTTCAAGGACATGTGGATCTTCGAAAGTTGTTGTCTTGTCCTTGTAAGTGACCTTGAAGAGGCAAGGGTGGAGGAGACCGAATCTGGCTCCAAGATCCCGTAGTCGTGGTCGCAGGTCAAGGAACTGTTTCCGTCGGTCCGCTGTTACTTTAGCTACATCCTGAGAAAGATACAAGCGATGACCTTCCCACATAACTTGTTTCTTAGCTTTTGCTGCTGATAGAACTTGAAGAAGGTCAGTATATTGTAGAAACAGCATGATGACTCCGCGGGGTTTGGTGGAAACTTTTGGACCAAGTCTATGAGCACGCTGAATATTAAGTGATGAAGAAGGGGGAAGGTCCAAAATTTTTGGTAAGAAGGTTTGGAAGAAGGCAGTTGGATTGGACCCTTCTGTAAGTTCCGGAAGATTGTAAAGGCGTAAATTATTTCTTCGATTTCTATTTTCCAACTCCTCAGTTTGCCTTCTTAAGAGAGAGACATCTTTCTCCAACATTGAAATTTTTGAACATGAAGTTTGAAGAGTCTCCGTGGATTGTTCCACCAAAAGAACCCGCGATTCAAGAGAAGACCATTTGTCATGAAGAAATTGCAGGGTTTTTGTTGTTTCAGCCATGAAGGGTTTAAGCGCACGAAGTTCTTCAAGGATTAGATCCATGGATGCTGAGTGCGATGTGGATCCTGGAGAGGGAGGATCTTTTTTCTGATGTTTTGTAGAGCCAGGTTGCAAAAGCTTACTGGAGGCATTGGATTTAGGAATTGCCCCACGGGTAACGTCCGTTTTAGGGGAAACAAGGTCCTCCATGTTTTGCGTCGCGGAATCAGAGTCTGAGGAAGGAGGCAGTTTGGTTTTAGAAGCAGTAAGCTTGAGGGTACGCAGTTTCCCCATATAAGGCAAGGGAGCACAATAGCAGCGCTACTCCAGATGCAAGGATAAAGGCCCAATGTGGTTTGATATTAGAAAGTATTGAATACTGCGTGAAATTAGGATCCAAAGTTATTGATAGCACACACAGCCTCTCCGCGGGAGTTCCACCAGAAGATTATAAAACTGTGCCAGAAACTAGGTACCACATGATAGTAAAACCCAAGCACAAGGATTAGCTTAGTAATGGGGAGAAAGTCTGAGTAGAAAGTCATTGGCCAAAATGAAAATAACTGTTTCCATTCCACTTATGAACGAACATTGTTGCAGGCATGTCATTAGCCTCTGAAGAAAAATTGCTGTGAGAAGCGTTTCTTTGTAGAAAAAGAATGCAGCGTGGAAATGCCAAGTATTATGAAGAAAACAGGCATTTAATGTGGAAAAACGTAGAAGAAATGGTGCTGGTGGAGAGCTATGGGGTAAATGCGCGATTATAGAAATTCATACCTCGCAGTGTTCTGAGGAGGCGCTGTGGCGTGCAAGACAAAACATTCACCAGCTGAGGAGAAACGCGGTAGTTGCGAAAATGGCGGCCGCCGAAATAGCGAGCCGCGTCATGAAGAAAAAATGCGCACTTGAACGGAGTTGAGGGACGCAGTTGGTATTATTCTGCTCACCTCATGCTCCGGTGCTGGAAAAGTGTCTCGGCATCTGTAAGAATCCGGGATGTACAGCAGAAATCGCTGATATCGGCGCTCGAGCAGAGGAGCTCCGCAGTTAAGCCGCCATCTTGTGCGGCGCTCAAGCCACGCCCCCACTGTGACACACCTCTGATAACGCCAATAGGCTTACCTTATATGCCGTGGTGACCCTTGATAAAGCCAATAGGCCTGTTTTATTTACCGTGCTACCCCTTTACATTGCAATGTCATGTCTGGTATAAAAAATGGTACTGTGACTTTGGAGGACATTACCCTTTAGTGGTCAAATATGATTTTGACTTGTCATCTAAGGTATTTTTAATGAACCTTATGTATATATTTGTAAATTAATGCAAAATATTTAGTAGAGTTTGTGTAATAAATGTACTTTTCCTTTTCAAAAGAAAAATCACTAATTGGCCATTTGTTTATTGAGTGTTATTATTGCCGCCCAGTGAATAGTGATTACCAGCCCACACCACCTCTCCTGAGTAAGCCATGGACTGCTCTATTTCTCTACCCTGAGTAGAAGAGCTAAAGCGGGTGCTTAGTTCCCAGTAAGGAGAAATTGTGGTTCTAGTATTTGCCCAGGCTTCACATCCCACACAACTAATAACACAATTTCCTACAACGATCCTATACAGTAGCATCACTTTCAAGTATTTGATATTCTCTTTTGGGTAACAGTGAAAGCTTTCCTTCCCTTTCTACCCATCCCATCCTACCACATCCCACCCAAACTCACCCCTACCCGTCCCTTCTTGACACTACCCTTCCGTGCCCCACCGCCCCCTTGCCCTCCCTGCCTGCAAGCGCTTCCCATCCCTTCTCTTCCTCTTTTCCTCCCCTTGCACTTCTCCCTTCATTCTTTCGCGTCTGGGTGAGAGATTGCACAGCTGAAGGGAGTGGATGCAGTAAAAGCACAACTATGTACAATGAGATAAGTAGCAACTTAAAATAGTATTTAGTAAAAGTGCACAGTGAACGTGAGCATCGATTCTAAAATGAAGTCCCAGATTAATAGCTCCCCATTGTTGGAAGGACCAGGCCTGTGGGGAAGGAGCACACTCATTGTGATAGCTGGTCCGGAAGTCAGTTTGAGAGTTCTAGGAGCAGGGGAGTCATTTGATCAGCAGATGCAATGAAAACAGAAGCATGGAGGCCGTTAATCACATCTTCACAGCTACTGCTTGTTATCCAACTAAGGTGAGGCACCCACAAAGCTGCACCGCACGCACAACGAACAGCAGCAAAGTCTCACAGCAAATGTACAACGAACAGCAGCAGAGATGCCTGCTGAACACCTGTGAGCAGCAAGCGGAGCAGAGCCCTGCTGGGCTGCCACCGGCTGAATGGAGCAGTTATGCAATGCCTGCCTTTCTAGCCAGAGTAATAGCACAGCTAAGTGGTAGTTACACAGCATGCAACGCGGGAGGCTTGGATAAGCAGAGCAGTATATGTTGTGGTTCTTGTTAGCAAAGTGACTAAAACGTGGAGACATTTTAAGAAGGCTTCTCAGAATACCTTGCAGCACTGTACGGCATTTTAAAGGATTCGGGACTATTGTAAGATAAATCTTCTCTTTCAACCCAGGGAGCTGGCAAATCCCGAAGACACTTTCATTCACCACATTGAGTCGTTTTGGGGCCAGTTGGAACCAGGCCGTGGTAGATTTTCTTCTTGATTTTTATTTTATTTTCGTGGACTTCTAAAGTGATACCAAGGGAATCGAAGGGCACTGGAAGGCCTGCAGGGACTGCAGGCCTTCCATATGAAACCATCAGGAAGGTCTATAAATAAGGTGCACATCTGGAGGAAGCTGATCTGAGTGTGCAGAAGCTCTACACTTTGACGCTCGTTCCTTGATTTTAAGGAGAATATATGTGGCCAGGTGAGTGGATGAGAGTGTTGCGTGGGGTGGGGGCGATTCCAATCTGATTGTGTAGGTAGTGATGTGCTTGCATCGAGACTGAACAGTGGTCTTTTAGGGTCATCAGTCACCTCGGAAAACTTACACTGGGATCCTTTTATGCTTGTGGCCACCAGTTCAGATGGAGGAAATCATTGCTTAGACCTTAATGGTGTCTATGCAGAGGACCGTATAAATTGTTTCACTTGTTTATTGTGTTTACAATTTTACTGCCGTGTGTGAGTCTCCAGGTCAGAGTTGGGAGTGTAGGGAGCCCTGGTGTGTAATGCTCTAAAAAAGTAAGGTAACTGACCCTATGGAGCAAGATTTAACCTTAGGCCTGGTTGATACCTTTTTAGGATATGGAAGCAGTAGAGGAGAGGGGAAGAGATATCTTGCTGGCCACTTGAAAACGGTGCAGCTTAATTATTCACTGTGTCACTGACGCAGTGAGGGGCATGCCATAAGAGCAGAGGACAGGAGCTTTGGGGACATATCCTTACGGGAAACGGCCATTACAACGCAACTAAAACAACGCACTACCATTACAACAAAACTTTTACAACACAGGTTCCATTACAACGCATGCCATTACAACTCATGCCATTACAACACAGCTGCTATTACAACGCATGCCATTACAACGTAAGTATGGGTAAGTATATAATTTCAATTTAAACCCCTCCACCATCCAACACTTACCCTACTGTTAAGCCCCCCTGGAGTTAGAATAGTAATTTAACCCCTACACTATCCAACACTTACCCTACTGTTACACCCCCCTGGAGTTAGAATAGTAATTTTAACCACTACACTATCCAACACTCACACCCCTATTACATTCCCATTAATTTAAAAAAATACTTACCCATACTTACGTTGTAATGGCAGGCGTAATAGCAGCTGCGTTGTAATGGCATATATTTTATGCCGCCTTACTTCGTGTTGACACTCAGTTTGTTTACTAAAAACCTCCAATAACAATGCTTTTCTTATTTTCAATGACCAGTCAAAGCTTAGAATTCAAATAAATCCAGCCAATAATTGCGCAGCTTTTCTCGTGAGACAAGTTCTCATGCTCCTGTACTCACCCCTCCTTTACAATATTACCTCAGCTACGCACCCGCTGTACCAACCAATACCAGCGCGGCTCTGAGTGACGTGAACGCAGCTTCGTAACTGACTCCCTCCTTTGCAAGGTAATACGAGAACTTCCTTTTATTAACTTTAAATGTTCATTTTTCATTAATTAACGACTTAAAAACATTTGCCACTGTGCCTGAGTAACTAATTCAAAGAAAATAATGATTTGTTTCACTGCGGGTAACTCCCTCCCGTTTACTCTTCATACACTACAAATAGATCCTCTCCGTCTACCTTTCACACAAGCCTCAGAGAACCTGTTACTCCCTCAGGCTTACCCTTTCTAGGTTATGTAAGGCCAAAGTTTCACCAGCGAACTCCTTTGCTGTCAATCAAGCTCAGAAGAACATGCTACTCCTTCAGTGTGACCCTTTCTAGATGATATCACACCAAAGTTTTACTAGTGAACTCTTTGCTATCAATTATTCACACATTTATACAGAAAAGTCCCTAAAACAGTGCTTCCAGTTTTACCTAACCATGCACTTACTTCCTCGGACAAGTGACCTCACTACAGAGTGGCTTCCATTTACCACCTGATATTTTGCCCCAGGGATTTCCAGACAAAACATAAAACAGGTACGAACAATTTTGGTTAATACATAAAATCAATACAATCAATAATCAATAATCAATAAATGATCGATACATAACTAACTACATATCTTAACAAATCGCTAACCTTACCTCTGCTACCAAAATAACTGAAAGAGTGCAATCTCACCTGCTCAACATACTCACCTGGGCCCATAAAACTAAGCATATATTTAAACAGGTAAACCTACACTCAATCAATTTTAGATTTTACCATTCAGGATATATACCATTTGTCTTACCAATTTAAGTCATCGATACCTGTAGTCCTAAAGGAACAAGGGAGTTAGCAAGAAAATAGGCATGTAAAATAACATTTAGCATTTTGTTAATTACCACAAACTCTGGAAATGTTTAAGGGTCATATGTATTAAGGAAATTTTACCATCTCAAACGCCGAAATTCGCCGAATTTCGGCATTTACGATCGCAAAATAGCTAAGTGGTATGTATGTAAGCAAAAGAGCCTCGCAAAATAAGAAATCGCAAATTTGCGATTTCCTATTTTGCGATTGCATTTAAGGAATCACAAATTGCGATTCCTTAAATGCATTGTATGAGGCCCAGAAAAAGTGCAATTTGGCCATAAGGAATCGCAAATTACCACCAACTTCAAGTTGGTGGTAATTTGCGATTTCTTTGAAAAATGCACTTTTTTGCATTTTCAAAGTGCCATGTGCCACACATACATGCCCTTAGGGCATTTATGTGTGCCACATGGGCACTCATGCACATTTCAGGGGTGAAACACCCTGGCACCCTTGAAATTGAATTCTCAATTTGCGATTCTCTAATTGAGAATCGCAAATTGAGAATGTCTTCCCATTCATTCCTATGGGCCTCTAGGCCCATAGGAATGAATGGGGAGGTATTCCTTAATTGCGAATTGCAATTTGCGATTCACAATTAAGGAATATGTAGGATTCGCAAAATTATTTGCAAATCCTACATACATAGCATTTAGCAATTCTCAAATAGCTATTCTCTAAAAATCGCTATTTGAGAATCGCAAAACGTAACTTTCATACACATGGCCCTAAAATTCTTTATCGAAGAAAAATCTTTTGAATATTTGAAACCATGAAATAAATATTTCTTATTCTATTTAGAATGATGAAGATCAGGAACAAAATATGCAATAATTTTGGGAGAAATATAACTAAGTATTTCGACAAAGGGTGGGTAAAGAGAAAAGGGAAAACAGTACAATGACAAACCCACACTTTATAGTTACCTAGAATGGTGTGGTGACCAACCCTGATCATGGGCTGAATCAAAGAATAAGAATCTCAAAATACAGGTGCCAACAGGAAAGAACAGGTGCAGATCAGAATCAAGACAGGTTTCGGACCAAATTGGATCAGGACAGGACCACCATAGGCTAAAACTGGCACCCACAGCTAAAGTGCAATGCCTGCGTCACTCTCCTCTCTGCAGCTAACAGCCGAACCCTGATTGGGCCATCGAACTCCTTCCCAGAATCCTGATTGGGTTATCAAATCTTTTGACAAAGTGCTCCACCAGCAACTCTGCTCTCGATCACCTATTGAGTGCGTTGGGTCTGTAACAGGCCACCTATTCAGACAATTCGGACAATCTAACTAGCTAAGCCTACCCTAGTTATACTATTTTCCAGGTCAGTGTACCAACCCCAAATGTTGCAAATGTGTGAATCCCACAATTTTATTGGACAAAAGATGAGGAGTATTCATCACACTATATTAATATAAGATAACTTGTCCATCATGTATTCAAATGTTCCCTCCCATGACTTTATTTTCCCATGTACTTTTATTCCGCCCGGTAGTAAAATGTAACAATCAGACATTCAACTAAAGTATTCATTTTCAGCTTCCTCTGGAAGGGTGAGGAGTTGACTCTTCTCATAGTTCTTGCCATCTATGTCAGTTTGGCATGGGTTCAATGCCACAGCTTCAGTGGCTCAGAGTTTCTTTTGCACAGGAGCAGTCTCTCCAAAGATGGAGTTCAGCAGTACATTTAGGCCCAAATATGATATATGCCAGAATAGAAAAGAAACAGTTTTAGAGACACAGAATAAAATGAATGCACTGTATACCACTTCTTTCTACTCTATTTCCATTATTTTATTCAAACTATTGCATTAAAAGTTTAGGCAAAACAAACAGCTTAGCCAAGCAGCGATGCAAGCTTCTTGGACGTTAGTACACCGAACAGCCACCTTGGTTCTAGTGCGCAGAAGCAAAAGTTTTCCCACCAAGCATGTCACGTGAGCGTGACAGGCGCATGCACAGTAGAGAATCCTGCGTAGCAGCAGCCATTTTAATGCAAACGGAATATAGTTAGTAAAAGCACATTGACAAGCTTCCCCTAGATACCTAATATGTCGTGTAATGCAATATTAATATGACAAAACATGTTACTTTGTACATTAATATTATTTTCGAGAGGGTTAAATACAAGCAAGTCACTTTACGTGTGCAACCTTGTTCCATCAAATATCCTATTACTTTTCTACAGCTGATATCTACTTGCTAAAGAATATTCCTTATTAAGAAATATTTAGATCTAGACCTTCCTCTTTAGATAGTTCTTAAAGAAAGAACTATTTAGATTTCTTTGCAAAGTTGAGAGTGGTGAGGCACAACACTATTAAGATGCCATTCTCAGAAGATAATTTACAGGTTTATGATCAAGCCCCATAGCTTTTTTACACATTTGCACCCTTGGTTCAATCTGAACGTCTATCTCAACCTTTGGTGTGTTTGCATGGCCCAAACCCGCAATCATGCAAATGGGCACCAATAAAGTCTTACTTTCAATAAGTGTCTTGTAATATGGAAATTATATACCACTCTTTTCTTTACTATTTGACCAATGCACTAGACCCTGAATACTCCTTTATATTTCACATATGTTATGTCTCAGTCATGAGCTCCTTCTGTGGGTGACCAATATTACTTTTATTTAGCCACTTTATCTTATAAATAATCAAGTCTCAGAACCACCTTCAGATCATCAGAGCATGTTCATTTATGAACCTTTCCTCATTATAGCATCAATGCTGTTCAATCAATCAATCAATCAGGCGTTTGTTAATTATGACTACGCACCGGTAAGGGTAGGGGTGGGGGGTGCAGGTTGCAGTCCATCAAGGAGGGGCTCAGTCGAAGAGCCATGTTTTGAGGTTTCTTGCGAAGATAGGAAGCAAGGTTGTGTGCCTGAGGTGGAGTAGAAGGGCGTTCCAGGCTTTGGCCGAAAGGAAGGAGAAGGAGTGGCCTCCTGATCTGGTTCTTCTGGTGCGGAGGACCTCGGCGTAGGAGTTCCTGGGCTGATCGTAGGGTCCTTTGGGGTGTGTGGAATTTGAGTTGGCTGTTCAGGTATGCTGGTCCGGTGTCATGGAGGGCCTTGTGTGCGTGGGTGAGCAT
Organism: Lissotriton vulgaris; assembly: GCF_964263255.1. Taxonomy (NCBI): domain Eukaryota; kingdom Metazoa; phylum Chordata; class Amphibia; order Caudata; family Salamandridae; genus Lissotriton; species Lissotriton vulgaris. The sequence continues at coordinate 1,090,844,194 of NC_141695.1, forward strand.
CTTGAAGGTGACTCTTGCCTCGATGGGGACCCAGTGGAGTGTGCACATGTGCTGGGAGATGTGGCAGTGTCTTGGCAGGTTGAGGACCAGTCTTGCGGTGGCGTAAAGTTCAGATGAAAAACAATGAATTGCTCGACTTGCTGCTCATAAAAACTTGGCAGTAAAACAATGCACCCTTACTAATGCTTATAAAAAAATAACTCATTGTGTTACTACTCCTCATCAGTATTTCTTTGGAGGGAGGGGCAAAGCTAATTTGGTTAACAATTCTACCTGCTTCTGAGAGTCTTTGTACCTCACATATCATGCTGCCCTGAACCCATAACATAGGGAATATTTCTTATGCGCTTTATCAGGATCTACATTTCTTTCCTGTGAAAGTGAAAGGCAAAAGTGGTATTTATAAAGCGGGCGGCTACTCCAACAGAGTGCCCCCGCACTACAGGACCAAATAAAGACAAAGATATCAGAGTTCACACCAATCGCACTACAGCAGACACAGGCGTTATGTCTGGAAAAGCCACGTTTTTAACTGTCTCCTGAAAGTAAGCAGGTCTTTAACTAGCCTAAGATGAAGGTGTAACCTATTCCATAGGCGGGCAGTCCAGCACTTAAAAAGAGCTTCCGCCAGCCCGTGAGTGGGAACATTTAGGAGTAGGTATCAAGGCTTGTCTAGAGGACCTCAGGGAATGATGTAGCCCACAATGTTGTACCCATCTCCTTAGGTAAATGGCACCTGTGCCGTGTAAGGCCTGAAACGCCAAGACCAATGCCTTAAACTGAATACTTTTGCGTATTGGGAGCCAGTGCAGAGTTTTCAAATGAGTGGACCTGTGTCTCCACCTATCTCAAGTGAAGCACTGGAACAGTGGCTGATGTTTTTCCATCTCTTACAACTTTTTCCACTACCTTTGCTGGCTCCACAGAACTAATGCAGGTGGGATATATGGATGAGTTTGTAGAACTGTGTTAGAAATGGGGGTCTCTATTTGGCAATGGTTTTCACCTTTGTCCAAGTAAGGACCAATCTTCCTAGTCAGGGTAATGGAGATACACTTCTAAAGTAACCCCTGCTCACCTCCTTGGTAGCGTGGCATGAGCAGACATACTGTAATACAGTGAAAACACTACAAATGGACACCACACCAGGTTATACACATAAGTAATCTTTATCTAAACCAAAAAAGACCAAAACAACAAAAATCTGCAATACGGTAATCAAAATGTAATCCTTAGAAGGTAAACCAGTTCTGTCCATAGCAAACTATAGATGCAACACGTTCAACACAAAGCATTTATTTATTTATTTGCTGTTTTCTATAGCGGAAACCAGACCAAGAGTCTGGGTGTCAGAGCGCTTTACATTTCAACCAACTTCGATATTCATAGATATCAGATATCCAATTCTTTCACATCAAGAGCAAGTCTGAGTAATCACTAACATTGGCATATATTTGTACATACATCAAACAGAAATAATGAAGAATAATAGAGATCATTAGGTTGCAATCAAGATTGCCATGTTGTGCTTAAATTTAAGATAATAACATTCCTAAGTTCTTCTGTAGCCAAGCTGTTTATAGTATTGTTATGTTAGATTCATTGATACATTATTGGAGAAATGTACCCATCACAAAGGACTTGGTCTCCTTTTTGAATCGTGGAGCATAGGTGATTCTTCTGATAAACAGTGGGAGTGAATTTCAAGTCCTTGAGGCAGCTCCAGAGAATGCTCTATTGTATGTTTTTTCTACGGAGTAATGCTGGTTTCAGGAAAAAATCCTCCTCTCCTCTCTAGGGTCTACTACCTCCGGACAGCATGATTTTATGGGCTATGTAGAGGGGCGTTTTGTGGTGTATTGCCTTGTGTGTAATGCACACGATTTTTACCTCTATTCTTGCCTCGAATGGAAGTCAGTTGAGAGCTTTCAGATGTGGGGTGATATGGTCATATGTTTTTTGTTCTCGTTAAAAATCTGGTTGCTGCATTGAGACATGCTTTTAGGGGAGCTGTCGAGATCTTAGGGAGTCCTGATAGAGTTGCACATCCATATTCAATTCTTGATATGACCAGTACCTGTACTTCCATTTTCAGATCCCTGGGATCGATGAGTGGCTTCAATCTTCTGAGGTAATTCAGATGAAAGTGAGCGCTTTTTGCCATTGTGTTAATGTGTGCTCGCATGTTTGGATCTTTATCCTTGGATATGTCAGTACCTTGGATATGTTAGTACCTTGGATGCGTAAACAAAAACAGCAGCAGGGAAAGTGAGCGTCTGTTCCTTTTGACCAGGGAAGGTGATATGTCACTTCCTTACTTTAGGAGAGATGATGCATCACTTCCTTACTGCCTTACTGAAGGGGTGGTCATGTGTCGTTGCTTACTGTATCGAGAGGTGATGTGTCGGTTTCTTACTGCGGTTGATGTAGACTTGGTCCCCTGGTGCGATGCTCGGGGATCGGGGATACGTCGGTTCTCGAGACGGCAACAGCGCAGCATTAGTTTCTCCAGCCGCGGTCCCATGATGCATCGGTTTTTGCAGCCGCACAGCAGGACCTACTTCAGAATCAGTGCGGTGATCTTGGACTTCGGAAATCAGTGCACAGGATTCAGTATTTGGCATTTCTCCAGCCGCAAGCAGGCGCTGCGTCGGTTTCTTCAGAGGCATGATGGCGATGCATGGAAATTCTTCCAGCACGGCGGCGATGAATCAGAAACGGGTGTGGATGCGTCATGTTTTTCTTAGTTGTGTTTCTTTTCTACCTCTCAACAGTAGGAACAACCCCCAGAAGCCCAACACAGTGACAGGCACCTCTTGGCAGGTTAGAACTCCCAGCAAGGAAGTTCAGTGGAGCTGGTAGTGATGTCTTTGTGTCCCTGACACTTCAGAACAAGAGAAGCTCTACTTCAAACCCTTATAGGTCTTCTTCAAGCAGGATACACAGCACACAGCAAAGTATTTCTCCTCTCCTTGGCAGAAACAGCCAGTGCAGTCCAGTCCCAGAGAGCACACAGCAAAGGAGCAGTATTTCTCCTTCAGCTTTCACATCTCATCTCCTTCGCAGAGGTTCCTCATGAGTCCAGAAGTATTCTAACGTTCTGGGGTCTGGGCTCCAATATTTATACTCCATTTCTCTTTGTTATCTGGTGTCAGAGAGGTTCTGTGCTCATTCAAAACCAGTACTGTCCTCTCTGGTCCAGCTTCCTGGTAACAGGCGGAGACAGCATTGTGTAAGGCAGATCAGGCTCATTCAAGTGAAAGGAAATCTCCTTCCCCTACTCTAAATGTAGCCCATGTCTATTCAGCCGATCCATGACTTATCCAAGAAAGGGAGGACACACCTCAGCCCCTCTTCTGGCTGTCTACAGTGAAGGAACATCCCCAGCCCCTGGCACTCCAAATCCAGACAATCAATCCACAACCCAGCAGAGGCACACAGAATTGCTAATCAAGAAAATATCCACTTTCTAAAAATGGTATTTTCAAACAGACAATATAAAAATCCTCTTTGTTTAAAGATGCATTTTTATATTCTGAGTTCAGACATACTAAACTCCATCTTTCTATCTTGTCGCAATAGGAAGTTATATTTTTAAGATGTTATAAACTCCCATTCTATTCTATTGGGACATACAGCCTTTCAATAGTGACAAAACAACATTGGCAGTATTTCACTATCAGCCCATGCCACACACATCAGGGCATGTCCTTTCATTCACATACACTGCACCCTGCTCACAGGGTTACCTTGGGCCTACCTTAGGAGTTACTGACATGTAAGAAAAGGGAAGAGTAGGGCCTGGCAAGTGGGTGCACTTGCAAGGTCGACATGGCAGTACCATACTGTGAACAGACACTGTGATGGCAGGTCTGAGAACCTTTTGCAAGGATACTTGTGTGGGTGGCACAATTAGTGCTGCAGGCCCTCTAGCAGGGTTTGACCTACAGGCGATGAGCACACTCAGTGCACCATACTAGGGACTTAGTACTAAGTCAAACAAGCCAATCATGGAAACACCAATCCATATTCACATTTTACAGAGGGAGCACTTGCACTTTGGCACTGATCAGCAGTGGCAAAGTGCCCAAAGCATCTAGACCAGCAAAAACAAAGTCCTGCACACAGCAAAAACACAGGAATCAGAGACAAAAAAAACAAAGGAAACCACACCAAGGATGCCAGGTCTAACAAACTGCAACCTCCCTTTCTTCAAATAATCTGCACTGAAATTCTGCTTGCAGAAGATTTCTTCCCATAATATTAATAAATATTAATAATAAAAGAATTTATAAAGCCCCTGGTTACGCCATACCAGCGTGTCCCCGCGCTAGGGTGAGTGGAGGAAGCAGAACAGAGGAACCTCGGCCAAATCAGTAAAACGTAATTAACATGAAAATTTTCCATGCTGGAAGTACCTCTGTTGGGCCTCTTTCAGCATGCGGAGGATGATGTCAGACCACAGGATTCTTTTTTCCTAATGTAGAGGTTGGGGATGGTGCTCTTAGGGTTGGGAAGGAGGCAAGCAAAGTAATTCCATGCATGGGTCTCGCAGGACTCCATTCTTGCTGATCACCAGATACATGGCATTGGCTTAGATGCGTAGATTCTAACTAGGAAGTCACACACAACATACAATTAAGGATAGTATAGCTGTCAACCAGGGGATTTTACCACCTTGTGGATCTAAGAGCTGCCATTGACAAATTGAGCTTAGCTCTCATTTTCTGTGATGTCACTAAGAATCTCTCAATGAAAACAACCCTGTTATTGATGTCAGATTGTCTCCCACTAGGAACCACGCTGCAGGAGCGACGATATTCCCAGCCCTCTATCCCCACACAAACCGCAGTCCGCAATATATATATCACTGCACACTACAGCCTGAGCCAGGAGAGAGGGAAGGATACAAAAGAACAAAACCCGGGGAAGAAGAAGACTTCAGAGGACCCAGTGCGTCTCCAGCTCTTAAGGCTCTCAAGGGGTACAGAAAGAAACTCACACCCTGCAGAGGAGAGATAAACAGAAAGAACACAGATGAGAAATCACACCCCGCTTTACTCTCTCTATGCACATACAGTGTTTTGGGAGACACAACAACCCCTCTCGTCTTTACCGGCAGAAGGTTTCTGTATCGCTGTACTGGAGAATTCTTGCCTCTTGATTTGTATTGAAATCTTCTAGAGTTAACACCACTCTATAGGAGTTTCCTTGACTCTTTTTACACATTAGGGGAAAAAGTCTTCCGACACAAAAACCCCTTCCGACTTGGATATGTGTAAATAAAACGTCCCGCTTCCCAACACAACCCGAAAATTCAGTGGCCACAAAAAGAAAAGAAAAACCGCCAACTAACAGCTGGTTCGTAAATGAACCTTAATTACACACAAGGACGTCGAGTGAGGTCTAATACCCGGAAATGAATGCACTGGCGTTCTTCAAATGTCCGCACGCAGCCGCGTACAAACTCCAATGTGGAATCAGGTATTTAGCGCTACAATGTCCGTAATCCCAATCCAGATTCTGAAAGGTATCCTTTTCAGAGCGAAGCCTGGCTCTGCAAACAAAGAGTCTCTCAGCAACAAAAACACGAACTCGGCCGATAATCCCACGTAGCTCGGTCACCAGAAAAGACAACGTGACCGGTAGCTAAACCAAGCAATGACTGCCCGGTTTCTTCTCCTTAAAAGCGATCACATGGGTCAAGAGGGAGGGGTGTAATCGACAGCATGTGCACAGAGAGAGGACTGGGCGCAGTCCGCTCTAAATTCCAACAGTACCTCCCCTCAAAGGCCTCCCTACCAGACGGGGCTTGGATGGGTGGCGTAAATGGAAAAGCCTCACTCATCTAGGGGCATGTACCCCACTCGCTGCCTCCCAGGTACGATCCTCAGGGGGATATCCTTTCCAATCTATCAGATACATGAGTTTCCCATTCCTTCTTCTGGAGTCCAAGATAGCACTAACCTCGAACTCCTCCTCCTCACCTACCACCACAGGAGGGGGAGGGGGCAAAACCTGTGTGGTAACTACATATGGTTTCAAGAGAGAGGTGTGAAAGACAGGATGGATCCCATACTCATCAGGTAACCCCAACTTCATTGCTACAGGATTAACTACTTTGAGAACAGGAAAAGGACCCACAAATCTTGGCTGTAATTTTCGCGACGCCCCTAATCTCAAATTCTTGGTGGAAAGCCACACCTTATCCCCCACCCGGTAGGAAGGAGCAGGGGCCCTATGTTTATCTGCCTGCCTCTTCATGTCAACCTTTGCCTTCTCTAGATGTTCCAAAGCCGTGTTCCAAATCCAAACCAATGAGAGACCCAAGGCAGTCACTGCAGGTACCTGGCCTGAAGGCTGAATAGGGATTGCTCGAGGGTGAAACCCCATGAAACAAAAGAAAGGGGTCATTCCCACTGCTGAATGCACACTGTTGTTATATGCAAATTCAGCCAGAGGGAGAGCCACAACCCAACTACATGACAATGACGTTCCCAGACACCTCAAATACTGCTCCATGGTTTGATTGGTGCGCTCCGTCTGACCATCCGACTGAGGATGATATGCGGAGGACAGACATAGTTTCATCCGTAAAGCAGCACACAATTCAGTCCAGAAATGAGAAACAAATTGAGCCCCCCTATCCGAAATAATGGCCAGAGGCAATCCATGCAGGCGTACCACAGAAGTCAAAAAGATCGTTGCCAATTCCCCCGCAGTGGGTAACTTAGCTAAGGGCACAAAATGCGCCATCTTAGTGAATGAATCGACTACAACTAATATGGCTGTAAAGCCAGACTCCAATGGTAAATCTGTCACAAAATCCATACTTATTGTTTGCCAAGGAGCGTTGGGTACAGGGAGAGGATGCAACAATCCTGGGGGCTTAGTATGGGTCGGTTTATTCACGGCACACACAGGACAGGCCTTTACATACGACTGTACGTCTCTAGCCACTGACTCCCACCAGAACCACCGCAAACAAAACTCCATAGTTTTGGTGGTACCAGGATGCCCAGCAAGAGAAGAAGAATGACACCATTCCAAGACCATATCCCGAAGATCGGGGGGAATAAACAGTTTGTCCTCATGATACAGCAACCCATTTCTTAAGGAAAACAAAGGCTGCGACAGCCAAGGTGTAAGATCGATCTTTCCCAGTTCTACCCGAACCAATTCTTTAAAGTCATCAGTGGAAATGCTGCCCACTATTCTTTCAGGAGCAATGAATGAACACCTCTCTTTCTCGACTGTCAGGTCAGTGTGTTTCACATGGATACGGGACAATGCATCTGATTTTATCTGCTGCACTGCGGGCCTATAAGTAATGATAAAATCATACTCATTAAAAAACGAGACCCACCTCATCTGGCGAGGGGTTAAGGCTCGCGCTGACCGGAAGAACTCCAAGTTTTTATGGTCAGTGAAGATAGTTATCGGATGCCGAGCACCCCACAAATGATGGCGCCACTCTTCAAAAGACAACTTAATGGCCAACAATTCACGCTCCACCACGGTGTAATTCCTCTCAGCGGGCAGCAAGGTTTTAGAAAAAAAGGCAATCGGATGCATGTATCCATTCTCCAACGTCTCTCTGGGACAACACCCCACCCACTGCACACAAAGAAGCATCCGCCTCCACAAAAAAAGGCAATGTAGGGTCAGGATGAACCAAAACAGGGGCCGTAGTGAACCTTTCAATTAACAGATTCAAAGATGATTTAGCATGATCAGACCAAACAAAAGGCACCCCCTTCCGTAACAACACTGTCATGGGTGCTATGATCTCTGAGAATTGTGAGATAAACCGCCGATAGAAATTGGCGACCCAAGTAGGACCTGAATCTCTCTCACGCAAGTCGGCGACGGCCAAGAAGTGATAGCTTCTGTTTTCTTGGAATCCATCGTAATCCCCTTTTCGGAAATCACAAATCCCAAAAACTCCACCTTAGGCGTGTGAAAGCTACACTTTTCTAGTCGGACGTACAGCTGATGTTCTTTCAGACGCTGCAATACCTGCCCTACATGGACTTCGTGTTCCTCAACAGTGTTTGAGAACACAAGGATATCGTCAATGTAGACTATGACGCTCAAATCCAAATATTCCCTCAATACCTCGTTGATGAAAAACTGAAAAGCAGCCGGAGCGTTACATAGCCCAAAAGGCATAACGCAATACTCGTAAAGGCCAAATTTGGTCCGGAAGGCGATTTTCCATTCATTGCCTTCACGGACGCGGATGAGATGGTAAGCACCCCTGAGATCTAACTTGGTGAAAAACGTTGCATGCTTCAGTTGATCAAGCAACACAGGTATCAAGGGAAGAGGGTACTTGTTCTTAATCCTACCCTTGTTGAGCGCTCTATAATCCACACACGCCCGAAGTCCACCTTCCTTCTTCGGAATGAAGAAGATAACCGATGACACTAGCGAGGAGGAGGGACGGATGAACCCTTTCTCCAGCATCTCTTCGATATACTCCTTCAAATGCTGTTCCTCAGGGCCCGACAAAGCATAAACACGACTACAAGGTAGCGTAGCCCCCGGCATCAGATCAATCCGACAATCAAACGGCCGGTGAGGGGGAAGTGCTCTAGTCTTTCCTTTATCAAACACTTCACTAAAGGCCGAATAGTTTTCAGGGACTCCCAACTCTTCTCCCGTTCCACCAGAACTCACTGCACAAGTCAAGGGGGTGATCCAATCAGTTGCGACCTTGTAACAACTCTGCAAACAATGAACGGAGTCAAGGGTCACTGTTCTCCTTATCCAATCTATTTTGGGATTATGTGTCTGCAACCACGGTACTCCCAAAACCACGCCAAAAGAAGGGGCATCAATTAAATCAAAACCTATTTCCTCCGAATGACCATTGTCTCCTACCATGCAAAGAGGTTCGGTCTGACGTGTAATGGTACCGGATGACAATTCAGTACCGTCAATGGCCCTCACCGGTTCAGGTTGTTCCTTGTAAACCCAGGGAACTCCAATTCTCTCAGCCAACTTGATGTCCATAAAGTTCCCCGTAGCACCGGAGTCTAACAAAGCTGACACTGGAGCCCTATGGTTGTTTGAGATAACCAAACAAACTGTGATAGTGAAATGTCTTGGGACCCTCTTCACTATGCCGGGTATCTGATAAGGGGTACATTAAACCAAGGAGTCCTTAATCAGGGCGTCCCTGTGCACACACGCCACAGCCTTACGCGAAGGTTCCTTAGAAGGTTTCACGGGACAGTCCCTTGCATAATGTCCCTCATGGCCATAATATAACACAGATTGTTGGATCTACACCTTTCTTTCTTTACCGATGTCAACGGTCCTCTTACTCCACCTATCTCCATCGGTTCGGGGGTCTGTTTTACCTCCCCCCCAGATCCCCTTGATTAACTCCGAATAGGCAGAGGTCTTGACAAAAAGTGTCTAGTTCTTTCTCCCTTTCTTTTCAATAACCGGTGATTCAACTTCACCACCAGATCGATAAACTCAGTACAATCCGACGGAGGATTAACCACCTGGGAAACCACATCCTTTAGTTCCTCGCATAACCCCTGATAGAAAATGGAGGTTCGTTCATCAACAGGCCAGTGCGTTTCTGACACCAACCTATTGAAGGTGGAAACATATGTAAGTAGATCTTGTTTGCCTTGTCGTAACTTCAATAGTTCAGCGTCACTGGCCTGCATAAACGCATGTTTAGCAAAAAGGGCATGCATCAAATCCTTGAATAAATCATAATTGTTCAATACGGGATCATCATTCTCCACTAAAGGCACAGCCCATGTAGCTGCAGTCCCTGCCAAATAGGAGATCACAAAGGCCACTTTGGCGGAATCGTTAGGGAAGGCTGTGGGCCTGCACAAAAAATGGAGATGACACTGATTCATAAAGACTGCAAATTTATTTGAATCCCCCGTAAAGCGTTCAGGGACCGCTAAAGGGACAGGAGTAGGGGTGGTAACATTGACAGTCATAGGAGCAGAGCTATTACTAGCACCTCTGTCATATTGAAAAGTGGCGGGTTGTAGCACAGGTTTACCTGCTCCCCAACTTCCCTGTTCTCGGGACCTGGCCACATCCAACTCCCTACGCAACCCCTGGTTCTCTTGCTTTAAGTCCTGCAATTGTGTTTGTAAAGCAGTTATGGCACCCATTAATTCCTGCATAGTGGGGACCCTCTCTTCCTGCCCATTCCCCTCATTCTTATCAATATCCATCCTCGCTCAGGCAGCGCAACTATTCGTGGGCTTGGTTTTTTGTCAGATTGTCTCCCACTAGGAACCACGCTGCAGGAGCGACGATATTCCCAGCCCTCTATCCCCACACAAACCGCAGTCCGCAATATATATATCACTGCACACTACAGCCTGAGCCAGGAGAGAGGGAAGTATAAAAAAGAACAAAACCCGGGGAAGAAGAAGACTTCAGAGGACCCAGTGGGTCTCCAGCTCTTAAGGCTCTCAAGGGGTACAGAAAGAAACTCACACCCTGCAGAGGAGAGATAAACAGAAAGAACACAGATGAGAAATTACTCTCTCTATGCACATACAGTGTTTTGGGAGACACAACAACCCCTCTCGTCTTACCCGCAGAAGGTTTCTGTATCGCTGTACTGGAGAATTCGTGCCTCTTGATTTGTATTGAAATCTTCTAGAGTTAACACCACTCTATAGGAGTTTCCTTGACTCTTTTTACACATTAGGAGAAAAAGTCTTCCAACACAAAAAACCCCTTCCGACTTGGATATGTGTAAATAAAACGTCCCGCTTCCCAACACAACCCGAAAATTCAGTGGCCACAAGAAGAAAAGAAAAACCGCCAACTAACAGCTGGTTCGTAAATGAACCTTAATTACACACAAGGACATCGAGTGAGGTCTAATACCCGGAAATGAATGCACTGGCGTTCTTCAAATGTCCGCACGCAGCCGCGTACAAACTCCAATGTGGAATCAGGTATTTAGCGCTACAATGTGCGTAATCCCAATCCAGATTCTGAAAGGTATCCTTTTCAGAGCGAAGCCTCGCTCTGCAAACAAAGAGTCTCTCAGCAACAAAAACACAAACTCAGCCGATAATCCCACGTAGCTCGGTCACCAGAAAAGACAACGTGACCGGTAGCTAAACCAAGCAATGACTGCCCGGTTTCTTCTCCTTAAAAACGATCACATGGGTCAAGAGGGAGGGGTGTAATCGACAGCATGTGCACAGAGAGAGGACTGGGCGCAGCCCGCTCTAAATCCCAACAATTGACAGCTGCCATATAGATCTATATTTTCGGGGAAGAAACATAAGTCTCACTAGCCCCAGCAAGAGTATATATACATAATAATATTATTAATTAATTGCACTGAATTTTCAGCCAGAGTTAGGTGCCCTTCTAAGATCCATTCCCTGTCACTGGGGAGAAAGGTTCAATTTTGTAAGAGTGCACATCTGCCTCGATACCTATCTTCTTCTGTTGACAGTACAAATGTAAAATAATTAAAAATAATTATTCATAAGATTTAGGTAAGACCTTACAGGCCTCATGTTTTTACCAAAAACAGGATGGATGCTCTCTGTGAGTAGAGGAAATATAAATTCCTGAAATAATTCATAATATTGTGCTTTGCTTCTCAAGAAGTTGTTGGGATCTGTCCTTGGATGACATTGCCTCCAAAAAAGAACGTGTGCGTCGTTGTCAGATGTATCATGCTTTGTGATGGCTGCTGTTAGCCTGTCTTGTCCTTTGTGCAATCAACAGAATGAAACACAATACTTATTTGTCAAGACAAAACCAATTTCTTAATTTTCTACACTTATATCCTATGGCTAGTGGCCAGATTGCTTCTTTGTATGCCGCATTGCAGTCCCTTCTCAACCAGATGTGCTTTATGAAACTAAATTATGAATATTCATATTTCTCCCCAAAAAGAGTCAGACACTAGTGACAGAACATTTTACAAAGAAATACTTACAAAGTGTTCTTATCTATTCAGTGCTTTCCCTGGAGTTAAATCGAGATCCCATCATGCATGGATCATTTCTTTCACTGAGACCCTCTGATTTGTTTTCACTTCATTGCTTCGCTTTGTGAGCGTCGTTTTTGTTCATAGAGTTGGCACTAATTAAACTGTTGTCTTGAAGGAAACTTTTCGTTCTCAATAAATGTACCAACTGGCATGCTTCTTAATGGTCCTCTGCTCCCGGCTCTGGCTGCCCATTGGCAGGCATCAGCATTGCTGCACACTAATCATTTGCCTCTTTATTGGTGCCCATTTGCATGACATTTGAATCACTTAAACATCTCGGAGGGTAATAAATGTCACATTAGTTTTCAACAGAACAATCAACATTCACACAAAGCCAGTAACAATGCTCTGACAACACAGACTGGGTACATTGTCCATCTGGAGCCTGTTTAACTGCTTAAATTGCACTCACAGCAGCACTTCCTGCAGGGCGTAAAGTCCCAAACAATTGAGGAGTCAAGCACACATTCTGTGTTGATTAAATAATGCATTCTCGTGATAATATGGAACCTTCAAAATTAAACATACCTTTCATTTCTTAAGGCAAGCTTGACCTTGTTTTACATGGGTTAATTTATGCTTTCAGTCTGTTGCCAGTGGAGAACAGGGCCGCCAGAGGGGGTTATACCCCGGACCTGGGCTGTGTAGGACCACACGCTCGTGTCAAATGCGGTCCATGCAGGTAACAGCAGTGAGGCCGGGTAAGGGGGGATTTCGAGGACGATGCTTAGGGAAAAATAATTATTTATTTAATTTTCCCTCTGCATTGCCCCTCGAAATTCCCCCTACCCGGCCCCACCGACCCACCACTGTTACACAAAAATTGAGAGGCCCCCATGGAAGGTACAAGGAGGGACTCCCTTCATACTCAGTCAGTTGCTTTCCAGACAGGGTACTGTGCGGAGGAGCTTGGGAGACCTCCCGCACCGCAGGGACTGCGCGGGCCTGTGTTACGCCACTGGGACCGCGGCTGGCTCGTGTGTCAAAATCATTTTACAGATTTTAAAGCAAGCTGTGCCTGTTTATTAATAGCGAGGCAGCTAAGATGAAGAAAACTAAAAGATGGCGCCAGGTGCTCGTACTTCCACATTCTCTCGTTCCCTGGGGACGATATATTGTTTTACATTGTTTAAATATTGAAACAGATGTTGCTAAACCACAAGTTTTTTTTTATCCCAGAACCCAGAAAAACTTCTGACATATCTGAATCTGAACAGCCCACCCCTCCGATGTTTTCTCTCCCTCCCTCTGTTCCTTTCTCCATCATGCACTCTCATCCCATGGCTATCTTTCCAGTTGTTATTCTCACTCAAACTTTTTTCTTTCTCCCTATCGCTATCACTATGACCCATATGTGTGCTTATTTCACACAAAAACAGCTTACTAGGATTGTAGCTCTCGCATTTATGATGTCCCTCCGAGGCTTCCATTTTTTCACTCTCATTTCTTCAATAAATGAGCAGGCTACATAGAGACAATTTAACAGTTATTTGGAGTTATGCGCTTATGTCTGCTGGGCGAGTCTGCTTTCCTCACCAGAAACTGTGGCACTTAAGTATGGCAAATTATCAAAAAACATATTTTTAAGAACCCCGAAATCAGTTTACTTATTGTCTCAATCAACCCTTTCAATGTCATATATTCTATCTCTGTCCAAATGAACATATTCTTTGTTTAAAATCAATTTTTCATTGCCATAGATAAGCATGATTTTACCCATACCGTCATTCGACGGGTTTTAATTTCCTAATACCACCTACTCAAAAGTCCCATCTTCCACCTTCCTTCGGTAACTTTTACCCTGAGTTGTCATAGCAAACGAGGTGCATTATGGGGTCCATTAGGATGGCGGACGGATCGACACAGCCTTGCAGGCGGTGCCGACCCATCTGTCATCCTTGCCCGTCCGCCACCTTTCTTCCCCCCGCCATATTACAATGGCGGGGGGACCTTGCGACCGCGGCGGAAAAGGCCTGATATGGTGGCAGTGTCTATCAGACACCGCCAGCCATATTAGGATGGCCTGGGAGGAATGCCTTTCCATGGTGGCAATGCCGCCAAGAAAAGGCATACGGTTCCTGCTCTGGGGGCCCGTTGCAGGCCCAGAGGGTGAAGGGGGGTGTGGGGGGTGCACATGGGGGTTACCCATGGTACCCCCCTGCGTTTCACAGCACAACATGGCAGGCACCGCGCAGTGCCTGTCATGTTGTGCTGTGAAAAGCACAACAAGCATTTTTCACATTGCGGCGGCCGGTGCTTTAAGCACCGTCCGCCGCAATTTAAAAAATGCGGGATGCACCCGCCACAGTGGCGGTGCAACCTAATTGGGGGCACAGTTCCTCCGCCCTTGTGGCGGAAGGTACTGGCCCCGGACAGGATGGAGGACGGACTTTGTCTGTCCGCCATCCTAATGGACCCTATGTCAGAATGTGACCCCTCCGGAAATGTAACTGCAATTGTGTGCACAGCATTTTGAGCATCACTGACACACGCACTTTCTGGTTGCTGTTGTGTACTAAAACCAGAGAGGTAACTTTCCTAGCACAATTTTTGCTCTTGTGATAAAAGAAGAATTCATTTGAGGAGAGACATTTCAATATTTTACTGTGATTTGCACACTGCATGGTGCATATCTTTTGGTCGTTTTGGAAGTACAGTGTTGTGCACACTAAGAGGCAGCATGTCGTTAAGAGTTCTTCTACTGTTATATCATATTCAGTCTTACCTAAAATGTTATTAGGCATACATTTGAGCACCTTGTTGTGGGGGGGGGGTATTTGCTTGTCTATCTATAGTTTATTACATTATGGCAAATTCACAAATAGGCAATCCACCTGCCATATTTTTACAGGTGACAGGTAAGTCAATACTTTTACTTCTCATATACCGCCCCCAATAGCCTAGGGCAATTTGTGGGCTCTTTGTTAGAAACTACGATTGCCTCCTTTGCTGCGTTACCTAACTTCATCTTATTGGGGGACTTGAACCTTCACTTCGACGATCCTTCTGATAAGGCGGCATCTGATCTTAATTCGGAACTAAATTAGTTTGAGCTCCATCTAAAAAACAACGAGGCCACGCACACCAAGGGGCATCTTCTTGATCCAATATTTTCAAACATTTTACAGTTAGAAGCATATCCTCCTCGTCCTCTACCCTGGTCCGAACATTTTTTGGTTCTGTTTGCCTGGCAAAAGAATACTGACTGTCCACAGGCACAGATGAAAGTATGCTCTAAACTCTCTTTTGAAAGCTGGACCCTCGGATTGGAGTAGACTGCTCCTCCCTCTGATCCCGATCCAGTGAAGGCTGACTTTAAGCTTACCAAATGGCTGAATAGCTCCCTCGACTCTGTGTTACCTAGGAAAAAAATGGAAAAGAAGAGCTGGGCATTTAAATCACCATGGTACTCTCAAGAACTCAGAGATCTAAGGAAAATCTGTAAAAAATTGGAACGCATGCGGAGGAAAGATTGGGCCTCCCATAATAAAGATAAGTATAAAGCGGCCATGAGGACCTACAAATCATCTCGGAAAATAGCTCAAGCTGCCTTCTTTGAGGAGAAAATTAGAATGTCCTCTAATTCATCTAGAGAGACATATAAGATTGTGAAAGATCCCATCAAAATTCCTAGTCCCCCGATGGTGCAAGATGTGTCGGAATCCAGATGTAACCAATTAGCGGCATTCTTCGAGAATAAAATACTAAATATTCTACAAACTCTGCCGCAAAGCTCCCATAAGTACGATCCTGCTGACTCTATTGCTCTTATCCCTCTATCCCTGGCCCTTCTTTAGATTCCTTCGCCCAGATATCTAGGGAAGACTTTCAAATAGTTCTGTCTTCCATGAAGAGTGGATCCCCTAATGACCCTGCACCTATGTATATTCTACAACACGTGGCACCTACCATCTCACCCTTGGCTACGGACCTTATTAACTCCTTGTTTGCTCAAGGGGTTGTCCCCCCTGGTTGGAAGCAGGCAATAGTAAAGGCGCTACTAAAAAAGCCAGAACTTGATCCGTTGGAGTTAGCCAACTTCCGACCAATTTCACTGCTACCAGGTCTCAGCAAGATTGCGGAGAAGATTGCAAATCGGCAGCTCTCCACCTTCTTGGAAACCAATAGGCTGCTCCTGAACTCTCAAACGGGTTTCCGCCCAGGGCAGGGTACTGAGACCACTTTGATAGCAGTGGTCGAGGAGGTAAGGTGCATCTTGGATTCGGGAGGATCAGCGGTGCTGATCCTCCTGGATCTAAGTGCAGCCTTCGATGCGGTGGACCATTAGATCTTAATCCAGCGCCTATCTAATTTAGGGGTAGCTGGCACAGCATTGTTGTGGCTCACATCCTTTTTGAAGAATAGAACCTTCCAAGTCTGGGAAGGCAGTGCGCGTTCCAAGCTAATTCCCCTCCAGTGTGGGGTTCCACAGGGCTCGTCACTGAGCCCTACTTTGTTTAACGTATATATGGTCCCACTGGAGGATGTGGTTACTCCCTTTGGGATTAAAGTTATTACGCACTCAGACGACACTCAACTTGTCGTCTCGTTTTCCCTAGAGAAGGGTAGTATGGAAAATCTGTATGGCTGCCTTTCTGAAATCCATGCATGGATGTGTAGCTCTTGACTTAAACTGAATGGCGCAAAGACAGAACTTATGCTCTTAGGCCAGCAAATAACATCTCTTCCTAACTCCATCTGGCCCTCGTGCCTGGGAGACCCCCCCGCCCTTAAGAATGAACTCAAAAGCTTGGGGGTATTTCTCGAGCAGGACCTCTCCTTCAGGACACAAGCAAAAAAAACTGCCGGCATTTGTGTGGGTCTACTTCGGTCAGCCCGTAAGATCCTCCCTTTATTACCGGCACAATCTAGGAAGCTGCTTATTCAAGGTCTAATCCTATCCAGATTAGACTATAGCAATGCCCTTCTTTTGGCCGCCCCAGAATCAACTATTAACATCCTTCAGCGCGTTCAGAACTCAGTGGCCAGGCTGCTTATAGGTACATCCTGGAGATCTTCGGCCAAACCCACACTCAAAGCCCTCCATTGGCTGCCAATTCAGGAAAGGATTAAATTCAAGTCCATGTGCATTGCCCACAAATCCCTTCAGGGCAAGGGGCCCCCTATCCTAGGGAGCTTGGTCCACCCCTACAAGGCCGCCAGGGCTCTGCCTTCCGCTCACGGAAATCTGGCTATAGTCCAAAGAGTCAGGAAGGCTCAGACTGGGGGGCGCCGCTTTTCGGTTGATGTTGCAACCCTTTGGAATGCCCTTCCTGCCAGGCTTCGAACCGAACCAAGCTATTTGAGATTCCGAAAGCTCACGAAAATGTTCCTGTTCCCACAGGGCGCGTAAAAGCCTGGGCCCCCCTCAGTTGTCCTCTGTACTCTAGCGCTGGGACGCTCCCGGGCAGCCATGCGCTTTATAAATCTTATTTCATTTCATTTCATTCATGAAAAAAATGGTTCAAGACATTTGAGAACTACTCACTTGCGATTGTTGGCAATGGCTGCTCAGCTGATAGAAAGAAAGCAATTCAATTTAGTTTTTTAGGCAAAGCAACAATTGACATTTTTTTAAATCTACCCCCTGTAACTACACCCAGAGATCAAGGTGATGGGTGGAATGTTTTTAATGAGGTGGTGGCAAGACTGGAAAAGCAGTTTGTTGACGAACTCAATGTAATGATTGAAAGACATAGCTTTCACAAAAGGAAGCAGTTAGAGCACTTACTTGTGATTATTTAAGAACCGCAATTAAGGACTCACAAAAGCCTATGCATGTAGGCATTGCTATTAAAATAGCGATTCCTAAGCATTCCTTAATTGCGACTCGCAAATTGCAAGTCGCAATTAGGGAATGCCTTCACATTCATTCCTATTTGCCTAAAGGCCCATAGGAATGAATGGGAGATTGCATGCGCAATTTGCAGGTACCAATAGGTACTCGCAAATTGCGCATGCAATTTCAAGGGTGCAAGGGTGTCCAAAGAACACGCTGCTGCTCACCTGAAATTGCTCTGTGCACACATGTTGCGCACACACATGCATGTGTGTGTGTA
This sequence comes from Lissotriton vulgaris, assembly GCF_964263255.1. NCBI lineage: Eukaryota > Metazoa > Chordata > Amphibia > Caudata > Salamandridae > Lissotriton > Lissotriton vulgaris. Next base: position 1,090,862,269 of record NC_141695.1, read on the forward strand.
AACTACGACTTTGAAAGTCTGGAAAAGGGAACCGACACCGGACAACAGGACCTCCTACAAACTTGCCACCCGGAAACACCACCAGCTGATCCGCGCCGCCAAGAGAACAGCATTCAAGGACCGGTTGGACAACAACGCACACAACAGCAAGGAACTCTTCAACATCGTGAAAGAGCTCTCCAACCCCAGCGCAGGAAACAACGACATCACCCCATCGCAAGACCTCTGCAACTCCCTCGCCTCATACTTCCACAACAAGATCACGGACATACACAGCAGCTTCAACAACCAACCAACGCACACCACGACCGACCAGCCACCCCCCCCCACCACCACCCTCCACGCCTGGACCCCGATCAGCACCGAAGACACCATCCGCACGATGAACTCCATCCACTCCGGATCACCAACCGACCCCTGCCCTCACCACATCTTCAACAAGGCCGACGCTGTCATCGCACCCCACCTGCGAGACATCATCAACACATCCTTCGACACCGCCATCTTCCCCGAAAGCTGGAAACACGCCGAACTCAGCGCTCTACTCAAGAAACCAACAGCGGACCCCACCGACCTCAAGAACTACCGCCCCATCTCGCTTCTCCCGTTTCCAGCCAAAGTCATCGAGAAGACCGTCAACAAGCAGATGGCCGCCTTCCTCGAGACGAACGGATCCCTCGACCCCTCACAGTCCGGCTTCCGAGCCAAACACAGCACCGAGACTGCCCTCATCGCCGCCACCGATGACATCCGAGCCCTGATGGACAACGGAGAAACAGCGGCCCTCATCCTCCTAGACCTCTCCGCGGCATTCGACACGGTCTGCCACCGCACCCTAATACAGCGCCTCAGCAACATCGGAATCCAGGACAAGGCGCTGGAATGGATCAGCTCCTTCCTCGACGGAAGAACACAGCGAGTCCGCCTACCACCGCACAAGTCAGAGGCCTCCGAAGTCATCTGCGGCGTCCCCCAAGGTTCATCCCTGAGCCCCACCCTCTTCAACGTCTACATGAGCCCCCTCGCGGCCATCGTACGCAAACACCACCTCAGAATCATCTCCTACGCCGACGACACCCAGCTGATCCTCTCCCTGACCAACGACCCCGCCGCCGCCAGAGCCAACCTACACGAAGGGATGAGAGAGGTTGCCGAGTGGATGACGACCAGCCACCTGAAACTGAACTCGGACAAGACGGAGGTCCTCATCCTGGGCTCCTCACCCTCCGCCTGGGACGACTCCTGGTGGCCTCCCGCCCTGGGCAACGCACCCAAACCGACAGACCATGCACGAAACCTGGGCTTCATCCTGGACTCCTCCCTCTCCATGACCAGGCAAGTCAACAGCGTCTCCTCGGCGTGCTTCAACATCCTACGCATGCTACGGAAGATCTTCTGGTGGATCCCCACAGAGACCAGGAAGACCGTCACCCAGGCCCTCGTCACCAGCCGACTGGACTACGGCAACGCCCTCTACGCCGGGACCACCGCCAAGCTCCAGAAGAGGCTCCAGCGGATCCAAAACGCCTCAGCCAGACTCATCCTCGACATCCCACGATCCAGCCACATCTCCGGACATCTGAGAGACCTCCACTGGCTCCCCATCAACAAGAGAATCACCTTCCGCCTCCTCACCCACGCACACAAAGCCCTACACGACCAAGGCCCGAGCTACCTCAACAGCCGAGTCAACTTCTACGCTCCCAAACGCCACCTCCGATCAGCCAACCACGCCCTCGCCGCCGTCCCCCGCATCCGAAGAGCGACTACAGGAGGAAGGTCCTTCTCCTACCTGGCCGCCAAGACCTGGAACTCCCTCCCGCCCGACCTGCGCCTGACCCAAGACCACCTCTCCTTCAGGAAGAAGCTGAAGACCTGGCTGTTCGAGCAGTAGCGGCACCCCCCCCCCCAGCGCCTTGAGACCCTACGGGTATGTAGCGCGCTTTACAAGTGTCACTGATTGATTGATTGATTGATTGAAAAATACACTTTAGTGCATTTTTGAAAGTTTTTTCAAATTACCATCAAGTTCAACTTCATGTTAATTTGCGCCCCCTAGTAGCGAAATCACTATTTTAAAGTGGTTCTTGCATTGCATTTAAGGAATCGCAAATTGCGACTCCTTAAATGCAATCGCAATTTGAGAAATCGCAATTAATTGGGAATTTTCAACTTGCGAGTGCCTTGAACCTTGATGCATCGCAAATGCCCTTTTTGCGGGCACAAACAGCCAATTTCTGCGGCTCGCACCGTTTGCGCGCGCAAAACTGTTCATGCATATTAGCTACAAATTGCAAATTAGGGACTAATATAGATAATTGCATAAGAGACCAATTTGTTTTCAACTGCGAATCAAAGAAAATTCAGGAACGACTTTTAGCGTGTCATAATCCTACATTGGCAGAAGTTTTACACCTACCTAAAGGTATTGAAAGGTCCATTTAGTCAGCCAAAGTGCTAACAAAAGAGGAGGGCAGTTCCACCTCTCCTGTGTGCGTGTGGTTCAATCAACAAAGAAAGTTGTAAAATTGGAAAGTCTTAAAGGTAGTAAACTCAACTGTTTTAGGTGTGGTTCCAAAGTGCATTTAGCGAACAGTTCGGAATGTCCTGTTTTAAGAAGAAAATATAACAAATGCAACAAGTATGGTCACTTTCTGAGTGTTTGTAAAGGTTCAAGATTTGTTTTAATACCATCTGTTAATTCTGTGAATGATGTATCTGTCAAAGTTGAAAATCTGCTTCTCACCTTGTATGATCCCTCAGCCAGTTCTGGGGTAAATAACATTGGATCTGGGTTCAAAGCACCTTTAGGTGAGGTTCATATTGGAAAGGTGGGTTTGGAAGTGATGGCGGACTCTGGTTTTCTGATTAATATTATTTCGGATGAGTTCTTTTATGGACATTGGTGTCAAGTTAAACTGGAAAAACTGATGTAATTCCCAAAGCCTTTGGTGATTTTGATGTAGATACGGTGGGGTATTTGCAAGAAAATTTGGAGTTCAAAGGATGTAATACCATTGCAAAAATCTATGGTGCTAAGAATGGCAAGACTATTGTGGGGTGGTGTGATCTGGGAAAATTAGGCGTTATTTTTAGTCCTGGAACTGATTGTCCTATCGGGCTGAGGGATTTGTCTGTAAGTTCAGTAAGTGTGCAAAACTCTAAAGTGGAGAATATTTTTGCTAAACAAAGAGCAGCTTTTGAAGACAAGGTTGGGAAAGTGAAAGGATTTAGCCACAGCATCAAACTCAAGAATGAGGTGTTATCAGTGCAACTTAAAGTACGCATGGCACCTTTGGGTGTACGTCAAATGTTGAAGTCCCATCTTGACACTTTATGTGCGGACGGGATCATCGAGCCTGCATGTAGTTTTGAATGGATTTCGGCTATTTTGATCACTCTTTATAAAAAACAAGGATTTGAGGCTGTGTGTGTAGTCTTAATGTCTTTGAACAAAAATATTATCATTGATACCCATCCTTTGCCAAGAATACAGGAGTTGTTAGCTGCAGATTTTTTTTCGGTGATTGATCTTAAATCTGCATATCACCAGGTGGTTCTGGATGAACGTTCCAAAGATCTCACTGCTTTCGTAACACCTTTTGGGGTTTATAGATTCTTTTGAGGATGCCATTTAGTTTGGCCTCAGCGGCCAGTGTTTTTCAGAAATTGGGTGACACTTTGTTCCAAGGATTAATAGGGGTCTAGGCTTACCGGGACAACATTTTAATTTTTGCTAAAAGAAATGTGGAACATATTGAATTGTTAGATTCGGTGTTGAGTATTTTGGAAATGAGAAGAATGACTGTAAGTAGGGAGAAGTACAAGATCTTGGTGGAAGAGATTGAATACCTAGGGCACAGAATCACCAGTGAAGGTATTTTTAGTCAATACTGTACACAACGCAAGCAAACCGAATAGTAAGGATTCCCTTCGGTCCTTTTTAGGTCTGGGGAAATATGCTAGATTTGTGAAAGGTTATGCTCTATTTGTAAAACCATTAAGACAACTTTTGAAGAAAGTAGTTTCTTTTGCATGGACTGCAAAGCATGATGATGCATTTGATCAAGTCAAGAAACGTACCATGCAAGCTCCTGGCCTCAATACTTTTGATCCTGATGGTGATTCATTTGTGACAGTTGATGCTGGTGCTGTTGGCTTAGGAGCAGTTTTCACGCAGTTTGTGGAGGGAATGGAAAGAGTAATTTTGTTTATTTCCAGAGCTATTAAAGGGGCTGAGCAGTATTACAACACTATCGAAAAAGAAGCCCTTGCTTGTGTTTGGACAGTGGAAAATTCAAGAATTTATTGTGGGGAAGACCTTCTTCTGTCGTCACTGACCACAAACATTTGGTGTACATGATAGATGGAGTTCGATCAGGCAATGCTTTATCCAGGCTCATTAGACTCATTGCTAGGCTTCAGAAATTCAACTTTGAGATCAGGCACATTTCAGCTGGTAAGAACATGACGGCAGATTGCTTGTCTAGTTTGCCACCTAAGGAAAATGGAGATGAAACTGTGACAGATCAACATGAATGTGTGGATGCAACGGTGAAGATTTTAAGTGTGTGTAATGCCGTCATTTCGGAGAGTTAATGGTTAGACTTGGTAGCTAAAGATAAAGTGCTGCTCAAGGTGAAACAGAATGTTATGAATTGATGGCCCCTAGAAATTGATACTGACTTCCGCAGTTTTGAGCAGGTTTCCGATGAGCTCACTATCGAAAATGATATTTTGATGAGACAAGATTTGTTTGTTCCTCCTACAGGTATAAGGGGAAAACTTATTGTGTTAGCGCATTCAGGGCATCAAAGTGTTTACTGTGCAAAAACAACAGTTGATGGACAGAATGCAGAACAATGTCATACATTCACCCCAGTACAGAGATCTGTACCTAAATCCATCATTTTTTTGCACTCCACACCACCCCAGTTCAGACATGGCCATATGCAAATCGGCCTTGACCCTGTGCCTCATGGGAACAGTCCAGCCCGAACTGCCAAGCCATGTCTTTCCTGGACCGGAATCAAGCATCCTAGGACCGGTTTCTGGCTATCAGCCGTCTTCAGCCAGGATAGCTTGACTCCAGTGATGTGGAGAGCATGGGACTCACGTCTGAGCATACCCATCCCACTCGGGTGACAAATGCAAAAACAACAGTTGATGGACAGAAGGCAGAACAATGTCATACATTCACCCCAGTACAGAGATCTGGGCCTAAATCCATCGTTTTTTGGCACTCCACACCACCCCAGTTCAGACATGGCCATATGCAAATCGGCCTTGACCCTGTGCCTCATGGGAACAGTCCAGCCCGAACTGCCAAGCCATGTCTTTCCTGGACCGGAATCAAGCACCCTAGGACCCGTTTCTGGCTATCAGCCGTCTTCAGCCAGGATAGCTTGACTCCAGTGGAGTGGAGAGCATGGGACACACGTCTGAGCATACCCATACCCATCCCACTCGGGGTGACAAATGCAAAAACAACAGTTGAAGGACAGAATGCAGAACAATGTCATACATTCACCCCAGTACAGAGATCTGGGCCTAAATCCATCTTTTTTTGCACTCCACACCACCCCAGCTCAGACATGGCCATATGCAAATCAGCATTGACCCTGTGCCTAATGGGAACAGTCCAGCCCGAACTGCCAAGCCATGTCTTTCCTGGACAGGAATCAAGCATCCTAGGACCGGTTTCTGGCTATCAGCCGTCTTCAGCCAGGATAGCTTGACTCCAGTGGTGTGGAGAGCATGGGACTCACGTCTGAGCATACCCATCCCACTCGGGGTGACAAATGCAAAAACAACAGTTGATGGACAGAATGCAGAACAATGTCATACATTCACCCCAGTACAGAGATCTGGTCCTAAATCCATCGTTTTTTTGCACTTCACACCACCCCAGTTCAGACATGGCCATATGCAAATCAGCCTTGACCCTGTGCCTCATGGGAACAGTCCAGCCCAAACTGCCAACCCATGTCTTTCCTGGACCGGAATCAAGCATCCTAGGACCGGTTTCCTGCATGAAGAAACTTCTCGAACAACATTATTGGTGGGCTGGGATGGATGCTAGTGTTTAATTGCATGTTGATAGATGTAAAGTATGCATTCATTCAGATAAACATCAGAAGGTTTCTACAGAACCCTTAAGTCTACAGGAAGGTCTACAAAAACCATGGGTCTGTTTGATTGTCTGGGCAGATAAAACAGATTTTTAATTGTTGTAGTGGATAATTTTTCCCAAAAAACCTATTTTACTTTCGTGGAACATCCTAACACAGAAGAGGTAATAACATTTTTGGATATTTTTTTTTGTGTGGAAGTTCCTCCTAAAATTCTAATGTCAGACAATTGTGAACATTTTATTTCTTCCAAAATGCTATCAATTCTTTAAAAAATTGTATTGTCTCAGAAAAAACATCTCTTTAGTGTCCAAAAGCTAACAGATTTATTAAGGAGAGCATCCAAACCGCACTAGAAAATATATTTTTGAAGGAAAAGTTGTGGAGTTTCAACAATACCCCGCATTCAGTCATTGGGTTGTCTCCTTACTTCCTTTTGAGGGGAAGACAGGGTTTGACAACTGTAACACCTGAATTTGGGAAAACTAAAAAGAAAGTTTTTCTTGGTGGTGAGATTGACAGAGTAAATGAAAATATTAACCCCTTGCGTGCTGATGACAGAACGGTTCCGTCATCAGCATCGGTTGAGCTGTGCTGATGACGGAACCGTTCCGTCATGACTCCGCCCGCGCAAGGCGGAGTCAGCACAGGCGGAAAATACGCCCCGCACGCAAGGGGTTAATGAGGCACAATTCAAGGGGAAGTTGTATCATGATGCATGTCATAGAGTAAAATCTAAGGTTATTAAAATGGGAAATCGGGTGAGCGTCCTCAAACCTCTTTTATGGGATAAAGGGTGGTGGAACAAAATCTCAGTTGTGGTCCTTAAACCAGGACAAGAGAAAATGTTTTAGCCGAAAGTAGGTGGTAGGTGGGGCCAGTACATGGTTTGGTGGAAATACAGAGTCAATTGCCCTGGAACATGTACAACAAGATGAAACTGGCTGTGAGTTGGAAACGGAGACCGGGTTCAATTCTTCTCACAAGAGAAATGTAAGATTGCCAAAGAAGCAAGAGGATTATGTGTTGGAGTGAACTCTTTTATTTCCTCTTTCTGTATTACTTTTGCTTGTTTCTGTAATTTAAATATACTCATACTTTATTTTTATTTTTTTTAAAGGGAATGTGGCATGGTTACTGTTGCTAAGTAGAATGTTACATATGTGCCTCTGTCACTTATGGAATGGGGACTATGTCTCTGGGGATTGTTATTTGTAAAATGACTGGACGTGTTTTCTTCCTCACCAGTGGGACTGTTATTGACACTATTAAATATTTATTTATTTTGTAATCCTGCGACTCAGCCACTTTATTTCAATAACATAACTTAAAATAACATAAAATAACATGAAGAGTGACAGACAGGAAGAAAAGAGTTTCTTGCTGATTTCTGAAATCCACTGCTAGTGTGGTAAAAGATATATGTTGACTGTTTCACTCAAACTTAGGCAGCACTGTGGGCTGGTCTTGCCAGCTGCCCATTATCCATTAGTCCTTTTGTGTGGCATTCCCTCATGAGGCAGATCTTCTATCAAACTGTTGGACCCTAAGCTGGAGGCAATATTTCCAGGTATGAATTTCCAATTCATATTCTAACGTGAAGGTTTTTGGTTGCAACTACTTTCTAAGAAAAAGCATTTAAGGTGGATGATGAACCATCAGTCTAACTATTTTTTTAAATTAACATTATTTTTGCAGAGACATTACTGAACATTTCTTGTTTCCCTCTAAGATCTGGGGAAAACATTTAACATGGCCATACTATGCCACATAAATACCACACTCTCTTGTCCTGGATGTTGAATAAGTGTCTACATTGAACATGTACATCAACGCCAGAAAATCATTGTTTTGAGAGCATGGGCAGGGTTGTTCTGATCTGCTGCCTATCTCATTCTTTCTGTGGTCTTAAGTAGCATCCCACAGATACTGACAATCCAAGCTACTGGAAAGAACTTACCTTCAACTAGCTTTCTTGTATATATGCAGCATTTCCCTGTTAAAAAGAGGTGTGAGCAGTGCTAGGACTAGTGAGAGGATGATGATGATGATAAGGTTGATTATGGTGATGATGGTGACTAGGATGATAGACTGCTACAAGAACAGAACTCTGCATGGTAAAGCACATTCATTAACGTGTTATGTGGCAGCAGTGGAAAGCAATGTATTCTTCATAAATTGTTGGTCATATTACTGTGCATTAAAACCTTGTACACCACATAGGGCCTGTTTATTAAATAGAATACACATTAGTACATGTGCCGGTCAGTGATCCATAGCATTCACTAAGAAACCTGTATTCAAAATTAGACTTAGGAAAAAGCTGGAAATTGATGTGTGTCAAATGCTTAATTTACATTAAGCCAGTGATTTTGGAGTCCATGGATTTGTATCTCTTGAATGCCCCCTCAAATATAAATTAACTTGGACGCTACACTAGGACTTTATTTAGACAACAGCGACACTACTGGTTTCTCACAGAGCCTTCTTTCCGCCTTTCAGACAAGGCAAGAGCGTTCTTGTTTTCAATTCAGAAGGAAGTCTAGAGGACTGCCAATACGTGAATGCTGTGTAGTAGACTACCTTCTCAAACCAGCTAACCATTAAAACTGAGCCATTAATTTATGTGGAACTGTTTTAATTAATCCCCCACCCCCTCTTTCCCCACCAAACACACGTCTTCATGTCCAGCTTAGGTCCCTAGGACTTAGATTCCTCTACATGCTCTACATGATTGTCGACTGTGGGGCACAACATTTGAGTGATACTTTATGTACACACCCCTTTTGCCAGTCAATAGCTTTACTAAGAGCTAGTAAATGATTCCACAGTTGGGGTGCCTGCTCCCTAACATGTGACCAGAATTAGTGCAAACCTCCACTCTCAGTGATGGAGCCAGGAGCTTGATCTGACTGTTGACAACCCACTGCTCAGAACCCTAAATAAAAATGTACAGCTATGGTTCTCTAGACCTTCAGATTCAGATGGTGGGAAGATTGTTATTCCAATCTTATAGGTTTCTAAAGCAGACGTTCTCATAAGATCTCAGAGTGACAAAACCATTACATCAACATAGTGTCCAAAAACAGATTGCAAATATCACATTGAATGTACCATTACTTGCACTAAGACAATAATCTATGAAGAAATAGGTTTTGATACCAGTAAATTCAAACAGAAATATTTTTCCATCAGACCTTTTTGAGAATATTAAGCCATGTTTTATTCCTGTCAGTGACTTTGCTCCATACAAAATGAACATTTATTTTTCTCTGATCATCTCTATAACTGTTTGAGAACATCGAGCTTTTTTCAAAAACTGTCTGCGAAGTGCTCCAAATGGAGACACAAATGGTGGAAATATCTTCAAGGCATTTGAGTATGAGAAGACTCAAACTATATCCTATGAGCTAGAGCCAGGCTTGAGCCTCCACCAGCACTGCCTGATGTCCAGAGGTTTCCCATCACCCAAAGTGATCTTCACTGAAAGCACCAGCTGAGCTAATACGAGGAAGCTCAGATTTCATTCGACAATGCTTGCAAGATGCTCTTGTCTCAACGAATGGAACTTTAACATAGTGTAAATGTATCTTTCAGCAGCTAGCTTTTCTCTAATTGCAACCAGTCCAAAAGTTGCCAAAGAGTATATACAACCAATGAGCTCCCTCTGGCAAACCACAGTATTTTTGTATTCATGGTCTAACTTTGTTTTTTCCAAATGTTACATCCCACTTAACCTGTGTCCGCAGGTGTCTACCTTGTTCGCCTATAAAGTCGAGCCACCCATGCGCCAAACACATGTTGTAGCAAGCCCAGTTAGCCTTTGACAGTAGTCTCACTAAAAGACCTATTATGATATGTAAACTCATAATTTGATATTTTTTACGGTCATGGAATATACCGATTTCATATAATATTTGTTTACCGTAGGGCCATGTTCTTTCTTTTCTATTGGTGGTTTATGATATTTTTCAATTAACTGGCCCTATTTTCATCTGCTTCATGTTAGTGGTGCCTAGTTACTATATTTTAGCAATTTTTAAAATACATTGTCAGTGGACATAAATATGGGTCTGGTTCTGAAATTAGGTTTAATATCGATTCTCGTGCAAAGAGCATTAAAAGCGGCGCACTCATTTTGCACTGACCCATTGTTTTTAACACAGCACAAATGTCACCAGTCAATAGATGGAAGGTTTGTGACAACATTCCCAAGTTTTGTAGTTCGCAACACGGGAAACTCTGCGGTATTGCATCCCGCACGAAGACCTGCGCAACTTCTGTAATGCTTGAGACTGAGTGAACCTTGAGAAGTAAAGAGATTATGTAGGCGAATATGAAATTTAGAAAGCAGAGGAAAGGGGCAAACTGGTCTGAATCTTTTTGTTATAGCATGATCCCACAAAAGTGGACTTCAGCATCGATATAGTGTTACTTCCATCACGGAAAGCAGTTTGCAGAATTGTTGGGTTCTTGTAGCTGCTCGCATCCTGCATGCGTCCCTTATAGTCGCAAGAGTGGCCAAGAGGGTCCCATCCTACAGTGAGTGCTGCTGCTGAGATTCTAAATTGACATAAATACCTCTAAGCACTGCTGAGACACCAGAAGCAATTCATGAGCTGCCATCAATCTCACAATGGCAAAAACCTGAATTTTAGTGATAGTAATTTGTTATTCCGCTTTGCCTGTGTAGTATGACATTCCATACTGTCTGACAAAGAGTTTATAAACCAGATAAAGATGCTACTGATACAAAAAGCTCATAAAAAGCATATATTATTTTATGTTGCCTGCACTACTCATGGCTGGCAACTTGTGTGGGTGTTTATTATGCCAGAACTAAGATATGGAGATCCACGCATAGCCATATGAATAGCAGAGGAGGGCGGAATGAGGCACTGTGGGACTCGGTGGTCTATGGCAAGACCTCCCCATCACCTTCCCTCTAATAATTCAAACTCTTAGTTTTAAGGGAACTCTATGGTAGTTGAGATTTTAGTTTGTTTTTCCCTTATGTATTTCCACCAACTGATTGCATAAGGGCTATGCACTGTACCTTAAAATATGCTGGTGACAAGGAGCATAGAGTTCAATGCCTCTTGAGGTGGCTCCCATTACTATAATCCCCAATGATAAGTCAATGTAATCTCAAACAAGATGCATCACCAAGCTGCTGCAAACAACGCATCACAATGAAAACAGTGAAATATGTTTAAATCCCATGAAAAGCCCAATTTTGCCTGTAAAACAGGCCTCATCAGAGAATGAGTGTAGTCTAAGAACATAAAACGATATACTCCATATTAAAAAGATAAAAAACCTTAAAGGTCACAAATGTGGAAGCGACAGGAGCGGTTGGGCCTGGAGCCATTGTTTCACACTGGCAAACAAACATCTTCAGTTTTTCTGGAATTCTTAGTGGCCATATTTGAGAGGATCAAGAGAAGGGCTTAGCATTTGCTGCAATAAATCAGGAGGACGATGGAGGAAAGAAAACCCTCCGTAGACTCAAGATCTACCCTGAACATCTCTTGTTTTAGTCTTCCCAGGTTTGGCACAACTTTGTGTAAAAATTCACAATACCCCCACACAAGCTCATTCTATTACTGGAGAGTGCCTTTCTAGCAGCTCGCCTAACCGACCTCCAGGATCTCTTACCTTCAGACCTGAAGAGGGTAACAAGAAGGAAAACTGGCACCTGAACAACCTCAACCACCAAGATAAGTGCAACATCGAGGAACAGGCAAGGAAAACGGAGAGACTGATGAAAGAACTACACGAAGCTCTGAGAGCATGCAGCAGAAGTCTTTAACTGACCCCAACCACACTGAAAAGGTGCCAATAAAACGTTCTACAAGAAAACATACTGACACAGTCAACACAAATATGGTTAACAGCAATGTATCCCACCTTGAAGATGCCACATTCAATCACTCTGGATCAGAATAGCAGTGTACAAGCCATAGATGTAATCGCACATCCAGCAGTATTACCAAAACCTCAACCCTTTCCACATCAAAGTCACTAGGGCAGACACTGTAGGCAAATATTCAGTGTGGATCTGATCATAAACTTTAGCAAGACCGTGAGTTGTAACAGAAAGTGCGGAAATTAAGGGAAAGAAAAATCAATCCAAACGTAATACAAGTGAATTGGACAATGACAAGACAGTTCCCTCCTTTCCGGTGCAGTGTATCAGTCTCAAATCACACTTTTCTCCATAAAAGGTCGATCCTTAAATCATCTCAGTCCACACAATAGATGGGTCGTAGCGCATGTATTCATTTTCTTACCCTTATAATGCGTAGACCATCACTTTGTTACTCATTACATATTGCCCCAAGCACATTATGCCATATATTTCATACTCTCTACTCTTTTGAATATACTTTATCATATTTAATTGTAGTATTTTACTTCGCTGTGTTTTAGCTGATGTACCAAAAGGCCAACAGGCTGAATTATATTTATTAATATACCTTTGCAAAGCCTTGCATCTAGAATAAGTTCTCTAAATTGTTTTGGGCAAACCCTATTTTTTAACTATGACTCGTTGAATCCATTCCTTGCATTGTGAAATGTTCCATTCTTTTCTGTCGTTTGGCTTCTAATTGAATTAGCTTTCAGTTCTTGTGTTCACAGATGTTGCAGGATTTTATTGAGGACCGTCTGTTGTTAATTGACAAAAATGAATATTAAGACTACAGCGCATCCCCGGTGAATGTATTTCGTTTTCAGCAGACTGAGCTTAATTTGTTTTGCATGAGATTAAAGAAATTTGCATTGAAATTTAGAGATGGGCTGAACGAAGCAGACAAAAGAGAGGTGCCCATGAGCACAGACTTGCTCTGAAGTCTATCAGGGTGGTCAGGATTGTGATGTATACGGTATTGTTTATAGGTTGTCTTAAAAAGTTTGAGAGAGGATTAAGAACTCTCTTTGCAGCTAAGGAGGAGATGTTATTGTTAATTTGTAAGGCACGCTGAAATAACAAAAACACTCACCTTAGTGCGGGAGAGGTGTTAAACAGAGAAGAAGGGCTGCTTACCATGCAGTAAGTCTATCACCCTTGATGGGACCAAGGGAACTGGGGCCCATGTATACAGAATGTTGGCATTGGGCAGCACAGCAGGTCACCTTACTGTGCTGCTCTAAGCCAAAGTGAAAGGGCAGGAATGGAACGTATTTATGCACTGCAGTGCATTCCTGTCCTTTCTTCCTGTGCAGGTGCCATATCGGCAGCCTAGTGCCAACATAGACACCCTTGTACCATGGTGCAAGGGTGCCTTTATTGCATGCAGGATTGTTTTTGTGCAGTAAGCGGCACTTTCCTGCAAAGAAACAATCCTAAGAGGCGTTTTCCTTTTTCTACATAAAAAGAGGAAAAACCGGGTAGAAATAAAGTTATTCCCCCTTGTTACACCTCACCTCGGGAGTCGTAATGATTTGGTACTTCTCTAGGTTTATATGATTTTGTAAATCTTGGGCAACATAAAAATCCATGGGTGTTGCGTAGAAACACCAACTGCAACACCCATGGAATGCCTCTCGAGCACAGAGTAAGGCGACATAGTGCTGGGTCGCCTTACTCAAGATTAATGATGCCACTCACAGCCAAGCAGGGTGGCTTTGCGTGGCATCATAAATCTGATTCAGAGTCCTGCTTCACGCAAGTACCATTTTACATGGTGCAACAGTGACAAAAGGCTCTCTAGGGTAAGAAGAGATTAATGGAGTGTTGAATGAATCCCAACTACTGGTAATTGCTCATAAAATCATTCCAGTCTGTCATTCCTTGTGCACCATGCCACCTTCGACAGGAGGCAGCCATATGCAAATCCTACTAGATCCTGCCCCAATAAGAACAGTCAAGCTTGAATTGTGAGTCTGAGTGCCCTCTGAATAGGAACACAAGCAACCCCAGATCAATTTCGGCCAACAGCAACAAAGGGCGTATAAAGAATCCAGTGAGGGTGAGGCGATAGAGTTGGTAAATGAGAACACTCTTTACAGCAAACAATGCATTCGTCCACCCATCTTCAGGAGGAGTTGAAATCTAATAAGATTTCATTACAGCTAGTAAAAAAAGAGCTATTTAGGTTAAGGAAAATGGTGGCTCTGGAATGCTAGTAGTCATTTTACTATATTTCAATCACAATCATGGTCATAAAAGTGCAGCCAGAATACATCACTTTACAAAAAAAAAGAGTTCATCACATATCGGTGAACATAACATCTTAAGTATATGCACAGGATAAAACTTCCTGGCGGAAACATGCACTTGTTAAATTATTAGCAGCAAATCATACATACATTTTAGAATGGAAGCATCCCACCTAATAAACACTTGCCCAAATGGGGCGGTAGAGGTGCAAATGCTGTTTTGTTGCAAAACAAATAAACAGTATCTTATCGCAACTGTCTATGTTTAAAAGCTAATCTAGACAGAAGTAAAAACAGGTAATAACTAGGTAAAAACAGATTAAAACAGCATTGAATTCCTTCTTTTGATGGCACATCTTAAAAAGGAACATACACAACTGACAGAGACCAGATACGGAGTTCCCCAAGAACCCTACCTCAGCCCCACCCTCTTCAAAGTCTACATGGACCCCTCGCAACCATCGTCAGAATCCATGGGCTCAACATCGTCTCCTATGCTTTTGACATCCAACTCATCGTCTACCTCACCAAGGAACCTGACGTCACCAGCCACAACTTCCAAAAAGGGATGACAGCCGTCACAACCTGGATAAAAAACAGCTGCCTGAAACTAAACTCAGAGAAAACAGAGGTCCTCCTCCTCAGCTCCACCCCATCCACATAGGACAACACCTGGTGACTCCCCACCCTCGGAAACCCATCCACCCCAACAGACCATGCACATAACCTTAGTATCATAATGGACTCATTGCTTACTATGAATCGCAAGATCTATGCCGTCTCCTCCACATGCTTTAACACCCTCTGCATACTACGCAAAACTTTCAAAAGGATACCCCCTTACTCCAGAAAAACGGTCACTCCCACCCTCATCACCAGCAGAATCAACTACGGCAACACCCTCCATGCTGGAATCAACAAAATCTTCTCTGCAAACTCCAGACCATCCATATTGCCACAGCCAGAATAATCCTTGATATCCCGCCATGCAAACACATTACCCAACACCTCTGTGACTTCCAATGGCTCCCCTTCAAAAGAAGAATAACTTTCTAGCTGCTCACACAAGGCCCTCCACAACATTGAACGAAAATACCTCAACAACCACCGCTCGTCCATACTCCCAAGAGAAACCTTGCCCTAGCCACCGCCACACACTTCTACAGGAACAGAGCGGTGGAAGGTCCTTTTCCTACCTCACAGCCAAGACCTGGAACGTCCTCCCCTTTCACCTCCGGCGAAGCCTGACACTGCACAGATTCAGGAAAGCCCTCAAGACCTGGCTTTGTGAATGACCCAAACGGACCTGAACACAACCCTCCTGAGTCCCTTGAGACCTTGAGTAGTGAGTAGTGCGCTTTACAAACCCTGATTGATGACACAAATCATTGGGGTCTCTGGAACTTGGAGAAACACCAGGGCTGTCCGGGAAAAATTAATTCCCAGTGTCCTGATAACAGAGAGTAAGTACATTTTGCTGAGATCTTGATCAAATTTGTAGAAGAATACAAAATGTAACAAACTTTGAGATTAAACTTCCTTACATCGGCATGTCAGAATACTAGCCACATCATATTGGCCGAGGGGAAAAGCCATCTTACAAGACCTAAGCTGAAACGCGTTAACAACATTAAATCTCAAGAGGAATCAATCAGCCCAGATATGGAGCCATGCTTGGCGTGTTGTGCAGGGGTTTGTACTCTCTGACAGTAGTTTTGGATAACTCATTTGCAGCTCTAAGGTTATGTCTATTTATTTTAAACAGTAATCTAACTCAAGCCACACCTTGCTTTGTCAGAGTTTCAGGGATATGGAAAAACAATGCCTCCTCCAGGTTATTAAACATGGTCTTTACGTAGCGAATCCAGGGGATATTCAGCCCTCTATCACAGGCTAGGCAGTCTAACACTGTTTCCCTTTTAAATGCTGCATATCGAACACCACAGCAACAGTGGGGCAAGATTAATGGAGTACTCCACATACTCCATCCCTAGCTCCTGGTGCAAAATCAAAGTGGAATAGGTAGGTGGAACACCAACAATTCTCCTCAATACTCCCTTTTGCACTCCCTGGCAAGGCTTAGGGTTACAATAGCCCCAATACCTGCAACATACATCAGGATGGGAAGGCATGTCCTCCTATACACTGCCAAAAGGAGGGCTACCGGTTTCTTTCCAATACATCTGGCCAAGTTAAAAACATACTCAGCCAAGCCACCAAACGTATGGTGGACTGCAGTGGTACAGGGCCCCCAGTTCCCCTTGGAATCAAAGACTACACCCAGGAAAGAAAAGTCCTAGGTAAGTTCCACTGGGTGAACTTGCAACTCGATACCCAGCATATTAGTATGCTTTAAGTTACATGCCATAATAAAGGTTCTGGACCAGTTGGTGGCCGGATCCAAGGAGCCCATAAAAGTTAAACATTTCTGGAATTAAGTCTTTCAGCCGTGAGGAGTTCTGGATAACAAAACAGCATTATCTGCATATAATAATATGGGGACATTTTTGCCACCTAAGGAAGGGGCATCAGAGACTTTGGCAGACAGGACCTAATCCATTTAAATATATTAAAAACAGCAGAGGGCTAAAACACACCACTATCTTACCTCCATCCAATTCTACCCACCATTCTAGTCCCTCACACAATCTGTAATGCTTCTCCGACAGAGTTCTGGTAGCCCCATCCCATTCCAGAAGGCCAGCAAAAACAATTCTACCCACCAGTTTGATGGAGGAGTCCAATAGCAAAATATAGCAATACCGGCCATTTTAAAGATAGGACCAATAATGGAGGAACACCCGGATTGCAGTATGCCCATCCTGCAAAGGCATTAAAATTATTACAGAGTAATGGGGCGCAGAGGTCTGGGGCAGTTTTCTACAAGACCATTGGGACCCCATCTTAACCGGGAACCTTTTGACTTGGGCTTTTAGCCTTCCTCCTTCAATAGAAAATTCCACTGGTATTCCTCAATGGCCTCAATGACACTTAAAGAGCAGTAGGCCTTTTTGAAATACTCAACCCAGGCTTCCTGGCTTATGGGGGTGACAACGGAATTTGATTTTACCCCCACTGACTTGATGTTTCCTATGTCTTCCCAGAAGGATCAGGTATCATTCAACCTGCATGCCTTCACTAAATTTCCCCAGGACTCATCTTTCAGTTCCTTCCACCTAGCCCTTATCACTTTCCTTTGGGTCTGCCTACAATTATGCACTTTCAATGCATCCTAGACTGGGTTTTTAAGTCCTTGTGCATACACTTTGAGACCTTCCTGCAAGCTTGTCCGAACAATTTGAAGGCAGCAGGCCTTGTTCTACTGGGTTTAGTCAATAGGCCACTCACCACATGACCTATGTCTACAAAATGGGTAGACACTACCTGGAAATATTCAGGAGGCTTGAGGCAGGCAAAAACCAGGGGTAGGTGGTGAGAGCATAATTTCTCTAGACTAGTCTCCGTATTCAGATTCCTCTACACCAAGCACTTCCCTTGCATCTCAGTTTCTAGGGACTATGAGTTTAAGATCAGTGGGCCACCCCCCTCTTGGGGATACATAGTTCCACACTCAGGAAGTTTTAGTCACTATAAGGTCTTTTGCCTATTTTGCCTCCCATAACCCAAGCACCAAGCTCCTGATTAGCAAAACGATATCTAGGTAGAACACTCCCCCCTCTCAAATGTTGCCTTAGGTGGAGATTGAGAGTAATAGTAATAGATCTCAGTTATATTCAGGAGACTGTTCAGTTTAATTAGTTGGTAGAGAGCCTAACCACCCCCATATTACTGGGTTGCCTGCCATTCCTAGTGGAAAGGCTATCTGACATTGTTCACGTATTCTCCACTTGTGTGGACCCAACTTTCACATTAAAATGACCCCACAAAAAAATATTATAGCCATTATGTAGGATGCCAAGGTTTCCTCAAGACCTTATATAAAATCAGACACCACTTTATGGTTGATAATATGTACTGCCTCAAATAATTTATTAAAATGATACGTAAACCATTAGGTTATGTGGGTAAAGGGCCTTGGATTAAGGGGCTATCAGAAGGGATTGGAGTGATTTATAATCCAAAATGTATTGAACTCAGCAAGTTAAACCCACCTTGGCCTAGCCGACAGCCAAACGATTGCGGGGACAGAGTAGGAATGATAACCATTCAGGACAACTTCCTTGGTGGCCCAGGTCTCCTGAAAAAGAGCTATATAATGCATACATATGTGAAGCACCCAATCATCATAAGAAAGTCTCATCTAAAAGTGCTAACAAATGCTGACCCTGCTGCCTTAACTGAGTTGGGAGGGATTCTAAGTGGAGAGATACCCGATTTGTACGTGCATTGTGCTGGTGTCATCAGTGGAGCATTCCCCCTTGCCTCCCATGCATCAGAAACAGTTGCAACAGACTGGGGGCCACTTCCCAGTGCATTCGTACCAAGCTAGCTTTCTCTTCAGCCAAGCACTGCCCTGCCCGTAAGTCTCAGATAGGACTAGGAGGGGCAGGGCCTGACAGTTCCTGTACAACCGCATTACCCCCCCACCCCTCACACGGTTCTCAAACCCTTTCCCACCCCATCTGCAATCCAAATCTGCAAGTTTAGTCTCAATTCGCTCCAATCAATCAAGGTTCCTCGACATTTTGCAATCAATAACATCCACAATGTCTTTCTCCACTTGCCTGGTCACATCCTCAAGAGTCTCTTTAGAAAGGAAGGCACTAGATTTTGTCAGGGCCAGAGGGGCAATAACTTTCTAGCCCTTTCGAGTGATAAGAGATTTTTGGGGGGCATGGCTTTGCTTTCTCTTCTCCAGGGCGGGCGTTATTAAGTTGGCTATGTGAGTCAAAGGCGGGGGCAAATCAGAGTTAGAGAAGGAAACTAAATCCCCACGGACTGGTCCCACACAGCTGACTTAGGTGTCTGAGTCAGGCAGCAACAAGATGGGCGATAGGCGCTTCTCTGATAGGGAAATTTCTTCATCAAGTGCACCCGGTGAACAACCTTTATACAACAAAACTTTTACAACGCTCTACCATTACAACACGGTCATTACAACGCAAACCATTACAACGCATTGCGCTGGGGGGCGCTCTAAGATAGGGAATAAGTTTAATTTACTATCCAACACCTTCCCTAGTGTCCAGGGGGACTGGTGTTGGAATAGTAAATTAAACTTTTCACTATCCAGCACCCCAAAGAGCTATGCGTTGTAATGGATTGCAATGTAAAAACGGCGTTGTAACGGCAGGCGTTGTAATAGCCTGCGTTGTAACGTCATACATCCCGTGCACCCACTGCTTGCTCAATATACTTGGCAAAGGTGCCTGTTCTCTTTGCTGCTCCCCCTTCCAATTTCACGTCATGCTTGTGCTTCACCATCATAAGCTCTCAGTGAGTCCAAGCAGAGGGTGAAAACAAAAGACCAAGTCAAAGTCCTCTGCGAGCACTGGCAGTTGTCAATATGTGTTTGAATTTGGGCAGAGAAGAGAGAACTGAATG
Organism: Lissotriton vulgaris; assembly: GCF_964263255.1. Lineage (NCBI taxonomy): Eukaryota > Metazoa > Chordata > Amphibia > Caudata > Salamandridae > Lissotriton > Lissotriton vulgaris. The sequence goes on from NC_141695.1 coordinate 1,090,882,068, forward strand.
CAGGGGCATGACTAAAGGTTTTAAATTAAATAGGATGAAATGAATGCAGCCACCCATTACAGAGGGGCAGAGAACCAAGGGGGTTGGCCCAGTCTATCCTCCTCTGGCCTCTGACATGCATGGATGGGCCCATCCTTGGCTCGGACACAGCCTGCGTGTGTCCCATGCAAAAGGATGACAGGAGGCACTTTGTAGCACTAGGTAGAAGGAACCAGTGATGTCCTTGCCTCTCTTCTGGGGCACAAAGGCGGCTGGGACTTGTAGTCCCCAAAAACAGTGACCCAACAACTGAAAAGTGTTCTTTGCCCTGGGATGATAGGAGATGCTTAGTAGCATTAGGCAGGGTGAACCAGAGATGCCCTTGACCCTCCCCTGGGGCAACAAATGCTGCTGGGACTTGTAGTCCCTGCAGACAGTGGCCCAACAACAGAAAATGCTAGTAAATATAAAAAAAACATGTAGGCAAACAGATGGGCTGAAATATCCATAGGTGATAGACGGTTCACAGACACATCAAAAGGGCACTAGAAAAGTTCAAATTCCCAATTAGGAGTTATTGGAAATTATCATCGTTTGTGTTCTATATGAATGAATGAATGAGGAAGGATTGTCAAAGCGCAAACTAAGCCCAAGGGCATCAAGGCGCTATAGTACAGACTGGCCAATAGGCACAAACAGCGTACATACTAGGATTTACTTCACAGAGAACATCCAGGTCTTTAAGGACTTACGAAAACAGGAGTGAGTTTGCTGGCCGAGAGGGAGACAGGAAGAGCGTTCCACGCCCTGGCCGCCAGAAGAGAAAAGGCTCTTCCCCCCCCATTTAGTCCTTTTGAAACTAGGGACCACCAACAAGTTTTTATTGGCAGACCTAAGATTCCTAGCGGGGACGTACCTGTGGAGGATCTTCTTTATACCCGTCGGGCCCTGTCCATAAAAAGCATTATGGGTAAGGCAAAGGGTCTTAAACAAAACTCTACGATCCACTGGAAGACAATGCAGTGAACTGAGAGCGGAAGAAGCCGAAGAGTGCGTGGGGAGATCCAGTACGAGCCTAGCCGCAGCGTTTTTTACCAGCTGTAGGCGATGAAGCTGGGCCTTATCTATACCCAGTCTGGCTAAAATGAGGGCATACACAACCTTTTTTCTGGCTTCAATAGACAGAAACTGGGAGATCTTTCTAATCATCTGAATAAGGCCAAAACAGGTGGCAACTGTTCTAGAAACCTGGCGAAGCATTGAAAGACCAGTGTCCAGCATCACTCCTAGATTTTTTCCCTGAGAGGCAGGAGTGGGGCTGGGACCCAGGGAGATGGGCCACCAGTTACTGGACCAAATGTCCGACCTATCCCCAAAGATCAGAATCTCCGTCTTCTCACCGTTAAGTTTCAAATAATTTGAAATCATCCAAGTGGAAACAGCGGTCATGCAGTTTTTTAAATTGAGCGCAGCATCACTGGGATTTTGGGTGACAGATACCATGATCTGTGTGTCGTCCGCATAGGACAATACCTCAAGTCCAAAGGATTGCACCACCCTGGCCGTCTGGGCCACATAGATATTAAAAAGGGTAGGACTCAAAGGGATCACTGACATAATATCGAGGGACATAATATCGACTATCAAAAATATCGTTGATAAAATATCTACAGACAAAATATCGAGTTTGTATCTACAAACAGGTAAGTACAAAAATATTGACTAAAAAATATTGTTTACTAAAATATAGTTTATAAAAATATCGACTTTATTAAAAACAATGTAAAATTAAATTAATATTAAAAATGAAATACTAAAATATACTTAAAAATACTTACATTAACTTATAATAATTAAATAATTAATTAAAATTAAAAAAAATATGTTTTTATTAAAATGTGTTAAAACATATATATATAGTAACATAATATAATTAAATAATATCCAATATTATTACTGTACAATAGCGGAATTGTAAAAATTACTATTCCCACTCCAAAGAATGCAACAGTAGGGAAAGCGTTGGATAGCGTAGGGATAAAAATTACTATTCCCACTCCAGTGGGTGCAACAGTAGGGAAAGCCTTGGATAGCGTAGGGGTAAAATGTACTATTCCAACTACAAGGAGTGCAACAGTAGGGAAAGCGTTGGATAGCGTAGGGGTAAAAATTACTATTCCCACTCCAAATAGTGCAACAGTAGGGAAAGCGTTGGATAGCGTAGGGGTTAAAATTACTATTCCCACTCCAAAGAGTGCAACAGTAGGGAAAGCGTTGGATAGCGTAGGGGTAAAAATTACTATTCCCACTCCAGTGGGTGCAACAGTAGGAAAAGCGTTGGATAACGTAAGGGTAAAAATTACTATTCTCACTCCAAAGAGTGCAACAGTAAGGAAAGCGTTGGATAGCGTAGGGGTTAAAATTAATATTCCCACTCCAGTGGGTGCAACAGTAGGGAAAGCATTGGATAGCGTAGAGGTAAAATTTACTATTCCCACTCCAGTGGGTGCAACAGTAGGGAAAGCGTTGGATAGCGTAGGGGTAAAAATTACTATTCCCACTCCAGTGAATGCAACAGTAGGGAAAGCGTTGGATAGCGTAGGGGTAAAAATTAGTAGTCCCACTCCAGTGGGTGCAACAGTAGGGAAAACGTTGGATAGCGTAAGAGTAAAAATTACTATTCCCACTCCAAAGAGTGCAACAGTAGGGAAAGCGTTTGATAGAGTAGGGGTTTAAAATTACTATTCCCACTCCAGTGGGTGCAACAGTAGGGAAAATGTTGGATAGCGTAGAGATAAAATTTACTATTCCCACTCCAGTGGGTGCAACAGTAGGGAAAGCGTTGGATAGCGTAGAAGTAAAATTGACTATTCCCACTCCAGTTGGTGCAACAGTAGGGAAAGCGTTGGATAGCGTACGGGTAAAAATTACTATTCCCACTCCAGTGAGTGCAACAGTAGGGAAAGCGTTGGATAGCGTAGGGGTAAAAATTACTATTCCCACTCCAAAGAGTGCAACAGTAGGGAAAGCGTTGGATAGCGTAGGGGTCAAAATTACTATTCCCACTCCAAAGAGTGCAACAGTAGGGAAAGCATTGGATAGCGTAAGGGTTAAAATTACTATTCCCACTCCAGAGAATGGAACATTAGGGAAAGTAAATACTTCATATATTATTTAAAAAAATATAAATTAATATCTATAAAAAATTATTTAAAAGTAATTACCAATTTAATATAATATAATAAATAATCTATTAAAATTACTAATTAACATTAATTATTACAATTAGTTACCTATTAATTGCAAATTAATAATTAATTATTTAATAAATAAAAATTAACTAACAAATAATTCAAATTAAATACAATTAAATACATTTAATTATTTAATTAATTATAATTAAATTACTTCCCACCCAATTCCCCTATAAACCCACAACCCGCTACAGAAAATAAATTATTAAAATTAACATAATTAGCAATTAATCAATTAATTAGAATTAATTACCTAATAAAATGTAATTCATTACCAAATATAAATTAATTAACAATTAATTAAAAATTAATACCATTAAATAATTTTACATATTTAATTAATTAAAATTAAATTACTTCCCACCCAACTCCCCTATAAACCCACAACCCGCTACAGAAAATAAATTAGTCAAATTAACATAATTAGCAATTAATCAATTAATAAAAATTAATTACCTAATAAAATTTAATTAATTACAAATATAAATTAATTAACAATTAATTAAAAATTAATACCAATAAATAATTTTACATATTTAATTAATTAAAATTAAATTACTTCCCACCCTATTCCCCTATAAACCCACAACCCGCTACAGAATTAAATTACGCAAAAATTATAAAAACAAAATTAATCAATTAAAATTAATTATGACATAAATACACACTTTTCACACATATAATACCATAAAAAACACTATAAAATTCGATATTATTAAAAAATCGATAATTTTAATAACCTATATTATATACTTCGATATTTTAACTTTCTATATTTTTAACATTCAATATTACATTACTTACCTTAAAAACAATATTGTTGATGTCTATATTCTGTCCATTCGATATTTTGTCCATTCTATATTTAAAACTCGATATTATGTCCATTCGATATTTTGGACTCGATATTTTGACTGTTCACCAACTCAAAGACGAGCCCTGAGGCACTCCGCAGACCAGGGTGCGAGACTCTGAGTAAAAATCACCCAATCTAACGGTTTGAGACCGTTTGGTAAGAAAGGACGCAAGAAGGTCCAGGGCCTGTCCACCAACCCCTATCTCGCTGAGACGCTCCACCATCCTCAAAGGGGAGAGAGTGTCGAATGCAGCTGTGATATCAAGAAAGATGAGGAGAGTGGTAAAGCCTGCATCCACCTGTACTCTTATATTATCCAGCAGCCTTGGTAAGAGCCGTCCCCGTGCTTTGCGCCTGCCTGAAGCCGTGTTGGGAACCATCAAGAATGTTGTGGTCCCTCAGGTATGTACTCAAATGTGAGTTCATGTGGGATTTGAGAATTTTTGCAGGGAGAGGCAGCAAAGAGATAGGGCGAAAATTCTTAAGATTTTGGGGATCTAAAGAAGGTTTCTTAAGGATGGGCCTAACCACAGCCGCCTTCCAGGCTGCCGGATAATGGCCCATAGAGATGGCTAGATTAAGGACCATCATGAGATGCGTGATCAAGGCTTCTTTAGCTGTTTTTATCACTTTGGGGGACAGGGGTCCAAAGGAGAGCCAGACCTAATACCTTCCAACAGAAGGCTGACCGAAGTAGGAGATAACTCGGGAAAATCGCAAAAACTTGCTGGGATGAGGCTGTTAGAGGAGCTGTTCAAGCAGCCCTTGGTGGGGACAACCAAAACCAAATTGGCATTAACCCCTTCGATGCTGATGACGAGCTCAGCTCGTCATCAGCCACGGGGGGAGTGTGCGGATGACGAGCTGAGCTCGTCATCTAACGCGGCTTTTGCAAAAAAGCCACGTAGCGCAAAAATCACCGCAGCAGCGATGCGGTTAAGAAGCTTCAATTGATCGTAGATATCTGAGATTTTAGAGCAGAAAAAAGAGGATAAGCGGTCACATAGCTCCTGAGATGGTTCTACTTTATCCGAGACTGTCGGAGCCATCAAGGAGTTAAAGATTTTAAAAAGCTCCTTGGGGGAAGTGACAACCCCTGTGATCTTGGAGTAGTGTATTTTCTTTTCCTCCATAATAGCTGCTTTAAAAGCCCTAAGGCTTTTCTTGTGGGATTCCCTGCCAGCGGGTACCAAATCCTTTCGCCAGTGTCTTTCCACCCTTCTGCACTCTTGTCTCATATTACGGAGACGGTCAAAAAACCATCGAGCGGAAGGCGTTTTTCTGGCCGAGTAACACTTTTTTAAAGGGGCAAGCGAGTCCATCACTGCCATGATTTTATTAGAGAGACACTCTGCTGCCGTGTCTACATTAAGAGGGACAAGTTGCTGAAAGTCCGCAAAGGCAGTCGCGACTGCCTTGTTAGAGATCCTAGTGAAAATTTGTTTTTGGATAATTTTAGGCCCAGAGCTCGCGGTGTTAGCCAGGGAGATAATTCTAAGAGAAAAGGAGCCTGCAAAGTGGTCGGACCAGGAGAGGGGAAGGGATGCACCCACTGGTAGGCGATCATCATTAGAGAAAAGCCCATCAAGAGTAATGGCCCGCGATATGAGTTGAGGTGGTCACCAGTTGAGTGAAGCCATAGCCCTTCATACATTCTAACAACATATGAGTATCGTGATTTGCGTGATCCTCTAAATGAAAATTAAAATTTTTAAGAAGCGTGAGGTTGGTGCGCTCAAGTAGGGTTCCAAGAGCTTGCTAAAGTTGTCAGAGAAGGAAGCTCTGGGGCCTGGGGGCCTATAGCATAAAATGCCTGAAAAACTCTCTGTATGAGTAAAATTTATGAAGAAGTATAGAGCCTGATAGGGATCAGAGGCTGAAGTCAAAGGTTCTGATCTACAGGTCAGAGAATCCTTGACCAAGATACCAAGTCCTCCCCCCCGGCGAGCCTCTCTGTCCAATCTGATGAGGGAATACCCAACCGGAATTGCCTCTACCAATGCGGGACACGAAGAGTCTGAGGCCCAGGTTTCAGTGAGGAAAACCCAGTCAGGGACATGTTGGAGTACAAAGTCCTTAAAGGCGACATTATTCTCAATAAGAGACCTAGGGGCCTATTAGGATGACGGGCAGACTTTGTCCGCCCGTCATCCCAGTGGGGAATGGGAACGCCCGCCATAAGGGCGGGGGTCCCGGGGGTGGCATTAGGATGTGCCCGCCACTGTGGCGGGCACATCCTGCATTTCTAGCATTGTGGCGGGCGGAGCGCTCAGCACCGCCTGCCACAATGCTAGACATGCTTTTCAGCATTTGCATATACAAAGCGGCAGGCACCGCGCGGTGCCTGCCGCTTTGTATATGCAAATGAAGGGGGGGTACCATAGGTACCCCCCCATGTGCACCCCCCACCTGTACTTCACTCTGGGGTCCCACAGGGGGCCCCCAGAGTGAACACCGCATGCCTTTCCGTGGCGGTATCTGACAGACACCGCCTGCATGTAACTCGTTTTCCGCCCCGGCCGCAAGGCGACCGGGGCGGAAAAGTGGCGGGCGGTGTTTTGCACCGCCGTGGTCCCCCCACCATTCTAATATGGCGGGGGGGAATACAGGGAAGGATGGCGGGCGGATTTCCCCCGCCAGGCTGGCGGTGGCTACCGCCAGCCTGGCGGGGGCAATCCGCTCGCCATCCTAATGGGGCCCTAAGAGTTTAGGAGGAAACCATGCGGCAACCTTTGTTGATGCGAAACAGCGGCTTCAGACGACTGGAGGGCGGGGCTAATTTCGTCCATTCCCTGTGAGCGAAGACCACGCCCGCAGCAAAAAAAGGGCACTTTGATAGACAGCGTGTCTTCTTTCAGAATATGGGCGCACTGCGACTGGTATCGCATACCAATATCCAATAGGTCTCCCCTTGAGTACCTAGGAAAAAGCCCAGGTAGAGAAGTGAAAGGGGCAGCATCCCCGGCGCACACTTAGCGCGGACGGTCGCAGGCTGGCTCGCCTCTGGCGCGAGGCATGCTGCTAAATAGGGGAAAGGGGACGTACATTAGAACGCTAACCACCCAGCCGGCCAACGAGCAACTGCCACCACCTGTGCACCCTCCACAACAAACGGTAAAAACCACGGTGGACCGGGGTGCGGGCGGACAATGATCCCCCCGGAACAGGTAAGCAAAATGAGGAGAGTGTCAGCTTTTACAAAACGAAATTATTTTTTTTAAATGCCCCCAAATTCACAATGCAGTTAAAATATTAAGAAATAAAAGCAATAATGTTTTAAAGACGAGTAAAGGGACCCGAAGAGCCCTGTGAAGCAAAGACTAATAGAGCGGTGTCTAACCCGACAAAGTACTTTTTTGCTATGTTATACGATAGGACAACCACTAGAGCGCTAACCGCCCAGTCTCCGCCCCTCGACCAGCCGGCCAACGAGCAACTGCCACCGCCTGTGCACCCTCCACAACAAACGGTAAAAACCGCAGTGGACCGGAGTGTGGGCGGACAATGACCCCCCAGAACAGGTAAGCAAAATGAGGAGAGTGTCAGCGTTTACAACAGGAAATTATTTTTTAAAAGTGCCCCCAAATTCCCAATGCAGTTAAAATATTAAGAAATAAAAGCAATAATGTTTTAAAAACGAGTAAAGGGACCCGAAGAGCCCCGTGAAGCAAAGACTAAGAGAGCGGCGTACACCTAGATGTTTGCACTTACTGCTTTTGCTGGCTGAAGGGTCTATGAACACTTTTCTCATCCTAACCAGCGGTAAAGTGCCTGTGATCTTCCTTTCAATAAGATGAAATTACATACCCCTGATTAGCAAATGTAAATTACCAATAAGCACCTAGTATATGGTACTACAGTGCACCCAAGTCTATGAGTTAAGTGTCACAAATGGACTGCAGCACTCACTGTGCCATCCACTATAGTGGCAGTGTAAACCTGACTGGAGGCCTGCCTGCCGCTAGTAGCCTGGTTGTACAGTTCTAATCTGCAAATTTGACCTTCAGAATAACCCCTTCTGAAAGGTCTAAACCCTATTTTTTAATATTAATAACTACATGGGAGGGCCGTCCCACTACATTCATGTCTGTATATGTCCCTCCAGGCCTTCAGGGTACCACCTTCACGGACCTGGGGTCGGTCCTGCTCACCATTTCGGATGGCCTCTTAGTCCTCGAGGGCGATTTTAATGCAGTGGTTTTCAGGCACCCTAGACCGCTACCCTCCAAGGGAAGTAGGACCATCTTCTCGATGGCTGTCTGACTTTCTCGAAACCATGGGACTGGTAGATGGGTGGAGAACATACCATCCAGATTAGATACAACACAACTTTCATTCGGGGGCGAACCAAAGCCTCTCCCGCCTGGACTACTGTTTGGTACCTGCCACACAAGCAGCCTACATCCAGGAAATGAAGCACCTAGCTAGGGGCATATCCAACCACTCACCAGTATGGGTCCACATAGTCCTTGACCAGACCAAAGGGGGAAGGATAGCGATAATTAACAATTAACCCTTGGTACCTACGTGATCCGACAATCCACAAAACCCTTATCAAAGTCACAGACAATGACTTTTCCGACAATGTAGGGTCTGTGTCCTCCTCCCAGTCCTTATGTGAAGCATTCAAGACGGTAATTTAGGTCAGGCATCATCATTAATTTCTGGAATGAAGAAAGATAAGAGGTCCTAGACATTGAGGCTGAAATTTATAGGTTGGAGAGAGATCTAGAATCTGAAGTGACGCCAGAGAAGCTTCACTTACTGAGCCTGAAACAACACGACTACAAAGCCCTAGTTACGGACAGGGCAGAAATACTGGGTAGGGATTGACAGGGTAGGGTTTATGACCTGGGAAATAAAGTAGGGAAACTCATTGCATGGCTAGACAGGAGGGAGTGGGCAAGCAGACTGGTCCTGGAACTCAGGGATGAAGGGGACGTCTTCTCAGCGAACCACAAGACATCGTTGACAAATTCGCCAGCCACTTCCAGACCGTCTACAAGACAGTCACCACATACACCAAAGAGGACTCTCAGGAATTGTAGCGAGACATTAAGCTCTCCAGTCTCTCCCAGAATACTGAGATTTCATGGATAGTGACTTAACAACAGAAGAGATAGCTCAAGAAATCCGTTCCCTAAAATTCAGGGAAAGCCCTTGGTCCCAATGGCATCCCCATTGAGGTATACAAATTGCAACCAGATAAACTTGCACCTTACCTAAAAACCATGTTCGAAGAGTCCAGAGAAATCGGAATACTGCCATGGGAGCATTGAATAACCATCATAGTCACCATACATAAAGAGGGAAAACACAAGCCTGACTGCGCCTCCTACAGGCCAATTTCTCTTCTAAACGCTGAGCCTGAAATCCTGGGCAAACTTCTAGCCAATGGCCTAATCAAAATGATTAGTAACTTAGTTCATCCTGATCAATCTGGCTTCATGCCGCACAGAAATACAGCGTTAAACCTGCGCAGAGTCTACAGGGTTTTGGATAGGCACACACAATCCAAGAACTAGCTGTGATCGTATCCTTAGACGTAACCATTCCGTTTGACACTATTGACTGGCCATACCTCTGGGCGTTCCTGGCCAAGATGGAGTTTGGCCTGAAATACGTCCAATGGGTATGACTCTTATACTAGGAGCCTTTGGCCCAAGTGGTAGTCAACAATAAATTATCAGCGACATTCCTACTTGGTCAGGGTTGCCCACTTTCACCACTTCTCTTTGCCCTGGCCCTGGAACCATTGGCAGCCTGGATCCAACAGGATCCCATAATGGTCCCCAGACATAGAAGATCGTATCTCGCTTTATGCGGATGACATTTTGCTCTATTTGGCTTTCCACACTAAATCCCTCATAGTACCATTGATATCCTAGCTGTGTTTGGCAGATTTTCTGGTTTTACGGTCTACTGGAGTAAGTCCCTATTGTTCTCTCTCTGGGGAGATCCACCCATCCCCCAGAGGGACTGCCCAATACAAATTAACACCGCAGGCTTTAAATATTTGTGAATTCTTATCTCTTTTGATCCTACAGTCTGTTGCTTTCAAAACCTTCTTACGCCCCTGAGTAAGCTTAAAACAGACATTGCAAGCTGGAAATTACTCCCCCTCTCACTCCTGGGCAGAGCGGTCCTATTTAAAATGATGTCCTTGCCTAGGTTTCTCTACGTATTACAGAACACTCTACACCCTGTACTGGCACACTACTTTAAAGAAGTTGAAGGTCTCCAAAGGGACTTGTTGTGGGATGGTAAACCTCGCATCGCCCTCAATAAATTGACACTAAACTGGTACTATGGGGCATTAGTCTCCCAGATATCAAAAAATATTACTGATCTGCACATTTAGCAGCCATCAATCATGTAACATACAGCCGTATTGATGATCCCGGCAATGCCATGGATAGATGGCTCCTTCCCGGGGGCAGCTTTAACAGGGCATTATATTCACGACCCAAAAGAATACCTTGACGGGCCCCACCAACCATGCCTCCGCATTTGGCATGACGCCATTAATTCTCTTGGATTGGAGTCAGAAATTTACTTTGTCCACTCCGCTTTGGGATTCTGAGAAGCTGGGTAACCTATGGAAGTCAATGGGGTCCGATAGGTGGGAACTTATTGGCATTTCCCATATTAAAGACATTTGGGGAGAGGGAGGGGTCAAATCCTTCCACACACTACGGACAGAATACGAGCTGGCAGACACCAAATTTTCCGATATACACAGATCTTGCATTCACTCCAGTCTCATCTTCCTAGGGGGACCTCACTTCCGAAGCCTCAGAATTTTAGATGGCCACCTGCCTGAAAAAACGATCTCCTTAATACAGAGGTCTTCAATCTGTGGGGCGCGACCCCCAGGGGGGTCGTGGAGTCCTGGGAAGGGGGTCGCAGATTCTGTCAGAGCAGTTCCTTGAAAGCATGGTTTGCCTTAGTGGCCGGGCTGATTGAGGGTGCTCGCGGCGGAGGCCTAATTCACACCGAGGTGTAAAAAATATCAAAGCCTCATTAACAAATAAAAGGTTTTTTAAAGACCTGTGTAGTACTCTGGTGTGGCTTTTGTTTCAGCCGGGCTCACATACACAAGGGGGGAGCGGGGTGGGGTGGCTCGGGGAGGAGGCTGTAGCACAGTGGTTCCCAATCTGTGCGCCACTGAAAGTAGCCATGGGCGCCACGAAAAGATGTGCACCAAGCACACAGTTTGGAAACTAATATTGACTGATACACAATAATAATGGTAATACCAGGGGGTGAGGGCATCCTGCTGCAGACAGGGATTTCTAGTCAGAGGCAGCTTTATTCTTGCAGTTTAAAAGCTGGAGTTCCAGAGGCTGGAAAAGTGCAAGCGGTTTAGCACATTTATTAGCAGTGAACGCAGAGCCTTTCTGGGGAAGAGGATGGGGCCTACGGGGGAAATACAAGATAAGCAAGCAGGTAGACGGGACTGCCGGGATGTAGGTCAGTGTGCCTGGAATGAGACTCAGAAGTGATACTGAATAAGGAAAACAAACATCCTGCAGCGATTAAAGTAAACAGCCTGATTTTACACACAACTGCCCTTGATAATGATTTATAGCGCCTGGGAGCCACCTCCAGTTCAGCGCTGCTGGCACAAGTGGGCAGGTGAAAACTCATGGCTAATAGCCGCGTTCTCCAAGTTACACACATTATGGGAAAATATTTGAGTAGGTTAATGTGCCTGCTGCTAAGAGCTGTATAAAACCTGTGGGTTAGAGCTATTTTGGAAAGACTAACCGTGGATTAAAATGCAAACGGTGTGCATTTGCTTCCTACTTTATGGTTTGAGCGCAATACTTGCCTATGTCTGCTGCTATTAGTCATTAACATTAAATTTGCTATTTGTTTTATTCATGTCCTCCTTGCATGGACCAAGTAGTGTGTGCTCCCCTCTGGGTATAGACCCCACCACCCACTCACTCATCTTCATTTCCTGACATGCCCGTGACTACTGAACTTTGTCTTTGTCTTCCGAATTTTCTATTTTGCAAATTTTAAACACACCGGGGCTGTTCAAGCAGTGATTGCTTTTCAGTCTTTTATCTAGTCCTGTACACTCAGACACATCCAGCAGCTCCCTCCTTATGTGCGCCACAGATTGTTGTGAACCAAACCTCTTGTTAGAGTTTGCACAGTGTCACCCAATAGTTTATGGATATTGTTGTCTAATATGTTTCACTGCTATGAATGTCCTGTTTGAACAAGCCAGGTTTTGTCTGCGTCCCGGACTAGAATGAGGCAAAACAAATGGACTGCTGAAGCATCATAAATTAAAATGTACATTAATTAATACAGTGCAGTTCACTTATTGAATCATAAGATAGTTTGCACCATTGAAATCAGCCTCTCCAATTATGCAGCTGTTGGTCCTGGGTTGGACTCGAAGCAGGCAGCACTGTGCTCACATGAATATTGAGGTTGATCTTTGATTCGCTTAAGCTGCCTGCTCTGTATTCTCAGTGGAAATTATTTAGCAATGCTTATTGTGCAGTGTAGGACACAGGGCATGGTGGGACACTGATAGCAGGACATGATCGCCGCAATAATCAGAACAGCGAAACTTTAAGTACTAAGGCAGCAGGCAGAAGCCTGCTCCAGATTCCAGGTCTGTCCGCGCCCACCATAATGCTGCTAATGTACAATCCAGATCTGCCAATACATATCACAGCGCTTCCATTGCACATTTCTGGGATGGCAGTGCCAATCATAGTGGTATCAGAGCCAATGCATGCCAAAGAGCCCTTAGTGCGCAATCCAGTTCTTCTTGTGCGTCCAAGGAATATAAGCGTTTCTTTGCCCTGCCCTCTGCATGATCCGAGTGCCCCTTGTTTGGTAAAGTGCAGTATGGATGGATAAAAGGTTGCATGGATGAATGATGCATGGATGGATGTGTGAAAATGTGGGGGGATGAATGATGAGTAGATGGATGGATGGATGAAAGGGTGGGTGGATGAAGGATGGATGTTTGGACGAAAGGGTGGATGGATGAAGGATGGATATATGGATGGAAGGATGAAAGGGTGGATGGACGAAGGATGGATGTATGGATGGATAAAAGGTTGCATGGAGGAATGATGGATGGATGGATGTGTGAAAAGATGGGTGGATGAATGATGGATGGATGGAAGGGTGGATGGGTAAAGGATGGATGGATGGATTTATGGAAGGATGAAAGGGAGGATGGATGTATAAATGGAAGGATCAAAGGGTGGATGGATGAAGGATGGATGGATGGGATGAGGTCTAACAGGCGGTTGTTGATAGTTGTTGATGATGAGGAGTACCAGTTTCTAGAAACATTTGTCGGAAGGGGGTCCTTACGCCTAAAAAGGTTTTACAAGGGGGTCTCGGCATAAAAAAGTTTGAAGACCTCTGCCTTAATATATAAGAAACTAATTAATAACATGGCAGATCCCCTCCAATCACTGTGGGAGAAGTGGAGGCAAGATGGGGATGAAATAGATGACGAGGACTGGCAAGAGGCAATGTTCTCCCCAAGAGTGGTTGCCATTCCAGCCCGCCTCAGGTTGGTGCAGCTTAAAATCCTCCATAGAATATATATATCACGGGGTCCCAATTGATGTTTATGGGATGATCCGATAATGGAGAAAGTAAAAAGGCTGTGGTCATATGGGGACATTCATGCATAACATCTGGGATTGTAAATATATCAACTCCTACTGGAGCAAGGTCCATGACACAATCAACGTGGTGCTAAAAGTCCATCTTCGCCCAGAGATACGTAGGTGCCTCTTGCATAAATGGAAACCCATGGACCTGAACACTCATAAGACTCAGTGGGCTACACTAGGGTTCATGCTTGCTTAAAGTAACCACACAATTATTGGGAACAGCCCAATTGCCCACACTTGAAGCATGGGAAAGAGACCTTGATTGTTGTATTTATAGAGAGAAAACAGTGCCAGGGGATGCCCCAAAAAGTGGTCCCGTATCTGGAGTCCCTGGAATACATACCAGTGTGCATTACACACTAGTATATTAGTGTTTGCTAATAGCAAATAGTGAAACACAAAAATGTGCTATTTGATAATCACAAACTCTAATGCTAGTACAAGTGGACCCTAGTTTAAAAACTGGTTTGGAATTTCCTAGATAAAGTTGTCTGGTCTGTTCCATAGTTACCAGGGGGTTGAGATCAGGTTAATTTAGTGACTTTAGTTGTTTACCCTGACAAGCATTGTGGTTATTATGTGAGGTGGGTACCCACCCCATTAACTAAAAACTCAATTTCTAACAGGAGCAAAAATGTAAACCTAGCATGCAAAGCTTTAGAGGAGTGATACTCAAAGTGGGGCCTGGAGGATGCTTGTGCCACTACTGACTTATTCATGTGACCACCTAGTAAACAGCAACACTTGACTGCTGCTTTTGTGACTGAGCACTTAGAAAGATGTTAAATAAACAGACATGCATTTATTTACAGGTCACCTGAAGTGTCCTGCAACACTTAACTTTGGAACCTCCTTTATTGTTAAAGATATCATGGAACAAATGTGTAAAAATAGGACAAAGTTGCTTCAAAATTTTTAAAGTGTATTTCATTAGCATGCAGAAATGTTTCACTTTAGTACATCAGATTATTATATCAGTGCATTCAGAAGTCGTTTTTTAAAGTGAACACATATAAACATGAATTTAGAAACATTCATGTCCCCCTGCCCCAACTTCGCAACACTGCAAATTGTGAACTAAGGGGCAGGTCAGTTGTTATGTGCACCTTCTGGGTAGCATGGGTTGCTAATGTAGACGGACAACATTATATTCAGTGCCACAAAAATTTATGAGATTCTGCAACTGCAACGATTTTCATATTATTATTGGTTTGTCACATTTGCCAAGTAATCAATAATGTGCTGCATAATCTGCATATTTACCACAAAAAAAAACTAGCTCAAATGGATCAAAAGTTATAAAAAAATATGGCAGCCTGGGTACTTGGTCAAGGCTGATTTGCATATGGCCATGTCTGAACTGGGGTGGTGTGGAGTGCACAAAATGGATTTAGGCCCCGATCTCTGTACTGGGGTGAATGTATGACATTGTTCTGCATTCTGTCCATCAACTGTTGTTTTTGCACTTGTCACCCCGAGTGGGATGGGTATGCTCAGACGTGCATCCCGTGCTCTCCACACCCCTGGATTCAAGTTATCCTGGCTGATGACGGCTGATAGCCAGAAACCGGTCCTAGGATGCTTGATTCCGGTCCAGGGAAGACATGGCTTGGCAGTTCGGGCTGGACTGTTCCCATGAGGCACAGGGTCAAGGCTGATTTGCATATGGCCATGTCTGAACTGGGGTGGTGTGGAGTGCAAAAAAACGATGGATTTAGGCCCAGATCTCTGTACTGGGGTGAATGTATGACATTGTTCTGCATTCTGTCCATCAACTGTTCTCTTTGCATTTGTCACCCCGAGTGGGATGGGTATGCTCAGATGTGAGTCCTGTGCTCTCCACACCACTGGAGTCAAGCTATCCTGGCTGATGACAGCTGATAGCCAGAAACCGGTCCTAGGATGCTTAATTCTGGTCCAGGGAAGACATGGCTTGGCAGTTCGGGCTGGACTGTCCCCATGAGGCACATGGTCAAGGCTGATTTGCATACGGCCATGTCTGAACTGGGGTGGTGTGGAGTGCAAAAAATGATGGATTTAGGCCCAGTTCTCTGTACTGGGGTGAATGTATGACATTGTTCTGCATTCTGTCCATCAACTGTTGTTTTTGCATTTGAAACTGCACACATAGGCTGCATTGATAGGCCTGAGATATGCTTGCAGAGCTCCTTAAGTGGGTGACACACTAAGTGCTGCAGGTCAACCAGTAGCATTTCATTTACAGGTGCATATAGTACCACTTTACTAAGGACTTACAAGTCAATGATTTAGGTCAATTGGGTGTAAGCCAATTTTACCATGGTTAAAGAAGAGGGCACAATCACTTTAGCACTGAGTAACAATGGTAAAGTGCACGCAGTTTTAAAAGCCAACAAAAACGGGTTTAGGAAAAAGGAGGGTAAAGGAAAAAAGTTACGGAATGATACTGCTGAAAAGGCCAAGTCCGACAACTATGATCATGCAGTTTGGTCAAGTGTGATTGATCCCAGTGTTTCTGTTTCACAATTTGCAGTTCAGCCTTTAGATGTACATGCTTTGCTTCCCCTATGCCCACCTCCCCCCCCCAACTGCCACCCTGCTGGTACCAATGCAGTCTTCCATCACACCACGAACCAAACCTTTTGATCCCTGGGAAAATATTTGTGAATATTCATGCTTTAGAGGATAATGAAGAATGAAAAACTCTAATCTGTAGAGATGGCTTTCTATTGATGACTAGACTTTTTTTTTGCATCACTCACTGTCATTGAGCTTTTGACTTAGTGCCCTTCTTCGTATGCCAATATCGACAACGGTCTTAGGAGTAGCAGGAAAGTGATGTTACAAGGTGCTGAGCTTTGGAATTTGCACAAAGCTACAACATCCTGTATGCAGAACCAGAGAGGTGTATTATTAGAGAAACTATTTAGGAATAGACACCTTAAACTTACATAGTGGAAGCATTATTTCTGGCATCACTCTTGCCTATTTACAGGGACCACGGATGAGTACCTCCTAGTTGCTTCAAGAGGCTGAAGGTCCCGTAGCACTACCATGGAGAATAAAGCCAGGCTCCTACTCTGAATGGATCTAATGTTCTTGATCTGTGGCAACTGGACCTTTGCCTCTCTATCTTTACTGTTATTTTGAGGAGGGAGCATAAAAATAGGCCCATTTTCAGCAATAATTAAATGTGCTAATTCGCCATGAATGTGTATTGAAACAAGCTCTTATTCTGTCTCCCAAAGAGCTGTGCTAATGCATACCATTAACTAAACAATGTGGTTTTTGGCCATATTTTAACTTAAAAAGTGTTTTTGTGACTGCAGGTTACTCATATTTAATTCAGATACATAAAGAAATGTGAGAAGTTGCTGCAGTTCGAAAAGTACTAATCCCCCCATGTGTATTTTTCAATGATGTTCCATAATATGCATCAACATTGGACTCAGCAACAAAGTCATTCTGATTTCTGCATGACTACATGTTAGAGGAATAAATGTTCAATTTTAGGAGTTGTCTCTTTTTTCCATTAGGTCGTGCTATTAAAGCACATTGGAATCGGCATTATGAAAAAAAGTGAAAAAAATTTACAAAATGTAAGTAACCAGTGACCAGTTTTTTAGTGTCAGTATGGATACTTATAAGCGCAAATGATTTAGCCCTAGCATGTGAGCGTTCCATGGACGGGCCAAGAGTATATGTGTCTGTCACGTTGCTAATTACACCATGCCATCTTTCCTTGAAGTTCCTGGCAATTTAGGGATCTGCATTTTTTTGAATGCCGAAAATCTCAGAAAAAAAATAGCCTAACCATCTCTGATGTGAACATCTGAAATTAAAACCTTTAAGCTGCCTTTCTGGAAAACACGTGCAACGACAAGCGTTACGACAGAATGAGGTGTTTCACCTTGTACTCGGTTTGACTATAGCTAGCCATGCATATGTCTTTGCTGGTTTGCCTCACTGCCACTCTTTATGCTTTACACTATGCCTTATGTAGTGACCCAGAGTCACAGTCAGCATTTTAGTGTTCAGAATGTAATCAATCTAAACACCCGCCCACCACTGATGTCACTGGTCAGGTGACAGAGCTATAATAAAAGTGGCCGAGCGCACGTGCTCTGGGCCAGTAGCACCCAGTATCCAGTGTGTCTGCATGTCCAGTTATTTCCAGCATGAGGACCTAGCGCCCCGACCTTACACCTTACAGAGCTCCTAAAGCAATACCTACATTGAACTAGCTAGAAAGCACACTCTTTCGTCGACACAGTGTGTGCTTCTGGTTGGTAGTGAAGGGATCATTTGGGACCCATGGAAGATTTATATTTTGAGAGATATGCTATGTGCATTTGTGCATGTGGTTCTGAAACCCGGCACTATGAAGTGCAAAGGCGCATGACACAAATGTGCAGCAGTGCAAACAGCACTAGCCCAAAGCAGCAAGTCATATGAACAACCGAAGAGCGCACCCAGATGCGCACCAAAGCAATCTAACTGCGATGGAAATGAAAAATGGTTGCACAGACAACCCGCAGCATGGAAAACTCAACATAAGAGCAACCTGACCACTCAGCCTGGTCACAAGGCACGAAGCCGACCAGCCAGATGGTCGCACCAAGAAGTCGACCAGCCAGATGGTCGCACCAAGAAGCCTACCTGCCAGAGATCGGCAGAAGGGACCAGCACGAGGTCCAAAAAGTTCAGCCAAGGTGCAGTCCACGAACATGGACCAACGAACTTCAACTTCACAAGTAATGAAAGCGACTGAAAGAGAAGTGAAGGTCGTGACGCTAACCCTGGGAGTTGAGTGACAAGAAGATAGTGTCCTAGGCCTAGGACAAGACTAGGAGGACACATGCAGAGTGTGCGCGCTGCACGGGAAGCCTGGCCAGACAAGATGGAGAAGATTGGGCCAGGGTACGTCGCGAGAAGAAGGAGAAGGAGTAAAGATCAGAGTGGCACACCGCCACTGAGACAAGTAGGAAGGAGAAATAAGAGAGGCACGCTGCCACTGCAAGAAGAAGCCGCCACTGCGAAAAGAAGGAAGGCGACAGGCACTGGAACATCTGAGTGCATTTGAGGACAAGGCCTGGCAAGAGCACTGGCAGCTCAGATCAAAGATGTCTACCTACGAGCCATCCATCCACATGGCGATCGCAGAAGATAGCAAGCTAGACTGTTGGCGACATCTAAATCTGGGGTTGAGTGGAAGATTGGATGGCGAGAATGCTCAGGCACCACCTCACACCAGCCCGTGGCAACCCAAGAATCAGAGGCCTCAAGGGACTCTGGTGGCAGCAAGTCCCGCACGGGAGACAGATCTACAGTCGCGCGTCTGCAGGACCCACGGGGATGAAAGCCTCGTGAGCAAGGCAAAGAGTCGACAACTCAACCTTCAGGTGGAACTAGGACACAACGGTGAGGCTCGTGGAGCACCCTCCTCACGGCCCGAAGGCTATGGTGGAGCAGCACGACCGAAAACATAAGTCCAGTGGAAGCCTGGCAAAGAGGTCCTCCCGGAGATCTTGTGAGAGAAGAACACCGGCGAGAGGGGCATCCTAGTGAGAAGGATGTTCACACCTACTCTTTTCACCTGCCAAGAGACACATTGAAGCCTGCCCGCAAACATCACAAAACCAGAATGGAGACAAGCAGTCAGAAGACAACCAACACCCATGTCATCCATCTCTCTCCAACCCATTGTCACCAAGTGAGCGAAGCGAAGGCAGGGCTGAGAACAACGTCCAGACAGCACAGACAAAGAATGAACCCGCCGAACAACTGCGAACTGTGCCACAGAGGACTGTTGGTCCTGGATGCAGGAACTACACTGCCTACGGCCTGCAAGCAGCAAAAGAGACTCGTTTGAAATCATGAGTCCAATGTTATATTTTTGTGTTTTTCTTTTCCCCACAGGGTTTTGGACATTTCCCGTTTGGTTTGATTTTCACCAATTTTGGGAGGGATGTAGTGACCCAGAGTCAGTCAGCATTCACACTAAACACCCACCCACCACTGATGTCACTGGTCTGGTGACAGAGCTATAATAATAGTGGCCGAGCGCATGTGCTCTGGGCCAGTTGCACCCAGTATCCTGTGTGTCTGTATGTCCAGTTATTTCCAGCATGAGGGCCTAGCGCCCGACCTTACACCTTACAGAGCTCCTAAAGCAATACCTACATTGAACTAGCTAGAAAGCACACTCTTTCGTCGACACAGTGTGTGCTTCTGGTTGGTAGTGAAGGGATCATTTGGGACCCATGGAAGATTTATATTTTGAGAGATATGCTATGTGCATTTGCCTATGAAGTTGTCCTTGCAGATTATCCCACCTGTACCTAATGTGACATATTTTGTAAACAGCACTTCATCTCTTCAGCTCTTTACAGGGGCGTAACACATGCCCATGGAGCACCTCACACAAAAACCAACAATTTAGGGGACCCCTAAAGCTTTTAAGGGCTCCCTATTCAGTCCAACGACCGATTTTGGAATTAATTACTGCATAGTTTTCGCACTATATATAATTAACAAAAACAACAATATGTAAAAAAATGAGTTGCGTGGGAACTCTCCTTTGCATGCCTACAATATGAGCAAAACGTGTTCAATACTAATACAAAAAAATCAAGGATCAACACAACTATTTAAATGAACAGATTTCATTAAACTAAAGAAGTAAAATGAGTTTCAGTCGCTGTATTATTCGTAGGTTAATGGATAATGTAAGCATAATTTATTACATTTTCTTTTAATATCACACTGCCAGCTATGTTATTTATAAAGAATGGATTTAGTATGTGTCTATTGTTAGAATCTTCTCTAGCAAATTCACTTGGGAGACATCTTTGTTCTCTTAACCTTTACCAGTTTTAAAATTAGAAAAGTTCATGCATGGTTTTGTAGTTGTGAAGGATTGCAGAACACCTATGCAATGGATCATTTAAGATTATTTTAATTTCTACTGTTCCAAAATTGTTATTTGTCAAGGGAGAGAGAGCCCTATTTCCAGGTGACGTCAGTGACATTCAGAAAATGAAACGGCCAAACTGCATGTACTCCTTAACTCAACATATATTGCTTCATTGGAATTAGGTCATCACTAATTAAAAAGAGTGGGACATTTTCAGAATTCCAGAAGACGCATTCAATTAATCAGAGTACGGTTCAGGTCAGCATCTCAGAAGGCCAATAACAGAGAGGCAGAAGGGGCAGTCCTGATGTGCAAGTTTTTAAAAAACAAGTATGAATACCAGATGAATTAATTTGAACGATATTGGGCAAGCCATTATTGCACATAAGCTATTAAGGAGCGCCAGGGGCTTCATTTACTGGAGTGAATCAATTTTGATTATACTCAAAATTTAATTTTAAACAAAAAGATGTATGCACAGATCATTTTCATGTTGGTAAATCTCACAAGGATAAGAAGAGGGCATTTGAGGGTGGGAATGACATAAAAAATGTGTTCACGTCCATCGTATTTAGAGTTATTTGCACGCCTTCCCATGACAGTTTCCACCCTGGACATAGTCGGATATGTAACCCTAAAAATCTGTGTCCAGGATAGGAATTTGGAGCTGGGGGGAGGGGGGTATTTTCATGGATACCACTTCTCGTAAAGGGCACTCAAGTAGATCTCCTAAGCTTCAAGAGGAATTATGCGTGGCGTTCCCTTTTTCAGAGAAAGGAGAAAAGGTAGGGCTCTCTGCCTCCTCACTAAAACGAGTCGCTCTTTCAGGTAAGGAACTTCGGCAGTCTGACAACCCTGTCACAGTAACTTGCAACTAAAAGGGGAGCTTTGTATATAGATATGTATCCTCACCCTGGTCCCAAGAATCCGTAAACACACAAAGTTGTTAGTATTTTACAAAACATTAAATGTATTATGCACTATTCATTCATAAATCGTGTTTATGCAAATGATGGTAATTGTTACGGTAATCTCAGACATAAAAGAGAACGAGGTGAAATACCTCCTCCAACATTTTACATCACACATCCCAACCTTTGCTATTAGATTACAATAGCGCCTGCCTAATACCTACATGTATGTTGTCAGCCTTATGGTTATTGTACTGACTAAATTATTACTAGAATGTCCTAACTATGTATATGCAAAGCTATGTAAACATGCCCACATACCTCAGAAAAGCTTTGGTCTGCAGTTGGATAGCGGTACTTTGGCAAGTCCCTTTAATGATCAGTCCTCATGTCTATCCTACTAAAATCCTTGTATTTTGTACCTACTTACTTAACACTTTATAACTTCCCCTCCAATTATACCTTAAATGAGGGGAGGGAAAAATCCTTTGCAGCTTCTCCTAACATTGGTGCAGAACAATAGCAATGACTCTGTTGCACAATAACATGGAAGGACAGAATATGTTGTCATTTCTATTTCGTTACTAGGGTGATTTGTGTGAGGCCAGATGGCCTTGCAACTCTAATCATTGCATGTAGTCTTGCTACTTTAAGAAAGGGGGGAAATAAGTTTATGTATTGTTAGAGCCACTAATGTCAATTTACAGCTTTGAAAATAGAGAAGAGAGCTAGAGGCAATCACTGCTCATCCTTTCTGACTTGTTCTGTCTACTGTTCTTAGATTAACTCATCGAAATTCCTAGTTATAGGTATGAATTTGAAATGGTCTATGACATATACATTTGGAATATTTAGGCAATATGCACTTAGAAATATTCTGGGAATAGTCTTATACATTTACTAGGAATAGAAAGGACTGTGTCCTGTTTGACGTTTGTTGCTAATGAAAAGCAGGATATTTCTGCGCCAAAGGTCTGTCATTTATGAGTATATGAAATAGTACTCATGCAGTACTAATGTATTTACTCATATATGCCTTTGTGAATTTTCCCTAATGGGTCCTATTCATAAAGGCATTTTTGGAGTAAATAAAGTAGTACTTCTGTAGTGCTCTTTTACTTTCTCTTACGCTACTTGTATATTGGCCAAAACATTGGCCTCAGAGCATCTAAAATGTGTTTTTCAAAAGTGATTATTGATGGAATATTCATATACAAATAGAAAGAATTTTCATTCATAAGTAGTAAAAATAGAAATGATTGTACCTCTTTGCACTTTTACTAAAGGCGATTTATACATTTTGTGGCCCAACTACATCATCACATTTGGTGATGCAGTAGATATGTATTCTTTAGATGGTCTGTACTGTTGTTAATTTGCATGGTTGTACTCAAACACACAATTACAAGTTGAACAGTTCTAGTTGGATGGTAAATCCGCATGCATACAATTTGGCATTGTCCAGTAACACCCTCGCAATATAGTTCATTTATGCATTTATTCCCATGGAATAGACGGGGTATTACCAGGGAGATTATTGCTCACGTTTATCACCTGGTCTAAGTAGATGGTAAATGAGAGCAGGGACAAGTGCAGTAAACAGGTCAGGGCTACAATGCAGCCTTTCCCTAAAGCAATTTTATTAACTGGATTGCCCAATTAATAAAATCAGATCTGGTGTACTCTCACTCAGTAAATCTGGATACAGGAACACCTGCCCTTTTTTGATCCGGCGGAGCAGCATTCCATACAGGAATTCCAATCCTCTCAAATTCTAATGGGGCCAAAGATATTTTACTTTTATCAAGTATGTTTCAGTTAAAAAAGTCTATTTTATTATTGAGCAGAAAAATAAGAATTATTATTTACATTGTTACGTCATAATTAGTTAATGCTGCGTAATAATAAGTATAATTCTGATACAATAAAGTCGATTTCATCCCACATAAAATAAAATAAATGGCCCGCCCTTAAAGAAAGATAAAGTGCATTATGACTAGAGTAGCTTGCGCGTAGTGATGTTACATTAAACCGAAAAAAGGTTAACATCTATCGCCTGGATCCCACCCGGCAAAAACCATTGTGTTTCCATTTATCGCCTATGCCATCCTCCAACCATTCTTTATAATCATAAGTAGCCACCGTCATACCAGCCCTACAAACTCACATAGACCTATTAGGTGCACCAACCCATATAGCATAGGCCTCTTCAAATTTCCTGGTACAGACTATTTTCTTATGCAATTCTAGATATGTAGGAAATCTATTTGTCTTCCAGTTCTGCAGAATCAAAGTTCAAGCCACTAGGGGTTAAATAAAAATAAAAACTTCCTTGCCTTTTTTTATTTGAGGACATTTGCCTTTGTTTTGACAGGCTGAAAGTGCCACTGCTGCCTCCAGATCGATTTGACTCTGTAAACATCTACTAAGACCACAAAATATTTTTTGCCAAAAATTAGTCATAAATGGGCAGGTGAAAAAAGTAAGGAGCCAATCCCCTCAGCCTAATTTCCGGCAGTGAACATATCTATCTTCCAATTCCGGATACATCCTAAGGAGGGCTTTAGGTGCATAATACGCCCTCCATTGTGAAAAAAAGCTTTACATTAGCAGCCCTTAAGGCGTTTATTTCCAAATTCCTAGATCATCTGCCACTCAACCTCAGAATGTGTACATTGCAGAATGTCTTGACAATTTTTTCAAATAAATTCTTTATTAACTGGTTTTCCCCTTAATTCTGCAGAAATCTATACCAATTTCTATCCCCACTAAGCACTGCTTTAATAAGAGCGACCGCTAATGATGACGGACCAGCAGAGGATATTAAACAATACTTTTTAACTAAATGGATAATTTGTATAAATTCCCCAAACAATAACTTACTCCGATCCCCACACCTAGCTAAAATTTCCTGCCAGTTGATACATCTCCCTTGCAGCAAAAAATGGCCCAGATCGTTGAAGCCATTTGCATTCCAAAACCTAAAGTGACTAGACTGAATATATAGCCCTAAGACTCCACACTCCTTTATTTTAGATATTCATAAGTAGCCGTCAAAGCGTTAACAGAGTATAGTGTATTAAGTATTATACAAAGTTCTTGTAATGTTGTATACCTATTTTTTTTCTTGAGTTTGGCTGTCTTTATGAAGACAGGGAGCTGTGATCCGGCTTTGTTTTCCATTTTATCCCCCCCAAAATGATCTAAACATCCCCTAAAGTCAACTATGCAAACCAAATTAGTTAGGAGAGCAGCTTCATAATATGTTTGAATCTGGTGCAAGGCAGGCCCACCCTGATTTGTTGCCAATTGCAGTATTCTATATTTTAAGCTAGGGACCGTTCTACTCCAAATAAAGGGTCAGAAAAGTGCATCCAACTCTTTGGAAAATGTTGTATTGATTATTATCGGGACACTTATAAATAAGAAAAGTAACAGAGGTAAGATTGACATTTTAATCTGGGCAGCCCTGCCGATAAGTGTAAGAGGAAGAAGAGACCATCTATCCAGTAGATCCCTAATTTTTCTAAACAAAGCATCATAAATGATCTTGTAGAGCTCAACATAGGAATTGTTATGTAAACCTCTAGATAGAAAATCAGAATACTCAAAACCCCTGTACACTGCAAGCTACTGGGAACATTACCTACAGTGTTGAACATTAATATTGCTGTTTTAGAACTCTGCTTTTATTTTGTTCTTTGGGCCTGAGATATAAAATTGTATCATCCGCAAACAGTTTAAGTTTAGATATACCTTCTATTGGTGGTTCAATTCCCTGGTTTGCCCTTATCCAGTTTGCCAACGATTTGATAAAAAAAGTGAAAAGTACCTGTGACAAGGGACATCCCTGACGACTTCCCCGATTTATATCAATAGTACTAGCTATGTTAGAATAAAAAAATATCTATGCTTGCGCGCCCTGAGAAATAGCATGAAACATATTAACAATTGATCTAGGAAATCCCACTCTCTTGAGAGCAAAAAACAAAGTATCCCAGTTAACAAGGTTTGAATGCTTTTGCCGCATCTACCATCATTATAAGTGCGGGTGTCTGAATGGTGTTAAAAAAATCATGAATTAAAAATGTTGTATTGGAAGACATTTGTCTTCCTTCGAGGAAGCCATTCTGATCTGTATCTTCTGGGTGATAGGCGTGATTCGATTAGCCCAGACTTTCATTAAGATTTTATAATCAGAGTTTAATAGGCTAATGGGCCGATATGAGTTGACGTCATGGGTATTCTTCCCCTTTTTGACCAAGCTAATAATAATCAATTTCTTGAACCCTGGTGGAACCTCTAGGCCATTTCTCATTGCATTAAAGAGTTCTACTAGTAAGGTTATTAATACTTCCTGAAATATTTTGTAGAACTCTATTAGAAGCCCATCTCTCTCGCAGGCCTTACCAGATGGCATTGAGGTTATAACGGCGAATTTCAGCTGGTGTAATATCGACTGCCAATTCCTCTACCTGAATATTTGACAACTCTGGTAGAATAATATCTAAGAAGTACTGATGTATCACTTCTTTTGAAACTGTATATTTAGTTGCATAGAATTTCCTATAATGCTCAAGGAAGATTTTTCCAACCTCTTCCTTCTCAGAGGCCAGGGCCCCCGAAAAGGTTCCTGCAATTGGGTAAATAATGCAGCTTCCTGCTTCACCCTAGAGGACCAGGCCAAGATTTTGCAGACCATTTGACTTTCTTCATAAACTTGTTGCTGAAATGTCCACAAGCTAGTTCTCTCTTCAAGATCAAAACATTCCTTTAGCTCTTGTTTCATATTAGCCAACTTCAGAACCACGGCCGTTCGATCGATCAATGACCCTGCCACCCTCTGAACTCTGGTATCAGCTGCAAGTTGGAGTTGAGAGGTGCAGACCCCCTGCAATTCGGATTGAGTGGCCATAAAGGCCAACATCTGCCCACACATATCTGCCTTAAAGGCACCCCAAATAGAAAAAAAGTGTTACAGAACCTCTATTAATCTGAAATAATTCTTTGATCCATTTTTTTTTTAATTTATCAACCATTCCTGATTGGAGAGAAGGAGACGATCCATCTGCCATCTGGATCTTTCCCCTCGCCTTATATCTAATTCTATCCCAAGACTATTGGCTGTGTGATCTGAAAAAGAGTTGGCCCAAATCTGAGAATCAAGAGACCTAAGGGAACGAGAAATAAGAAAGTAATCTATACGCGAAGCAGATTGAAATTGTCGAGAGTAATAAGTATATTGTGACAATCCTAAATGGGCTCTACGCCATGGGTCAATCAGTTAATAATTTTGGATCATCACATCTAACACCCTATTAATATTTGGTTTCAACTGTTTTTTGTATTAATCGAGGTATCACTAGCTAGATCCTGAACATAATTAAAATCCCCCCATATTATTATGGGAACCTCTGCACCTCTCATCAACTCAATGATTTTAATAATAGATCTTGGATTGTCAAATATCGGGTGTAGTAATTCACAAGATTACATACGTAGCCACTAACTCCAGCAGTAATCCAAATCCAGCTGACTTCCGGGGTCCTTCTGGACCTGCATGATATTCCAGTCTAGTCCTTGCCCAAAATAAATTGCAACACCCAGCATGGCCAGCCCAGCAGAAGCAAAGTATGCCTTTGTATAATAGTGAGGAATAAAACAGCTTCTGGGAATTGGACTTTAAGTGAGTTTCTTACAGAAACAAAATTTTGGGGGAAAAAGAGGTTAGCCATCTAAGTAAAGCCCCATATGTTTGCTTGTTGGATAGCCCAGTGTCATTAACCGATAGTATTCATAGTTCAGCCCCCATTTCCAAACCACCTATTCAAAAATAAAAGCCAAGTGAACAGGAATATTTTCCAACATTGCTTTCCCATCTCTGATTCTGCTCTTTTTTAATAACCGTGCTCTCCACCGCCAAAATCCTCTCCAACCTAGCTGCTAGCATAACAGTTGGCACCATGCAGTAATACCATCACAATGTAGTGCAATTTCGCATTTATTCTAAGCATGGGCGGAAAATCCGTTTCGCTTGCGGATTTTGCGGATTTTCGGGAAATTCGCAATCCGCGAGATTCGCGAATCTCCCGCAAAATCCGCAAATCCGCGAGCAGCGGATTTTGCTCGCACTGCTCGCACTGTTCGCGTGAGTTCGCGGCTTCCCAGTACAACTTCGCGCCCCGCGAATAAGTGCTAAATTGCAGAAATACGATCTTAGCAAAACTGAAACTACTTACCAGGTTCAAAAGTTCAGGCTCATCATTAGTAGCCATTTCCTGTAGTGCTTCCTGAGGGGCCCCTCCAGAGTTCAGTTGCCAGTTGCAACTATTATGTGACCCTGCTCTGAACCTCAGAATAGTTACACATATGCCACAAAGGTCCTGAATTACAGCTAAGGGAGACAAGCAGGAGCCAGGCTGGAAGTTAAAATCCATTAATCAGCCCCTAATTCATTATTGTCAGTTGGGGCAGGGCAGGTGTTGTAACTAATTTTGCAACAATGAAAGCACTTAGCAAGTGCAAAAGATCACTAATCAGGGCGCACTAAGGAAGCAGGTGCCAGCTAAAAAAATATTCCGTAACACATTAATCAGCCCCAAATTAATTCAGGTCACTTGAGGCAGGGAAGGTGTGCTTTGCTTTGCCGAAAATAATGTACACTGGACAACCAGAGGGTGTGGTGATGAAACAGAGGGTGGCATGGGTGGGCCAGAGGGTGGCATGAGTAGTCAGAGAGTGGCAGTGGTGACAGAGAGTGGCAGTGATGAAGAAGAGTGTCCCAAACAGGCTGGACACGTAGAAACAACAAGTTCGCAAAACTTGCGACCCGACAGGTAAGTTCGCAAATTGCGAAATTGTAAAAACCCTCGCGAACTGGCAGAAACACGGGCGAACACAAAAAAAAAATCCGCAAATTCGCGGGAATTCGCGGATTTTGCGGATTGCGAATTCGCAAATCCGCAAAATTCGCGAACGCGAGATTCGCAAAATTCGCCCATGCTTAATTTATTCCCATGGAATAGACTGGGTATTACCAGGGAAAAACCTGCATGGTATTCCCTTTTCCAGGGGCATTATTGCTCACATTTATCACCTGGTCTCAGCAGACGGTAAATACGAGCAGGGACAAGTACAGGAAACGGGTTAAGGCTGCAATGCTGCCTTTTGCCAAAGCAATTTTATTGCCTGGATTGCCCAACTGATAAAATCAGATCTGGTGTAATCTCACTCAGTAAATCTGGATACGCGAACACTAGCCCACTTGTGATCCAGTAGAGCGGCATTCTGTACAGGAATTCCAATCCTCCCAAATTCCAATGGGGCCAAAGATATTTTACTTTTATCGAGTATGTTTCAGTTTAAAAAGTCATTTATGCCGTCACAGCACAATCTCTACTTAAAAGGATAGCAACATTGTACTCTGGCAACTCGCTCTGAAAGTAGAATTTGTTGAGGTCTCACTCCTCTGACCACAGTTTTGAAATCTGGTGGTAGCAGACAGACAAAGAAAGACAACACACCACTGTGGAACATTTAGTTTTGGGAGAATTATTCTGCGGCTAAATAGTTATTATACTTTGTATGCTGACCCTTTCACAAATATGAAGATAGAAGAAAGCAATAAGTGTAAAGGTTTCTGCTGAGTAAAAAGGCTAAACAATTAAGTTGCAGACTGTTTTATGATGAGTTGCTGTTAATCTCTGGGATATGAAGGCTCCAATTTCTGCTATTTCTGACACTTTAAAAGAAATGTGGATTGCTTGCTCAGAGTGATAAACAACTGTTACCCTCCCAGTCAAGTTTTTAATTAGCATGTAATATATGCTAGCTTGCAAGAGATATAAAAAATAGAGTGCCTGTGCTTCGCCATGTCGGTATCATTATTGGGTTGTGTGCAGATGAACAGATGTAACAAGTGGAAATGGTCAATTAATAATTAGAAGCATGTGTTTACAATTTACACCTCACTTTTTTAATTGGTATTACAACCACATTTCGATGCATTTTTAGTGCCAAAATATATTATATGAGGGCGAGAACGTGTTTCTGAAAGAAAAAGAATGAGCTAGCTTTTCCCTCTAGTCTATGTTGTAAATATCTTCACAGCCTGAAGGAATTACTCTTGCCCTATCTTTTAAAATTTAGAAATACAGCTCATTATCTAGTATTCCATATTCTGCTGATATACTTGATGTGATAATTATTTTCAAATTTAATTTGCTAACATTATTTTTGCTTCTTCAAAGCACTGTATGCTATTTCCGCCCTTTATGCAATTGTAGTCATTGTATCAACTCCAGATGGATAAAAGACTTAGTCAGCCCTAACTGGGTTTCAATTTTGGGGTAGTATGCAGATTGCAGAACAGATGCTTGGCTTGCCCAGTTTGCTATCGTTTTGACAATTGGAACAGTTTAACTTGTTAATAGATGCATAACCTGACTCTCTTGTAGAGGAAGCTTATCTCTGAGGAGCACATTTATTGTGCACCGGAAGTGATGCAGGGGCGGCTCTAGGCTCATGGCGGCCCTGGGCAGGGATCGTAGGTAGGAGGCCCCGGAAGAGGGGGTCCGGGCGGGGCGGAGCGCGAAGTCCAGTGAAGCAGGGGGGTCAGGGTTTTTGGAAGTGGAACAGAGCCGGAGGCCACCAAATCCCTGCCAGGGGCTGCCACGCAATATGTATCCATCCTCAGAGGATTATTATAGTAAGGATATATATTGGCGTGGTGGCCCCTGGGGAGAGGTGGCCCTGTGCAGGTTCACAGCTTGCACATGCCTAAGGCCGCCCCTGAGTGATGGCACCACCTTCCCAACCTCAGTCTACTGAAGGACAAGGAGGTGCCATTAGTGCATCCCGGAGGACATTACATCCAGGGGAATGTTATGTCTCGAAGAGCAGAAAGGGAGCAAGGGTTCTTGGCCTCATTGAACTAGGTGGCTGAATATATTTATAGAGTATTAGCAAACCCAGTAACGCCTCTGGAATAGGTAGACATGTTGTATATAGTAAGAAGCCCTGCGTTGGAAATGTATATTCAAGTTTTTATTTTTGACGGTCTAAGCTAATTTTCCTTGACCTTCAGAAACATAAGATTTACTTACTGTGGAACACTGTACTACAGGAACCGATAGCCTGGAGAGGCCAGTCCCACTTGCCACGTTTTGGATGAATATACATTCAAATACAAATGTTTAGACCAATGTGTCAATCGTAATAGTTGAGTTAGAGATGTACAGAAATATTTAGAGGATTATTCACAAGCTCAAAACTAAAACAGTATCTACAGTGCTGCTAATGTGTTGAAATATGTGCATTTTCTGAACAATCATCACAAAACAAATAAAGATTATGGTAGTTTTGGTGAAGCCTCATTTTCCATTGAAAACGAGTTTTCCTTTGCTTATTACATAGGTGCTGTTTTTTATGCAGTTTCATGAAATTAAGCACTAATTTTCTCTGTCCTGCTCAGAATTATGCAAAACTTTACATGAAACTAGAAAGTTACTTAGAATAGCGCCATGTAGTGTGTAAATGAACTTAGTAGTTTTTGAGATATGTGTGTTTCAGAAAATGTGTCAGTGCTCTGCAAAGTGTTATTCGGCCATGGGTAGGGTTATGTTATGTTATTGAAACTTTTTGAGCACACAATTAATTAAAGAGTGTCTTGGCGCTTGCTCCGGAAAGAAGACATGGGTCGAGTTTAACTAAACAGGTTGGGAAAGGAGCCACGTTTTTAATACTTTCCTGAAGCCAAATGGACGAATCATGGCTTTGATAACAGGGGGCAGTGCAGAACACAAATCTTCTGCCTCCCCTTTTGGTCTTGTTGAACCTTGGGATATCAAGGTTATTTGATCCAGCTGAGTGTAGGGGTCTAAGTGGCCCATACCTTGTAAATCTGGTTCCCAAGTAAGCTGGAACTTCTCCATGCAGCATTTTGAAAGCAATGCATAAGTCTTTAAATTTGGTCTGTTGTCTGACAAGAAGCCAGTGCAACTTACAAATGGCTGGTGACGCTGATTTAAATTTGGATATTTTAGCCAGTAATCTGGCTGTGGTATTTTGTAACCATGGATGTAGTTTGCGTAGTAGCACTATACGTAACTGCACGTAGTATACTTTGAACTACACAGAGTACTGCATAGAGTAGCTGATGGCACTGAGTACTTGCCTGCACTGTGAAATAATTGCAAATGGCACCTTGCACAGTGCCAGTTATTATAAAATAAGTATCTCTATCTTTAAATGCTAAAGAGCATACAGTACTTTCACAAAAGTGAAACTGAAAAATTAGCATGCAGTGATAGAGGTGATGATTTTGGGATCCTCCCTAACCTAGGGAGAGAACCAACCAGATGCCTTGAAAACAAAAAGGACATCTTCTTGAACGATTCGCTGGTGGTCCCATCCTCTTAGGACCACCCCAAGCACAGTTATTGGCAAAAAAAACAATCCCAACCAAAGGCCCTGTAAAGCATTATGGGATGAGAATAGCTGTGGGCAGTGAATAATATAGAATCCAATATAAAAATAATTCTACAGAGAGCTGCAGTTCAACTAGTCGTTACTAGATATCCCTCATGAGTCAAATGCAAATGCTTGATGAAAGGGTTTTAATGGTTTCGCATTTGACTTGTGAGGGACATCTAGTAACGACTAGTTGAACTGCAGCTTGATGTAAGAATAATTTCAATGCTTTTCCATTTGACTTGTGAGTTTGAACTGGAAAGTCATGAGGTACAAAAAAAAACTATTTAGGCCCAGATCTTGGTACTGGGGTGAATGTTTGTCATTGTGCAACATTCTGTATATCAACTGTTCTTTTGGGCATGCCCAGACGTGGGCCCCATGATTTCCATGCCACTGGAGTCAAGATAGCCTGGCTGATGAGGGGTGATGCCCTGAAACAGGTCCCAGGATGCTTGTATCCAGTCCAGGGAGGACCTGGACTGGCAGTTCGGGTTGGACTGTTACCAAAAGGAACAGGGCCAAGACTTATTTGCATATGGCAGGGTCTGAACTGGAAAGGCATGGGGAGCAAAAAACAATGGGTTTTGGCCCAAATCTCTGCACTTAGATGAATGTTTGACGCTATGCAGCATTCTGTACATCAACTGTTCTTTTTGCTATGTGGGGACCCAGTTGGGTCTGTGGGGGCCCTGCAGCTCTTCCCATAGCCCCAAATGTATTTTTTATGGGGGGCTAAGAGAGGTGGCCACGTTGCCTCCCTCCTCTTTTTGATAAGATATGACCTTAGGGGTTGGGCTTCCTGAGGCCTATGAAGGCTCATAGAGGGGGCCACATGGCCTTCCTCCCTTTTAAATAAGATGCAGCCATATAGATAGGGTTCCATGAGCACAAGAAGCTTTGGGAGGGGAGCCTTGCAGCTGCTCCATTTTTTTGCTGCCTTTGATCCTAGGGGATGTGGGGTCCGGGGCCAAATGAGGATTGGGGAGGAGGGCTGTCTGCCACTTGCTCTTCCTTAATTGAATTTGACCCTGTGGAATGGAGTCCACGGGACCTAATTATGCTTGGGGATGGGGCCACAGGGAAACCCTCCTCTTTATTAATAGAATTTTGCGCCAAGAATGGAGTCCCCCCGGGGCCCAATTGGAGAGGGAGCTATGTGGCATCCCTCCCTTTTTAAATACTTTTTGGCCCAGTGAGATGGAATCTGCAAGGAGGCTGGGGAAGGGGGTCCAATGGCCCCTTACCTTTTTAATTGAATTTGGCCTTGAGGGATGAGATCCTAGGGACCTAATAAGTCTCAGAGAGGGGACCATAGGGCCCCTCCCTATTTATATTTGAATTTAGCTCCAGGGGATGGGTTCCCAAAGGCCTACTAAAGTTCGGGGATGGGGGTTGTGTGGTGCTCCTCCCTTTTGAAATATCATAGAGCCCCAGGGAATTGGGTCCTCACGAATTCTGATGGCTCGGGAAAGGGTTCTCAGAGCCCACTCCCATTTTTAATTAAATTTGGCCTGGGTATGGGTCCCTATGACCTAATGTGGCTCAGGGAGGAGGGCACGATGGCTCCACTCCCCTTTTAAATTGAATTTGAACCTGGGATGGGGTCACAAGAGCCTAATGAGGTTCAGGGAGGGGAGTTGTGTGCACCCAATCCCTTTAATCTAGGTGCTGTTTTGTATATAATTTAGAGAGGCCTGGAAGATGGGGTCCCCAGGCCACATAGAATCAGGGAGGGAGGTCATGTAGCCCCTCTCTTTTTAATGAAATTCGACATCATGGATGAGGTCCACAGGGCCTTTGAAAGCTTGGAGAGAGGGGCTGCACGCCCCTCTCCCCTTAAGATATATGTTTTAGCCTCGGGGATGGGGCCCCCAGGGCCCAAAGGCAAACTCTGCCCTGTGTAAGACAAAGGCCATGCGCAAAGCGGGGTTTACAGCATGACATGGGTTTTGGTTGCCTCCTGGTGGGTTGACCACAGTCCCTGCACAGTGTAGGTTTGACTTGGTTGGCTTTACATATAGCAACATGTGGGCCTGGGGACCCCAAAGATGGGGTCCCCAGGCCACATAGGATCAGGGAGGGAGGTAATGTAGCCCCTCTCTTTTTAATGATATTCAACATCGTGGATGAGGTCCACAGGGCCTATTAAAGCTTGGAGAGAGGGGCTGCATGCCCCTCTCCCCTTAAGATATATGTTTTGGCCTCGGGATGGGGCCACCAGGGCCCAAACGCTAACGCTGCCCTGTGTAAGACAAAGGCCACAGTCCCTGCGTAGTGTGGGTTTGACTTGGCTGGCTTTACATATAGCAACAAAATATTACTTTACTTTTAAAAAATCCCTAGAAATTCATTGGAAAAACAAAGGTTAAAAAAGCGTTATTTGCCCGATTTCTTTGGTAAATACAGATTATAAAATATTAGCCAAGTTTCTAGCATTACAATTGGATCCCCTCTTACCTGATTTAATTGGTCCTGAACAGTCAGGTTTCATCAAGGGTCGTCTTTCTTCCGATAATTCAAGAGTTTTCCTTAATATTCTCAGCAAAGCTTCGTCCTTAGATCTCCCCTTCGCAGCTATCTCCTTAGATGCGGAGAAAGCTTTTGACAGGATTGGATGGGATTTTATGTTCCATGCTCTCCGTTGGATTGACATACCCCCCAATTTCATTTCTATTATCTCCTTCCTTTACTCTAATCCCCAAGAATCCATTTTTGTTAATGGTAAGACCTCAGATTATTTCTCTTTACATAGAGGTGTTCGACAGGATTGCCTTTGTCCCCTTTATTATTTGTTTTAGCCCTAGAACCCTTCCTTACTAAAATCCATCAAGATGATAACATTTCCGGTTTTCACTTTGGTTCTCGTCAGGTTAAGCTGTCGGTTTATGCGGACGACATCCTTTTTTATTGCTCCGATCCTCCCTCTTCTTTACCTTCTTTTCTTAAACAAGTTTCTTCCTTTAATGCAGTATCTGGATATCGCCTAAACGCTGATAAAT
The DNA here is from genome assembly GCF_964263255.1 of Lissotriton vulgaris. Classification (NCBI taxonomy): domain Eukaryota; kingdom Metazoa; phylum Chordata; class Amphibia; order Caudata; family Salamandridae; genus Lissotriton; species Lissotriton vulgaris. Next base: position 1,090,917,100 of record NC_141695.1, read on the forward strand.
GTGAAATCCTCCCTTTATACTCTCTCTGCCAGAAACATCTTTTTTCTCAGTCTGGCTTCTCATGGCAACCTTCTAAAATTAAATACTTGGGATTTTGGATCGCTTCTCTCCTGCCTGACACTCTTAAATTGAATTTCGAATATATCTCTAAGAAAATGGAAGCAGCTATCACACATTGGCATCCGCTCTTCTTGTCCTGGTGGGGTCGGCTTAACTCTATTAAGATGATGCTCTCCCTTCTTCTTCTTTATACTCTTTCGATGCTCCCTTTGCGTATTCCGATTTCCTTCTTCAAAAAGATTGACTGATTACTATTGAAATTCTTATGGAATCGCAAACGCCCTCGGATAGCAATTGCCTCCTTGCGGAAGATAAGGCTCAGACCGGTGTTCGTTTTCCAGATTTTAGAGAGTATCATCAAGCTGTCTCTCAGAAACGATCTACTCGCTGGTTCTCTTCTGATCTTCCTTATTACCCTCCAGTTTAGTTGACCATGGAATCCTCTTTTATCTTACCCTTCAAATTCTGTGAACTTTTGTCCTTTACGTCCTATCCGGTCCGCCTTCATACTCCTAATATTTCTCATTCTCGTACTCTTCTTCTACCTTTCTTATCTTCTTCTTTTCCTTCCCTTCTTTCCTTTCATGAACAACCTATCTGGTACAATTCTCAACTTAAAATACGTAATTGCGCCATTTATTGGAAAGTCTGGCACTCTCAAGGATTATGTTGGATTTCTCAATTGATTTCACATGGCGTCCCTCTTTCCTATTCGGACCTTCAGTCCTCTTTCTCATTACCTCCCAGTGCTCGTTCACAATATGCTTTGCTCTATCCTGCTCTTATCCTCTACCTCCAAGCATTACCACTGTCCAATGATATTCACCCAGTTCGTAAATCCACTTCATCATTATTAGATTCATCTCCCTCTGCTTCTTCCCTTTAAAATTCTTTCCGCTTTACGGTTGATAGAGTAAAATCCAAGGTTGAACTCGCATGGGAATCTGATCTTTCTCAAGATTGGTCTATTCTTCTCTGGGATAGGATCTGGACAAAACTTCATAAAACCTCTAGAGATGCACACAATACCCAAACATTATATTTTATTTGTAACAGGATTGTATTCACTCCATTTGCTCTATCTCATTTTTCACTAGATACCCCTTCTACTTGTTGGTCTTGCCCCTGTACTTCTGCTGACTTGAAACACATGTTGTTTGACTGTCCACACATTTCCCAGTTTTGGAACTCCGTTTGGACCCAAATACAAAAAAAAATCCAATTTCAAATTCCCTTCTCCCCCTCTCATGTCTTTCTAGGATCTTTCTCACCTGCTCTCCCTCAATCTCCACGTCATTACCTGCTACTTGACCTTCTAGTAGCTGTTGCCTTTCACATTATCACTTCTAATTGGAAGCAAGCTGCTAATGTCTCCTATCGTTCCTGGTGGAATGCTGTCTGTTTTCATCATCGCCTAGATACCAATTACATTTCCCCCATCTCCCTGGAGATAAAACGTGATCTGGTCTGGCTCCCTTTGGTAACATATCTTTCCTCCTCTGCTCCTGTAAGCTCCTCATTAGATCCTGGTGCAACTGAGGTACGCAAGCCACCATGACTCTCTTATTGCCTTTTTTCTTCTTGTGGAGAAGTGTGGCTCAATGGTTAGAGCTGCAGACCCTGATGCAGGGGTCTAGCCTGGGACCAGGGTTCAATTCCCCGCCTCGGCGGGTCTTGGGCTCAAAAAAATTCCACTGACCTGATAGTTCTCGCCTCATTGCCTATCCTTATCATAGAGTCCCACTCTGCAACTCTGGGCAATAGCTTGCTTAATCTCCACAACGACCCCCACAACATTAAGGATGCCTGGCCTCACCCTGGGGGTGCCCAGGAGTGGACTCCTCACAGGGAAAGCCAGGACGGGTTCCACAGCGGTATTCGTACAAGCTCCTTGAGACCCTTGCGGGTGAGTAGTGCGCTATACAAGTATCAATTTACATTTTTTTCCCTCCAATCTTACATTATTTCATGTGAATTTCATGCTCGTTTTACATGCCTTTTATTAGAATACTTCATTTACTGCTTATTTTCTTTTGTGTATTATATACCATTTTATAATAACGAATGTTCTTCTTTAGGATGTATTTTAATGTCATATCCATTTTCCTGTTTTTTCTCCCCCCCTGTCTTCCCCTTCAATAAAATGAAACTAAAAAAAAAAAAGCGTTATAGTTAGGTGAAATGTTCAGTAACAATGTAATTGTTTTAACTTGTGCCCTAAGGTAACTCTAACTCATGTCCTCACTATGCACTGCTAATTACCCCACATATTACATCACTCATGACATCTTCTATGACATCATTGATAATATCACTGCAACATTTGTAATGGCTTTATTGATGAGAAAACTGTGCATGGCGGGAGCACAAATTATGCAGCATTGCACATCATTGTCAGCGAAAACAGCAAGACCGTTTATTTGTTTCATTTGTTTATTAAATATAATACAAAAATCAACAGTGCAGCAAATATTGTCAAGCAATTACACTCTATAGATGTGGTAGGTACCAAAGTAGGGATTCCTCGGTGAGAACAAAGAATTCGGGGGGACACATCCAAAAACCAATCATTCATCTATTTATACGTGGCGTGAGGCGGTTATGCATAATTTTGGTCCAGTTATATTTCGGAAGTGGTCATGCTTTTTGTGGAAGGGGTAGGTGAGCCTACGGGCAAAAACAGCAGTTGCTCAATCCAACCAACCTCAAAGAGTAAGCTCTCAATTTTGGCAGAGACGGGAGTTAGGGCTGGCCCAGTGTATGGCAATGCAAAACAGTGCCAGTACTGGGCCCAACTAGGTGAACGTGTATCTCATTTTGCTCCCCATTTTGGGAATAGGAAACAGCCCTAATAAACAATATAGGGCCATGTGGTCCACCACCACCTTCGTCACTCTGACCTCTTCCTGTTGTACCCCAACCCCAAACATCTGCAACCACACGTAGTCCCATGCAACATGCCCATAATCTGATGGGGTATGACCTCACCTAGCACAGCTCGGTGGCCGTTTTGGGTAAACCCTGTAGCAAGAAATTTTGTTCTTAATACTATAACATCAACTGAACTTCAACCCATACATTATGTAATTAGCAATATTGTACAGGAAGTGTTTCTGGTAATGCACAGTGCCTCTGTATCAGATCAGGGACATAGTGGAATGCCAAACTCTCTTTCAATATTGAACAGCACACTCAAAATAACGCTACGAAACTGGTGAGGTACTTTAAAATATATATTTTAAAATCAATGTCTGGTGCCTAGATTGCAAAGGCAATCACACAGAATGCAAAAAGGAATCCAGCAATTCACAGCATGGTTAAATGAAAATAACAAGAACATTTCTAAATTTGTTAGCGAGTTCTTAACATCCTAAAACTATTTCTAGGCACTATACTTAATTTTAGCTAAAACAGTGAACAGAAAGCCTGCAGTTCAAGTTTCATAAGATGTATCACAAAGTGTACCTTTTTTCATTAGAAAAATAGCAATTCATCTATTTTCTATCACAGTTTTGCCCAGGAATGGTAAACAATGCTGGGCTGAAGGCCACTACTCCTCATTACTCCCTAAGTGACCCCTAGACTAAGGCTGATTGGTGCTGAAAACTGGCATGTCCTCTGTCTTTGATAATCCTAGTACGAAGCTCATCTAATTTATGTGATACAAAAGGGGATGATGGACGGAGCGTTTGAGCAAATCAAACACTTACCCCCAGTCAACTGATCTGGGTTTAATCCTCCACCATTCTTTAGCTCACTCAGCCACCCCAGTTAAGACATGGCCATGCGCTTGCAGGAATGATACAACACAGGTATAACACAGTAACCACTGTAGATTCAATAGCTGGCACTCTATCCCCATGGTTTGCTATGTATGAATACTGGCCATGCACAACTGTTTTGGCATCATAGGAGCTAGGTATATGCCTTGTTCATCACCCAAAGTATGCTGTGCACTGCCAAAGGGTATGCACTGCTCGTTCAGTGTCACAAAGGTTTGTCCAGGGCCCGCACACAGAGCCTGCTAGGCACAGCTGGAGGCAGGTGGGGTTGTGTGCGCAGTAGGTTGAGAGAAGGCCCGGTAGCTACCCCTTCTGTGCGAGGTCGAGGACATACCTATGGGGTTTGGATGTATGGGAGGTTGGATGCTTGTAAAGTTAGGTACATTACTTGGTGAAAGACAAGAACCTGTGGTCTTTTTTCATGCCAATGCATGTGCAGCGGGATTTGGTTGTATCATAGGTGGATGTAGACTATAATCAAAAACACCAAACATAATGCTTAATGAAAAAAACCTTTGTTAATGGTAAGTTATGGACTCGTCTTCTAATACCACATTTTAGAAAATATAAAAACTCAAGAATTCTCTACAAAAAAACAGTTGAATTGTAGTTTTACCTAAGAGACAAAATCCTATACCGACCAGATATAATTAGCTACACAAATAATTTCTTTCACCTATGCCGTAAAAAGCATTTGCAATGCATTAGATCTCTCATTTACGCAAGTTTAAGCTATTGGCATTGCCTATTATTTTAGTTTTTTTAAAAGATAAATAAAAGGCATTGTCAATTACAATGGCAATAGCTTAAACTTGTGTAAATGCGAGACCTATTGCATTGCAAATGCTTTTTAAAACTTCAGCACCAGCAAGATTCGGACCACTTAAGTTCCATGCTTGCAAACCAAAGCTATCCATGGGGTTATCAACATGTATCCCTTAAACGTGATTTAAAAAACTTTCAGCCTGATTCATGTAGGTAAATTGCACTCGCAAAGGGCCAGATTCTCAGAATCTGGCCCTTAGCGAGTGCGATTTTTGCATTTGGTATTCATGATACCAAATGCAAAAATCGCTATGTAAGAATTCGCATATTTGCGTGGAATGGCATTTAAGGAATCTCTAATAGAGATTCCTCAAATGCTATTCATGACACAAAACAAAATTGCGATTTTGGACTTTTGGGGCCGCTATTTACCGACAGGTCAGACCTGTCGGTAAATAGCAAAAACTCAGAAAAATGCTTTTAAAAGCATCATTCAAAGTTGCATGTAGCACACACACATGTCCTTTGGACATGTGTGTGCGCAACGCCTGTCCAAAAGTGCATTTTAGGGGTGCTACAGGGCGTCCTTTGGACACCCCTGGCACCCTTAAAATCGCTATCTCAGTTGCGAGTAGCAAATTGCTACTCGCAAATCCCCATTCATTCCAATGGGCCTCTTGGCCCATAGGAATGATTGGGGAGTATTTGCGAGTAGCAAATTGCTACTCGCAAATAAAGAACATGTAGGAATCGCTATTTAAGTAGCAATTCCTACATGAATGCCGTTTTGCGTGTCCTCAATAGCGATTCGCTATGATTCGCTATTAGGGACACGCAAAACGGCATGTACATGAATCAGGCTGTTTGTGACTTCAAGTAAAAATGTAATTTAAAAAAAAAGTGAGGTTAGTTTAAAGAATAAAAGCTTTATAGCATTGCACGTTCTATCACATTTTTAATTTTGTCTTCTATTATACTCCCTAAGTGCTAGTCACTTTATGAAAAAGTGACGACGTTACAGCACAAATACACTTTCATTCAGAAACGATGTGAATGACGTCTGTCAGGAACTCACAGTCTGATGAACGAAATGTTCCCCAAACCTCCTCCTACTCTTAGCACCTTTAACCTAGTGGAGGTGACAATGCCCTACCTCTCCTTCCCAATAACAGCCGTGGCTATACACAAAACTACATTTTCAGGGTTTGAATAACCTCCAATGCGCATGCACGAAATAACCAAAATAAGGAAGACTGTGGGCGTGTGGCACCTCCGGGGACAGAAACAGCAGGCACTGTGGGTGAAGCGTGGAGATGGGCATAAGGTCACTATGGCAACCAGCTTTTATTATAATAACGAAGATGTGAGGAGGAGAAGGGGAGGATTGGGAGGGGCTTCTCATGTGGTGGCAGTAATTAAAGCCAGCTGATGTTTCATGGCACATGGGGCTGCCTCCGCTGGGATCAGAGGGCACAGTCAAGAGTCACATGCGCTCAAGGTGCAGGGTTGGGACTGTGAGTGAAGTCATTTTGTTTTGCTGCAGAAAGATGGCGGTTACCGGGAGCCTCAGTACAGAGAGCCTGAGAGAGGGGAGTGCGGGCGGGCGGATGAAAGGGCATGAACAGGAGTGCGGGTGGGTGGTGGTGGGGCCGAGAAGGACAGTCTGTGTGGGGGAGGCAGGGGAACAGAATAGTGCTTTAAGTAAAGGGATCATAGCCATAACAGGATACAAATGACGACATGGTTGTCATGAGGCGGGACTAGCAAGCCTAAAACCTATCGGAAGGCTGTATTTAGGAAACGAGCCAATTGAAAATATGGGTGGAGAGTGTATACTGCATGCCTCTCAAAGCGAGCAGCAGATGCGCACTGCAAAGCTAGGTGAGACCTAAAAATGTATGCTGTATATTTTAGGAGGAGATACAAATCATATCTGTGATATAGGAAGGTAGGCTTCTCTTCGAGTGATGTCTAATATTGGGGATGAAGAAGCTGCTACTGGTTGTATAAACAGAAATATTCTAGATCTGTAACATAGTTACATCACTGCCAGATGTATGATTTAGATTGCATCCTCTAGCCTACTCACACTTTTTCCATATATTTTAGTTGAAGCTGGACAGAGTAAGAGGGGTGCTGATCCTTATTGGTGAAAAGCTAAGGGTAATGTGGTCCATAAAGTAAAATATGTTGATTTGTCTGCGGGATTGAAACCTGAGAAACTACAAGATTAATTGTGTGATTTTTACTAAGCCACTTCCCATTTGTTTTGATTATTAAAAAAAAGGTTTGTCACCATATTAAGCCAGTGTCTTCCAAGAAGAAGGGGTGCTTGTTTTTTTAACATCCTCTATCTTGCATTAACTGGTCCAAACAGAAGCAGAAAATATTTTCTTTGTCGAACATTTATACTACAAATGTAACTTTAACATATATCAAATACAATATCTCTCAGCAACTAAGCTTCTGTGAGAATAGCATTGAACAATAAAGTTAATAAATGAGAAAATTACATGTTCAGAAAAAGAATATCAAAATTCGGTCAATAGAAGAAAAACTAACATTCTTCTCCTTACTATTGTTTTCACATTTTCCTCACATACATGCAGCTCGGGTTGAAGCAAGTTTCAGTGCACATGACAGTTTGGCCGTCCTGAGACGGCCGGTCAGACCATCATGTGCACTGAATAGCAGTGCAATCACTCCTCCACCAGTCTGTCCCCGCCTTGGCCTGCCCCCAAGCCTCAGCTTTGTGAGCAAAAATAAAACTATAATAAACAAGAGTTTAGCTGTCATTTTGTTGGCTGATGGCAGGTGAGTCGATGCTCCTACCCCATAGTGGAAGTGCCGCCACTGAAGGGCAGAGATCCCATTAAGGTATTATTTTAAAAACAACAGAGTTTCAAGTGATGTATTGATTCTAAGTGCTTACAAATGCATGATTTGCCAATATATTTTTTCTTAAGCACTTGGGCCTGATCCTTCTCCCAGGAAAACACCAAGGTTCTATTTATGATTGGCCTGGACAAAGATGTGATATTTATAGAGCACCATATATTCCTACCATGTATCATTAGAATTTATCAGGTGAAATAAATAGGATCCAATTACGATTACTGCCCTGGTGCCTAACTTCTGGATTTCTGTGCTTACTGCAGTAGCGGCTGATGTCAGACCAGAGTGGTGGTGTGGGGGGCAAGGGATGATGGACTATGACAAAAAAACAACTTACCTGCTGCCCGCCAGATTGCCGCTCTTCTGCACCTCTCTGGCTTCAGTCCACTGCAGTCCAGACACACGTGTAGACTGCTCAAGAAGAGATGGAGGAGAAGCAAGACCTTAGAAGACTACTTAGCCTTTAAGACCTCTGTCCCTCACACCACCACCTCATCAGAACAACAAAAAAAACAACCCTACAAGAAAGGTTCAATGCCAATGCACTCAACAGCAAGAAACATTTTGCCATGGTCAAGAATTCACTAGACCCAGCTCAGAGACAGCAGACATCCCCCCCTTTTAAGACCCCTGCAACAACCATGGCACCAATTTCCACCGCAAGATCAAGGAGATACACAACAGCTTCGACAGCCTCGATATCCAAGACCCTCTCACCCGACACACCCCACCCCACCTACAACCACCACACCCTATGACACAGTACCCCAACAAACCCTACTCAACTGGATCCCCCTCACTGCAGAGGCCTTCTCAAGATCATGAATAGCATCCACTTCAGAGCACCCTCTGACCGCTACCAGCATCACATCTTCAACAGAGCAGGCACCATCATCGCCTCAGAAGGTACACAGACAAAATATCGAGTTTTAAATATCGATATACAATAATATCGAAGTTTAAATATCGATGGGACAAAATATCGAAGGTAAGTAATATCGACAGTCTTAATATCGATATTAGTATGATATCAGTAATATCGAAGTTTTAAATACCGATGTCAATAATATCGAAATAAATAACTTCGATGTTACTAATATCAATTTTTAAATAAATTTAGTGTATATTATATTGTATTTATTATGTTTTATTATTTATTTTTAATGTAATTTAATTAAATTTTGTCTTTTACTACTGTAGCGGGTTGTGGGTTTATAGGGGAATAGGGTGGAAAGTAATTTAATTATGTTAAATTAATTATTAATTCGTAGGAATTATTAATTAATTAATTGAGAATTAATTTTTAATTAATTTTAATTAATTGATTAATTGATAAATATGTTCTGTAGCGGGTTATGGGTTTATAGGGGAATAGGGTGGGAAGTAATTTAATAATAATTAATTAATTAATATATGTTTGTACATATTTTAATTAATAATTAATTGGTAATTAATTTATATTAATTAGTTATTTAATTAATATAATTTTGTACATATTTTTAATTATTAATTAGTTGGTAATTAATTATTATTAATTAGTTAATTACATTAATTATACAATTTTTTTTATATATAATTTTTTGTTATTCTTAATTAATTAATTGGGAAAAATAATATTAATTATTAAATTAAATTAATTACAGCTATTGTGCTAATATATTTACTTTATTGTTATTGTTAATTAATAATTAATTGGTAATTAAATAATATTAATTAATTTTGGGTAAAGGAGTATTTTTAGGGTTCAGGGTCAGTTTTCAGTTTTTGGGTAAAGGGGTATTTTTAGGGTTCAGGGTCAGTTTTCAGTTCTTGGGTAAAGGGGTATTTTTAGGGTTCTGGGTCAGTTTTCAGTTTTTGGGTAAAGGGGTATTTTTAGGGTTCAGGGTCAGTTTTCAGTTTTTGGGTAAAGGGGTATGTTTAGGGTTCAGGGTCAGTTTTCAGTTCTTGGGTAAAGGGGTATTTTTAGGGTTCAGGGTCAGTTTTCAGTTTTTGGGTAAAGGGGTATTTTTAGGGTTCAGGGTCAGTTTTCAGTTTTTGGGTAAAGGGGTATGTTTAGGGTTCAGGGTCAGTTTTCAGATTTTGGGTAAAGGGGTATGTTTAGGGTTCAGGGTCAGTTTTGGGTTTTTGGGGTACAGGGATATTTTTAGGGTTCAGGGTCAGTTTTGGGTTTTTGGGGTACAGGCGTACAGGGTAAAAACAAAAAAAATTACAATAAAACAATTTAATAACATTAAAAAAAATTAAATTACATTAAATTATTAAGTGTTTTATTTATTTTAAATGCATATGTATTAGTTTTAATTTTGTTTTAATATTTTTATTTAATATTTGTAAAATTATATGTATTTTAAAATTATTTTTACATTATTATTAATACATTTAAAAAAACGATATTTTTAATTCCGATATTTTTGTACTACGATATTATTTTTTCGATATTTTTGTACTTACCTTTATGAAGATATGATTCCGATATTTTTGATGTCGATATTTTTGTTCCGATATTTTTGTATTTCGATATTCTGTCTGTCGATATTATGTCAGACATTCCCTCAGAACCCTGCCACACCATCAACTGCTCCATGAACTCCACCACCTTCCCGAAAGAGTAGAAACACACAGAGATCAACACTATGCCGACCCGACGAACCTCAAGAACCTCAGACTCATCTCTCTCCTCCCCTTTCCGGCCAAGTTCATCGAGAAGGCCATCAATGCCCAACTTTCCGAGTTCATCGAAGCATACCAAATCCTGGATTCTCCCAACCTAGCTTCCAAAGCAACCACAGCACTGAGACCGCCCTTTTTGCCACCACAGACGACATCCCTAGCCTCCTTGACTGAGGCAAAACTGCAGCACTTCAACGATCAACGCTGTCTCATCCTCCTGCTTTCACATACTACGCCTGCTCTGAAAGATCTTCAAGTGAATCCCCACTGAGTCCAGCAAGACGGCCACCAACACACTCGTCAGCAGCTGAATCGACAATAGCAATGCACCCTATGCCAGCACCATCCAGAAACTCCTCAAGAAACTGCAGAACATCCACAACGCCTCCACCAGAGTCATCCTCAACATCCTTTGCCACAGCCACTTCACCAGTGACCTCAGATCTCTACTGGCTCCCAGTCAACAAAAGAATCACCTTCAAGCTCCTCACACATGCCTACAAAGCCCTACACGACGCAGGACCTGCATACCTCAACCACCGTTCACATTCCACATACCCACCAGAGACCTCCTCTCTCCCCAACTTGGTAGCCAGGGCATACCTGCAATACCACAGCTGGAGGAAGATCCTTCTCCTACCTCACAGTGAAGACCTGGAACACCCTGCCTCCCCACCGCAGGAAATCGCCATCACTGCCTTAATTGGGAAGGACCTCAATACCTGACTCTTTGACTGAACCAAAGCAGCTGGGTTGGCGTTATCTCATTGCACACATCAGTTTGGCCATTGTAAGAAGGCCGCCCAAACCAATATGCACACTGACAGCAGTGCTCACCACTCCTCCTTCAGCTTGTAACCGGTTAGGCCCCACCACCAAGAAATGCCAGAGAAAGAAAAATACATCAATAATAATACTGTTTTATTATCACTTTATTTTTCGAAGTTTTGAGACTGCTGGCAGGGGGAGGGGGTGGGTGGGTAACACACCTTTGCCATAGCGTAGTAGCCACTGCAGGCTTACTGTACCGCAAGCATTTTTCCCCCAGTATATTTAGGCAGGTTTTACCTCTTGAAATTATACGGGGTGTGTGGTGCTTTCAGTCAAATTGCAATTGCGATGTATGCGACAATAGGAGTTACCCCATATGTTAAATGATATATTCAATTGCAATTAATTTGGTCGACAGTAATGGGGGCCTAATATGCTTTTATAGTGTATTCGTCGCAGGCGCCTTGCCTGCTAAACTCTTACAAATGTGTAGAAAAATGAAATTACAATATGTGTGACGATAATACGTGGACAATATTGTGGGCTGTTTATCAAATTGTAAAAGCTAACAGCCTTGGTTTCATATTTATTCCTTAATGTATGCCCATGTGAAGCAAGTGTACGTGCAAATACTTTAAAGCAGCACAGATTGTGCAGAACATAACCATAAGACAGCGTTATTTGTAGTGTTCTATTAATATGGAGTAACACTCTACTGGAAGATGGAGAGGGCGATATAATCATGAAATTGCAGAGTAAAAGTGTCTGGCTTGGGATGCACCATTTACCACACAATGTTATGCTGTCGGTTTCACACAGAGGGCATGAAAAGCAAAAGCTAAATCTAAGACTTGTTTAGTGAATGGGAAATGCGTTCCCTGCTGCGGCTCAGTCACGTTTTTAGTTAAAAATTATTGTAGCCTTGAAATAATGCCATGAAAAGAAGCCTCGTTGATAAACATCAGGCATCAATTATCTGAGGAGAGCACTTTATCCCAAGGCAAGGGATACGAGCACCAATTACAGTATTTTGTCTCAAATCTAGCACTGCATAAAAGAGCAGATTACAAGCCTATTCACACATCTGCAGGGATACAGCAGAGAAACGGAAAAACACAAATTGTACAACTATTAGTAAAGAGCTGCTGGCCGCATGAAATAACACAAACCTGATATTTTCTTTCAATATACACACCCGTGTTTCTTGGAATTGTTTTTTTCTTGACCAATTGGTTGTTGTTTGTTTGAAGATTATTTGCTGAATCTTTTGTGAATTGGATTTTGAATAAGTTGCTAGTTAGTTGCTTAGATGGAGCTTATATATTTTTAGCCTAACAATTTCTTTTTTAACTAAATCCCTTGTAGGTTCACCTACCTGCTCATATTTAACCGCCCAAGCCAGCAAGGGTTTATTGGGTATCCCAATATTTTTTATATCCTCCCATAGGATAGCATTGGGTTGCCTTATTACAATTAGTAAAGGATTACTTTCGATTGGGAGCAGGAAGAAATGTAATGTGCACACTCAATTAAATGTAATTTAAAAACATATTTATTGGTAAAATCAAACTTTAAGTCACAAGTCTAAAAATGCCACTTTTAGAAAGTTGGGATTTTTCTATTCTGGTGCCTGCCGTCTGTCGCATGCCGCATGAAGGCTGTCGTTGGCAGCTGAGCATTCCTCCCAGACAGTGAGACAAACGGGACTAGGTGTTGGCAGGATGGGTCAACCTGCTGGGACGGGAGGTGCTGAGCTGTTCCCTGCCCCACTTACATTTCAAAGGGGCTGCCTCAGCACACTCACGAAGAACTTGGCCCCAGTTTATTGTCACCCTCGGCACCTTAGATCCTGGGCAAGGGAGGAAGGGCATTCCAGAACCAGATGTGGGGGAAATCTAGACGTTTCTCCCACTTCACAGGCTGGCACCTGATATGAATATCAGACCCTCTTTCTAACTCTTCAGTACACTCCTGGACCTGTGAAGGCCCCCCAGAAGGACTGCTTTGTATTTCAAAGGACTACCCTGCTACTGTTATGTTCCATATAGGTACTCTAACATAGGCTCAGGTAGTCACCTAACCTTTCACCTATATTCTCCCTACCATTATACTACATAACGGTTCTTAGTACTGACCTTTACCCTAGTTACGGTAATGTGCAAAGATGACATGGGGTTTTCTCTGAAAAGCTTAAGCCTCATTCATTATGCATGACGATTCTTGGAATCATAGCAAGACAGCAGTCCTACCAACTCCTGCATGAAATATATGTACAAGGGTCATTCCTTCTGTCATCCCAGTCCGGCATGACACTGCGAGGTATATCCCCAGGGTGTAAACACTTGGGTATATATACACCATCTCTTGCTAAGGTAGTCAGAGGAGAAAAGCACTTCCATGCCGACACACTAACGCAAGACGCTGAGGCTCCTGCATGCAGACACTCCAGCTTGTAGTGGTCTAACATCCCTTGCAACTCGAGACCAAGACGGAGTTCCACAGTCTCTCACTTCAGGTAATGGGATTGACTTTATCCTAGAGGGATGCTTGGCTTTACACCCACATACATGCTAGGAACACTTAGGTGCATCTAGTTAGGTACGCATTATAGGAGTATGCATTCTACTGTCATGTATTTTATATACTTGTCTATATTCATTGCTTTAGCGTGGCTATAGAGATCTATCTTCCCTTTACTTTGTTAGTGCTCATAATCATTTATATCTGTTACTGTCTAATAGTTGTTTCAGCACACCTATTTTACACTACAATGATAATGGTTCAATAAATGCTTATTGAAAAACGTCCAAACCGTTTATTCTGTATATCTCTCTGAGACAAAGTGAGCACGAGTGACTGAGTGAAAAGTGGCACTCTTTCCACGTTTCTGAGGGATCAGGGTTGTCATGTTCGATAGTTGCCAAGAACTATTCTCTCTTTGGTAAGAGGAGGTTCTATTGGCACTGTTAGGGGTGTCCAGAATCAGTCTGACTCCAATCCTACAGTATATGTTGTTCAAACGTGCTGGTCTTATATAGGCTTATAGGAACTACACAACACTACTCAAGGCCTGCTATGTACCTCAGAGGACAGCCCTGTGTCGTGAGTGCCCTATAGAGCCTACTATAGTTTTTCCCTATTTTAGCCTAACTGCACACGTAGTAGGTCGCTTTTGCTTTGGACACGTTACGGAGTAGCCACACTGTTATTTTTTAAATAAGCTCCCCATGTTTTGTTATTTAGCATTTCTGCTGGGATTCAGTCTGCACAATCTATTCAAGGCCAAACAACATTATGCCCTGTTTTTCTCTGTTGTCAGACACTAACACCTAGACATATTAGAGAGATCCAGCTGTTGTTGCTCGAAAAGACAATTCTAATCATATAAGCCAAGAATCATTGTTCTAAAATCAGAGAGAAGCAATGCTTGCAGAGAAAAGATCCTGAGATGAAAGAGCTGCGTATCTGAGATGTAGACCAACTGATTATGACCGTCAGGTATGGGGCCCGGCACTAATCCCAGAGATCTCTAATATAATATGGTGTTCCTGTATTTAGGGAAGGTTTAGGTAGCTCCACAATAAGGAACACGGCGAACCGGGAGGAAGAATTTCTGCTCACGTCTGCTTTACGAAAACCCACTCCAGTTTAATCTTTCAGCTGTACTTCCCGGGCTTCCCACACAGGATTTCGCCTAATGAGTGCGACATCCACTTGAGTCGCATTATCACCGCTTATCCACGCGTTAGTAATTCCTACGACAACTCCATTGCGGGATCTACATTAGAATCGAAAGCTCAATAGCTTAAGATTCCCCTCATTTGGTCACGGGCCCCGCCAGTGCGGAATTATCACCGGTGGAGCAACCTTTTTTTATCCCCTTGATATATATCACAGCCCTGAAGAGTCGCAAACACTCTGTTCCTAACGCGACGAAACACGTGCCGGCTGGTTGTGGAACTATTAAACAGAAACTCTTTGAAATCAAAACAACAAATGTTAATGAAATGTTATTACTATTGTTGTCCTGGATCTGATGCTATTGCTGTTGCATAACTTTTTCACGACTGCATATTATATTTCCTGTGTGTGCATAGGCACGTTTTGCTCTAGGCAGCTTTGTCATTCACTATGACTGGCCTTTTCATTATGTAAAGTTTATTAATCATACTAATCACATTTTGTGCCAGGTATTTGCTTTGCAATTTCAGCGCCGGTGCTTCATGATAGAGCATGATAGTTTGAATGAATACTGCAAGCTTTCTTTGTGTCTCTCTTCTGATTAATGTCATCACGTATGGGTGCAAGAACAAAAAGTGATGACCTGTTACCTCAACCCCTGAGATGGTTCAGAGAGTTGTGTTCTGGGGTGCTAACTTACCAATCGTTCTGAAAGGTTAGGAGGGTTGTTAATGCACTATGAGTTGGTCAAGATTGGGGCCCAAAGATATTCAGTTGGTATGGTGACTAAGTCCCTACATACTAATGTTCTGTGATCCCAGGCATAGTTCTGCTTCTAAGCAGAATCCCTGCAACACCTTCTGCTATCAGACGACTACCATGCTGCTTAATGCCTGTGTTGCTGCTTGATCCCAGGCCTACCAGCGTGACTCCAGGTCTGGAAGATAATTAGCATAAAGTGATTGAAGGTTCAAGTGCCTGTGACAGACAACAACCCCTATATATTTCCTCCCAAGAAATCTAAGATGTTTTGTTAAAGGCTAATAGCAAACTTCCTAATCACAGATTACTCTTTAACACAAGCAACCTGGTTTTCAGATTGCCCACAAAAGAATATATTTATACACATATACCTGATAATAATACATTTCGGTCCAGACAAGTCAGTGTTGCCAGTACCTAATATGTATAGTAGACTTACTACCCACTAGGTATGAAGTGTTCATACGTGTGAACATTAGAACCTAAGGAGGAAAGTCTTCAAGGTACCATAATTCGCAAGTACAATGTTCACAAGTGAAACTGAATCTTGTTCTTTATCAATGTTTTATGTTTTTTCTTAATCTTTGATTAAGGATAAATAGCATACATATTTAGAGTGCAGGTCTGCCCAAGAAAAGGTAACATCAATTAAGACTCCAGTGTGCAATGATCAGTATTGTGAATGAAATGTACCTCTGTATGAACATTATTGGCCAGCCCCCATGCAAATGAGGGAATGCCCTCATGTGTGCCAGCGACATTACAGAAGAGGCAGTAGATGCCCCTGCGACCCCTTCTGTAATACCAAAGCGTCAAAGAGGTGTGCAAAGCAGGAGCACATGCCCGTTGCACCCCTGGGGCCCTTTCTATGATACAGCCCTGTTTGGCATCCTAAGCACATGTGTTAATTCTATATATCTCTGAGTATTTGCATGTATTTCTGACAGTAATGGTCGGAAACACAAAGAGGTAATTGTCACTTCTTTCTGAGCTATGTTGTCAACAAAAGATGCATTCATATTTTGAGTTCATGTACAAGCTCAAAATGGAAAAAAGGAGTTCACAGATTCCTTCTCAGTTGCAATTGCCCCGAAAACGTCATTTTGATACAGCCCCAGAATCCGAATCACGATAGACCCAGCTCCTGTTTTTAACTAGGATAAATTTTAAGTTATAGGTTTGAACTTTAGTCACCTCGCACGCAAAAAAACATGCACTCAGCCCATTGTAATACAGCCACTGGGTTGGGCGGAATGTTCGCTGGGATTTAAAAATGTTGGTGCAGACTGTTCACCTAATTTCCGGAGGAGATGATCCTAAAGGCGGTTACGTTTAATAAACATATGATTTGTCTATCCTATGGTAATGGCATGAAACTATCAAACATAAACGTGGTTGTGGTCATATTCAGGTCAGTGCCAGTGCTTAATTTGAGCCGGTGGTTTCTGGTGCTCGGCACCGGCACTTCATTTTCAGCACTGGCTCTAGGGACAGTACCCCACATGTTGGCGCTGTCTGGGATGACAACTGTGTTTATTAATGCAAATGGCTCCTAAAATGAATAATACCAGCCTCTCACACTATTATTATAGCTTAGTGTGGCCTGAACTAGAGTGAATTGTCACACTTATAGGAGTGTGATGGTTAGGTTTCATGTTGATGCCGTCATTGGCAGTGGTGGTAGGGGCAATGCATGGTGCAGGTGAAGGTGCATTTCGAGAAGGGCCCTGGCACTTCATTTTTTGCAAATTAAGCACTGGTCAGTGATTGTTTATATTGGAGAAGAAATGTGATTTACTGTTGGTCATACCATTAATGAAAAACGATTATGTAAAAATAGAAAGCCACTTAGTTTAGTATGTTTGTAAGAATTACACTTTAGGATTTGAGAAGAGCTGTGGTCTGCCCACTATTATGTCACTAATAAGGCGAATATTTAGACTTTGTATGGTGGCTAAGCTTGTAATTTTTATGTAGTATAAATAATAACTTGTATTTTTTCCGAGGCGCTTCATACCATACATTATGTTTCTAAGCGCTGTAAATAACATGTAACATTATACAATTCGATGTTGCTCAATTCACCAACCTCACACGAATAAATGGGTGAGTCAGCCTTACCAGGTTTCAAACACAAGGCCTGCAGATCATTGCCTATCTCTGTATCGAATTTTGTAATCAATTAGCCTTCTTAATTGCTTTAAATAATACAAGTGACTGGTTATCAATCATGCTTTGCCAGGGAATCATATTCCCGAATTTACATTCTGCTGACAGTCCATAATAAAATAGACAACTGATCGTAGATGTAATACCATATTTCTAGTCATTTAAATTTTGAAATACATTTGCGCAATTATTTTACGTATTTTTTTTTACTTTTAAAGAGCTGCAGAGAATTCATGGAGTCAACAGTGCAAACGAGTATGTGGAGACTTTTATCATTAGCGAACTAATAGAGCGGTATAGAGTATAAACCGATGTGCAATGTATAGGCTCATGATGAGATTATTTGCCTAAAGTACAGATGAATTGTATTATTTTATTTTTCAAATCGTACCTCAATTTTCCTAGTGATTCGAACTTTATTTCTTTTTAATTTGGATTTTGAACCCAATCAGGAATTGCGATAAACAATGCGAGAAGTAAACTTTGTAGTCTAGGCAGTAACGCAATTGATAGACGGGCTGGCGGATTTCAGACGTATATGATGCAAGAGATGGTTGAAATCTTGCATTTTTGCTTCCACGTTGTCAGCTTCAGACGCATAATGTAATCACTGCTGTGCTGACCTATGTGGGAAAGGGCAGGATGCTTGGTTTGAAAAATCTCCCCGAGGAGGTCTCAGCTCACAGCCTTTAAAACTCAATTTTCCCTGCTTTGGGTCCAGAGGACCAAAAATGACCTTTGAAAAGGAGTTTGTGTATTCTTGTAGCAGTGTCCCAAACATCATCTGGTGGTCACGTTCCAGTTCATTATTTTTCTCTGCATCACTGCATTATTGTAACAGCAACAGGCAAACACAGGAAAGTCCATCTACACACACTTGCATCCTCAGAGCTTTAAAATTCAGACGACTCGCGTATTCAGGAAATAATCATTTGCTAACAGAATGCTGGTGAAAAATGTTCATCTTGTAAAATTTGTTTAATGGGGTAAAATATATAATTTTGTATTTGGGGAGACTGAGTGAAATAGTGCATCATAAACTCTGATTCTGAATGGACCGATAATCCCAATTTATACACAAGCAGAGTTAGTGCGACTGCACTTTTTACCTGCAAATAATTCGCCAGGGAACATTTGGGAGAATTTGTGTGTGGAAAATACCTAATTACGAGTTTTGAAATGGGGAGAGTGGGGAAAAACAAAGAGCATTATCTATTCCCCACTCTGAGGCTCAGCACTCGGATAGGGAGGTAATACCGCAATACACTGTACCTGGTGAAAACGGGCTTTTTGTGATTTAAAACTGAAAGATTTTTTGCTCCTTTCTATAAAGACAATACTACTTGATTGGCCAACCATATGATGAAACATTATTTCCTTCCCATCACTAGTAACATATTTTTTGTCGTTCTAAAGAAGAAACAAATATGTTAGCAGTTTTTACTCTCACTTTATCTTAGTGTTCATGTCCAATATGCACAAATTGTAATGCCAACTTTTGTTGAGGAAGCTATCTTGTTAAATCAATCGTAAGAAATGCTACATCTATCTGCGCTATGAGCACCACAGTTTGTTTGCAGAACAATGAAAACAAATCAGAATATTGGATTCTGGGACCCTTTTTAAAACACTCTTACCTTATTTTGATTATGCAGAAACGTCAGGAAACGTTGGTCCTTCATTTGATCAAAAGTGTCATGGAAAGTAAAACTAATATATGCAGATATGTATGGCTACCTTATGTCAGATGTTTATAAGACTGCTGTTTTGCTTCTTACATTTTGGATGCATCATGCCTTGCACCTATAAAAAGAACATCAGATTACAAGAAGCATTTGTGATTTTTAGGTCTCATCTGCAGACAGCATAATATGTTTCCTATCAACAGACCCATTGTATACAAAATAGATACAGAGTTGGCATTGTGTCTGCCCCTAGCTTATGAGTCAATGGCTTTCTTATATATCTCAGTTCCCTGCTCCTGTCAGGTGGGAGAAGAGCGCTTCAAAACTGGGAAGTGGCTGAGAGGCTGGAGACAGGTTTATCTAGAGACAGAAGGTTTATGCCATCTCAAAACAGGGGTTCCTTTGTATTTCTACAGTTAGGCAAAGAGAAAGTGCTGGAAATGGTAGTGTTGGGATACTGCAGGAAAATAGGAGTGGCTGACAGAATTGTGCCAGTCTTTGGCTATAACATAGGATAAATCTGGAACCTCAACTACCACTTTCCCAGAACATTCCTGAATGACTTTATCTACAGAAGAAGACACTGATAGGAAAAAGAAGTCTCCTGCTGGAAGAAGAGATTGTACTCCAGGACTCAAGGATCCCTCATTCTGGCAGCCAGGTACTCAAAATGTTCTCCACATGCCAAATAGATGAAATCATGTTTTCCTGCTTCAGGGTAACATAAATAAGAACAATTCCTCATTTATGAGGATGCAGCTGACCTCACAGCACTGGATGCTGTAAGAGCTCTAGATCACTGACACAATATCAGAAACACAAATATCGTGTGGACAGAATATTGCATCAAATGTATCGAGGACCAAAATATTGAGAAGGTAAGTGCAAATAGGGAAATATAATTTTACTATTCTTAACTCCACATCTGAATACACTGAAGATATACATATCCTCAAGGTACATATATGGAGAGGTATATATAGTAAACCTTTGCTTATCTATAGAAACCTACCTTCACAATATTGTTTTCCTTGATATTCTTGACACAATATTTTGTCTAAGCAATGTTTTTTCACCAATATTTTTTCTGCACACAAGGTTCTTTGGCTGGAAAGTGACATGGTGCCTAAAAACCTGCTCTGGGAATCTAGCGACAAATAACTGGCAATTAGGATTGTCCCCAAAGTTAGGGGGGAGTGGGACATGCTCATTTTTCCCACCTGCACTCTCACCCAGGGAGATCACCCCAAACGTGGCAAAGAAAGCCAGAATTGTACCACTCAGAGATTTTTGTCATGCTGAAAATGGTACCAGTGGGACCTTGCAGAAAATGTATCCATACTCTTGGAGCAGCCCAACTACAGATTACACCTTTGCTCTGTTGTATGATTTTGAGAACCAAAAAAAGTGACTATGCCTTATGGTAAAATCTTGGACTGGGATCTGTCACAACGACGAACACCTTCCGTGGCCACAAAAGGCAGCTTTGTACTGTTCCTACAAAGTAGGCATTTTCTTGCTTAACCATTCTGTGCCTCTGTCTTTCTGTAGTATACACAACTGGGTTTGCTGACATTTGAGGTCTTGTACATTCACTCTAGACAGTCACACAAATGGAAGTGAGGTGTGCCTTGCATATCCTAAGGGCCCATCACCATGCTGAGGGGCCTTCCAGAGCTAGAGTGGCGGGAGGAGTTGTCACTGACACTTTAATAGGGCTGTGCCTGTCCTCACACAAGGCTGTCTCCAACCAGCTGTAGTGTATCTGGAGCCAGGTCATGGAAAGGCAAGATATTGTGCACTGCACGACTTTCCTCTGAAGTTCTCCTACTTCAGAGGCAGAAAGGGTTATACTTACTGGACCTCTGACACCCCAAAATCAGAACACTTCCGGACTGAGGACATTCTGTCAGGAAGAAGAGATGGATGCTGTATGAAGGACTGCCAATCTGACTGCTGCTTTGTTGTGCTGGCCTGTTGCTCACTGTTTCTATCCTGGAAGTTAAATGACTGGACTTTGCTTTCTACACCCCGCTTCCAAGGTTCTCCAGTACTTGTGTGTGCTTGCCTACTGTTAAGAAGTCACACGGACATCAACGACTTCACCTGCCAGTACTTGGGCTCTTCTGCTGAGAGCCCTGACTTGCCAAGTGGTGCCAAATCCAGTTCCTGGGCTGATTGAAGTGCAGCCCGGATATTTTAAAGAGAAAATCCATGCATCGACTTCCTCAAAGTAACCATCACTTTGGTGTATGCTGTTTTTTGTTGTTAGTGCCTCAGTCTCACAGTGGAAAATACTGTCATATTAGTAATCGGACCATTGTAGGCCAACAGGTAAAGTGCAGACTGCCCTTTCTGTTGCATCTTGGTGATTTATTAAGTTGATGGACTGGATATGTTCCCACATTCTAAAATTAATGTTATACATGTTAAAAAAAAACGGTGCCGATTCCTCAAAACTTTGCTGATGGCCCCACATCTCTTTGGACAAAACTAAATGAGTGCTTCTTAATTAGGAGCTCAAAAGTGGTATTGGTGAATGTTAGACCTGGCTTGTTCAGCGGGTTTATCTGTAGAATCTTTGCTTTTTTGACCTCCTGCTTTTTACCCTTTTTCGGTTGGCTTTATGACTGTGGGCACCTTACCACTGCTGAACAGTGCTCAAGTGCATATGCTCTTTGTGAAAAATGTTATTATGGATTGGCAATTCCATGATTGGCATAGTTGAATTACTAGTCAGTCCCTAGTACAGTGCACTATGTGTGCCAGGTCATGTAAGTTAAATGCTGTTAGTGGGCCTGCAGCACTGATTGTGCCACCCACACAAGAAGCCTGTAAACACAACTTAGGCCTGTCATTGCAGTGCCTGCGTGCA
Organism: Lissotriton vulgaris; assembly: GCF_964263255.1. Lineage (NCBI taxonomy): Eukaryota > Metazoa > Chordata > Amphibia > Caudata > Salamandridae > Lissotriton > Lissotriton vulgaris. The sequence continues at coordinate 1,090,939,215 of NC_141695.1, forward strand.
GTTTAGTACTGCCATGTCAACCTGGCAAGGACACACACCTGCCAGGTCCTCATCTTCCCTTTTCTTACATATGGGTAGCCCCTAAGGTAGGCCCAAGGTGCCCCTGTGGGTAGGGTGCAGTGTATGTGAAAAGTAGGACATGCCCTGATGTGTGTGGTATGTCCTGATAGTGAAATACTGCCACACCCATTTTTCACTATTGTCAGGCTAACTGTCCCTATAGGATAGAATAGGGAGTTTGCTAATAACATCTTATAAGCCTAACTACCCCTGGGAACAAGGTAGGAAAATAAAGTTTGGTATACCTGAACTCAGAATGTTAAAATGCATCTTTTAGTGAGACCAATTTTTTCATTCTGTGTTTGAAAATACGACTTTTAGAAAATAGGTATTTTCTTGCTCAGCCATCCTGTGTGCCTCTGCTAGGATGTGTATTGACTGTCGGGCTACGGTTTGAGTCTGCTGCTCTGCACCCTGCACTGGGCTACCAGCACATTGTCCTTTTTGCCCGCTCTTGCACTACCTCATTTAAACCGGAGCCGGTCCCTGGAAGGTGGGAGACCGCTCTGCTACGGTTTGAGACTGCTGCTCTGCACCCTGCACTTTATGGAGAGCCGCTACCTGGGCTACCAGCACATTGTACTTTTTGCCCAGCCCCTGCACCACCTCATTTAAACCAGAGCCGGTCACTGGAAGGTGGGAGACCGCTCCGCTATGGTTTGAGACTGCTGCTCTGCACCCTGAACTTTATGGAGAGCCCCTGCCTGGGCTACCGGCACGTTGTACTTTTTGCCCGGCCCCTGCACCACCTCATTTGAACCGGAACCAGTTATGCAATGCGGGACGCGCACTGACGGCGCCCAGGCGAAGACCAGGCCAAGACGGGCCGGTCTGAGCCCGTCAAAGTCCGAAAGAGTCTGGGCTAGGCCAGCCCTCTTGGCTCTGCATAACTGGCATCGGTATAAGATATCGGACTTCTTCAATGTGGTAAATTCATTGACTGTTTCCTCTGTATTATTATCTATTCGGAGGCATGTATTAGGGAAGGTGGCGTATTCTTTGTAAGTTACTACGTATTTTTTTGGGCCTGATTGTTTTGCTCGGGCTGGGGGTGATCGTGTCCTATTATATGGGTAAGAGAAAGCTGCACAATTCATTCCAGGGGCAAACAGTACATAAGGCCAAAGATATCAACATGTCCCTGATGAAATATCTAACGGGGGCAGTGGGTACCCTTGATAAAAAAATATAAAATGTGGAGGCGGCTCTAAATATGGACTCACATGGTTCATCTCAAAACAGCAGGATCAAAATGCCTTCCCACAATGCGCAGGGGGGGATGTTACCTAACATTGCACGCTCGTAGAACATGGCTGTGTCCAAATCACGAGGGACGAGATTTCTCTGATTGTCCCGGATGCTGAACCATTGCCACCGCCAAAAAGAGTGTGTATTTCTAAAAGGAAGGATACTCCTGCAGCTTTACTGCCATTGATACATAAAGCCCCCGTGTTTCAAATAACCAAAAACCTGCTCCCAAGCCACAACAGGGGAAGTATACCTTATCTAACAATAAAGGTAAAGAACGGGTACCATGCACCAAAAATAAAGGTAAAGGTAAAGGCAACACACCAACAGTCTGAGTGGGATGTTGAGTTTGCTAACTGACTTTACCAAATTTATCAAAGAATCCATTGGCACCATGGAGAAGAGATTGGATACAATAGAAATAGGCCTGGGAACTATCTTATGGTGTATCAGCCACATAAAGGAAGTGATAACAGTCTGAGACCGGCGGCTATGAAAGAACAGCTAAAAATCATAATCAGACATCACTAGCTAGGTCCCTAGGACCTAGTAAGATACAAATGAGAGGGAGAGAATTAGTAGCACTTCTGGAACCATGAAAATGAAGGACACTCCATTTAGTGGTTCACCAAACCAGGTTATGGAAACTAGAGCGAGCGAGAGTGACAGAAATGAAGCTAAATGGGTGATTTATCTTTACCCGACCCACGTTCTAGTACAGGAGCACCCGCTGTAAATAAGCAAGAACTTTCTTGAAATCATTTTAAGCTAAATCTTCCCCCTGCTGCGGTTCCCTACACATTGGTTTTGACTAATGTCCCTCTGCCCTTTTTGGGTGGAAAAGAACCCTGGGTTACTCTGAGGAACAAAGCCATACATTGCATAGGGAGTAAAACAGGCCTGACACAAGAGGTGTTCTCTTTTTTTAAGATGGTGAGATGGGTCCCCTGGGTGGGAACCAGCAGAAAAACTTTTAAAGGGGATTGTCGTTCTCTCCTTGGGATCCCCAGCTTTAGTTCATGAAACCCTTGTTCAAACTGGCTTTAATAATTTTATGAAAGATGACATTAACGTTCTTCCCCTGGGGTATTTCTATCAGCCCAGAGCGTTTAACAAGCATACAGCCCTACACCCAAATATACAGACCAACAGTAACCTGACTTACAATCTAGAGGTAACAAACAGATTTGGGCCCCGTCAATTTGTAGACGAAGTTGATTGACTCTTAGCCACTAAAGACTATCATAATCCTGTTGCAAGCTTGGTCTCCAAAGTATACATGATGGCAAGCCCCATTGATGCCTCTGGGGAATTAAGTGCAGCCCAGAGTGAAGCTATTAGTGGGGGTGCTTCTGTAGGTGAATGGCTCCCAATAATTAATAATTACTGTAACACTAATGCTTCTTTGGCTCCGCATAACTCTAGCGAAATATCATCAGCAGGAGCTGTGGGGGTCATTAAAAGTCAATCAGAGTGAGTTATCAAGTAGGGGAGAATCTAGAGACGTATCACTCAGTGGAGTCATCGACCCTAGCATAGTCACAGAATTGCAGAGGAAGGGGTGCCAAAGCCAGGAATCGACTAGTCAGGTGATCAAGATATCAGATGAATCTGCCCCAGGGACTGGTAGAGTGGCTTTCTGGAACATGGTTGGCCTTCAAACTTAGGTGATTAATCCAGTATGGACATATTTTATCAACAACTTTGATTTCTCTGTCTCCAGGAGACGTGGTTGCTGAATTACATACAAATTGATGGCTTCAAGATTTTTCACATCCCAGCAATGCTTTCAATCCATGGGAGACACAAAGGGGGGATTTTTGTTTATATTTCAAATGTGCTGAGGGTCCAAAATATTAAAATGACAAAGTCAACCACATTCTACCAAATCGTCACTATTCATTTGCTTATGCAAGTTGAGGTAGTAGTTGTAAACTTTTATAATAATATAGACAGGGGCTAATTAGGTGATGTTTTAAAGAGCCTTGATGATGATTTGTGCAAAATAGCTGTCCCAAAAGGGATGGATGTGATTACAATTTGGGGTGATGATTTTAATACTAGTATATGTTCTCAGGCTGAATGCGGGACATACGGTACAGAAATAAAAGACAAAAGCCAGGTGGTACACTTCGTTCATTCAGACAGGGGTGAAAGATTCAATGAAGTCATGACATCTTTTAATCTGGGTTTTGCCAATTTGTTGTGCTCCCACCAGTAGACTTTGGGTAAACGTTCATTGGTCGAGGTTTTGAATCACTGATAGATTTTATTATTGTTCCAAATTGCTACGCAAATTGGTTTGACAAAACTCACTCCATCCCCTTGAGTGATAACCTTCCACTTAGTATCAACATAGTGCTTCCTTCAACAGGTATTCAATCAACTTTAAAAAGTTTGGTTCGGACTCAAGATATTGCCTTGGTCCGTCAGAACGGTTACTCTCTACGCTGGGGAAAGAAAGATCCAGAGGTGCTGAATAAAATGATCATTACCAAGGCCATGGCCTCTATAGTAGAGTGCCTGCAAGAAGGCACCTTTCATATGGGTATATTGAGTGCGTTCTCCCTATTTACACTAGTCGTACAAAATACGCTGAGTCTCCCCCTAGGGGTTCACCTAAAATAAATAATGGATGGTTCGATAGTATGTGCACCAAAATATATTCATCCCTAAAGGCTGCTCTTCATAAAATAGAGAGAGACCAAGAGGAAATTAAAGCAAGCATGTAGGAAGGCATAAAATCTTGCTAGGAAAAACCGCAAAAAAGAAATTAAAGAACAAGCTTGAACCAACCTCTATGAAGCATCCCTGCGCAAGGATTGTACCTCCTTTTGGCAGGCAGTAAAGGCTCAGTTTTTTCCAATAATGAGGGAGCGAAAATAGAGGTTGCTATTGATGAGAAATCAAGGATTGATTTTTTCTCCAATGTCAATAGGAATAAGGGGAATGAGGATATTATTTTAGTTCCAGACTTACAACTATCTGGAGACTCCACTGATTTTTGGCCATTAATATCAATATCACTTACAATGAAGTTTTAGCTGCCATCAATGCAAGTAAAGGAGGCAAGGCACCAGGACCCGTTGGGGTATCGGTAGACCTGTATTAATGCACCACAGATCTTTGGTCCCCCTTGTTAACCCGAGTTTTAGAAGCATGCTGTGCAAAGGGTTTTATTAAATCCTGGTCTGAGTGTGTGAATGTCCCTATCTTTAAAAATGGGATCGTGAAAACCTTGCCTGCTATCGACCCATATCCCCTTTGGACTCACTCATGAAAATAGCAGGAAGGGTCGTTCTGAATAGACTTCAAATGTGGGCAGAAGATAATAACATTGTAAGCCCGGTCCAATACGGATTTAGGGAGGGGATGGGCACAATTGAGCAGGTTTTAAATTTCTCTATTTTAATGAAGAAGTACACACAAGCAAAGGCCAGGAAGCTTTACGTGGTATTTGTTGACCTTACCACCACCTTTGATTGTGTTGCCCATAGTAGATTGTGGAAAATTTTAGAGGACTTAAAAGTTGAGCCCGCACTGGTGCAATTTTTGAGGCAATTATATGCGGAGGCATTAACCAAGGTGAGTTGTGGATTTAACAGGGAATGCAAAAAGCTGTTCTGCGTGGAGAGGGGCGTCAGACAAGGCTTCATCCTGGCCCCGTTCCTTTTCACATTATACACTAATGCACTGGAAGAGGAACTGGTGACCAGGGTGAGAGACACCCACAAATTAACAACATGCCGATTGTCTCCCTTCTCTATGCAGATGATGCTGTTCTAATGGCTAGAACTCAGCTTGGATTACAGAGAGCTCTCGCCACCTATATAAATTTTATAGACAATCGGGGCCTTAAACTCAATGTAAAGAAAATGTTTGTGATGTCATGTGGGAAGGGGAAAATCAAATGTACAAGTATGCCAGCTAGAGTGGACGGATGGAACCAACTAAAACGTTCTCTTATCTTGGTGTCCTATTTGAGTTCACAGGTTCCTGGGGACCGGCGGTCAAGAGTAGAGCCCTTCTTTTTAGGTCAATCGCGGCATAGATACATTTTTTGAAAAAAATGGGCAAAAGACCCCCGGGGATCCTCCTCAAAATCTACCAAGCCAAATGCTTAAGCATTGCAATATATGGGTCAGGAGTTTGGGTTTTTTATGATGCTTCCCCAATTCAGTTAGTTGAAAATGCTTTTTTAAGGTTTATTTTTGCCGTTCCCAGAGCACATCTGTATATAATTGCCAATGCAAATTGGGGATCTCCTACATATCTGATGTAATTAAAATGCAACCAATCTTGCTCTGGCATAGAGTTTGGACCTCCCACAGTTTAGGGTTGAGCTGAAAAATTATTAAGGATTTGATGAGATTGCATCAGGTCAAAAAAATCCCCTGGTTGATCTACGTAAGAAAATGTATAAATGATTTGAGTAGACCTGATTTTTATATTAATCCAGAAACTATGTGCTCTACACCTAGGAAAGAGTTTAAAGTTTTATGTCTGACACATCTTGAGTCTCTTAGAATTGCGGTGGAAATTAAGAAATTTTCGGTGATCCAGCATCAATTGACACTGGCCAGCCATTCCATTCAGCCTTACCTAGTGTGGTGCATCGGGGGTTATGACAGATACGTCCTCACCAGGTTTAGGTTCAATAGCTTCCATTGTTTGGTTACATTTCCTACTGTCAATGATTGGTCCAGGGATCTCTGTTATTGTCCACGATATAACACATCCGTACAATAAACAATGCATGTGACCTTTTTCTGTAAATTTTATTCTAAGGAACAAGCTAGATGAATTATGCCTTTTCTGAAGGAAGAAGCCTGGCGGCAATGTCGCCCGGCTTTCCTTTACTTACAACTACTGGATAACATGTATTGTATAGGTATTGTAACTAGACTTTTGAAAAGTATTATGAGGAAAAGAACTGGATGGATTTTAAAATTGAAAATTATGCACTGTCAGGACAGATGTTTTTATATATTGTCTTGTTAATTTCTATCTGTATGAATTGTTTTTTAATCTCTGCTTTTATGATTTTATTAACTAGAATCGAATAAAGCATTTTCTGATTTTGATTCTGGCTATCTGGCTTTGAGTGAAAAGGGCTGGGGATGTGCAGTGGCTCCAGAGAGTCTGGATGAGTCAGCGCCAGGCTGAATAAGCCTGGTCTGCATTCAGAGTGGTGGTAGGAGTAGCACCTGCACCTGAATACTCACACACTAATAACAAGCAGACTGGCTCCCCATTGCATCAACATCCTATACCTCCCCAGGGGAAGCTTAATAAGGTGAAAAGTACTTATTTCTCCTTGTTTTTCCTCTTTCTATGTATCCTGCATTGTTCTTTTCGGGCAGAGCTTACAGGTGTGCCATGGTTTCCTTAATCAAACATGTTCACCTCTATGAAATCCTCCGTGTGGGTATCGTGAGAACCAAACCACAGCTCAGCTTAGATAAACAATTGTGGCCTTGTCTTCTTCATACTCTCAATTGATTTTCTTATACTTGCTTGACCATTACATTGATTACTACTCTGCCAAGTTACAGTCTTGTGTATAGAGTTCAGAGTGAGCTTAGAGTGAAGTGGGGGTAGTGGGTACAGAATGAAGAACGTATGTAGAGGAGAAAGGGCTTGCTGTTGGTGGTGACGGATTGCCAAACAAGGTCAAGAGTCTTTACCAAACTTTGCATATTTGCAGAGGATGAGCAGGTCTTACACTATTGAATTATATTAGCTCTAGGAGCCTCTGAGAGGGTTTCATGCCACTACAAGAGCCCCATACCACATTCTGGATAGGGTCATCCTAAGTCTGTCAGTGATCCTGGGAAAATGTTGTCTTTGCAACAATCACTCTGGTTCAGAGGCTTTGGGGGAATTATGTTATGTCCATGCTTGTTGTAAGTGGAAAAAAAACCTCCAAGATTGTATCGTTTAATTGTGTGATGGTTTATTGACATGCATGTTGACAGGTAAATCCCTACATAATGTTTTGTGTTAGTAGAAGATGGTGCCATCTTGAAAGATTCTCATTATCAAAAGGTAATTTTATGGAGAGGTCTGTCTTAGATATAACTATTATGTTGAAACCCTGCCAACACCAGCAAGTGGCGTCTTATTGTGCTAGGCATGCAGGGAGGGTGTTGTCTTTCTTGCTGTTAAGACTGCATGTGCACAAGCTGTTAAAGATGTCCCCAGCACAGGCTGTCCAGGGTAAATGTAGGGAGGCTACTTGAACTGCGTGACCTTTCCTTATTGCATGCACTACCTGTAGGTTGAAAAGGTCCTTCTGGGGTGTCAGAATTTGCATTTTCTTTTTTCTTTTTCTTTTTTTTTCAATAGATCCTTTTAATGATGATAAGCTTTTTCGTGCTTTACGATAGCCCCAAATAAAGCTGCTAAAGATTCCATCAAGTTTTTTAAAAAAAACATTGTTAAGTGCTAAAGGAATAGAATGAAAAAGATATAGAAATGTCAGAAGTATTTTCATCTTAATTAAATTTATTCTGCTTATGATATTTAGTGGTAGCCTATGACATTTTTTCAGAAGCAGTTTAGTTGATTTGACAAACACATCATAATTAATGGGAATTATATTGCTAATCTTAGATGATATTTTCACCCCTAAATGGTTAGCTGCCCTACATATCCCAGTCGTTCCCCCCGGACATTTATAGTTAGCCACTATCTGAGTTTTATTCGCGTTTAGCTTGTAGCCAGAGACATTGCCAAATTTTTCTGCTTCAACCATATTATCCTCTAGTGCTGTTGTGACGTTTGAAGAGTATATTGCAATATCATCCGCATATGCGGTAATTTTCAAACAATGAGGTCCAAAGCAAAATGGGATTATCCTGGGCTGAGCCTGGAGTGCCAAAAGAAATGGCTCCATAGATAAGGAAAAGAGCAGGGGTGACAGCGGGCAACCTTGTCGGGTTCCCCGTGCAATGGGAAAGGCAGAGGACAACAGACCTAAGTAACTAATTTTAGCCGTGGGTTGATCATATAGGGCTCGAATCCAGCTAATCATTTTGCCCCTAAAACCAATGAAAGACAGCACGGATCAAAGATAATCCCACCCCACTCAGTCAAAAGCCTTTTCGGCATCTAATAAAATCATGCCGAGTGGGGAGGCTTCAGTCTCTGCAATGTCAAAAGCTGTAATAGCTGTATTAATGTGAGTTGTAGTGTCCCTGCCCAAAATGAAGCCATGCTGTTGTTCACTAACGATCTTTGGAATAATCAGAGCCAACCTATTTGCCAAAACCTTGGCAAAGACCTTCGCATCTGAGTTAATCAGAGAAATGGGTCTATATGACCTTTTTTCCTCAGCTGGTTTGTCCTTTTTTTAAGAAAAGAATTATTGTATTCCAAGAATCCGGGGCTTTCCCCTTCACCCCAATATATTGTGTTACAAGAAGAAAAAGAGAGATTATTTCCTCGATGCAGATTTTATATAATTCCACCGGTATTAAATCCTCTCCTGACGCCTTCCCCATGGGCAAAGATAAGATTGCCTGCCTTAATTCTAGCTCCGTAATATAATCCGATAGATGTTCTAAACCGGGTAAATTAAATTTCCCCTTTATATTATTTTCTAGATATTCTAAAATATCAGATGCAAGTGGTTGGTTCTCCGGTGTATAAAGGGTACTGTAATATTCCCTGAATTGGGACAGGATCTGGCCCGGTTGATTATAAATAGTTTGGTTTGCACCTTTTATGTATTTAATGCGAGTCTGAGCTCTCTCGTCCGCCACTTTGTAAGCCAGTAGCTTGCCAATCTTATCCCCTCCTTCATAGTATTGAATTTTAATCTTATGCATTTTGGCGCAGCTTTTTTCAATAAAAGTTGTTTTGAGGTTGGATTTTAAAGTTCCAAGTTTAAGCTCTATTTCCATAATATTAGTGGAGCGTAAACGAAGCGCCTCAACCAGTAAGGTTTCATATTCAATAATATCTGCTATTAATTTGTTATTCACTTTCCGACGTTCAGAGTTCTGTTTATATATATATACTGCTGCACATGGCCTCTAATACTAGCCTTGCAAGTGTCCCAGACACAGATATGAGAGGCCGTATAAATATTTATTTTAATAAATTCACACAAATGCAGCTTAATCTGAGAGATATAGGCTGTGTCAGTCATAAGGTAACGAGGGAAGGAAAACAGTATTATGTTAGTTTGATCCTCGTCATATCTGTATTTGAATAAAATAGGGTTATGATCCGATGACACCCGCGGGCATATTTCCATAGAGCTATTCTCAATTATGTGATCTGTTGCCCATGCCATGTCAATCCATGTGCAAAGTTTGTGAGGGGCTGAGTAGAACGTATACCCAGGTATGTCAGGGTAGGGAGAGCGCCATACGTCTTTAACATTATGTACTCTACTTATATCTAAAATAGCGTCCCTAACTTTGTGCATACGCTGTAAATTACCCGGTCTTGTTGTGTCCTTCTGATGATCCATAATGCAATTAAAATCCCCCATCACAATAAGTTCCCCCTCCCAGCTTAAGAGCTCCAAATTCAGTTCATCAAAAACAATAGCTTCATCTGTATTGGCACCATAAACTCCAAAAAGTACATATTTATGATTGCCAATGCTAACTTGCGCAATCACCCACCGGCCTAATTTATCAGTGCCAGTTTTAATTGTTTCAATTCTAGATCTTTTATCCTTTAATATGGCAACACCCCTAAGAGAAATCTGTTGAGAGGAACAAACTATAACCTCATATCCCAGCTGATTAAGTAGCTTTCTGTCTTTATACGAAATATGTGTTTCAGATAAAAAGATTAGCTGAGGGTTGTAAAGATTTAATTCTTCAGAAATAAGTCTTCTTTTGCCCTTGCTATTTAAGCCAGCTACATTCCAAGCTAAGCATTTTAATAAATGCATTTTAATCGAGAATTTAAGCCAATTTCGCCACACTGTATATTAACCAACAGAGAAAATAATACAAAAAAGCAACAACATCTTCCTTTCAAGTTAGAACCTTTATCACCAAGTGCTGACTTTTTAAATGTTTTCACCCCTCCCCAAATGACCGCCCCTCGGAGAACCTGGGCCCACCCCCTCCCCCCCTCTCCCTCAACCCAGAACAAGAGGGAGCACCCTCTGTATCTGCTGCCATTGAAATAGGCAGCTCAGAGCAAAACAGCACCAGGGCTACTTGACCGCCCAGTTTTTTTTTCTTTTTGTTATTTTTTTTTCCTTCCACCCTTTCTTTCCTTTCTTTCTTTTCCCCTGAAAGTGCTTTGATTACGGTCCCCCTGGGGTCTAAAGGAGCCAAAGAGAAACAAGAAATACATAATAGTTTCTAGGTTAAACCCAAAGTCTAGCTCATATTAGATAGTGTGCTCTGAGCTTCTTTCTCATCCGAGAAGTAATATGTATGAGCTCCTTTGATGACTTTAAGGCGGGCAGGCTCCTGCAAAAACTCTTGTGCCCCAGTAACTTTAAAAGGATCTATTAATTTTTTTAATCTCCATCTCCTATCCATAGTGAGTTTGCTCAAATCTGAACGAACAAATAAAGACATATCCTCAAACTTTATGGGAGAGTTGGGGCGTGCTTTACGAGCTACTGCCTCTCTCAGCAGAAAATTCCCGAAATAAATAATAAAGGGTCTAGGATATTTGCTATCCCTTTTCTTCTGAAAGGGGGTAAGACGGTGGGATCTCTGAACCTGAGAATCCCAGTCCCAGTCATCTAAATCAGGTAGAGCTTTATTTAATAATTTCACCACATATGCTCTTGCATCAGACCCCTCACCGCCTTCCGGAACACCAAAAAGTTTCAAATTAGATCTACGTTGGTGGTTCTCCAGGTCCTCGACCTTCAGTTGTAGAGCAAGAATCTAGCTTTCGTGATCTTTCAGAGAAGACTCAATGTGAGCTGAGTTTTCTTCGATACCAACTACTCTTTGCTGAAGGTCCTTAATTTCCTGTGACATCCCGCCTAATTTAAAGTTCATTTCTATCAATGAGTTCTGTAGTTTGGTATTGTCCCCTCGTAGTTGCAGAAAATTCTCTTGTGCCTCCGCACGATGGCAAGTTAAAGTATGTAGGATTATCTCGAGAGACGAAAGTTCAGTACCCTGTTTCTCAGAACCATCTGGCAAGGTGCCATTAGGGGAGTCCAGGCGCACAGGAAGCGTACAAGTTGATATGCCGGGGTCATGGTCTGATATTTCAAGACTTACAGGGGAGGTCTCCGGTGCAGGGCTAGGCGCCAGACACGTAGGACTAGGGAGTGAAACCGAATCTACATCCAAATCTAATGCTGGTGCAGGTGCAGGGAGGTCTTGCAGCGATGGGTGAGAGCTCGCAAGCTTAGCCTGGAACCATTACTTAAGAGGGCTCTTATCCAGGTTCAGAATTTTTTTCATAGTTGAAACAGGGTTGACTAAGGATAAACCTTCTGCTGGTATTCTTTTCCCTTTCTTGTTCCTATTCTTGTACTTTTTTTTTTGTTTAGCCTTTCCCCTTCGGTCCGCCATATATTTAGCTGTTTCTACATCGGCTCTTACCCCTGTTTCATACTCTTCTCCTTCCTCATATTCAGAGCCCTCATAAGAAGAATCTCCTTTGTCTTCGAGTTCATCCTCGACATTGCGATCTTCACCCCCGCTCCGGAGGATAGCACAATCTGAGTCACAGTTGTCAAGCTGGTAGCACTTTTCCCCAAGGTAGTTTCTAGGGTATCAGCTGTGTCCCCTTTGCCTTTGACTAAAGAAATATTAGTCTCTTGAGGGACAGAGTCAGAGCCATCTCCTATCACTGCTGTACTTAATTGAGCCGCTATGCCAGATGTATCAGTTTTATCACGATGTATAATTTCCCGGGACCCCTCCTTCTCGCTTTCCTTTTCCAAATTTAAGGGTGCTCCCCTATTCCCTTCTAAAGTAGGGTCCAAGTTAGTGTTTGCTTGTTTGGTAGTTTTAGCTAATACTACTTTAGAGGAAAGCATATCATCAACGATCAATACAGGAGGGCGTAGTACCTGTTTATTTTCCCCCGTATCCTCCGTAGCTCCAGCTGATGATTTTGTTATGACGACCGGCGGAGTTGGAGGAGTCATCGTTGTTATCATAGCTGTGGTCGTGGTCGTAGTTGTAATCCGGGCTGGTGATTTTGCCGCTTGGTCAGTCAGTACAGTTTTAGTAGCCCGAGTAGACCTGGGCAAGTTTTTTGGGGCCATCGCCTCTATTATCGTCAGATTCAGCAAGCTCTTCTCCTTCTCTGTCTCCGCGGTCCGAGGCACACTCACCCGTCCGAACCGCAGCCCCGACCAGCTGAGCACAGATCTCCGATCTGGGTGAATCAGGTACCAGGTAGACTGCTGCAAGAAACGGCGTATCAGCCAAAAGCCACAGCATTCGGCGTCCCTCGAGCAGAACAGCAAGACAGCAATGTAGTTAGGTCAGGTCAGCAAAATAGCCACACCACAGAAAACACCAGCCGTTCCCGACAGGCAGAGAGCACGCCGATGTACGTGAGTAACCCCTTGGCTCCAAAGCAGAAAGAAAGCAATTTCGCTGTTTTTTTTTTTAGACAATGCTAAGCCCAGGGGGTAGAATCCAGAAGCGTGGGGCCCCCTGCAGGGTTGGATAACCCCCAAGACATCGGAATCGGGCGGATCAACAGGAGCCCCGGCGGCTGCTGTGCTCTAAGGCGTCCTCACTCCGCCATCTTGGACACTGTGGCAAGCATTTGCATTTTCTAATGTCAGAGAGAGCATATTTGGTAATTTGTGCTTTGTATTTGGTTTTGTGTGTAATAAAGTATGTTTCCTTTTTATCAGAAAATGCGCTGAAGGAAAGCAAAGTTACCAAATTACTTATTAATATTGGTTGTTGTATTCCTAAATTCTGACTGTGTGGCCTGTGGCACCGACTCCGATTAAGATTTGGACTCTTTGCCTCACTACTCTGAGAGTCAAGTGCTAAAAAGTTTATTTGGTTTCCAGTTTTTTTGCCTGCTGTACCCAAATTGTGCGGGGTTTTAGAAACTAATTGTTACAGTTGAGGGTTAAATAATTTCTGACTGCCTGGGACTCTCAGACTTAGATTTCTTACGAATGTTTTTTTAAACATTTGGGCCTGATCAATATTTGCAGTTTCTCTAGCATCACCCAAGGATTACCATGCAAATATCAGTATTTTGGAATGGCATTTGGAATAATATGCGGGTTGTAGCATTACGGCAATTATTTCTGCCTGTTTCTGTGACAGGGCCTGGGACCATTTTTCATAGGCTGTTAGCATGAGAAATGATGCTAAGATTTAATCACACCCTGTACTTTTGTGTGCAGTAAAACCTACACCTTGAAATTCTGTTCGGACCGAAAACGGGAGCTTTAATCCAGCACAGTTATCAGCCACCCAGTGGCCCATTTTATCCAGAGCAGCATGAAGATTTCATAAGTTACTTGCATTACATTTAGCTGAAATCTAGTTCACTTGAAATTCTTTATTTTGCTGCACCTGTTACTGGTTTAAGACCCACTGCTTGCATCGTACAAGTCTACCTGTCTCTATGGTATATGGGGTTTTAGTACTTACTAGATAATTGGTGAAACAATAAGTACGTTTTACTATAGGGAAAAGAGGTGACATAAATGAAGTCAACTAAATTAGCGAATTTTCACCTTGAGTCATTTAAAAGCAGACGATTTAATAATGTGTGCAATCCCTAGAGAAAAGCTTGAGTGCTTTCCCTATCAATCTGAATAAAGATAGTAATTGCTGCCCTTCCAACAAAACAATTACATGTTATGAGGGAACAGACACACACGTAGAGATGGCAATCTGCCATTGTATTCACAATTGTTCTCCTGCAGAATAATACATACGTTTTCTTTCTGAATAACAAACATTCAATTCCAAAATGATTTTGAAAAAGTTTTAGTTCCAAAATATGTTCAGACACAAATGTTGTTGAGTTAATGGCATGGTGTTAGTGTTAGGTGAATTTCCAAAGTAAGGAAACCTTTTGTTTGTTTACTTAAAATAATAACAAAATCAACCTAAAGGCCTATAACACAAATGTACTTTTGGCTTTAAACCTAATTTTACGTCTGCTACGAATTCATAAAGTGATTCCTGGTGGGTGTAAACTCATTTGCTGTTGTACATTTCTCTGTTTCTCTGTAATGAGTGTGGAGAAATCCACAGTATTAAATCCCACTTGAGGGGTGTAAAGTGGGCATTTAAAGATGTGGTTTGCCTTGGAGGCTTAGGAAAACCTGCAAGCATGAATCTTATGGGCATTCACAGACCCCATTTGACTCTCTCTCCCCTAGGAATAGTCGGAAAATTACTCGAGCAATGTCTATAGTAATTCACCTTCCAGGACAGAAAGAGGAATTGATTAAGCCTAGATTTGCTGGGGGTGTAGAGGAAGACATTTCTCCATTGAGAAAAATGTTGTGCTCCTAAAGGAAAACAATGTTAAATTACACAGGATGCTCCACTCCACATGTGTGGACTTCTGCTATACAGAACTCTTCACAGAAGGAAAAAGGAACCCAAAAAAATAGTTGTATACAATTCCCAATGAACACCTGGAAACCTGTGCCTGTCACAGCTTTTCATACCATGGAAAAATATTAATCAATTAATGTATGAAGACAGTGACAAAATAGATAAGACAACCCCTGAAGGGCCTTATTTTTATGTTGTTTGAGCTTCTCTGAGCTTGCAGCACTTTTAAAATCTTTGGGTTATTACATTTGTGGCATGGTCAAATGTCTTGAAGGTTTAGAAAGTCCTATATTTATTCCAATGAAGCAGTGTATGCTTCATGTAACATTGTAAGAGAAGAGTTAGAATATTTCGGAGAACAAACTGATGTAAGAAATAAAACTTTAGGCAGAGAAATAATGTGAGAGGGACCCTTATAAGCCAAAAGGATAGGGTTCTGTATTAAACTAAAATATATATATATATATTCCCCCCCCGCGGAAATCACCTTAATCCACATTCATCATACTTCCACTCATACTCAGATATAATCCCAAACACACATATATATACATATATCTATATCTATATATATATATCTATATATCTATATATATATATATATATATATATATATGTGTGTGTGTGTGTGTATATATATATATACTAGCAGCCCGTCCCGACCTTGTCCGGGAGCAATCAGGCTTCCCTGACCCCCGGCTGCTCTGACATTGTCCAGCACTTCGGGCCCCCGCCCGCCCCGTCCCCCGCCTGCCCCAACATTGTCCCCCGGAGCCCTAAAAAGGCGACATATGATAGTCACAGCAGTGCACTATAATGTAAAACCGTCTCACTGTATTGCAGCTATTACTCCAGCCTTTGCCTGGAAATTACCATTTCCATATGTTTAGAGTGGGGATAAACCGAACCAGATTTCCTGGCTTTCCTTCGGGCTACTTGCTTTCCCCGTCCCCGCCCGCCCCTTCCCCCGCCTGCCCCGACCCCCGCCTGCACCGACATTGTACCTGGGAGCCTTAAAAAGGCGACATATGATAGTCACAGCAGTGCGCTTCGGGCTGTTTGCTTTCCCCGTCCACATGAAAAGTGCCACGAAAAGAGGGCACATTTAAACACTGCTCCGAGGTTGACGGATCACTTTCGCCTGATGGGTCTCTTTGAGCGGGGTTTACCCTTGACGAAGCTTGGTGTGCCGAGATTCCATCATGGTAACATAATGCCCGCGTGTCAACCTAATGACCCTTAAATCTGAAACGCTGGCGCTCTGCAGTTCAACTTCCTGAGCTGTCTTTGAGGTAAAACTAATGAGCATGATCGTGGTAGTTTGGAGCCTAACATCACCCCGTCTCCCGCCTGCCCCGACCCCCGCTGCCGTACCTCAGCCGCCGCTCCTCAGTCCACCGCTCAACGCTGAAATGCTGGCGCTTTGCAGTTCAACTTCCTGAGCTGTGTTTGAGGTAAAACTAATGAGCGTGATCGTGGTAGTTTGGAGCCTTACATCACCCTGTCCCCCGCCTGCCCCGACCCCCGCTGCCTTTCCTCAGCCGCCGCTCCTCGACGCTCGTCACCGCTCCTCCCCCGTGCCATGTCCACCGCTCCTGGACGCCGCTCCACCCCGTGCTCTTGACGTCAGCTCGTAGGTCGCGGCCGGTGCTACTTCGAGGGGACTACTTTTTTTATAATGTAAATTTTTGAAATGTAACGTATTTTTTAACTTTATATAGCCTATGTCCATCTGCACACCCTGAGGATTCCAACGATGTATCGGGTGTGTGGATTGGTGCTGTGGTTCCCGAGTTTACCCGCCTCAAAGCCTCAAAGTTCTTCTTTTGTAATAGTAGTATAGATATATATATATTCACTGAAATAACATAGGTTTCAGGGACGTTATAGTTAGTTGGACATTTCACTCATATAAAACCAGATATTCGGCTGTTATAGTTAGAAGAGCTGACTATAACTCGCGCCCCCGCAATGCACTGCTGATGACATAACTTATTACATAACTCATGACATGTTCAGTAACATCACTGATGACATCTCAAATGACATCACTGGTGACCACACTGATGACATCATCCACATGATCATCTGATGCACCTCCTCACAGCCTAATAAAACCTTTCATACACCCACTCTAAAATACAGACTACCAATATCGAAACCATAGACACACCAATAGCAGTTAGTATATACCCTCTCAGTGATTCATACGTCTACACACACATCCACCCACTAAACCATACAGTCGTTCATACAAGCAGTCATTCATCAATACAGCCACTGATATATCCACTCATGCACACATATAGACAATCACACACTGCCACTCACCCAAAGAGTTACTCAAAAACCTAGTCAATCACCCAAAAATTGAATAACACTGCCACTTACTCACCTTTACATTTATACACACACCACATCACTTATTCATACAGATAAGTACTGCCTTCAACAATTACTGACATCTCCCTGCGTCATGGAATGATGCTTTAATAATCCTGATTCTGAAACCAGGGAAATCCCCATCGAGCTGTGGGTCATATAGACCTATATCAATATTGAACGTAGACTATAACATTTTTACTTCAATTTTAGCAGCAATATTAGGCCTTATGGCCTATAATAGTGTTATATCACTGTGTAATTGCTAGATTAACTTGTTTTCAAGCCAATGTACCACGGGAAAGCCCTCTGAATTGTTTTAATACTATCAAGTACATTTTTAATAAAACATTTTTGTATACAGGTACAAGATAAATATAAGGCCTTACATTTGTTACAACCTCACTTCAAGATGAATTTTCCCATGCTGAGTGATAGTGGCTATATTTGGGTTATATGGATGTAGATTTGTTTTATCACTTCACGCAATGCATTCTACTTACCTACATTTCCTTTTCCTTTTAGGACTCAGCAAGACTCAACATTACAAGAAATAAAGGTAAGGGAATAACTGTGTTGGTTCAGTGTCCTTAACTGTGTACCTCTTAAGTGCCCTGGCAGTAACATTTAAAAGACGACTGCACTATATCAATTTACAAAGCGCTGCAGAGTGATGTCTTCTGAATTTTAAAGAGGAATTTCTATGTACCGAGCTGGTGACATTTATCTGCAGTATTTCATGAAACTCAAGTTTAATCCAGGTATTGGCATTTTAAAACCGTTTGCTTGTTATCAAACAGTACAAGCACACTTGGTGAATTGTGCTTTTGATAGTCTTTGGTTTGATTAAAACGTGCAGACGGGCCGCAGATCTAGGAAAATTAATGGTAATTGTGCGTGTTCAGAAATACAGTGCTATTGAATGGTTAAAGTTTTGCAGTTGCAATTGAGTGCATTTTTAAAAATATTGTTTCATGGTATGTGAATATTTTACTCTGCTTGACTACACAGAATGTGTCAACAGACAAAGTACTATGACCAAATTACAGTGACCGGCATGATTTCACTTAATACATAACGGATTTCATATAACTTACTTTTTTGGGTACCTTTTTGCTGGACTAATTTAGTAATTAGAATTGTCTTGTAAAGTCCCAGTAAAGCACTGCAAACTGTTGGCAGTATGATGTATCTACCTCTGCATAGACATAGGTGATAAATACTGCATGCAGATTATAGTTGAACAGACTATATTTCTCATTAATTGATAGATAATCTATGAGGTTTCTAACTTCTAATTGAGTTAAGAAGATATGTATCTTTGTCAAATTAGCAGTCATTCACAGGTTTTCAGTTTGGCCTAAGGCCAAAAAGTTTCCGAGTTTAATTGTGCATCCTTTTTTGGGCACAGCATGATTTAATGAGTTAATCGTTGATCATAGGACTGGCTGGCTTTTTCACATTCTAATTGGTACGCCTCATGTGGTCTCTGATAGGGTGCTTCATCCATGTTTTCACCCTTTATGTGCCATATCTCTGGTTTTAAGATCATGTGTATGCCCTTTACGGTTAACATAGATGCAGTGTCATGTGCAATATCTTATTCTCATTCAGGAATTTTTTTTAATGTAAATATCACAAGGGTATTACCGTCTTTATGTGCTGAAACCATACTACTGTTTTATTTGATTGGATTCAATTGTAGCTATTTCTTCTATCCGTCTTCCTCGAATGTTTTGATGGCTATATATTGATCAACTGTTTGATTAGATAACGAAGATTTTACTGAAACACCACATGAACTTAAAATGAGTTACTTAAACGATTGCTGAAAGTATCCAAAAAAGTACTATTTTTTGATACCGGAAATAGTTAATTAAATTCCCCTTAATTCATATTTTGCTCTAGAAAATGTTATATCTTTCAGATAGTTTATTATCTTTATTTTTTTCTTTTACAATTTGCTTGAAGTTTATTGACAAAATAAGAAAATGTTGACATTTATATTTTCCAGGGATTGTGGAAAAACTGTTATTCTGCGTATTGCTGTGACAGAATCATGGCTGTGGCTTGTGCTGTTTCAGTGATCAGCATCTTCCCACCACAGCAGGATTTATCATTGTTATTGGACCACTGATTTTCAAATTAAGTTGTGTTCACAAACACTTTTGATTCTTATTCAACTTTCAGGCCGTCAGGAATCTTCCTTGCTCTGCAGTACTCAACAGTAAAAATACAAGGAATGATGGTTTCTATTTTTTTTTTTATAACAAATATTTTTCCAATTTCCTCTTTAATGGAACTGAATGGTTTTATTTTCATTTTCAACAGTCAGAGTTGGGGAGCCACTAATGTTAAAAAAGATTTCTCAGCACACTAATACGGGATTGTGAATGTATTCACACATTGTCACAGTATAGGAGAATGTTAGAATATCTTAAACAGAAATATCACCTGACAAAATATTGTGTCCTAAATATTGATTGGACCTCCTAATATTTACTCGAAGAGGGTGATCATTTATTTCATGACATTTAGCATACAATATGTCTGTCAGATGATATTTTCATAATGATATTCTGGTTACATACCCACAAAAATACTTGTCAACCAAGTGCCTGATACTTAAAAGGAATTATTGTGTGTGGAATGTCTGACACTTCAAACACTGGAAACCATTTCAGTTTTCAAGGGCAGTTTTCAAAAGGGCAAGTGGTATTGCTTCTGCCTTGCAATTCTGAAAGTTTTCACAAATGATTTGTGAAGATGTTGGTACCCACATAAGATGGAATGGTTAGTTCTTGCTGAGGGCATGCAGTAACAATTTGCACAGTGTAAGATGTCGAATTTGGCAACTTGCACTCTTCTTGTGCAATCTGCCGTTATTTAGGAGGTGCAGACGGACCTCATAGATAACTCAAACCACTCCCCGATTTCTCATTGAGGCCCACTACAAATTGGAACGTTGAGATGGTCTGTTGTCCCTTGCAGTGCTTCATACCAGAATACAGAACGTTTTAATTGGAGAGTCAATCCATTTCCTGCCTCATTAAAACTCACGAGACATTTGGAATGTAGATTATTTTTTTTAATGTATTTATTTTAGAGCAGCTTTGTGCATGGCATGCAACGCAAAGGGAGATGACAGTCTCACTGCAAGGCAGAAATTCCACAGTAACAATTCTTTTTGTTCATTTTGCCTTGGATTTTTGGTGAATGTGCTATACTCAAAAGTTTTTCGCAAAACAAAAATCATGTTATTCTTAAACTGACGAGAAATCAAGTCATTAAAAAAACTATTATTGACCTTCGCAAGGAAAAGGGGATACACTTGATTTTGAAGAACTCAACAATTATGGGCATTAATCAGAGTGTCTCTTTAACCCCTTCACTGCGGCGGCTATTCCACCTCAGTACTAAGGGGGGAGGGCGGCCGAGCGGCGGGCGCATGCTGGTGACGGAACCGTTCCGTCACCAGCGTCGGTTGCGCTGTGCTTATGACGGAGCGGTTCCCTCATGGCCTCGCCCGCTCAATAGAACGCCCAGCGCAGGCGCGGAATCCACGCCGCGCAGGCGCGTTTGGCGGGCCATGACGGAACCGCTTCGTCATCAGCACAGCACCACCGCGGCTGATGACGGAGCAGTTCCGTCATCAGCAGGGGAGGGGTTAATCCTTTATCGGGCGGAAACTGGAGTCTACTCTACACTCAATTCAGAAATACAGGCCTGCTGAAAATATAATCCTTTTTCCCACATATATTTATGGGACCAGGCAGGATTTGTGTGTAGAAATACAATATCATTCTGAGATTTGCAAACTGGAACATAGAAAATTATGCAGAATTCTCATGTTATGTAGAACTTGAAATAGGGAGAAAATACCACACTATGCATATATTGAAGGCAGTGGTAATCACTAATCAGTTTGTAGTACTTTGCTTTCATGATTTAATTGGCATTCTCCCTGACCAATTAGTTCCCAGTTGTGTTACTCCTTTAATTTGTGTGGTTTTACACTTTGCTGGAATACTGGGAACCTTAATATTGTTTTTTACTGTGTCATAGCTCGGATTACATAAATCCCAGATGTGGTTCCCAGGATACTTCAGGAGCTTTTTCTTCTAACTTCCACTGTTTGTATAGCATGTGGGGATGCGCTTGAACCTTCATTAACCTATTTAGGCTATAAGGGGCATATTATCAAGAACTGCATTAAAATTATCACCATTTAAGGGGCAGGAAACTGCAGCTAAAGCGGCGACAATGGGCTTGATAATATGCCCTTGTGAATTGCCATAGAAACCCAGGTTCACACCAGAACCTTCTATGGGAATTCACAAGGGCATATTATCAAGCCCATTATCACCGCTTTAGCGACAGTTTCCTGCCACTAAATCAGTGTTAATTTTAACGCCGTTCTTAATAATATGCCCCTTAGTGCGTAAGGCAGATGGTTTGAGAATGGTGTTCTGTTGCTTCAAGAGGGACATTTAGGGAAGGTCTTCCCCTTTAAATTCAGTAGTACAAATGACGTGCCACTTCGGGCTATGCTTACTTTCACAAATGCCACCTTTCTGAAATGATGTACTACTTGTCGGTGCTCCATGACACTCTGTACTTCCACGCGGCTGCCTGGAAATCAGTCAATAGAGAAATATATATAGTTATCAGGAATGTTCATTTTCTATGACAGATGTTTGCTGTGCTTCCAGGAATCCTACTTAATTTGTCTTTGCATAATGTGAAGTGGATGAACTTAATTAAACAGATTAATAGATCCCCCTATTCTTTCTTGGCAGCTCTTTCAAACACTTGAAAGGCACAGCCTTAAGTGATATGAGTGCAAACAAATACTGTTGGAATGCTGCCTGGAGTTACAAGATTGCAAAGAATCACATTCATCGCAACTATTGTAGCGTATTAGTAAAATAATTTTTTTCTTTTCCTTTTGGAGAACCTGAATGAAACGGATTAGAAAGTTAAAAGAATGCTTTTGTTTCTTTCATTGATTTTGTGCCTAAAAGCCACGAGTTTAATGGTGTGTTCACTTATCGGCGTGTAAATGTTTGTCTCAAATTGGCAAATGCAATTAACTTTACCAGAAATGTAAGTAAATAGAATTTATCTTAGCTTCTTGACCATGTGTGGCAAAATATAACACCCAGTTCTGAGAGAATCTCAGCTCAACCTCAGGTAGATATGGAACAAGCTACAGGCAGTCATGATTGAAGTGTGTTCCAGCAGCACTAGCAGTTAAGAAAGTTAAGAACACAGCACCCTAAAATTCCCCTACCATATTAGAAAAATAGAGAAAACTTCAATGGGCAAAGGACCTATGTGCAATTTCAGACTGATTCCAATGGAGGAAGTGGGTCATCTCGGTCAAAGTTTATACCTTCATACTTTGTCTCTGAAATGGAAGGAGTCTTCAAGTGGAGCACGGTTGAAGACTGTAGCATGTGATGGTCCCTCAGACTCAGATTCACCATCATCTAGCATGCACCGAAGTCACTGGATTTTCCTCTAAAAGTTCTAAATAGGGTAAATCTGGATTTCTTAGCCTCTGAGTTTGACTTCACATGTCGATATATTTGCCACCCCACCCAGGTCCAGGGTTTTAGCTTCAGATTTACTTACTTTTTTGGAAGCCAAAATTTTCTAGGGGCCCAAGGCTGGAAGTTCTAGCCAGGCACGTCTCGACAAGGCTAAATACCTACATTACAATGTTCCAGTGAACTAGTTTTAAGTAGAGTTTAAAGCTCCAAGTGGAAGAAGCCTGGGGGCATATTATCAAGAAACGGAGTTAAAATTATTACTGCTTTAGCGGTAGAAAACTGCCCTTGAGAATTCCAATAGAAGCCCATGTTTTGGTGTCAACATGCGCTTCTATTGGAATTCTCAAGGGCATATTATCAAGCCCATTAGCGACACTTTAGCGGCGGTCGCCACTAAAGCGGCGATAATTTTAACTCTGTGCTTGATAATATGCCCCCTAGTTTTATTTTACACCTTAATAGCTACCTCCCTGGTCATCCCTCTTCATCTTGTCCAGGTCCTCTGGAAGTGGAAGAAATTACTAGATTTCAGTTTTTTCAAAGTACTGCAAAAGTTCCTCCTGGTCAGTGCTGCATCCCATAGCTCTTTAAGGCAGGATTCTAGGCACCAAGTCTGTTCCTTGTTAAGTGATCAACAGTTAAAAAAAATAATTGCTCTTCCTTTGAACAGATGTAGGCTATTGTTCTCTAAATCAGAGATGTTAAGTGACCCAGCCAATTAGGTGTATGCATCTCTGAAGGCATCAGTGTTAAAACTTGAATTAGGCCAATTTTGGTACAGGAAGCATAAAGCACATTTCAACTTTTTCTCGAAATTCAGGTAAAAACTGATATCACCATTAAATCAGATTTTGAAAATTAAGTCAGGAAAAACTTCAAAGAATTTTCTTGAGCAGAGATAGGAATTAATTACTTTAATACCACATAGGCATGTTCATGGGAAGCTTTAGCAAAGCCTACAAAGTACAATGGGGTATGGGTTGTATTTCACTGTGAGAGCATACTAAACCAGTATGTAAGTCCAATTTTTATATGTTAGCATCTTGCCCTATGGCATTATGAAGGACTCTTTAAGATGGACTTATGAATATATAAAAATAGAGTTTCAATACATAGCAAAGATATTTTTCCTTGCCTTGTGTCACAGACATGTATTTGATCTGCAATCCAGTCGGAGCACAGCAAACATACGTGGGTGGTGTAAATACACAGTGCAGCCCACATATGATGTAGTAAACTGGACCTCTTGCAGATGTTTTCCCCCCATTTTTTATGCTAGTTGCTGTGGTAATTGATCTCAAAGTGTGTTGGGTCCTGCTAACCAGGTCCCACCAGTGCTTTTTCCCTTAAACTGTAACTGTAAATTAGTATACCCAATTGGCAAGTATTTTATACCCTTGTAGGTCCCTAGTATGTAGTACCAGTTGTACCCAGGGCAGGGATGTAAAAGCGGTACTAAGGCTGCAGAATTTATTGTGTTACCCTGAGAGACCCGAGTAAAACCGAAGTCTGCAGGTCTGGCATGTCTGCCTTGCACAAGCAGCTTGCCTAACTGCATCTAATAAATGTCAGTCACCCCTATGACAGACCTCTTATAGCCTAGGAGGCAGGGTGCTTAATATTATATGTGTGGTGATTTTTTTTGTGCAAGAATATATTGCGCTGTGGTAGCCTTCTTAATGTAATTCTACTGCAAGCGACCAGCGGTCCATCAGATAACATGGGCTGGCATATGGGCTTTGCCTATATATCATGCTCCATGATGGCCTGACTGATTTATTTCATGTTTGATGTCCAACACTGTGCTTTTCAACCACAGAAACCATGGTGGTGTTGAGGTTTACCAAGATGTACCTGAGTGGCACTTAAGACAGTGTGTACCAAGTTTACCCAGTGTTCTCGTGCCTTGGCGGGCATTTCCAAAGGTTTGCTGCCAAGACAGAAGTCTGACCTCATGCAGTGGAGTGTGTTCTACTCCCAGAAGCCAGAGACAAAGATCTGTGTGAGCGGGAGGTGACACTTTCTCTTACACAGGTTGACTAGTGAATATACTGGTGCAGCAATAAGCAACAAAGACTTCACTGCCACCACCTGTGTGAGCAGGAGGTGACAATTTCTCTTACACAGGTCGGATAGTGATTAGACCAGTGCAGCAATGAGCATTGAAGACTTTACTGGCACCAGTGGACAAGTAGCTTGTCCCCCACTCAAGGACAAAGCCTGCCCCTGCCACAGGCACTGTTTTTCTGGGCAGGCTGGAAATTAGCTATGCAGGCAGACCACACTTCTAGGGTGTTTTAACTGAGGTGTACAGTTGAGGATGGTTTTGGCCATCATGAACTTAGGCTATCGTGCTCTAACTAGTCTTAGTGACATACACCCACAGGATGTCATCACTACTGGGGTAGATTAGCCACAGGACTAGATACCCATTGGCTACTAGTCCTCACACCCATTAACACCAACTAAATCCAGGATTTAAGGGTACCCCAGACACCTGAACCTGATATTCGACATGATAACAAGAAGAGACCTGTTTCCACGAGAAGGCAGGACTCCACTAAGATAGGCGATAAGCTCTACATCTGTGGCAGCCAGCCTGCTTCCACTGGATATTGACTCGACCAAGGCAAGAGTCTGGTTGCAAAAGGAAGGTGAATCCCTCTGCAAACTCCAGACTTTAAAAGAACTCCTTCGGGCTAGAGAAATTAGTCCCCTGTAGTCGGTAGACACAGACCGATAAGTCCGTGAACTTGACGTCCTGTTCCCTGAGCTGTCCGGTGGGCAGCTCAAAGTCCTTGGGAAGGTGGCTTCTGGGAACTGTAATCCTGCCCTCAGTGAGGCTTAGCTTTCTACAATGTTCTCCTTGTCTTCTGGATAAAGATTTCCACAACCGGAGTGCTTGCAGGTACCATGGCTTGTTCTTGGCAAGTCAAACAACCTGCTTTACTCAATGCTTCACAAGAAGAGATTCACCTGCACAAATGAGCATCCACCCCTGTGGCTCCATCGTAATGAACATGCGTTTGTTTGTACCTGCTCCTAGCATGCCTTTCAGCTCCTCTGACCGTGGATCCATTTTAGCACCATGGTTAGCCAAGAGCACCTCTGCACCCTAGTCAACCGACCAGGTAGATCAAACCTGCCAGGAGACTCCTGGTACAGGGCCAGGTCCTTGCTAAAGTTCCAAAGGGTTTTGCTCAACTTGCCTAACAAGTACCTTTTTGCTAAGGTAACCACTACAACACTGCAAGCCTGGTTGATGGCTCCATTTGACAGCTAAAGTGCACCTTTGCACCCCGCTCCCCTGAGCCAGGTAAAATTGTGCTAGCTGTCATTAATTGGTGTAGGGACTAACGGCCTTAACTCCTAGTGAGTTCAGTTGAGTTCAATCTCAAAGTAACTCATTGCATATATGTGTTTTTCCCATTGTTCGCAACGATAATGTTTTCACATTGCAAAGTACTGATTTATTTAAGGTTTTAAAACTGATAACTCCTGTTATACCTTATGTGATAGCATGACAGTGGGGCTCTCCTGGAATTAACTTTGTGGGATCACCAGACCAACCTGATCAATATGGTAAGCACAGATAAGGGTTGATGACCAATCATTATTCTCATGCAAAGGATTCAGTGCACAGAGGCTAAAACTGAGAGTGATAGGCATTTCTATACTGGTATTGTGACTGACCAAGGCAATGTCCATACACATTCTAAAACATGAAACAGCATCTTTCACCCTAGAAGTAGCTGACATTTGAATAACCTAGAAGACCTGGTGGGCAGGATACTCATGTGCCACTGTTAGAGCTATACCAGGGAAAGTCCATATGCATGATTCTACATGGGGAGAGGCAGTGTTTAAACATTCATTGCCTGTACATTTCTCGCTCCTTATCTTAATGTACCCCTCATGTTGCCTCTGAAGAATACCACCAGCCCAAGAAAAAGTGCATTTATTTCTCTATTGTACCAAAGATGACATAGCTTGTCAATGTTTTCGTTCTTTATCAATTATTCATCTCTGCCTCACCATCTGCCAGATTTTCACTCACAATCTGCAGACATGCAAAGCCAAGCATTTTACATCTATCCTTCCACAATAAAACCAATCATTACCTCACAGAGGGCCTGCATAACCAATGAGCTAAGTACTGAGAGAGCAGGGTTTTATATATCTCAATTTGCATGGATAACCATTAAATAACCCTCACCCCTGGTCATACGGACATTTGCTAGTCAATATGTTGAAGTATAAAGGAGCAATCATCTACATTAAACACATAACAATAAATAATTAAAGACTTTTAGTACAGCCAATAAAGAGAATTAGAATGAGTTAAAAGGTTTTCATTTTCTACTCTTTTCGTTTTTCATTGTTTAATCAATAAGTATTTATCCTATAGATCTCAGCATTAAAGTAAATATAATCCAGTAATCAATATTTGATTACAAAATAGAATTCAATATTCATTATAATAAAAGTTAATAATCAATCAATCAATCAATCAATCAATCAATCACAGCATTTATATAGCGCGCTACTCACCCGGAGGGTCTCAAGGCGCTTGGGGAGGGGGGGTCCGCTACTGCTCGAACAGCCAGGTCTTGAGCTGCTTCCTGAAGGCGAGGTGGTCTTGGGTCAGGCGGAGGTGGGTCGGGAGGGAGTTCCACGTCTTGGCGGCGAGGTAGGAGAAGGATCTTCCTCCTGTGGTGGCTCTTCGGATGCGGGGGACGGCGGCGAGGGCGAGGTTGGTTGATCGAAGCTGGCGTGTGGGAGTGTAGAAGTTGAGGCGGCTGTTGAGGTATCTTGGGCCTTGGTTGTGTAGGGCTTTGTGTGTGTAGGTGATGAGTCGGAACGTGATTCTCTTGTTGACCGGGAGCCAGTGTAGGTCTCTCAGGTGTCCGGAGATGTGGCCGTGTCGGGGGATGTCCAGGATGAGTCTTGCTCAGGCGTTCTGGATTCGCTGGAGTCTCTTCTGGAGTTTGACAGTGGTTCCGGCATAGAGGGAGTTGCCGTAGTGCAGTCGGCTGGTGACGAGGGCCTGGGTGACTGTCTTCCTGGTCTCGGTGGGGATCCACCGGAAGATCTTACGTAGCATGCGCAGGATGTTGAAGCATGACGAGGAGACGGCGTTGACTTGTCTGGTCATGGAGAGGGAGGAGTCCAGGATGAAGCCCAGGTTGCGTGTGTGGTCTGTTGGTTTGGGCGCGCTGCCCAGGGCAGGGGGCCACCAGGAGTCATCCCAGGCAGAGGGCGAAGATCCTAAGATGAGGACTTCCGTCTTGTCTGAGTTCAGTTTCAGGCGGCGATTCTTCATCCATTCGGCTACGTCTTTCATCCCCTCGTGAAGGTTGGCTCTGGCGGCGGCGGGGTCGTTGGTGAGGGAGAGGATCAGCTGGGTGTCGTCGGCGTAAGAGATGATGTTGAGGTTGTGTTGGCGTGCGATGGCCGCAAGGGGGCTCATGTAGACATTGAAGAGGATGGGGCTGAGCGAGGAGCCTTGAGGAACGCCGCAGATGACTTCGGTGGCTTCTGATCTGAATGGGGGGAGGCAGACTCTCTGTGTCCTTCCGGCGAGGAAGGAGATGATCCATTCTAGTTCCTTCTCCTGGATTCCGACGTTGCTGAGGCGCTGCTCTAGGGTGCGGTGGCAGACAGTGTCGAAAGCCGCGGAGAGGTCCAGGAGGATAAGGGCCGCTGTTTCCCCGTTGTCGAGCAGGGCTCGGATGTCATCAGTGGCTGCGATGAGGGCGGTCTCGGTGCTGTGGTTGACCCGGAAGCCGGACTGCGAGTAGTCGAGGGATCCATTTGTCTCGAGGAAGGCGGCCAGCTGCTTGTTGGCTGTCTTCTCGATGACTTTGGCCGGAAACGGGAGGAGCGAGATGGGGCGGTAGTTTTTGAGTTCGGTGGGATCCGCTGATGGTTTCTTCAGTAGAGCGCTGAATCCGGCATGCTTCCAGCTCTCCGGGAAGGTTGCGGTGTCGAAGGAGGTGTTGATGATGTCCCGCAGGTGGGGCGCGATGACGGCATCGGCCTTGTTGAAGACGTGGTGAGGGCAGGGGTCGGTTGGAGATCCGGAGTGGATGGAGTTCATCGTGCGTAGGGTTTCCTCGGTGTTGATCGGGGTCCAGGCGCAGGGTGGTGGTAGGGGGTGCAGGTGCTGTCGTGGGGTGCGCTGGCTGTGTGCTGAAGCTGTTGTGTATGTCCGCGATCTTGTTGTGGAAGTAGGAGGCGAGGGAGTTGCAGAGGTCTTGTGATGGGGTGATGTCGTTGTTTCCGGCGCTGGGGTTGGAGAGCTCTTTGACGATGTTGAAGAGTTCCTTGCTGTTGTGGGCGTTGTTGTCCAGTCGTTCCTTGAATGCGGTTTTCTTGGTGGTGTGGATCAGTTGGTGGTGTTTTCGAGTGGCAATCTTGAGGGCGGTCATGTTGTCTGGTGTTGGATCTCTGCGCCAGGCTCTTTCGAGGGTTCGGCAGTTCCTCTTGGAGCTCTTGAGTTCGTCGGTGAACCATGGAGCTTTCTTGCTGCCGGGTCTGCTGGGCGGGGTCTTCAGCGGGGCAAGGTCGTCTGCGCAGTTGCTGATCCACTTCGTGAGGTTGTTGGCGGCCTGGCTGGGGTTCACTGAGCTGGCGGGGGGGTCCTGGCTCAAGGAAGCGGCGAGCTGGTCGGCTGTGATCTTGTTCCATCTTCTGTGTGCAACCTGTTGCTGGTGGTGGTGGATCGTGTTCTTTCTGTAGCTGAAGTGGACGCAGCTGTGGTCCGTCCAGTGGAGTCCGGTGGCGTGGCTGAAGGTGATGTCCTTGCTGGAGGAGAAGATGGGGTCGAGTGTGTGTCCGGCGTAGTGGGTGGGGGTGGTCACCAGCTGCTTGAGACCGAGGGTGGCGAGGTTGTCCAGCAGGGTGGCGGTGTTGCGGTCGTTGTTGTTCTCCAAGTGGAAGTTGAGGTCCCCGAGGAGGATGTAGTCAGCGGAGGGGAGAGCGTGCGGGCTGATGAAGTCGGCGATGTCTTCACTGAATTGTGTGCGTGGTCCCGGGGGTCTGTAGATGATGGTGCCTCTGAGTGTGGTCCAGGGGTCGGTGTGGATCTGGAAGTGCAGGTGTTCGGCGGTTGTGAGGGTGTCGTCGGAGTTGCTCGTGATGCGGATGGTGTTCCTGTGGATGATGGCAATGCCTCCTCCGGTCTGGTTGCTGCGGTCCCTCCGGATGATCTTGTAACCGTCTGGGATGGCGATGGCGATGGCGGGCGCTGAGGAGGCGTTCATCCAGGTTTCCGTGAGGAAGGCGACGTCTGGTGATGTTGTGTCGAGGAGGTTCCAGAGCTCGACGGCGTGTCTGTGGATGGAGCGGGTGTTGAGCAGGATGCACTTTAGGTGGTTGCTGCTGGTTCTCGGCTTGGTGGGTGCTGGTGCGGTGCAGGTGCGGATGCAGGAGAACTTGCAGGAGTGGCAGCTAAAGGGTCCGTGGGTGCGCCTTGCGGTGGCTCGGTAGCATCCCGGGATCCGGCCGGTGTTGAGTGCGTTTAGTTCGGTGGTGTCGTAGGTCCGGCGGGTGGGCTGGTGTCTGCGGGGGCCAGGGGTCCTGGCGCTGGCGCTGGGCACGCGTCCAGGCGCGGACGGGCGCAGAATGGTATAATACAGCAAACTTAATCAATAAAGGAAATTTCCCAATCTAAACTTTGTAATTTATTAGAGGAAGGTGTCAGTTCATATACCAAGTAAAGCATTCTGATGAGAGAATTAATGTAAAGGCCTAAAACTGTAGCATATCAAGTTAGCCAGAATTCACAGCTATGGATCAGCAAACATCAAAGAATTAGGCTAAGCAACCTCTCATGTAGAGATGTATAAGAAACTCAAAGATGAGTCTCCAGTCAGAGAGTCGGAGAAAGAAATCCTGGATCAACTCTAGGAACAAGCACACACAATGTAGATGTTAACATTTTCTCCGTTCTCATCCATGTCAGCCAATTGGATTGTAATAAGCTCCTTGGAAGGTCAACTCACAATTTTTATATGTTTGTACAATGGGCTTTTACATGATAGTCCTTGAAAAGATGCATGGTCCACGTTCTGCAGTCCAGACAGTTTTTCTCATGAGTCATCCTTCCTTTTGCCTTCTCTCCTCCTGGTGAGAATCTCACTATCAGTCATCTTATACAAACAAATGCCTATTCACTTATCTAACAGAAAGCTTCTGGAAAGTTACAGATTTTGCAGCAAAAGAGAAAACATTGATTTCAAACAACTATTCAATATGAAAAACAAACCTTTCAATGTTAACATGAACCATCCATTAAAATGGCACTAGTCGTTAGGCTAAGTTAAGTCTGTACGTTTGTACTTCACCCAAATACTTCTAACATGTAAGAATGATTATCTACTACAAAATTGGCATTTAGTATATATGCTATTTAAATATAGAATTTTACAAATTTTTAATGAAAGCGTGTTTATTTGCAAACGAAATTCGCTCCAGCAGTAACAACATAATTGCAAGAGATGATGTAATCGGTTACATGTAAGAGTATGTACAATAATTAGTCAAATATGACGCACAACATGCCTTAAAATATTTAACTTTGAAGCAATTCCATTCCACATTGTTTAATTTAAATGTTTTAATAATTACAAAGTGGAATGCTGTCACTCTTGCGTATTGCCTGAAGCGTGTTCTGATACCGTCACACAGCTCCAGCTGTTGTTTTACTGTTTCAAATAAACTGGTACACCGTAATTTACCTATAATTTAACAATCTCAGAGACCGGAAAGGTTATTGCCTTTAGGAAATATCAGACTACTTGACAATTAAAAATAAATGACCTCGACAAACGTTTCTACACCATTCAATTTCCTTAATTGTGTTTTAAAAGGATTACATGTGAAAAACATCCAAACTAGGGTTAAACAATGATCATATCTTCAGAAACATAGGTGTTAAACTTGTGAGGTGTAAAGTGGAGAATATTTGTAGATGATAACAAGCGTTTCGACTGACGATTCTGCATTTCTGGAGACCTATAAACATGAAGTGCTCTCTGGGTTTAAATTATGAAAAGCAATTGAGCATCAATGAACAATTTAATTTCAATTTGACCGTTTCATATACATTTCTCCGGAATGTTAGAATAAGCTTATTGGTTCACAATACATTTGCAATGCCATTTACCAATAGGCGCATTGTTCAATCTGGTCTTTAAAGGTCTTTTATTTTGAAGTGTTCAGCAAAGATGAGGAGATCCGCTTTCTATAGGTGGGTAGGGGCTTGCAATGGAACTTTTTTACACGGTGGCATCAATGGTGTGCTCAATCGTCAACAGACTTGTTAGTACAGTTATGTGGGGTGCCCCAAAATAACTTGGTTCACACCCAGTACATCTTTAATAAGCCCCTAAAAGGAAACGTTTTCAGAGAAAAAGAAAACCGACAGGTGCTATCAGGAGTCAGACAAACCTGCAAGGTAGTCTCTCATCTATCTGCAAGAGTTTTTGAACAGCCCCATCTTGAAAACCAAAATTAATACATAAAATGTTTTATATGTTTTCAGATAAACTACTATAGATTATGTGCTATTCTCCTACAAGTAAACGATATATGCATTAGTACCCTAATTAATAACAGCTCAAGGAACAAAATGCATTAGAAGTGTGAACCCTAGATAAATCCGTCGCAATTCAACTCACCTTCCTGCTCGATTATCAGTGCAGTCAATGCACAAATTGATCGTGTTAACATACATCAAGGCCCATGTTGTACATAACATCACCTAAACATACAGTTAAAGCCATATCACAGGTCTCAACTCAAGTAACTGTACACATGGTGTATTCTTCTGTGTGATTGAGGCAACTAACTGCTACCACGTAGAGCTAAAACTAAATTAGTAAAATAAAGGTTTTGGTTTCTAAGGCATAAAGATATCTTCTTCGGGTATGAACGGCATTTTGGAACGTAAATGAATTATATTAGGTGGTTGTCTTTGTGTGTTTAAATGCTATACCAGGGGGTTTGGGGTAGTGATGATTTGTTTTGACCCTCTCCCCTTCTTTGTGAATGATGATTAGGTGGATGTCTACATATTTTTACTATCAAGTAGATCCCAAAAGGGAGAATTAGAGAGAATTAGGTGTGTTCCTGAGGGAAAGGTCTGTTACCTGATGGGGCTCCTGTTGCTGTTCATTTATTAAGGGTCTAAAATAATATGCGTTTGCAGATTCATCGAGGGTATCGGTGGGTGGAATGAGGTTTGCAAATTTAACAGTTCAGTAAAATTGTGAAGTGTGGTAAACTTTATTAGCAGAAGAATATTGTCTCAAAAAATATTCTGCTTGATAATTCTTCCACTATAAGTGAGTTTATGCTGATTTTTTTCCAAAGGCTACTTTTGCACATTTTTCTTGTAATTCCGTCTTATACATCTTTGTCATTGATGCAAAGCCTGCATCGCTTTGAAGATAACTTTATAATTTTTGCAAAGTAACACCTCGGAAACTTTGCTTACACATAATTCAGAGAATGAATGTCTATATGGTGTATAGAAATATATTTTCTTCAATGTCATTCTTTGCACTGTATTAGTTAAACCACATTTCTTTATGTGACGTATGTGCAGAAATGAGGTCTGTTTTGCTTGAACGTCCGCCTGGACATTTGTTTATAGCTTTCTTTCCAGCTTCAATTACAGGACTGTGTTTCAGTTTCTAAATGATTTTGTGGTAATGAGAGGTTTTTTTTCTCTTTACTTGATTTGTCAATTTCATCAGTTGTTCCCATAACTATGCACCTTTCACTCTGTGGGTAAAATCACATACCCCAACTTCCACGTGAAATCATTTATATTTGCAAAATAATTGGGAAATTAAAAAAGAAGGCAAATGTAATGTCATTCGTCATTTGGATAGGTCTACAATCCCAAGGACACAGTATAAAACAGGGAGCATGCTGCAATTTGCTGTGCAATCTGCCATTGTAATGCTGGCAGTAGTAGCAAACGTTTTCACTCTACAGATATATGTTGCATTTCTTAAAGTTAGTGATCCGATGCCCTCTTCAAGTCATGCATCCAGTTTTTCTGGTATTATTCTGAACTAAAAACCAGCTTTGGAAAAGCCAACAAATCTCGACCATGACACATGTGGGCTTCGCTGTTTTTTTAATTATCCAGATGGCCACTACACTAGTGCAAGCAAGCGCAGAGGTCCTCTTCTAATGATTTCTCCTAAAGGCAAAGAAAAAAATCCTTAAACAATGGCCACTGTGCATGCGGAAACACAAACACCTGATATTTTGTATTATGTTTTCATCTAATTTCAGAAAAAAACATTCCCCACAGTTCACTGTCCATGCACAAACAGGGGTGGCTGTCATTCATTTTTATATACTACAAAATATTTTTCCAAGATAGCCGGTGTGCCATGTTCATGCAGAGCGGCCATTTTGTATTGATTTTCCTCAAATTAAAAAAAAATTAAAACATTCTAAAATGGCCACTACACATCCATGTGCATGTGCAAAACCATCTAGAAATGAATCTGTCTGGCATAAATGCCCTTTCAGGATGTTTACTAGGTATCAACCGCGGTCGGCAGTAGGAGTTTCTGCAGGGCGGTGATGTGGGGAGGGGGAGGGGCAGTGTGGGGGGTAGTAATGTATGGATTATGGAGTTTAACAGGTAAGTAAACATATAAATAAATAAAACGAATTTCGTTGCGTGCACTGCATCGCATTTGGTTCCCTGTCAGAATATTCCCATACCAATTAGGTAGGCTAGAGAGAATAGGAGACTCACAGAACGACAAGCTCTCTCAGCACTTTTCAGTTTGTTCCCTAGCAGCTGCATTTCTACTCTCCCCGTTCAGTTAAAGCAAAGGTACTCACCAGTCCCAGGTTTCCCCAAAACCCAAACTCAGATTTCCTAATAATGTGTCAAAGGCTCTCCAAGAAACTCTTGGCTGACAATCTGACAAACAGTAAAAACATAAAGAATGTGAAGTTGAGGCAATGTTTGAAACAGTAGCAGGAATTTACACCTCAAGTTATGTATATTTATGTATTTCTAATTCACAACGTATACCAGAACAATCTTGTTTCAAGTGCAGGGATGGGAAGATGAAGTGGAAGTGATTATGACACTTTCTTGGAAAGAACAAAGTATGAAAGAACCTTACAAACAGATCATAGGATAATTAGGCATCCGTAGTAGTTCGTTCATCAGAACCTTTTTCAGGGTGGTGTTGACAACCTGAAGAGAGGTAGAGTTTTGCATGTGAGAGGCAATGTGTTCCATAGTTCTGTGTCCACTGTGATAAGTTGTTTCCGTCCGAGACTTTACCATCTCCATTTGATGATGGAAAGCTAAGAAGCTTTGTTGGAAGGTAAGGGTCATCGTGACATTGACTGAGTAAATGGGAATGAGATCTATTTGGGTGGTTTATAGTGGATTGCCTTCTATATGATGTGAAGCATTTGTCGGTCAGACAGTTTAATTTGGAATGACATGATGTTCTTAATCTCCTCTTTTATGGTCTTTTGTGGTGAGCTAATGAGATAAAGGGTCCATATTCAGAGGGGGGATTAAGAAAATTTTTAGTTAATAATTCTGTTAATGAATTGTTCTTAAGTTTAAGACACAATAAAGCTATCATGATGTTTTAGCTAATTATTCTGTTAATGAATTGTTCTTAAGTTTAGGACACAAACGCACCACAAGTTTGCCATGGTGTGGCCTGTGTTTGCAGTTAACTGTTACTCAGCTCAGCATTTAAAAGCCACTTGCCAAAGTTCTGCATGTCTCTCACTACATCTGAGTACTCCCTGGGGGCAGGGTGTGGTGGAGGGAATTGGGAAGGCATGTGCACTTGTGCACTACATGCCCTAGTAGTAAATACCACCGAATGGTGTATTCAGTACTGTGAGGTCTTCTTCTTGCTTTGATTAACATGGGGGATCCATGGAAAGGCTATTCAGCTGTATTTTGTGTGTGCAAAAGAGTAGCAGTATGGTGTTTGGTATCAATGGATTAGTAATGGCAAATCCTATCTGCTTGTGAGAGTGGATTTGAGATTACTAATGAGAAAATGCCATTTTGGGAGCACAAAAGGAGTGCCCCTTTTTCTGAATATTTTGGGAAAGTGGGCATTTCAATGCTTATGGCTCTCTGTGTGCCTGTCAACCTGTCTCAAGTCCACATCTGGGTGCTGGGTTGACAGCTACATCTGTTCATTCCTGATAGACGGCAATAAACTAGGGGCACTCAAGGGAAACTGCAGACCTCTGACTCTGAAGGGGCCTTCCTAGGATGGATAAGAGATGGTGGAATTGGCAACTGCATTTCAAGGGGAAGTGTCCTTGCCCCATTACAGATATTAATCAAGTCTCAAAAGGCAGAATGGCAGACAGGACTAAATATAGAGCGGGCCCTGTGCATTTCAAAGGTTGCCTGTTGAACTGATCTCATCTTCAAAGACCATTGTGGATATAACTACTAGCGCTCTGTCCTCATGAGTTTAAAGACGCTTTTGGGATTGGAACCATACTACACTGGTTTGACAAGAGAAACTATTGGGGCAGGAGCGACTGCAACTGGATTATCCACATGCTTGTGGTAGCCTAGGGCTTGTTGTGCTTCAGAAAGGCGAATATCACTTGGTGAATTTTGCCTGGATGTTGCTGGCCTGCAGCTAATTACCAACGGTCATGGCCCATGTCCCTAACTACTCTCCAAGAGCCTATTTGCTGGCCTCCTGCCAATAAGATCCCAGAGAGAGAAAGGATCTCTCTGTTTCAATGAGATCATAAAAACTGAGCAGGGTACAGAAACGGGTGGAAGTATGCAGTATTTACACAGTGCAGAGGAGTGTGCTTCAACTGCCATTGTGGATATAACTACCGTCTCTCTGTCCTCATGAGCTTAAAGACGCTTTTGGGATTGGAACCATACTACACTGGTTCGATGCTAGGACATTGACAAGAGAAACTATTGGGGCAGGAGCAACTGCAACTGGATTATATACATGCTTTTGGTAGCCTAGGGCTTTATGGCTGAGATACCCGCCACCCCCTCTCAACACAATCCCCAAAGGAGGGAAACAGGAAACAGGTCTTGAAGTTTTTGGAAGAGGGAGGGAGTAACCCTCCCGGCCGTATTTATTAAAACAAAATTAAAACATTAAATCAACATTTTATATTATGTACAATTTCATTACCACATTGCGATGTTTGGCTAACCTTAACAGATTCTCTAATACAGAGGTTCTCCTAGCCGAACTAACATCCTACACACATTTACTTGAAATTATGAAATTGTACATCCTAACGTTTAAGGGCCAACGGCAAGGTCGTAACCGGTGTCAAGATCCCTAACCAGAAATACCCCCCCCACTTGTGAGGGGCGACAGCACTGAGGCGTACCTCAAGTGCAACTACCAATTTCCCTTTGACTTGACGGGGGCACCAATAAAACTCGACGCCACTTAAAGGTCGTTCGAGGACTCGTGTGAGGTATCTAGAAGGTAGCGTAGACCCCCCCCAAACCCCGCACAACTTACCACATCTGCCGTCGCAGACGTCACTGGCCCCGGGAAATTCCCCAGGAGGGGGCTGTAACCCCTCCTACACAGGAAGGGGCCTTGACCGCCTTTCCTTTTCTTTCGGCGGCCCATCCTTAGAAGGGACCGCCTCCCCGTTGAGGGGCCAATGGCCACCTCTCCCGAGCGCTCCCATCCGTGTTGGGTGACGCCCACTCATAGGGATCTTCCAATTAGTGCTCACCGATCATGACCTTACCGCCCGACCAAAATTAAATACGACAATGCTAACTAAGCTATTAAACTAAAAAATACATTGGCTACTACGACCGTAATAAAAGCATGCTTATAAATGAACACTAAAGCCGAATTCTTTAATCATAAAACATAAATGACATAGACCATTCTTTATTACACACTCAAAATCAACACGATAATACCACAACCTGTAAACGAAATTAGAGTTATTCATCAACTTTTATTAAAAACAACTGGCTGTCTTCAGGGGCTGGTGGGTGGGTCAAAATTGGCTCTTCGTTCCGTCTCGAGCTCACGTGCAGCGAGGAGGTGCAGCTTCAGAGCACAGGAACAAGAGGATGCCTTCTGGTCTTGCGTCCCCTTTTATCCGTCTTCAGGGCGGGCGTAAACCCGCCCCTGCCTGCCCCGAGGGCGTGGCCAGCCGCGTCCGTGTCTAGGCCAGCCCACTCTAGGGCGGGAAAAAGCGCGCCCCGGCTACGCCGCTTCGGGCATACCAGCCGAGACACGCCTCCCGCCCAAGATGGCTTCCCGGGGGGATCGTGGTACTCTGCCATACGTGCGGGGGGACCGAGTGGTCGCCCCTTTCCATATGGCTGAGATACCCGCCACCCCCTCTCAACACAATCCCCAAAGGAGGGAAACAGGAAACAGGTCTTGAAGTTTTTGGAAGAGGGAGGGAGTAACCCTCCCGGCCGTATTTATTAAAACAAAATTAAAACATTAAATCAACATTTTATATTATGTACAATTTCATTACCACATTGCGATGTTTGGCTAACCTTAACAGATTCTCTAATACAGAGGTTCTCCTAGCCGAACTAACATCCTACACACATTTACTTGAAATTATGAAATTGTACATCCTAACGTTTAAGGGCCAACGGCAAGGTCGTAACCGGTGTCAAGATCCCTAACCAGAAATACCCCCCCCACTTGTGAGGGGCGACAGCACTGAGGCGTACCTCAAGTGCAACTACCAATTTCCCTTTGACTTCACGGGGGCACCAATAAAACTCGACGCCACTTAAAGGTCGTTCGAGGACTCGTGTGAGGTATCTAGAAGGTAGCGTAGACCCCCCCCCAAACCCCGCACAACTTACCACATCTGCCGTCGCAGACGTCACTGGCCCCGGGAAATTCCCCAGGAGGGGGCTGTAACCCCTCCTACACAGGAAGGGGCCTTGACCGCCTTTCCTTTTCTTTCTGCGGCCCATCCTTAGAAGGGACCGCCTCCCCGTTGAGGGGCCAATGGCCACCTCTCCCGAGCGCTCCCATCCGTGTTGGGTGACGCCCACTCATAGGGATCTTCCAATTAGTGCTCACCGATCATGACCTTACCGCCACAGGCCGGATAGTTGACCGGCTATCCGGACCCCCCACAAAGCTCCTACCTAAAGGTCATGTTTTAACGTTTTTAACCATGCTAAGAAGTCTCCTATGAGTAACTCATTCCCCACCCGAGACAAATGCACACCATCCCCCAAATACATACTGTCATCATTAATACAGCCATGTGAAATAGAATGCAATGTCCTGGAACGGAACAACCTACTCACTTTGTTATTAAGCTTTCTCACAGAGTGATTCAAAGCAGGAACAGAAATAGCCCCTCGCCACACCTTTCGTGGGATCATATGGGACCACGCAATTGTGCACCCCGGAACTCTCCTCGCCAACCAACTTACAGTGGAAAGCATTGCCTCCAGGAGAAGTCGTCTACCGGTGGTGACCAAATCGTTGCCCCCTAGATGCACTATGATTATAGACGGCGGTGACCTCGTCCGCCCTAACAAACCCTCGAAAAATGCTTGAAACTGGTCAATACAGAGCCCGCCTCTTCCGTAGAAGGACACCCTGTACCCGTATTCCCCAGCTACGTGAATCATGTCACCTGCTTTGAATACGTCCGCGGCACGCCTCACGTATGAGTGGCCCACGACCCACACCTCCTTCTTCACAGCCGGTGATGTCTGACCGCTGGCCCGGTGTTGGGTCGACTGCATAGTCCGCCCCGCCTCGTAGGCTTGCGCAACTGAAAACCAAACAAAGACAAGAAGCGTGAGTACATCATTACAGCTTCAGAACATGTGCAACCGCACATACCTCTTATAACACTTGGAGGACCAACGCCCCACTCGTTTCACTTGTTCAACATCAAGACCCCTAGCTGTAGCTTCCGTAGCAGCCCCTATCCGAAAGGAGTGGGTCCCAAACTCGCCCGGGTTCAAGCCCGCAGCGGCAATTGACATCGCAAGCACCCGCTGAAACTGAAATTTCGTCAGTGGGGTGGCGTCCGCGTGTCTCAACAAGGTCCCCCCCCATGATGCCACCCTTCATGCTAGGTAGTTTTCTAAACACTTTACTGGACACATGGAGGACCCGGGAATCCTGGGTATGATTATGCAGTCACCCATCCCATCTTGATCGGTCTTGGACCTGACAAAGGAGACAGTCATTGTCTCTCCTCTGACCTGAACGTGTTCCCGGCACAAACCCCCTGTCACATCCCGTTTGTTCCTCACCACCAGTTCGCTTACCCGCATCGCTCCATGAAATGCCAGCGTAAAAGCGGCTCGGAACAACACCGTCTCAAACTGAGATGAACATGTGGCAGGGAGTGTGGCCAACAACTGGGCCAACCTATCCAAACCTATCGGGCGCCTCTCATCTACTCTGCGACCCTCAAGGCGTTGCCACCCACGCAGCGCTTTCTGTACAACGAAAGACGCTGTCGGGTCCTGGATACCATGAGCCCTGGCAACAAAGGAAATGGCAGCACGATGCCTCTGGGCCGTAGCCACCGATTTCCCAGCCCTACGTAAGGACATCAGAAAATTCACTACCCATTCCTCGTGGCCCCAAAGCCCCTCTCCATCAGTCCCCAAAAAGGCTAAATAGGACCGAAACGCCCCTTCATATGCCTTCCTTGTCCTTGGTGCTAGGCTCTCTCCCACGAGGTGACGAAGTTCGGGGCACCGAGAGACCAGAGAGCTTCGGGAAAGGGTGCCGGCTCTGGGTCCGCTGTGGGAAGGAAGCCCGAGAAAGCCTGCATATGAAAACGAGACAGTGCATCAGCTGCCTAATTCAGTACCCCCGGGACATGTTTAGCTCTGAATAGCACATTCAGTTGCATACACAGTAAAACAATTTCTTTGAGCAGTCTTAAAATCAGTTTACATCGTGCTGCCTGGCTATTGATGCACTCGACCACGGTCATATTGTCAGACCAAAATACCACAGAGTGATCTTTGAACCCTTCGGGCCAGGTTCTTAGGGCCACCAAAATGGGGAACAGTTCCAAGAAAGCAATATTACTTGTCAGTCCATTGTCATGCCACCATGCCGGCCATCTTTGTGCCGACCATTTTGTGCCGAAGATGGCACCAAAACCTATGCTACCTGCCGAATCTGTCCATAGCCCCAGCTCTTGAGAGGACACGGCCGGTTTGTTCCAGACGACTCGACCATTAAAATCCGCCAGGAATGCTAA
This sequence comes from Lissotriton vulgaris, assembly GCF_964263255.1. Lineage (NCBI taxonomy): Eukaryota > Metazoa > Chordata > Amphibia > Caudata > Salamandridae > Lissotriton > Lissotriton vulgaris. The sequence goes on from NC_141695.1 coordinate 1,090,980,235, forward strand.
CCAAATGCGCATGTCCCGGCGGACCTCAGCCGATAGTCTCGTGCGATGATGACCCTCCTTTAGGCCGACCATCGCTTGGGCAATTGAACGGGAAAAGGGGCGGGCCATTGGTATAACCCTCAGGGCAAAATTCAACTGTCCCACCAACTGCTGTAACTGATGCAGCGTAACTTTAGATCCATTTATACACATTTGCAGGGCTGCCCTGAACTTCCCCACTTTGTCAGCTGGTAAACGAAAACAACCCTCACTGGAGTCTAACTCGATCCCCAGAAACTCGAGGCAAGTCGCAGGACCCACCGTCTTACCCGGTGCCAATGGCACACCAAATTGCTTCATTAATACACAAAATTCGGCCAAGGCCTGGCCACATTCGAGATCCCCGGCTGCCCCAAGGAACAGAAAGTCATCAAGGTAATGCATTACATGTTGGAAACCCGTCCTCTTTGTGAAGACCCATTGTAGAAAACTACTGAATTTCTCGAAATAGGCACAAGATATAGAGCACCCCATCGGCATACACTTATCCATGTAATAATGACCCTGAAACATGAAACCTAGGAGACGCTGGTCGTCTGGGTGTACCGGGAGCAACCGGAACGCTGACTCGATATCCGACTTCGCCATCAGCGCCCCGGGCCCCAGGCGATTCAAAATGGCTACGGCCTCATCGAAAGATGCGTACCGCACCAAACACACTTCTGGGTCTATTGCATCGTTTACAGAAAGACCACGTGGAGCTGATAAATTATGAATCAGTCGGAACTCACCCGGGTCCTTCTTGGGGACCACCCCTAAAGGAGAACAAACAAAACTCTGCACCGGGGGTACACTAAACGGGCCGGCAACCCGACCTCGAGTAACCTCTTTCCGGATCTTCTCCTGTACCACGGTCGTATGCTGTAGGACCGAAAGTTGATTTTTACACTTCTCCACACCCTGAAAGTCCCCTACTGGGATGCGGAAACCATACGAAAACCCGTTCCGCAGCACCCCAGCAGAAGTACGATCCGGGTATTCACTGAGCCAGGGAATCATCGCCAAGGTATCAATCGGGGTAGGTAAAGGCGCCCCTCGGACTATGTTAGACCTGTTTGGCGCCTCCTCTACCCCCGTTATCACCCGTTTTGGCTCTGCACGTGGACTCAGGATGGGACGACCCGCACCCACTACACTCATGTCTAAATTTACACGATCCCTGGGGCCTAGTACATTTACCTCTGTTGAAATTCCAGCAGAACCCCCTTTTCCCTGTATTGCTGGCAGGTCTCGAGTGATCGTCGGTACCCGTACCTGATCGAAAGGGCGACCCCGCATATTGGCGGGAGGATTCGCCAACATTACCCCCTACCAATGGCATTTTCAACATACCTGTCTCCTTCATTTTATCCCATGTCAAAGAATCGTAACAATCCCAGGTTAAGCTTTTATTATGCTCTTTAGCCTTTCTAAAAAGATTGTCGTAGCAGAACCAATGGTTACCCTGGTGTGACGTCGAGTACCCCATGATTCGCGACTGATAGGTCGGCAACTCGGAAAGTAACTCGGGCCTACGTTCCCCTAAGATCGACGTAAAAATCCCCCATGCTTTGCCCCAATTGCCAATATTCTCATTCACTTTAAAGGCGGCCATTTTTGCGCGCCAAACACTCGGATGCATGAGGTCTTTCTGGCCCTTAACATGCTCCACCTCATAATGATCAACAAGCAACGAGAAGATGTTCACATATTCCCCCGCCCAAATCTTCTCTTTAATTGCCAAAGGCACATGTTGACCCAACCTTTCTCTACGAGAGGGTGCTGACTCATCCCTCGCAATCGGCAATGGCCGCTTACCTGCACCGGACGCTGCCTCTGCGGTCGTAATCGTCCCTTGTGGCTTGTCAACTACTGCAGCCGGCGCGGACACCTTGGCTGCCTCCCGTTTCTCACGCAGTTGCTTCATCAGCGCCTGCGCGTCGACAGCCGTGGCGCCCTCACTACCTTCGCCCAACCACGCTGCAAGTTGTGCTGCCAGCTCGGGCGGCATATCTTCATTGGACAACGGGGTGACCACCACGGGAATCGGATTCCCCTCCACGGGTACTGGGGTTGGCGCTCCAAGCGGGGTACGGGGAACCGGGACGTCTCCCCCAGCTGGCCCCCTCCTTGGCCTCTTGGCTCTCCCTCCTGGGGCTGCTCCAGCCGAAGGACGTTCCGGCCCCCCTTCCCCCTCTCTCTCCGCCACCCGCTTCTTCAGCTCGGTCATCTCCTTCATGAGGACCCGAAGCATCTGTTCAGTCGTCATTCTCTTTCCGCCTTTCTTGGGCATTTCTCCGACATAGTATCTGTAAGACAAAAAGAAGGATTACAACGCTCAAAATTGGCTCTTCGTTCCGTCTCGAGCTCACGTGCAGCGAGGAGGTGCAGCTTCAGAGCACAGGAACAAGAGGATGCCTTCTGGTCTTGCGTCCCCTTTTATCCGTCTTCAGGGCGGGCGTAAACCCGCCCCTGCCTGCCCCGAGGGCGTGGCCAGCCGCGTCCGTGTCTAGGCCAGCCCACTCTAGGGCGGGAAAAAGCACGCCCCGGCTGCGCCGCTTCGGGCATACCAGCCGAGACACGCCTCCCGCCCAAGATGGCTTCCCGGGGGGATCGTGGTACTCTGCCATACGTGCGGGGGGACCGAGTGGTCGCCCCTTTCCAGTTGTGCTTCAGAACGGCGAATATCACTTAACGGATTTTATCTGGATGTTGTTGGCCTGCAGCAAATTACCAACGTTCATGGCCCATGTCCCTAAGTACTCTCAAAGAGCCGATTTGCTGGACTCCTGTGGATGAGATACCAGAGACAGAAAGGATCTCTCTGTTTCAATGAGATCATAAAAACTGAGCAGGGTACAGAAACGGGTGGAAGTATGCAAAATTCACACAGTGCAGAGGAGTGTGCTTGTAAAGATCAGCGGACAACCTGGGGTCCCACAACATGAGGAGTTAGAGGAGTGCTGGGGAGGTTTCCTGAGTCCGAGGGACCTAAGCTAACAGCCTAAAACCTGTGCTACCTCACACTTTGTAGAATGTGCTCTCTGAGGGGGGTTGGGGGATGTCTACTGAGTCCTCGAAACCCGAGTGAGAAGCCCAGACTTTTTCCAATCTCCATATTATGAGGAAGACAGTGCCTGAGTCCGAGGTTGCCGACTACCTTTACCCCCGATCCACGCCACAAGGTTCTCTGTTGTTGGTAACATCATGACTGGACCCTTGGGGTCTCATTGTGCATTATGGGTACCAAAGCTGGCTGCCTAGAGCAACTGCGGCTCACACCTCTGCCTGGGGAGCTCCATTTCTCCAACTTAGAAGCGTGCTAGGTTCCGATGTTACAGTCTTATGGCTATGGGGGATAGTGATCCTGCACTCAAGAAGGTGTCACTGGGTGCCTAGATTACCTAATCTAGATGGATGAAACCAAGTAACTGATTTTGTTTGTTGATTTATATAGCGCTGCTTATCGCCCGTGAGGGTCTCCAGGCGCTGTCCATGGGCAACGGGAGATTAAGTGATTTGCACAGAATCACAGGATGTTGTGCCGATGCCGAGAATCAAACCCGGATCTCCAGCTCTTGAGTCGACATCTCTGGCCGCTGCGCCACATCCTCTCGTGCTAACTGTTACCTTCTGCTTAAGGTGGTCCCAACAATCTAATCAAAGTGTCGCCAGCAAGTGCAATGTGTATCATTGGTGTAGTTTAAGTGGCTGAGGGGCTGGGTCCCAAGCATAGTCAACATCTGTGATTTCCTGACCATTACAACTGTACAGGGTATGCAATATTTGGTAAATGCTGTGGTTTTTGCTAATGTGAAAGCAGGAGAGTGGAATACCTCTGAGCAGCCTGCATATATGTTTCTGTAATTTTTTATGCCGGAGGGATCTCTTGGATTTTGCATACCTCGGGGAAATGATGCACATAGGCTTATGTCACTTTTGGGGGGGAGGGGATAACAGAGCAAGTGTATTCCAATGAAGGGTACATATATATTCATGCCATTCTGCTGCTAATGAGAGAGTTCAAAGATTGAATATAACTGTAAAGTATATATCCAATGTGTGTGTCATTTTGATTTCAATGTGTGTGCAATATAAAGACCAGTATTTTATACATATGGTGTGGAGTCTTTTTGTAGTGTACTCAGTGGAGTTCAAGGGTGGTGCTGTGCCAATACTTTACACTTTGACCATGCGAATAAGTCTCTGTGCTATATGCCAAGCTACCAGAGGGTGAGCACAAGTTATCTAACAAGAGTATTGTACTCATCCTATCTAGAACATTGGATTCCATCTGGTTTTAGTGCATCCCAGCCAGTCAGAAACCGATTGGTCTAACATAGTCCTTTCCATGGATATTCTGTGAGTGCATCCAATTTAATTATTAACCCGTTTACCGCAGCAGCAATTTCGCATGGTGCAGACGTTTGATTGTGCGGGCGGGGCCACGTCGGCCAACGGACGTGCGCAGCAGTACCGAGGTAGTGCTCATGACGGCCGTTGGCTGATGAACGCACACAAGGGGTTAATGCCATGAGTCATATAGTAGTGTAATACCAAACGTTATACAAAACATAAATGTCAAGAGTTGAGGTAATGATGCTGAGTACATGTTCTATTTTAAACAACTTGATTGTACTTTTATTTGCATTAGAATATCTTTCTATTTAGCCATACCTAAAGTTAGAAATTGGGTTTCTGGTTGCCAGAGGTATGCAGCTAGTCCAAGCAGAAACCATAATCCTAGTCAGGGTAAGTGTAGTACACATTACAAGTTTACCTGTGCACACCCTTTGATAGCTTGGCACAGAGCAGTCAGGATAAACTAAAGAGGCAATGTGTAAAGTATTTGTGCACATATACACATTAACACTGTGAAACCACAACAAAAGTACTCCACACCAGCTTATAAACATAGCCAATATTTATCTTAGTAAAACAAGACCAAAATGACAAAAATACAAAATACAAAAGTCAAGAAATACATTTTGCAAGATTAAATCAAAATGCAGTGCTTAGAAGTCATTAGCTCAAACTAGGGCTATCTGGTCACCCTTGACCGGGGCAAATCCAAAAGTTCAGGCAAACCGTGATGGATTGCGTGTTGGATGCAGGAGTCACACATACCTGCTGACAGTACTTCAGATGTGTCAATGCTTGGGGGCTATGTGTTGAAAGTCGGAAGTGCTGCAACATAGGCGATGCATCTGTTCCGAAGTCGGACAAAGTAATTAATGCGTCGATGTCAAGAGAGGTGTTGTGGTAAGAAAGCAGGAGATCCAGACAATGACACTGGCCACGAAGGGCAGTTGATGGAAATCCTATAGCCACTTTCCTATGTTGTAGGAAGATCATACTAATGAGAGGTTAGATGGTGTCACACACTGTTTGGGGGAAATATAATCAGTAATTGGATTTCTCGTTATAGCTTTGTGACCACCAGATTTCTGTTGTGTATGCACTGTTATGGAATTGGGGATTGAATCTGTAGTTGGTCGGTAAACATTTCCCTTGGACCCTTGTTCTCTTGTGGAACTGTGTGTAGTAAAGTAAGAAAATGCCAACTTTCTGAACGTGGCATTTTTAGGCCTGTAATTTAAAAATCTACTTCACTAAAATATGTGTTTTTAATGAGCACGGAAATAAAGATAGTACTCATTAATGCCCTATGTGAATTTCCAAAGTCGTAAACATAGATCTATGGTCTAAGTTTATACCAAACGTCTAAGTTTACCTTTGTGAATCATGCCCTAGATGTGTAACAGTGTAATATGATAAACTGCAGGCTTCATCATGGTTGAATGATTGGGTGCAGAGTTGTGCAAACTATAAATAAAATATGATATTGTCCAATCAGTTGCACAGGCCCAATTTCCTAATATAATCAACATGTTTAGTTCAGAAGAACATTATTACAGCTTTAAGATTGATGATCAACATATGACATATACAAAAAAAAGACCTCTTCCTTAATAGCCACTTTATAGAGACTGAAGCACTCAACTTGAGTTAAGGCAAATAGAGTAACCTTTGAGCACATTATGTCATTTAGAAAGGCAAGACATCGATAGACTGACACTTGCAAAACCCTTATTTCAAACTCAGCTGAATGTTTATCATGATTAAGTGTGGGCGTAAAATCCGTTTCGCGGGCGAATTTGCGGATTTTCCGCGATCCGCGAATCTTGCGAAATCGCGGTAAAATCCGCGAATCAGCGGGGACGAATTTTCAGCCAAGCAAGGGTTCCAGCAGCAGGTGCAAAAGTTGAACTTAATTTCTTTGTAACCTTTTACAAAAGGGTTACAAACAAATTAACTTCAACTTGGACACCTGCTGCTAATTGCTTCCTGGCGCCTCGTTGCCTACTTGCAACTATTCTCTGACCCTGCTCTGACCCTTGAAGCAGGGTCAGAGAATAGTTACAAGTAGGCAACGAGGCACCTGTCCAAGGAATTAAACCTCATCAGGAAGCACTTACAGATATAAAAAACAGGAAGAAGGGAGAGGATGACAAATACACCCATTTTGAGTTGTCGGGAGGGGTTAAACTAAAAGAGACCTTTACAGCACAATTTTCATATGCATTTTGCTAAAAATAAAAAGCTGTATGTTCTGTAGGGGCAACTCAGGAATCTGGCCCTTCAGAGATCCGGCCTCTCTTTCTTTCTCTTGTTCTCTCTCTCCCTCTCTCTTTCCCTCTCTTTCTCTCTCTTTCTGTCTATCTATCTATCTATCTATCTATCTATCTATCTATCTATCTATCTATCTATCTATCTATCTATCTCTCTCTCCCTCTCCCATAAACGTCTGCATGGGTAACTTCGCTATGCAAGCGGCTCGCGAAGAAGCAAAAATCCCCGCGAACACGCAAAAAACCCCGCGAACACGCAAAAAACCCCGCGAACACGCAAAAAAACAAAAATCCGCAAATTCGCACAAATTCGTGAATTTTGCGGATCGCGAATTCACAAATCCACAAATTCACGGATCGCGAATTCGCAAAATTCACCCATGCTTAATCATGATGGAGAATCATACCAACCCTCAAAAAGCTGTCTAGTCTTTCCCCAATAATATTATTATTTGTCAAATCCTAGGGGGGGATCCTGATTAATTGCCAAACTGACAAAATTTGAGCATTAGATTTGAGCATGGACATTGCTTGAACTTTAGACATCAAGCATCTATATCCGATATCACCATCTCCTGACTTAGGGAATGGTGAGGATATATTAAGAGATCTTCTTAACAATGTTGATGTTCAGGACCCATAGGTTGCTAAGAGTTAAACTTCCCTTTCATTATTGTATCTTTGAAATACTTTACCCGCTGCATCCTAAACACATTAAGGACAGGGGTGTAGAGGCAGAGAGACTGTCAGGAGGTGCAGTGATTACGTGTCACACAGAAGTGGTCCACAGTTAGTGGGTTCAAGAGGATGGCCTCTGTAAGGAACTATTGGCGTCTCAATCATCACAGTTATCCACCTAAAGGCTGTTGCAGTCACTCACTGCACCCACCTTCAGGGAGCTCTCTGTCCCCATTACAAAAGCAGACCAGGTGTCCCCCTGCGCTGCAAAAGACAGATACGCTGGAAAAAACAGGGGTTAGGCCCAAATCACCCTCCTATACATGAGCAAGGGACATCAAACGATGTGTATAAACAAAAAGTAGTACAGAGGGATTAATTCAACATTTATTTGCATACAAGGTATAACTAATTACCCTGATGTTCAATATAATATTTTCATGTCATATATATTCATAAATCAAGACAAAATATATACTTGTCAAGTGACGAGGTAGGGCACAAAAAACATATATGTATATGTATACTTAATAAGGACTGTACAACAATGAAACACCCTAACTTACATTCATGTATATATACAATACATAATACAATATATACATCATATATACACAATACATACACAAAAAATTATTTTATACAACAAAAAATATATCCATATATACCCTAAGAAAACACAAGAGATTCTCACAGTGTACACTCTTAAATCAAAGTAATCCACTTCCAGGAAGTCCTAAAAGCGCTAGAGGTATGCCAACCCTAACTAATTATTTATGGAGCCGCTTATATTAGAATTTGATGATAGTGCCAGCCCTGATATAGCCTCATCTCTTCCTATGAATTATGCTATTATGTGTAGAGATAGAACTCAAAGAGTAGGAGGAGGTATTGCCGTCATTTTAAAAAAATTATTTAAAATGTAGCTTTGAGCCTGTGAACATCCCTGATTGCGAAGCAGCAGCTTTTAAATTATTACTGACTCCAAACTTTACCTTCTCGGGTATATTAATCTATTGGCCCCCAGGCAACCCTACGAAATGGGCGACTACCTTAGCTAGTTATATCACCCCACTTCATTTGAGCTCCAATAATTTTACCCTGATAGGAGATTTTAATATGCATTTAGAAGACCTCACGAATACCACCTGCACAAACCTAATAGATGATTTGGCAGCCTTGAACATAAGGCTTCTAAACTCTGGCCCTACTCATCAAGCAGGTCATCTATTGGCCCCTATCTTTTCAAGTTTATCTGAATTAGTAGATTTCCCTGCAATCCCTGTATGCTGGTCAGACCACTTTCTAGTTAAAGTCACTCTTGAATTACCAGCAACCTCAGCTTCTCTTCCCATTTTTCAGACCATCTCGCGGAAAAACTGGAAAAAATTAGATCTTCCGGCTTTTAATAAAGCTCTTGGTGACAACCCGCCTTCATATGACCTTAAAATGGAAAATGTAGCCTATGCTACACACATTTGGCTCTCTGAAGCAGTTGATTTATGTCTTCCCACACCACAGATAACTTTTAAAAATCATCGGCCCCCAGCCCCTTGGTTTAATGACGTACTGAAAACCGAGAAATCAAAGTGTAAAGCACTAGAAAGACAATGGCGTAAAGCTTACTCATCAGAGAACAAAGCCATTTACACCAAAACCAGAAACCATTACCACACTTCCTGCATAAAGACTAAAGCTTCATATGTTTCTAAAACCATTACTGAAGCTGCCAACAGTTCAAAAACACTGTTTAATATGGTGAAAGAACTGGCAGGATCCCATACAGTCGCCACTCCTAGACCGTTAAATGAAGTACAGTGTGATAATCTTGCTAAATTCTTCATAGGGAAAAATGATAATTTAATCCTGTGAATGAGCAACTTAAACCCTGACACCACTAGCCAGGAAGAAAATGCTATGATCCCCACCTCTAAGGAGACCTTGGATTGCTGACCTCCAATGTCTATGGAAAAATTTAAGACCATTCTTAACAACATTAAATCAGGTTATCCTATGGACCCTGTCCCTATTACCATTCTTAAACTTTTGGAATCTACTCATCTGCAGGTGATTCTTGACACACTTAATACTTCCTTTATACAATCAACTGTGCCGACCCTTTGGAAACACGCAATGGTGACTCCGCTATTAAAGAAACCTTTGGCTGACCCCCGAAATGCTATCAAATTATAGACCCATCTCTCTTTTACCAGTGTTCTCTAAAATTTTAGAGAGACATGTCCACTCTCACCTCACTCATTTTACAGAAACAGCTCCCTCCACCCCTCACAGTCGGGTTTCCGGACCGGCTATTCCACGGAAACAGCATTATTGGGGGTCATGGAAAAAGTACGTACATTTCTGGACGATGGCCAAACAGTTGCCCTCATCCTATTAGACCTAAGTGCGGCTTTTGAAAAGGTGTTTTATGAAAAGCTGTTAAATACGCTGGAAAATGCTGGTGTACGTGGGGCAGCCCTGAAATGGATCGGTTCCTTTCAAGAAAACCGTACTTTTCAAATTACATCAGCCACAGTGAGTTCTAAATCTTTTGTTTCACCCCATGGTGTGCCACAGGGCTCAATCCTTAGCCCATTGCTGTTTAATTTGTATGTGAGGCCTCTAGCAGATATAGCAGACCAAGCGGGCCTTACTCTCATGACTTACGCTGATGACTCTCAAATCATCTTTTCCTTATCCGATTCTAGCAAATCAGCCTCCTCCACTCTTAAACAGGGCCTTATTGATATCTCCAACTGGATGACCTCCAACCAGTTAAAGTTGAACGGAGATAAGACAGAGGTACTCATTTTAGGAAAACACTAAGATCTCTGGGAGTCGTCCCATTGGCCTGTGCAGATGGGTAATCTCCCTGTCCCTACCAGCCACGTCCGCAACTTGGGCGTCATTGTGGACAGCACCCTGTCTATGAAACAACAAGCAGGTAAAGTAGCTGCTCTATGTTTCACTATCCTAAAATGGCTTAGGAAAATCCTTTGGATGTTGCCTGTTTCTACCCAAAAGACCGTAGTCAATGCTTTGATCACATCTCGGCTTGACTATGGAAACATACTATATCTTGGGTCAAATAAGGCTGTGATACACAGATTGCAGCTTATCCAAAACTCTGCCGCCAGGCTACTCTGCAAGGTGCCAAAAACTTCCAGCATTTCAGGCCATCTTCGAGATCTACACTGGCTTAGGGTAGAAAATCGGATAAAATTCAAAGCCCTAAACTATGTGTTTAGAATAAAAGCTGATACTGCCCATAAATATCTAAAAGCTTTGGCGCACCCCTATGTACCCACTTGTGACCTACAATCCCAAACTGCAGCTAATTTCTGTGTACCCAGATTTAAACTTTCTAGAATAGGAGGGAGATCCTTCTCCTATCTTGGTCCATTCACCTGGAACACTCTTCCTATTTTCATTCGGAAAGAAGAAAACCACTCATGTTTCCAAAAATATGTTAAAACCTGGCTGTTCAATCAATAGCATCTGCAATAGCACCTGCGTCTGTTTTGGTTAAATATACGGTTCTGGCGCTGGGAAACCCTTTTTGGGTAGCTGCGCGCCTTATAAGTTTAACAAATAAATAAATAAATTGGACCAACTCATCACTTTAGGGGACTGCTTATCAAAGTGACGACGCAGTCGCGGTTGCAGTTCAGCCAGTCATTTCTATAGGCTTCATCAGGACAAGGGTATAATTTCACTTCAATGTTAGTGCGGCAAGCACTCTCCAGTACCTAATGTACAGGGACGGGTCACTACAGCCACTCAGTCCAAAGGTACCTAAAAGGACACAACCCTTGTGAGCCCACTTCAGTATCCACGAGGTCACTTCTTAATCTGTTAACAATTTCGCCACTCTCCTTCTCCTCTCACGGGGAATCCCTGTCACTCGATCCCGGTCCTCACGGGATTCCCCGTGAGAGGAGAAGGAAAGTGGCAAATTGGCATGAAAATATTATATTGAACATCAGGGTAATTAGTTATACCTTGTATGCAAATAATTGTTGAATTAATCCTTCTGTACTACTTTTTGCAAAAGACAGATAAGCTGCTTTGAATAGTCAGTCTGCCTTTCACTAACACACCAACATGCCTGAATTCAGGCTGCCGTGGGGGACAGGACATTATCAGTAATAGGGCAAACTAGCCAGGTCTGTGCTCAGTGCACCCATTTAAAGGTGAGCAAACTAGGACAGTGAACCCTATAAATAATACCCCCCGCCCCCGGAATTATTTTTGAATTCCAAGAAAGTCTGAATTTTCCTCCAAACTTAGGTGAAAATCTTAAGGATCAGGTTGTAGTCTTGTGAATTTGGGTCAACATTTGCTTCTTCTGTTTTTCTTTGATATTGACAGCAGTTCTGTTGCAAGGGTGCCCTGTGCCCCAATGCAAGCAAGGCAAATGCTCACCTAAGCTCTGTCTAGGAAGTAAAAGCAACTATAATTGTTTTGCAGTAGGCGCTGTAAGGGTTCTCCTTCCTGGTGCCACTGCACCTTATACATTATTGATAGTACATGCCTGAATGTCAGCAACTGTATTCATGACATTTTCTAATTGGCTCGCTCTTTGAAATGGTTCATATGTCTGAATTTGTTGTAACAAAGTAATTGATTTTACACACAAATGTACCACAACTAATTCATGCTCACGGACTTGTGTTTCTTGGTAAACACTGACTAGAGGTTGGTGTAAGAGCAAATTCACAGATCCCGATTTCACATTTTAACTGTTTATTACACATCTTTCAATTTTGCTTACCTGCGACTTTGACTATAAGACCTTTTGTATTTTAGGACACTGAAATTACATTTCTTTAGGGCCAAATCCAAGCTATAAGATTACAACTGCAATTATTTCAGGACTCAAATCTGAATCTTTCTCAACTTCAAAAATTAAAACCACTCTATAAACCTTTAGGTTATACTAGCAGCCCGCCCCAGCGTTGCCTGGGGTAGAAGGGGGCTGGGGGAAGCATTTCCGGATTGCGGCAGCGTTGCCCGGGGCAGAAGGGGGCTGGGGGCATCATTTCAGGCTTGGGTGCAGTCCCGCCCCGGCCACCGCCCGCCCCGACATTGCCCAGACCGCCTCCCGCCTCCCGCCTCCCGCCCGCCTCCTGCCTCGCCTTTGCCTTACCCCGCCCGCCCCGACATTGCCCAGACCACCTCCCGCCTTGCCTTTGCCTTACCTGAGCCGCCGCTCTTCCCCGTGCTCCGGACTTCACCACCACTCCTCGCTGCTCGTCACCGCTCCTCCCCGCTTGTCATCATCACGCACGTTGCGGACATCGCTAGGTCGCGGCCAGCGCTACGTCGCGGCCGGCGCTACTTTTAAGGGACTACTTTGTTTTTAAAGTTTAATTTTTTAATTTACGTTTTTATTTTATTTTATGCAGCCTATGTCCATCTACACAACCTGAGGATTACAACACTGTATTGGGTGTGTGGATTGGCGCTGTGGTTCCCGAGTTTACCTTGTAAAAAGGTTTCTGTTCTCTCTTTATAATAGTAGTATAGATTCTCCTGCACTGCAAATTAAGTGTAGCTAACACTGCCTATGATATAGGAAAGACAGAAGTAGAAGTAACTAATACCAACTAACTTGATAATCCCAGTAATAAAAAATGTTAACTACAGATACAAATTAAAATGGATCGATATTTTTCTTCTTTTAAAATCTTAAAGAGCCCCCAAACACCTAGAAGTTTCAACACTTTATAAAACATTTTAATCAAACGGCAAGTCCAGTTTTGAAGGCAAAACACAAAGGGTGTGTCAGGACTTTTTATAGTTATCAAATTTAAACAGACTTTACACTATCAGACTGAAATATAACATCATGATTTATTTTCCCTTCAGTCTAACAAACTGTGGATTAGGAAAGACCACATCAGATGTTATAGAGCCTTTACCAGTAGTGGCATAGCCATTGTGTCAAGAACCCTAGTGAAGAAAAGGTAATGGGTCCTCTGGCAGCCATTTGAGCTGTGAATAACCGATGTTCAGTGGGACCCACAGGCTTCCAGGACCTGGTTCCACTACACCTGCTGCACCAGAGGAAGCCTCACCCGTTTATCAGTAAAGCTAAGAAGTAGCTGTGCAAAATAGCACACAAACTGTAAAAGCATGCTAACATGACTAGCGAGATTGGAAGAGCATACAGAATGCTAAAAGGCATTTTCTATGCAATATGTCCTATGACCAAAAGTCATAAAACACCTAATTTACCAGCATATTCCCCAGGAACCCAACAATTTAAAAAATGGTATGCAGAGTCAAACATTAGTGAAACAGGGCCATAGCAAATTGTCCTAAAGGAAATTGTACTATTAAAACTTGCTATTATTGTCCATCAACCAAACATAGTGCTTGGATACCTTTCTGGGGTAAAGGTCATTTTTTTGCATCTCGAACTGAAAAGACAGTTCAGGAAAGGGGACTGTATTTACTTTCCTTTCATGAAGGAATGTTATAAATATTTGAATATACATATTTTGGTTTAAGTACTTTTTTGTCACTGGATAGTTTATCCTTGGCATTACAATCATACCTTTAAGTTAGAGTAGAACCAAAACTTTTACCTTCACCCCTCCTATTTTCTGAACCCATTTGTGTTTTCATTTAGAACTCTGTGCTCTTTAACACTGCTAACCAGTGCTAAAGCGCATGTGCTCACCACTTAAAACATGGTCAAATTGACTTACACTCATTGGCACATATAATTTTCTATTAAGTCCTTAGTACAGTGATACTGCAGGTACCCAGTGCTACTGGTGAGCCTGCAGCACTGATTGTGCCACCCACTTAAGTAGCCTTTAAATGATCTTCCAGACCTCTCATTGCAACCTGTGTGCACAGTTTTAAACTGCCATTTCTACTCGACAAAATCATTTGTTTGCCCCAAACCTTCCTTTTAATGCACATAAGTCACCCCAAGAGAAGGCCCTAAACAGCCCATGGGGCAGGGTGCAGCGTAATTAAAAAGTTGGACAGGTATGTTTAACTTTTACATATTGTGGTAGTGAAAAACTCTTCAACGCATTTTTCACTACTGCAAGGTCTGCCTCTCCCATAGGATAACATTGAGTTACCTTATTACATTTAATGAGTGAAAACTTTCAATTGGGAGCAATTAGAATTGCCAATTTTGGTGTTCAAAGAATTGTAATGTAAAACGCACTTTAATGGTAAAGTTGAATTTTAAGTTACAATTATGACAATGCAACTTTTAGACAGTTTTTATTTTCTTGTTCTTACCATTTGATGGCTGCAACCTGTATCCTGGATCACATGACTAGATGTAGCTGGCATTTAGTCTTCGTGTATTACACCCACACTGTGAGAGAAATAGGTCATAGGTGCTGGCAGGATGGGTCATCTCTGACTTGATGAGAGGGCGGTGCTGTCCCTACCACACTTGCACATCAAAAAGACTCTGCCTCAGCACACTCACAAAGAGTTTCACATTGCTCTTTTGTGCCCCCAGACAAGCTAGGCCAGGACAGGGAGGGAGTAATTTCCTAACACCTCTGGAGCTGGAGCTCTCTAGAAATTATTCCCTCTTTATATCTGGAACCAAGTTAAAATATTGGATGCTCAGGCCCTCCTCTTCAGTACACCTCTTGATCTGTGGAAGACTCAGAAGGACTGCTGTGTTGCTCAGTTGCAAAAAGGACGGCCAGACATTCTGCTGTCCTGATGCTCTGCTGCATTTCTACCCTGCTGGCTGAGTGAGAAGGACTGGACATGAATCTTGAACCCAGGACCACAAGAGGAACTCCAAGGGCTAGTTGGCTGGCCTCCTGATCAGAGCCTCTTGATAGAAAAGTCTCTAACCATATTTAAATTTGCAGCTAGACTCTGTCTTCTATGAGTCTTGCCCCCCAAGTGGTGCCAGCCCAGTCCTAGACCCATGGAAGTGGGCCGGAAGGTGCCGGTGCAGCTATGAACTTGAGCTGAAAAGATGCAGTACAACGAATGTCTTAGCAGCTTTGCATCAGAACCACCACTGCACGATGCATCCCCCGGCGCTGGTTCTTACATTGCAGCCCGGAGCTCCTCAGAACCACCGCTGCACGACACTGCCTCAATGCAGAAACTTGCATTGTAGCCAGCAACTGCTCAGAGCCCCCACTGTGTGATGCATCCTCGACACAGGACTTTGTATTGCAGCCCCACAGCTCCCCAGAACTTGCATTGTATGACACATCCTCAATACTGGACCTCACATAGCAGCAAGCAGCTAATTGGCATAGTTTCTGTGCAACACATCCTCAATGCAGGATCTTGCAACGCTCCGCAATAAGTATTTAAGGTACTTTGTTCAGCAGGAGTAACTTAGTCAACATATCTGGTCTGCGCTACATCATGGTCGTACTGAACCAGGTAACCACAGTTGGAGCTCTGTACTTTTAAACTAAATTTAGAGAACAAGAAAATTGCCCACCCACCACAATTTTTACACAAGATTCAACAGGACAAAAAAGCGTTTGTCAAGTTTGACCAGGTATTTATTAGTACCAACTATTTGTATATACTTTAAATTTATGAAAAATCATTTTTATTACAAAAAAGGACACTATACATCCATATATTTACATTATTGTACATATTAATTTACAACAAAATGACAGTGCAAAACAAAATTAGAAAGACATAAATGCTAACATCCTACATAGAACACAAGACAGTTAAACAAAACCATACGTGATATAATTATGTATCAAGAAATTGGACATTCAAATGAGATGTACTTGAATAAATTAAGAACAAAAAGGAGTGTAGTCAATAAATGACACCCATTTGAACCAGCAATTGCTGGTAAAATGCTTTGATTAACAAAACAAATCCTCCTTGTGAAATGCCGACGCGTTTCGATTCCAGGACTGGGTGCCTGGAATCTCTTCAGGGCGTTATCATGGCATCTATGAAAGATGTAAAAAAACAATAAAGTTTTGTTCACAAATTTCAAACTCTACTACATTCTAATGACGCTCAGTTAGTGTGTATCAAATCAAGACATACCAAATTAGTGGGAGGAGCCAAGCTCGCGACCGTGATGGCCGCACTGTAGCTCGGCTCCGCCAGCCTTCCTGCCTAAATCATATATCCTGATGCGTATCCTGCCCCGGGACGACATACTCGGGAAGACTCGGAAAGATGAAGGAAAGCTTGCACTCACCATCTGTCCCGGGGGCTCCTGCGAACGGCTGATCCGAAGTTACACCCCTGCTTGGTCCGGGGCCTCTGCGGAGTAGAGACCGGGGACTTGCCTCTGGAGGTCAGCCGGCGAGATGGTGTCGACGGCGGCCCCCAGTGGAGAGGAGAGGTCGCCTGGGAGAGGCCGTGGTGCGGTTATGCCGATGGCAACGGATCGGGCCCGGTCCAGTGGCCGGAGGGCCCCGTGGTGAGGTGCAGCACGCCGTGGACGGGGGAACACCGTGTGGGAGGCTCCCCCCTTTGTTGCCTTGTCCGGCCATCTTGAAGCCCTGCGCCCAGAATCTGCGTGTGGCGCCCGCGGGGCGGTGGTGCTGGCGGTCCCCCTTTTGGTGGCTCTCCTTTCTGCACCCAGATTGCCATTCCTGGGGCTCGGGGGTGCTCCCCTGGTGACCTTGCTTGAGAGCCCGCTCCAGGAGTTGAGGCGCACGGGGACGCGGCTGGATCTGCAAGATGGCGGCCGGCGCCCTGAGTCACGGACTGCACCGGGGTGGCGAATTTGTGCCACTGAAGTGTACGGGGGTCTGGTCGTGTGAGCGGGAGCCCATGCTTGGCGATGTTCTTGATGCCTTAAAGACTTTACACACGACCTTGGCCCTCGACACCCTTGTGCTGGATGGCAGGACGGCCGCCATTGCTGTCGGGCCGCCCCTTTTGGACGCAGCTCGGCTCCGAGTGTGTGCGGTTTCGTCCCCCTCTGTTGCCGTGAGGAGTGCTGTCACTGTGCATCGACAAGACTATACACCAGCGGCCCGGATCCCGGAGTCGCCCTGATCGTGGCGGGTGCTGGTGTGGGCACCGCGTCGGGCCCGTTCCTGCTCGACTGCTCGGGGAACAACTTAGATTGCCGATTCGAACTGCCCTGGCGAGACCCCTGTATTATCCTGCGGGGACGACTCTACTTTCCTGGGCGGTGAGACTTTACCCAAACTGTTTGTTGTTCCCGTTGTCGTTGCTGCACCGTCTAGACTGCCGTACAAAGTTCTTGCTTGGCCACTGGTTGCTGGAGTCCTCTGGTTTGCTCCCATGCTCTGTCCTGTTTCTGCCATACGGCCTCACCACTTTGATTTGTTTGCTGCCCACTATTCTACCACGTGCGGAGGCGATGGCTAAGAAAGGACAGGGGTGAGCCGGATCTGGACCCGGAGGACTGATGGTGGGGGGATGGAGATGAGAAGTGCCCTCAACCATGATATTATGGACGATTCCTTCAAAGGTTTATGATACCCGAGACTATGTCGATTTTGTTTTGATCTTGCATTAATGTGGGTGATGGCGGGGGTAGGGGCCGAATGATTCGATTGATGGCTCTTCTCTCCCTCTGGTTCCTTTTCCTTTTTTGTCTCTTTTGTTTCCTTTCCCTCTCTCGAACTTCTCCTATATTTCGGGTTCCTATTTAGGGCGACAGGCACGCTGCTGGGGGGGTAGGCCGTAGCCTTCTGCAGGGGTGCAGGGTGGGGTGGGTGGGTATGGGTCTTTTTCTGACCGTTTTTTAGTTTCTATGGCTCTTTTGTATCCCTTTCTTAGGACGCCGTGGCTGTGCGTGTTTCCCACGGTGTGATTGCTTGTGGGGGGGGGGTGTGGTTCTCTTCCTTTATACAATATTGATTGCACAGATATCCTGACTTGAACGCCCCACCCCCCATTAACGTTGTCCCCAGTCACTTTGCTTGCCCTTATCGCTGGGGGGGCGCGTATAGCAGCACGGCGTTCCTCCTTTTCTTTCTTTTATCGCCCCCCTTTTTCTTATCTTCTGGGTCAGTATGGAGAATGACTGTAACTCCTTTTCCAGTTATGGTTACTCAGTTAGGTATAAGTACGTTAATTTGGTGGTCTGTGTGTACGTGGCGGACTACGATGGGTACTGGTTGGAAAAATGGCATCTCTATTCTGATTGCTGTAGACTATTGCTGATGACCGTTTTTATTGATGCCTTAACGTCTCCCTGCTTGATACGTGGCCCGCTGTGGACACTCGGATGATTAAACTGTAACTGATCCTGCTATAATTTCCCATTATAAAATTAACCTTCTTTGATCCTGTGTCCGGTGGTCACACTCAGCTTCTTTACGATTGAACTACTGGTCCGCAATATACTGTGTGACTGCCGTGAAACTTCTTTATTGATTTACGTGCTTTCCAGATTGCTTCGTGGCCGGCCTAATTGGTTGTAGGCCCGTATTTGTATGCTACTATCTGCACAATAAAGGTTTTCCAAAAACTTTAAAAAAAAAAAGACATACCAAATTGACTTGGGAAGGGGCGCTTCAGGGGCCACTGTATTCACTTGTGTGACTGCAAACTTTTGAGTATTCCGTACCCGATTGGTAATCCCTTCACTTTACTAGCACCACGTCTTTCTGTTTTGGGAGAAATGGCTACTGTCAATGGCGTGCGTTTGCTATTCTGTTGCATAATGCTCTCCTTCAGAAGTGGTGTCTAACATACCTTACTGGGCAGTTGCTTTAGAGGCGCTTGGCTCATCCGTGGTTGTTAGTTCGTGGGCATCTAGGGTGTGGGCTGCCGTGAATTATGTTGCGCTGGTGTAGCTGTGGAAACGGATAGTGAATATGTTGGTTTCTATTTCCAAATTAGAAATGTGGGTACATCTAATTTGAAGAGCTTAAAGCGATGCATACCTAAATGTAGCGCAGTGGCTTATGTGCGCGGCTCAGGCAGCAGTAATTGTGTTTCTGTTAGAAAAACCGAAACCACTGGTTAGTCATTATTTAAACAGTCAGAGTTCATATAGGCTGTGTTGTTGCTCGGTAAAAAGCGCATTTACCTCTCGCTCGTGGTGCTGCTCTACCGCCGGTCACATCGAAAATGGCGATTGTGTGTGTTGTGGGTAACTCGCTATATAGATTCCAACCATTGCATTATGGGCGGCGTAGTTTCTTAGGAGAAGCTGCGCGTAGAGGCGTGTTTTTATTGTATCTATTCTGATTCCCTTAGTGTGCAAATTTGTGGTATTAGTGCGGAAAGCTATTGGCAGCCCTCGCTGGACGCGCACGGAGTGATGTTTGAAAAATAGCAGGGAAGTTATTTTTACCTCTGAGTTAGAGCTGATGGTTATCGGGGGTGGTGTTCACAAAACGCAAGTTATTACGCAAAGGGGCAGTCTGCAAGTTAGTTCACCTAGGAGGCAGTCTACAAATTGGTGGGGCCAGGCTCACATCAATTTGAAGCGGTCGGGGTAGTATTTAACAGGTTTTGAGGTGCACTATCTGTAGTGTGCCATTGGGGGTCTTAAAACCCAGAATTTGTCACGGACAACAGGCTGCTCATGGACATCTTAGTCTCAGAGAGAGTGGATTCAAATTTACAGTCTCGCTATCTCAGAGAGACTATTCAGCCCTACCTGTGAACTGTTAAATTTAAGGATCAAATATGCTTCTTTCTGTAAAAGCACTTTTTCAACATTTACTGCATGATTGGGTGGTTTCAATGTGAACAAAAATTGACCACTTAAGGTCGTTTTCATTGTGATTTTTGCCACGTAGTGTTCCACCTTAGGTGCAGTCAAGACTCTATTTTTGATCCTTGATCTGTGCTGGCTGATGCGCAAATTGACTTGTTGACATGTTTTGTCAATGTATAGCATGGCGCATGGACATTGTATCACATAAACAACGTTCTTGGTCCTGCAATTAGAAAATTCTTGATGTTTCCATTTATTTCCTGCATGGCAAAACTCACTGCCTTCAATGGTGGTTGAACAAGCAACACAATTGCCACATTTATGATGGCCTGTAACTGGTTTCAGATTCCACTGCGCCATTTAAAGTATATACAAATAGTTGGTACTAATAAATACCTGGTCAAACTTGAAAAACGCTTTTTTGACCTGTTGAATCTTGTGTAAAAATTGTGATGGGTAGGCAATTTTCTTGTTGTCTGCATTCAAATAGGGTCCAGCTTACCCACTTGTCCTTATGGGCCTAACCCCTTAGGTTTTCACAGTTTAAACTACAATTGACAAATTGCATATCTCCAGTTGTACTAATTAAACTTTTCTCATTTTGGTGTATAATAATTTATTAGATCTTATTCTATTTTTGATAAATTGGTGCGGGATTGTTCCTCTGTTGTGGTTTTGTATTATGACTGTTTGCATGCTGCAAAATTACCTTACACATTGCCTTTAAGTTAATCGTGACTCTTTTTGTGCCAAGCTACCAGAGGGATAACCATAGGTTAATTTGGGGTTGGCTTGTGTTTTACCCTGACAAGAGTCGTGGTTGCTGCTTGAGTAGGGCTATTCTTCCGCACGACCAGTAGTCCAATTTCTTACAAAGATAGAACATTTAAAAATGCTATAAAAAGGTATTCTCTACATGGCACCAGCGGTCTGCTCCCTAGAGATCTGCTACTCTAACAATGAGTTTTCAAATTCAGATTACAGGTATTGCAATTTGTCCCATATTAAATGGTCACCTTTCCCAATAGCTGGAGTTTTTCTTTCAAGTAAGTAATCAGTGTTAATTGTGCCACCATGAGTTCACCGGAAATTACATGCTACATGCAGATGATGAAATTCCCATTCTTTGAGGAAATCCTGACTATCTGCGATCCACACTAAACAATGATGCATTTCGTTATAAACAGTTTCCTTCTGCCTGATCCAGGGCATGCATCTCTCAGTTGAACAGACTTGTAAAGAATTGTAAAGAATGGAACTTGACTTATTTTTCATGGGGTCCAGAACATTTATTTTCATTTTAATTAAACTTTTTCATAAAGCATGACCCTTTCCATAGGGACCCTGGCACAGTTGTTAATACTTTCCTAAAAGCTACAAAGTAAAACACTCACAGTGAATCCAGAATTAAACAGACCGTGTAACAAATCAGGGTATACAACGTTTAACTTTTCTAAATGAAACATTTTCAGTTTGCGTCTGAAACACATCAAAGAGGGAGTTAATTGAAGAGAAGTGTAGAAGAAATGCTGTAGTCAGTGGGCTGCTAAGAAGGTCTGTCCCCAACTATTTATCATTTAGGTCATGGCGATCCCTGTAATAAGTGAATCCTTACTCTGAGTAGCTTGTGAATTTCCACCCTACACTGAATTGTTAGCTGCAAAGCTTGCCTAATGGGGAAGAGCCTAATGAAAGGGGTGATGGTCTCCATAGCCAGCACATTACAGTAACTGGGGCATGGGGTTAAAGTTCCCTGGAGTGATCTGAAGGTGTTTCAAATTATTGGGAAGGATGGATGGATATACAAATACAATGACCTCAATGAGGTCTGCTGGCGCTAAGGAACAAATGTACAGAGGCCATAAGCAAAATCTTGAAGGATCATGGAAGAAATTAGCCAAGCTTTAAGGGACTTGAAAAAGACAAGAACGTAAGACGCACGGTTTGCATTCTCGTGGAAGTCAACTCTTTTGGAGATGGGCACCTGGCTGTTATGTTATGTTCAGATACCTATAACTGAGTGTTGAATGCACACTAATGTACGAAGACCACCAAGCCAGGTACCAGATTTGCAGCACTTGACCTACAGATTGAAAACGATCAGAGACAACATTGAAACTTTTGGTGCTCTGCACGTGCTTATTTTTGATGGAGTGGTCCAAGAGTGAAAATATGAAAACAAATCACTTCAAGAGTGAAAATATGAAAACAAATCAAGGAGCCGCCCACGACAACCCCATTGAATTTATTTAGAATTCATTTAGATGTATAAGCAAACAGGTATGCCCTGAATCTGCAGCCTTGAGCGGGTTAAACAGTGCCTGAAGAATGAATGTGTGTGGTGCATTTTGGCTAAATGCCTAAAAGGGTTGCACCAAACAAGGGAAGCTAGATGAGCATGCAAATGTTACATAACTACCTTCTTGATAATTTTCCCTAACATGGAAGACTTGTGAAAGCAGAGGTTTATTAAACACAGGTCAAATTTCTTCAGTAAAAGAGAATCGATTCCCTGTTTCATTTTTGATGGAAAAAGGGTTTTATAGAACACAGTGGCAGAGAACAGCCTGACAAAGAAAATGATTCAAATCAGTCCAGACAGGGATTGCAAAAGGCTGGAAAAAATAGATTGGACTTTTAGAATATGTTTTATAGATTTCCTGAAATTCATTGCGCTCTGCCAGCGAAAATGTGATTAATTCTTGTGGGAACCTCTACTGATTAAGTAGCAAGAGAGCCACCATAATCTGAGCATTAGGTTTACACTGATTTTGCTAAATTATCAGAAATCAGCGTAGCTGCCCAGGCCTGCCGTTTTCTAGGTACCAGTGGTTAGAAAATGAAAGAACACCTTGCAGCATGTTGACAGAGAGGCAAACGTCACTGAATTGTACCAGAGTACTCTCGGAAACTCACTAGAACCATGCTATTTGATAATGATGGTGTGTTTGTATGCGTTCTGATCATATGTTAAACCTTGAAACTGCAATACAGCTTCAATAACCAGCAAATGCTTCCTGGCAAAGATTGCTCCTTGTAAAATACATCTACAGCATGTAGAAGAAAAGATCAATTACCATTTTTTACTCTAATTTGAATTGAAAATTACGATACACACAATAGACCTGGCAAACACTGCCAAATTAATTTAATTTGGGCGCCCCTAATAAAGGAGACAGAGTAATTTGCTGAGGGTTCTACGTGTGACCAAAGGGAACGTTTTGCCACAGGACAACATCTCTGTTGACCCTGTCTGCTCACATGAGATTAGCTGATAAATTCAAAAGGTTCCAGAAATTGTGGTAAAATTGAAATGAGCAGGTATTTAGAAAATTCATATGGGCACATTGATCTGAGGGCCCCATTTCAGTTTTTTTCCGCTGTGTACAATGTTTTCATTAAGGCAATGTAAATGAGGAAATTCCAACTTTGACAACGTTGGCCAACGTTCCATTACATTGCCCAATTGACTGGAGGTGAAATAGAAACTCTAAACCTGCTTCCATAATGAGTGGTTCCCTGCTCCGAGATATCCATGGCAGGACATTTCAGAGTAGGAGAATATTGCAGCCCACAGCCATTCTCCATCACCCAGGAACGAAGAGTTAGGAGTGCCACATTAGACATCTGATGATGTAATGGAGAGACAATTGGTTACAGGATACCCGGGGAATGAGAGGCACACTTCAGAGCCATGCTAAGCAGCATGCTTTAGCTCAAAATACCTTACAGGAGTAGGGATCAAGGGATGGAAATGTAGGGCCTCAGGTTCTTTGCGAGTGGGTGGTGTTCTGCCACAATGTTTGAATTTTAATACCACTCTGATAAATGATCAACTCCAGAATGTCTACTAAAACAATTTTATGAAGATGAGCCTATATAGGTGAATGTAGAATTGCTATTCCTAATTAAAGACTAATACATCTGTACTAATATAAGTACTTTATCTTCATGTTATGGTGATAGTCAATATCCTACAGTTGATATTTTGGGATGGCTATATTTTGTTGCTCGATATTGTGACATACACAGCAATTGGGTAGGGGAAAGAGGGCAGAGGATCTGGGAGGGAGGGTTGCACCTCAAGCCCATGTCAGCTGTGTGCCAACATCCATTAAGATTTGTGGTAGTGGGGAGCAGAGGTGAGGAGTGGAGGCTGAGAGTCTTTTGCAGAGGATAAGGAGCAAGGAGCAAGAAATAGGGGGGCCGCAAAGCAATGCCAGACCCCCAATGACCTCAGAGACTCCTTTACAGTAGCTTCAACATTTCCTGATGCAGTGATTGGCCGATTGAAGCTGTTATTTTTTATTTGCGAGCTTCATGTTTTAAAGATTAATTACTGGCTATAAAGACTATTTTTGTGAGATTAATATCTCAGACTTGGGCACGTAAATGTCACTCGAGCATATGAATGTCTTTGTAACCATATATAAGAATTCTGAGATCATGTTATGAACATTGAGAAATGTAAACAAAGCCTTGAACCTTCCACACTATAATTCTTACCAAAATAATCTGAAATCATTTTGATAAAATGTCACTTTGAAAGCTCTTCAACACTTCTTTAAGCTGGAGGTAAAACGGATTATAAAATGATTGCAGTAACAGGCATGAACACAAACATTATTTATTCCTGTCATTCACAAATTTCCTTAATCAGCTGGCAAAGCCTGGCAAAATCAGAAATTGTGCATCAGAGTTTTAAAACACACTTTAGAGTGAATCTTTGAGTATTGCCCAGAGACATTGAGTGTCCCAGTTTTCAATATTTCAATATGGTAACCTTTGGACTGTGGTACCCCCTGTTTTACTCCTGTTGCTCATATGTGAATTAACCTTGAAAACATAAAAGACAAGAGGCATTCGGCAAAATAGGAACTGTTGGCTTAATTAAATGCAGTGGCCTGGAGAGCAGGAAACAGAATCTGGGGTCTGAGGACTGTCTCAAAGCACATTAGTTTTCCCCATCATTTTATACATTACATGAAGCGTCATAAAGTAATTTGTACATTCCTTTGGAGACAGAAATCTGGGGCTAGCCATGGGGCCATAGATCTGGTCATTTGATGAGAAGCGCAGGTGGGTCTTGACCTTGCGTGGACATGATGTGGGCCAGTGGGTACATGTCCAGATGTCCGGCATAGGGAGCATGTGATCACTGCGTATAGTGTGCATGATGTTTTATGATTGGCCTGAAATTCCGTACTTTGTATTGCATCTGCCTTTATGGTGTTTTGGGGATGCAGGCCTCTCATGCAAAATTTGTTTTATTGGGGCCAATCTCCTAAATCCATTGTGGTGTTGTTGTCTATCTGTGGGATTGATCTGGACTTTCCTGTTTGCGCATTTGTCTAATGGTTAGGTGTCTCTTCACCTGTAATCTGTCAGTCACTTGCTTCAGGCCTAGTTCACAGGGCCTGCCTGACCAAAAATTTCTGGCACGAGGTTGATGGGAGATCATAACAGGTGGATTCGACAACAGCAATGTAAGTTTATTGTCATACTTACTTATATCATGGCATACATCGACATAGTATTTTTCAATAATAACGGTCCCAATAAATGACAATGATAACTCCAATCAGTAAGTCTGTAGAAAACTTTTTTCAATTTCACAAAAAAGCATAAAAGTGCATACAGTTTTATTCCCGCATTACTACAGCGTTTTTTCCACATTAACTAATCATTCAGACAACCTTAAACAATTAATTTAGTCAAAATGATACAATTCATGCCAGAAATGTAATATAGTGAAACAAGCTTTTTTACAACTCCAATTAGCACATATTTAACATCTAAAATCAAGCCTGTAAATATTTGTGTCTAAAAATAAATTTAAATAAAGTAAACACGGACATAGGATATATCTAAAATACAATGTGGATCATATAATATGTTTGCAAATCATAAATGACTGCATTGGTTTGGTATATGTTATGTTAATATTATTTATTGAGTGCTCGATCACGATAGGATTTTTGGTGCTAATCAGTAAGAGGTGGCAGGTGAAGGTTAAAACAGCATTTTCGGATAGAAATGCTTGTTTTAAGAACAAGATTTTGAGCTTTTTTCTAAAGATTCTGGGATCTCATTCATGGCGGATGTGATCTGGGAGTGCATTCCAATCAGTGGCACCATTCAGCGTAAACTGTATCCTCCAGCTTTGTTCATCCAGAATCTATAGACAGATAAGTAGTTTGAATTAACTGATCTTAAATGTTGGTAGTATGTATACCATTTAAACCTCCTAGCCAAGAAAAGAGGAATAGAGTTGTATATGATCTTAAAGGTGAGGCAGCATGTTTTGAACTGAATACACAGATATATAGTGAGCTAATTATGTCTCTGTAATATTAGGGTGGCATGAGTATGGCTTAGGAGTTGAATTGTTAGCCTTGCAGCTTCATTACCAATGATTTGAAGCCTTCACAAGTCATTCTGAGGAAATCCTAAATTGGTCACATTGGCATAATCCAGCCTTCAAATAATAGCTGTCATTATAGTACTTTAGATTCTTCTAATGGAAGAATGGATAATATTTTTTGAGTGCTTTCTTAGAGAATATACACTTAGACAGCACCGGTCCTTTTTTTTGGTTTCAATGGGATTTTGGAATGAACCAGGACTCCTAGGCTCTTTGGTACTGCTTCTATTTCCAAGGATTAATGTGACTGATTTTAAAAAGACATATTAATATTAAGAAAAATTATTGCTGTTTTATCCATGTTTAATTTTAGTTGATTATAGCTGTTCCAATTAGTCATAAAGTTCATAGTGTATTGAAATTCGAACTGAATTCAGAAGTTCTATTCAGCTACAATACACATTATGAATTGTCAGCGTAATTATAAGGCATGTCTCCGCTGGATGCTAAATCCTGGATTAGTGGTTTTGTATATATATTTTGAAATTAAGGTGGATAGGGATGATCCATTAGGAACTCCACCATCTAAGCCTACTGATTTTGCCAAATAGTTTACTAATTGATCCATTTGGGGGCAATCTGATAAAAGGGATTTTATCCAGCTCAAACTGGACGCAAAGAATACAGCCTCTCAAAAGGTTATGATCGACCACGTGAAAGGTGGCAGTCAGGTCCAAAAAGACCAGGACTGAAATTAGTCTCAGGTCAGCATCTCATCTTAAGTCATCAACTACAGATAAAATGACTGTCCATGTGCTGTGCATGGGTTGAAAACCTGCTTGTATAGGGTTTAGGATGTTTGAGACTTTTGCATGTTTACAGATTTCCTGAGCCACATACGTCTCCATAATTTTGCTGGCTATGGGAGTAGTGGTATTGCCTGCCAGATGCAAACAGCCACCGGAAAGCAGACCTCCAGTGATTATATTAAACTTTTTCTTGCAGATCAGAACTGGTCTACATTGCCTAAAGTTATAATTCTGTATTAAAATTTTAACTATTCTGCGTCTCGGGACATCATAAAACTTGCAGAAAAATGCAAGGTACAGTGTATCAAATGGCCATCACAGGGGTAAATGCCTAAAGCTCTAGAAGATTGTTTGTGTCTTCGAGATCATCACAAGAAAGTGCATCATGTTATATCTAAATCTGGTGTACACAAACCTGTGTTGCATAAGTTTTACTTCTCCAGATATGGCTGCAAACCGTCTCTGATGAACATGTTAATAGAATCCTCCTGCTGCGCGATTTCTTATGCCACACGAAGAGAAGGCTCAGCCTTATAAGGTCTTCCATTATGTTCACATGAGATTCTTGTGGTGGATGTAATTAGTGCATCTCAGAGGAACTGCTAGCAGTCTCTGTAATCAATAATTTTCAGATATCCATAGTTTAGTAACAGTGGAATAACCCCACATGCCAACCCCGTAAGTAACTATATAAACACATTTTGTCCTATATATTAAACCTATTTCTCTTAAAGGTTTCATCTCCAGTTTAGTAGAGTATCTGTCACCAATCCAAAACTATAAGATTGCTCCTCTTCACCCTTTGTCATCCAAACTTGAGTCCCTCTTGTAGCACTGACAGTGCTAATGATTGTTATGTGACATTCATGAATCTGAATCCTGGGTATCAACTAGTCCATCCTTACAAGCTGTAAGGATGGAGGTTTTTGGATTAAAGATCGACACAGTGTGCCTCCCATATTTATAAGGCCATGTAAAGCCACCCTGGATAGTTATTCATGGCCTTGTAAATGTGGCCCCCTTCCATGCATTGCTCTGTGTGAAAGGGGTGTTCCATGGGTGTTGCTGTGGGAGTTCCCATGCAACATCCATGGAACCTGACGCATTTCCCACACAAGGTTTTCTAAACCTGGGAATGTGTCAGATTCCAATGCCTCCCCAGGGAAAGCACAAAGGAGGCACACCACTGAGAAATACCTTTATTTCTCCTTGTTGTTCCTTTTTCTATGTGCGCTGCATTCTGCAGCACACATACAAAGAGGAAAACACCTCTTGTGATTGTTTTTGTGCAGGAAGGTGTTCCTTCCTGCACAAAAACAATCACCCCTACAACACTGACACCCTTATACCATGACGCAAGGGTGCCTGTGTTGGCACATGGCAGCCAATTGTGCGCCAGCGCAGGGGAACATTTTTAGGAATGTGCCATATCTTCTAGATAAAGTGCATCCCTGCCCTTTTCTTTTGAGGTACGGCAGCGCTGCAGGAAGGCTTGCTGCGCTGCCATGCATCAAAATATTGTAGATGAGGCCCATTATTTTCAGTACTTAAAAATGTGAAAACTCGCATAAAGCCCTATCTGAAGGACACGTTACTCCGAAAGTAACACAATTAAGTAATGCTTGATTCGACACAAAGACTTGCAACCTAGCTGAATACTGGGGGTCCTGTGTTTGCTGGGTATACAGCTCAGACACCAGGCTGGGGCAGAGATGTTTTGAGGGGTTATGGGTGGAGAGCAGGAAGTAGGTAAAGTGATTCAGTGAGAGAAAATGTCTCAAGCATTGCTCGTTTTCAGGGAGGGGAGGGGAAGATATGTCTTTACATCAAAAAAATGAAGCTTTCCATGTGAACATCCAGTAAATTAATAATAGTGTATAATCTTAGATCTATGGTCACATGAGTTAGGTTTTACGATTGTTTTCGCGAGTGGATATAACCATATAAGATGAGTGGTCTCCTTAAAGAATCCAATGAACCATTCAACATTCTTGAAACATGGGAGCTCTGCTTGAGGGCTGTTGTTTTCGTTTACTTCCCACAAAGGATCTCCTCTGAGGAAAAAAAGAAAGCATTAGGTAAATATTATGGTGTTTTTATTAGATAATTGTTTTATAATATCTATAGATGATCCATGTTAGAAGGCATTACCACAGAACAAAGGTAAAACATGCTTCCTTTTGTCAGTTGACACAGAAACCACAATGTGATTAAATGCCATCACAACCTAATTTTCATATCTTTAATAGTTTTTTTCGGATTCACCACAGAGGTCTCTAGGGTATTGTGTAACGACTTGTCCCTTGAGTGTTACTTCATTATTTTTAGTAATGCGATGTTGCAGTGATAAAATGAATCTGTGTGTAAAAAATAAGCCAGGTGGTGATTACATATAGGTGATTTGTTTCCTGTGCGTTTATGAGCATGATTTATTTTAAAATAATCTCTAATTACTGCTGCACTATTGTGAACACAAATATAAAACTGCATGTTACCTGGTATAGGCGCAAATCATGAAGTATTATGGAATAAAACTCTATTGTTTGTATTATATAATGGTAGTTTATGGGTTTTTTTTCCCAGAGAAAATGATTAACTGTAGAGGTGCTTACTTCTGGTTTGGTACATACAAAGAGGTAAATTTACTAAAGTGTTGTGCAGGTTCTCCTTGCACACAATTGCATTGGAACTCCTGAGCAGAAACAGACGTATTTATGAGAAAGTGGCGAAGCGCATCAAGTCACCTTGTTGTGCTGAGCTTGTCACTCAGAAAAGGCAGGAATGCACCCTACTTTTTTTATATAATTTCTTTATGAACATTTTCATTAACAGTACATACCAGATCATATACAACAGAGATCAACTCTACCCGTACATGGAATACAATAAAAGTGGATATATATATTTCACTGTATCCGGTATTCATAACCAGGAACCATCCGACAACGTGGACAGACTTCGGGATCAACAGGCAGGTGCCAGAACATCTCCACAGTGTTCCCCACTCATTCCCTGCTCCGGAGTACAAATTGTGGGTCAGGGCCAGAGGCCTGCATCAAGGACACTGGCATTGCATCCCACACCATCAGGAATTTATGAGCTTTCTGATCCCTCCTTGTCTTCTTCAAGTGAGCCTCTTTTGCCCCTGACCACTCTACCATGCCTCCTCCCAGGCCTTTAGTGGTGGGGGCTGCACACCCATCCATCGCATGGTTATCTGTTTCTTTGTCACTGTTAGGCCAAGTACAGCATAGCGCTTAGTGAGCTTCTTTTTTGGGTTCTCCGGGAGGAGCCCTCATAAGCATTTCTCCCAGACCGTCACCCCATTTAGTTAGGCTAAGACTTGAACCCAAAAAGAGAGAAGGCATAGCAATACCACACCTTATGTAGGAAATCGTCCCCACTTGCCCCATAAGGGGTAAATAGCATGCAACTTTTTCGGGGATAAATTTGTCATATTGACCATGTTAAACTGGATCAGCTTGAACTGAGCACTGACTGCTACTTTGCGAACCCCCTCATGAATTTTGGACCAGTCTTTCAGGTTAAAGGGCCCATCAGTGTACTGCTGTCATGCTTACCCTATTTTGAGCTTTCTATCATAGCAAAAGGCTCAATATAAGTGGGAAATGAGCCTATGTTCCCCTGCCATAGCAAAAAGTGTCACCAAGGTCTGCGAGGGTACCGGCACTTCCAAAAAGGTGGGCCACAACTGCCTAGCCATTGCTGCTGTTTTAGCATATTGAATAAACTGACCATGTCCTAAGACAAACAAATTTATGGCATATTTGAGGGAAACAAAGCATCCCTCGGGATACAAATCAGATAACATAAGACATTCCACGTCCTCCCATTTACCTACGGACATCACTTTAGTCATCTTTTCAAACAGGTAGAATAGAGAGAAGTCGAGATCAGGGGCTACGGTGCTCTCTTTAGGACTTGCTTCACTACCCTCTCCCATATCTTCCCCATCAGATGACTTAGATGTGGTATTGCCCACACTGATTTTACTTTTGTGCGATTTGTAGTGTAAATGTTTACTTGGGCTTAGCACTGACTTTGTATATTCATGAATTGCTTATTTTAACCTTGTATGTAACTTTTATGCCTTTTATGATTTTTAACAAATCGAATAAAGTGTATTTTGACTGACTGACTGACTGACTTAGATGTGTAAGGTGTACCGGTGTACCTCCTCCTCACATCAGGAGGGTCCCCAGCTGATAATCCCCTTGTGTTCCCACCATCAGGGATTGTTCTATTTTGGGTTTTCCATCCAAACAATGAATTGTGTGCTGCAATTGTGCTGCAAATTAATATATGTTAGATCTTGGATTTCCATTCCCCCCTTATCCCATTCATGCTTCAGTGTTGAAAACCCCATCCGCAACATTTCCCTGCCACAGAAGGTCCAGTAGCAATTTTTCAAGCTCCCTGAACACTGCCTGTGGAAGTTCATAAAAAGCATTCTGCATAATATAGAGGCGCCTCAACAGTACCATCATCTTTATAGGAGCTACTTTTCCCATAAGGGAGAGGTTTAGTTTGCCCCAAAACCGAATAGTGGGTCGCAAAGTATCCAGTGCTCCTCCCATGTTGTAGGTATAGAAGTAGTCAAGAGGGAAGAAATGTGCCATACTTAAGCCAATACAGTGCATTCCTCTTCTTTCCCCTGTTCTGGAGCACAATGAGCTGCCTAACCCAATACAGGATCCCTTGCACCATGGTGCAAGGTGGCCTGCTTTGCATGCAGGATTGTTTTTGTGCAGGAACAGGCACCTTCCTGCAGAAAAACAATCCGAATAGGCTTTTTTCTGTTTCTATGCTGCAGAATGCAGCATACATAGAAAGAAGAAAAACGAGAAGAGAAGATATTTCCCCTCGTTACGCCTCTCCTGGGGAGGGTAGCTTTTTGACGCATTCTCGGGTTCACTTGTTCTTGTTAATTTAGGAATGCGCCAACATTTATGGATATTGCATGGGAACATCCATACAACACCCTGGAAACACCTGACTGGTGCAGAGTAATGCAACGCAGTGATTTACGTTGCATTACATTACCCAAAATGTATAAAGCCACAAAGGGCCACGCATGGCCCCATTGTGTGGATTCAGAAATCTCATTTTTCATTTGCATCATTCTTGCGCCACATTGCGTGGTGCAAGGGCAATGCAAATGGGCTCATAAATATGCCTCTAATTACATAAATACCTAGATAAAAGGATATGCATAGAGGATTGCGGGCACAGTGCCCCAAATAAAGACAGGGAACAGATACAATGCAAGGATCTCTGATGCTCCAGGAAAAATATTATTTTTGCTGATTTAACGCTCCAAATTCATGAAGTTAAAAGCAGTTGTCCTTTTTCTTGTAATCTTCCCCAACTAGAGGTGATGTTCTAACACTATGGCTTTAGCTCGCCTAATGAAGGCAGTGATTCATTGCTTAATTTGTAAAATATTAAGTCTGGGTGTTCACATTTTTGTAGGAGGCCACACCCACATCTCCCAGCTCCACCCACTTCCTTCACTGACTCCACCCACTAATTTTCTTGCTCTTCCCACATCCTCAACTGGCACTGCTGACAGTTGGATGTAATACCCGATCTGAATTTCAGATCATATGGGAAGCCAATATATTTCCTGTACAACAAGCCTCTGGCACATTCATATTACATGACCAGCTGATATTGGCTCATTGCTTCACACCTTTGGCAAATGCATATTTTGTTTACAATGAGAGCAGGCTTCAGGCATATGCGCATTATGTGACCAAATGATACTCGCCCCTAGGCGTCAGGGCTGAAGTATGCTTACTAAGTGGACAACTATTTGTCCAGTTCGCCTTGCCTCTGACATATCTATATAGTAAGCAGTAAGAAAAAAAAACTTTATAAGCCTCCTATGTATGCAAGGAGCATAGACCTCTGATATATGCACAACATGCTATACAGAAATCTGTTATGCACAGCATGCAGTACAGAAATTTGAGATCGGTGAAGTACTGAAACTTCTGATATATACTTGTTATGCAGTTTGGAGGCCTGGATCACAGATAGTCTGAGGCCTGCATAACATGAACATTACAGCCTTGCATAATGGCTAAATATTAGTTGTCTCCTTTTGTATACACACCGGGGCCAGTGTACATTTTGTATTTCTGAGACCTAACCATGCATTATACATTAAAATGATTAAAAAAGGACACGTTAAGAATCCCAGTAAACATAGGTTCCCAAATTTAAACTGTCTCCACCAGGCAGTGGAAGATAGAAAATCCGCTCTCCTTCAGATCCCCGTCTCTCTCTCGCCCTCACCCCTCTATGCTTGCTTTATCTCCACATCTCTGGATCCCACTCACATCTTTACCTGCCCGTTTCTTCTGTTTCTCATTTCTTCTCTCGCTGTCACTAATCAAGTCTTTCACTCCCTTCGAGTTCTCCACTCTCTGTCTCCGATACTTCTTTGCAGTCTCGCTTAAACCTACAGCACGCCGTTATGTCCTGCCAAAATATGTTGTCGGGAAAAGACAATGAAAATAAAAGTGAGCGCCTCAACTCCCGTGATTTTCACAGAATTTTGCTCTAAGTTTTATCCAGCAGGCTCCCCCAGTGCAGCTTCTGGTAAATCATCCCTTTCTTGCCTTCTCTTTTTCTGTTCATTTCATCCTTACTCCCCCACTGATGGTGTACTCTACTTTGGTTAGTTTCACTTTTTTTCGTTGGTCTTTGGGCCCTGTTTGAAGTCTCGCACAGTGACTGACTGACCTCTGCATCTGCCACCTTTAAAATGTTCACCACATTAGCTGAGCACCAGCGGAGAGCAGCAGGGACCGGGCTGCCCCATATTTGCAGGCTAAACTAGTGAGAGTCATCAGAAGTAGAGGTGACTCATTTCAAGTCCTAGCAGGAGCTTGGTGAAGACCTTTCTGATGGGATCCCAGCTGGAGGTGCAGATTACGTTTTAACTCTGAGATGCCCCCAGATAACAAGCTTGTCCCACTTATACTTGTAGCTGGACACAACTTCTAAATCATCCACTTCAGAATTCTTATTTAGGGTGTGCTTTGTAGCATGCTCTTCAGCATATAAACGTGGGTGCTGCTGGTATATACATGGAGATAAATGGCGGGGAGAGGCCTGGTTGCATTACGCCATTAAGTGCACATGACTTCAACGACCAACAGTAGTGTCACTGTTAAAGCACCACTGGTGCCATTTTGAAAAGGTGTGCTAAAATGGATGGTGATGCCCTCAGGACCAGTCCCATTCCCACACACACAACCCTCTGGCATTATTTCTGAGGTACCCCAATCATAAAGACTGATAAACTGTGCAGGAAGGTCTGTGTGCGCAATGGCATATAGTGTCCAGTAGATGTGAATGCTCCATTGGTGCTGTTTATTAATTGCGTGCTTTGCCAATGGGTGGGTTGAACTGGCCTCCTACCCACACAAGAAGCACTTGATCTACAGGCTGCATCCTGGAGTGTATGTCTGCCACTGGCACTCTCTCAGAGTCAGTAATGATCAGGAACATATCAAAACTCTACATCATTCAAGTACTCAATGCATACAGCACAGATGCACATGGTTGAACACCAGCGGAGAGTCATGCCCCCAGCATCAGGTGAAGGACTGGGTTTTTCTATGACCCAGCGGTGCCAGGGGTAACACCTAAAACCTTCGTGGGTAACCTGTTCCGGCGTACAAATGACAGAGAAACGGGACACTTCCTTCGGCGTCAAAGATTCGAGGTTTATTACTGCAGGGAACACAGAAGTCACGAGAAGTACATAGCATGTAAGTTCACGGAGACTGCTTCAAATTGTATCTGTGGATCGCTCTTCTTATACCGTTTTTGAGCATAGGATAACATGGTGCACAAAGGATTACAACCTGGTTCCCATCGTAAAGATCATAAGGGGTCGCTTTCATGTATTCAGGGCCCGGAACATAATTACAGTAGCATTCAGCAGTTCCCAACTGTAAAAGTACATCTTCCCACCATTAGTACATTCCGTTCGGCAATAAACGAATCGAGGAAGAGACAGAAGCAGGTGCAGAGGAAGATGAGGAAAGTGAACAGATCGAAGAGGGTGTAAAAGGGGTGGTATCAGGAAACACGAGTTGCAGGCATCAAAGGGGACGTGCCTAATGAATGCACAACTGAGACAATAGACCGACACGGCAAGATGAGCCTCGAGCGGGGCCATCTGCCTTACAGTGTCATCCCCCTCATCATAAAGACACCTTCAAAGGAACACGTGTCTTCCGCAGGAGTTTGGGAATCCCAGGGTCGCGAAGCGGACAGCGTCCGTTCGCTGGCTACTTGAGGGCAAGAAACAAAATGGAAGCCGTATCTAAGATGGAACCCGTAGGTTCAGATGAAGAAACCCATGAAACAAACGAACAGTTTAGGCTAGCATAGGGAAAACGCATACACCCACTAAACTCGTCATTTGCGGTTCATAGATACCAGACTCGACCATATTCGTGCGAGTCGAAAACACCACTTACAATTGTCACGGAACCTCAGACGCTCCTTTTGCCCTCATGTAGGCAAGCACTAGTCGGAATCATAATCGATCTCGATATTCATCAGACCATCTAGATGCTGCTGCAACATAATCCTATCCATCAGAGTTCCTTTGGTAACAGGCGGCCGCCTTATACACGTCGTAGCACAGAGGCCACATAAGGCAGGACCACACTGCACACAAAGACAACACGTGAACAGGAATGCTACAACAACCCCAACGATCATCAGATTCTTCCAACCCCAAGTCGACATTAGGCCCCAAAACCACCTGAGTAGCGTCCAATCCCCTACGTCCACGTGTATGGACTCGGAGATCTTATGCAACTTCGAGATGGCCTGATAGACAGTCGGAGCGTTGTCTGGAATGAATATACAACAACTCAAATGGATCACCTTACATACTCCACCTCGATCTGCTAAGACAACGTCTAAAACCATACGATTTTGTAACGTCATAAGCCTATCCGCCTGAAGCTCTGCTGTAATATTGCCAAGGGCACTGGCAGTGATATTAGCAGTCGATTCCACCACTCGAGTCAACTGTCTCAGGTTCCTACTATTGACCATAGGTCCCCAAAACGGCAAGAAACCCTTGAAAAAGTCCCCTGCCTCTTGACCGGCAGTGTCCTCTTTGCTAATCACGCCCCTCACAACTCTAGTCTTGTGATAATCTGAGGCAACCGTAAAAGTCAGTGGCAACAAGTTTGCAATATAACAGGTGCC
The DNA here is from genome assembly GCF_964263255.1 of Lissotriton vulgaris. NCBI lineage: Eukaryota > Metazoa > Chordata > Amphibia > Caudata > Salamandridae > Lissotriton > Lissotriton vulgaris. The sequence continues at coordinate 1,091,016,652 of NC_141695.1, forward strand.
CGCAAAGTCAAGGGGCAACCATGTATATGCACGGTCGTAACAGACAAAGTACGTACCCTTGGCAGTCAGGAGAACAGGGGAAGAGAGCATTGGTAAAACATACGTCTCAGAGCAAGCACTCTCCCCAAGGTGAGCTCTCGGGCTTCGGCCACAGCCTTTCAGACAGAAATTTCCAAGGTGGGGTACGATCCATATTGGAGACGAGCTTCTAAGCTGTCTATCGCCCACGAGCACACTATATTCAGCCTCACTCAGATCCCTATAGGCTCGCACCTCTTCCTCTGGGATGAGCGATGGTTCATAGATATCCCTATCTAAATCAGCAATCGCTATTGCCAAAGACTTATGGTACGGACCGGGACCAAAGTGTGGAGAACGTGGCTCTCGATTGGGGTAAGAATCTAGTGCGCTTCGAAACATTGTTTGGAATGCTCGAGCTGAACCCTGGGAACTGTAAGGAAGGACCAAGTACGGAATTCCCTTATCGGTGGTATGTGGCATTAACCCACACACCCAACAATTGGTAGTATTTACCACCAACTGATGCTGGTGAAGGAGCTGAACGAAGGAATTGTTCATAAATTCCGCACGTCTAACCTGCTCGTGTTGGGGTAGAATGTGGAAAGAATGAGGAGAAACAGTGGAGGTAGGTTTAGGTTCAGAAGAAGGGGTAGGTGAGGCAGAAGGCAACAATGACTGTATCATGTAATACACCCCACCCACCAATAACAAAGAAACAGTTAGGAATAAGAGGAACACCTGAAACATGAAGCATTTTGTACATGCAATTCTGCGCAATTCGAATCTTTGGGCCTGAGCCTTTTCCAATTCCGACAGCTTCGAGAAAGCCATCCTCTAAAACCGTCCACAACATTCTTGACGCACTTCGTTCTGTGTAGCAGTAGTCAATCCCCAGGAGTTCCTAGGAATCGACGGTCTCTGACCTAGTGTCAAGACCTACTAACCAGAAGGAAGTACCCGCGCGGCCCTACGGTCCACCCGGATGTAAGGTATTATTAATCAACAATATATACAAAATCTCCTAGCTGTGGAAACAAAAACACATGCGTGGAAAAAGACTCAAAATTTACAAAATCACAATTATGCAAGTGTGTTCAAACTGGATAGTGATAATGGGGTAACGTGGATGTCAGGGGAGAAAGCAAAGATATTTGTTTATTAGTCTCTGGTATTGGAGCGAAGAAAATATCGGCTTCTCCCCGGACGAGTCTGATCATCAAACAGTTGGTCCGATGGTGACACAGAGTTCTGTTGACCAGTCAATTGTTCAGATCTTGAGTTCTGTGATGACACATGTTTAACAATATCGTTCTGCTGCACTGAGGTATCTCCGACAGGCTGAGCGTCGCTGAATGGAACAAAGTTCGGTACGGTCTCAACTTCAGACGAGGCGATGCCCTTCCTTACCCACGAGTCCGCTGGTAGAGGTATAGGTACCTTTTTGGTATGGGTGGCGTGCACCTAATGCTTTCGCCCCTCCAAACGAACAGCAGTCCTCGTGGCAAGGAGCACCTGGTAGGGTCCGGTGAAACGAGGCTCAAGGTTGCGCTTTCGGACAAAATTCCTCGTCACCACCCAATCTCCGGGCTGGAGCTGGTGGCCTGGACCCTCCGTCTGCGTCGGCAGTGCTTCAAAAACCTGTTGGTGAATTAACCTCAGTTTAGCAGTCAGATCATGAAGATAATCGATCAACATTGGGTACTCAAGATCAGAGAACACACTGGGTCTAGGGACCCCCCAAACATTGGCAGGGCGGCCAAACACAATCTCATAGGGACTGAGCCCTACTCGGGAGTGTACAGTCGCCCTGGTTGACAGAAGAGCTAAGGGCAGAGCGTCAGGCCACGAGAGACCAGTCGTAGCCTGAATCTTTGCTAGTTTCAATTTAAGGGTGCCATTATACCCTTCAACCAAACCTGCTGACTGGGGATGATTGGCGCTGTGGAATTTCTGTGTAATTCCAAGGCCTTTACACACATTCTTCATCACACTCCCCACAAACTCACTTCCGTTATCAGACCATACAATCCGTGGCATTCCATACCGAGGAAAGTATTCCTTCAGTAGGATTTTTGCAGTGGACAGGGCAGTGTTATCTTTAAGAGGGTAGGCTTCAATCCATCGGGAGAATGCGCAAACCACAACTAAAACGTACTTCAAGTTATTGCATCGCTCCATATGGATGAAGTCTAGCTGAATCACCTCAAATGGACATGAAGGGGGAGCAAAATGGCCAGGGGGTGTAGGAGTTCCCTTACCAGTATTGTACATCATACATATCATACAATTCTTAACCAATCTCTCAGCACACTTAGTAATACCATCATTCTCCCATACAGGGGACAACAACTTACAAATGCCTTTCGCACTAATATGTGCCAAGCCGTGCGCCATCGTCACAACAGCTAGCACATATGCATCCGGCAACATCCACCTCTTATTCTCCGACAAATCAATCCAGCAGCCATTCGCATCCAACTTTCCCGTACTCTCTTTCCACTTCGTTTTTTCAGTCTCGGTGGCCTCATTCTGAATCGCTTTCACACTCTCGATAGTGTCTTCACACATACCAGTTTCTGCGGCCCACCTTACCGAACTCGTCACATATATTCTAGTGCTAAGATTCCTGGCAGTCTCCTTAGCAACTTCATCAGCGAACGCATTGCCACGACCAACATCATCCGTCACCTTACGGTGTGCACTACATTTAATAATCGCCACCTGCTCGGGCAATGTAAGTGCATCCAAAAGATCATTCACAAGTTGTCCATGCTGAAACTTCGTACCATGCGACGTCATGAAGCCTCTCTCTCTCCACAATCGTCCAAAGCTGTGAGCAACACCAAACGCATACTGGCTGTCCGTAAACACATTCACCCGTTTCCCTTTCAACAACACGTACGCTCTAGTCAAGGCAATCAGCTCTGCCGCCTGTGCAGAATTCTGATTCAATCTCGCAGTCTCCACAACCATACTCAACGTTACCACAGCATACGCAGTCGTCACATCACCATTCGGCAACTTAAAACACGAACCATCCACATACAAGGTACCATCAGGGTCTTCCAACGGAGTGTTTTTTAGGTCCACACGACCTTTTGTTTCCTCCTCAGTTCGTAAGTAGCAGTCATGAGGTGCTACCTCGTCTGATTCCATATTGATTGGCAACAAAGTCGCCAGGTTTAGGACATTGCAGCGTTTTATTTGAATGTGACTTGCCAGAAGCGTCAACTCATAACCAGACAACCTTGCACTCGTCAGATGTTGAGTTTTCGTACGGTTTAAGAGAGTGTCAACTGCGTGCGGAACCATCACCGTAAGGATATTATCCATGACCAATCCTGCAGATTGTCGGATGGACACCGCAGCTGCCGCTGTTGCTCTCAAACAACTCGGCAATGCTCTAGCTACCGGGTCCAAGGTCGAGGAAAAATATGCACATGGACGGTGCTTACCACCGAATTGTTGCGTTAAGACACTCAACGCACAACCTTCCCTCTCGTGAACGTATAGTGTAAACGGCTTACTGTAGTCAGGGGTACCTAACACAGGGGCCGAACCCAACGCATCACGCAGTTCAGAAAAACTTTTCTGACATTCTTCCGTTCATGGTAAAGGAGTTGGAACATCCTTACACGTAAGAGCCACCAATGGTTTCGCTAGCAATGAAAAATTTGGAATCCATTGCCTGCAGTATGACATGATACCTAAAAAGGCACGCACATCTCTCTGAGTTGTTGGCACAGTCATTCGATCAATTGCTGCAATTCTCTCTGGGGTCAACCTTCTTCCCTCCTTTGACAATAAGTGACCTAGATAGGTTACTTCTTGGCAACAATATTGCAGTTTAGAAGGTGACACCTTGTGATGTAAGTCACAGAGATGCTGCAACAACGACACCGTAGCAATTTTGCAAATGTCCTGAGTGTCCGCAGCCCCCAATAAGTCATCGACATATTGGATCAAGGCCGAACCGGCCGGTAACACAAACGCATCAAGTTGGCTTTTCAGGGCTTGACTATATATCGATGGACTTTCACAGTAACCCTGAGGAGCGCGTTTAAACCAAAAGCTGCGGCCACCTAGAGAGAAACCGAAAAGGTCCCTACTCTCCTCAGCAATCGGAATGCTGAAGAAAGCATTCTTCAGATCGATCACTGAGAACCAAGATGCAGAGGCTGGAATCAGAGTCAGTAGAGCCGTTATGTCGGGCACCACAGGGAACTGAGGAATCACAATTTTATTCACCTCCCGTAAATCGATGACAAAACGATAAACAGGAGGCTTTGATGGATCAGTGCGCTTCAGAATGGGCAGCACAGGGCTATTGCACACGTTTCCCCGAGTCTCCTCGATAACATCTTTCTCAATCAAATCGTAGATGATCGCTAACAGCGCTCGCTCACCATCAAGGGAGATACGATACTGGGGAATACGTGGCAAACGCACATTAGATTTCAGGTGAACAACATAAGGGGAGATGTCAAGCAGGCCCACGTCATTAGGGCCCGTTGCCCACAAAGATGCAGGAAGAGAACTCAATTCCGGTGGAAGCTTATCGAGAGACAAGTACATAGGAGAGATAACTCTCTCACCCAAAGTAAGCTTCACTCCTGCAGGAGAACAATACAAAGTCGCATATAGTCGTTTCAGCAAATCCAAGCCCAAAAGATTTTCACCACAACCAGTAGTCAAAATCAAAGGAGCTTGCAGCTCACGAGGCCCAATTGAAAGGGGCAATGGGCGTGAAACCGGATTGCTAACAGGGGCGCCAGAGAATCCAACGGAAACATTTGTTAAGCCAGACAAAGGTGCGCCAGGGAGTTTCGAATGCATGATGGAACTTTTCGCTGCACCAGTGTCCAACAGAAAAGGATCAACGACGCCCGAAGTGGCAACTGCGACGTAAGGCCCTCTCTGATCAACCGGAACTGATACTACTCCCTCTCCTTGTCTATGGCTGTCCTAGTAATTACCGTTGTCAGTGCCCTGATCGACGTAATAATCATCCACATTATACTGTGCAGATCTGCCTTGCGACGATCTGCGCTGATCAAAACAATTATTAGAATCGGAAGAATTATTAGAACGATCATTTTGAGTACCACGGCCTCTACCACGTGATGCCTGCTGAGGACCACTACGACCTCCTCTAGATGAATTACCACTATTTCGATCACGCAAGACTGGACAATCGAATTTCAAATGACCCTCCCCCCTACAATAAGCACACTGATTGTACCCCAACGTAGATCTCTGCGAAGAGGAGTCATTTCGTGATTGCGACCTATTCGACTGAGACTGCGATCGATTCCGCTGTTGCGAATCATTCTGATTCGAGCGCGGAGGATACGCTTGTTGCAACAACACTTTAGTTTTGAGCTCTTTTGTCTTTTTGTCAGCACAATCATTTTCCTCTTTCTCCCTATTCTCATAATATTCGGCCGTAGCCAATATCTGAGCCGAAGTGGAAACAGCCCACGCACTCTCTGAATTCCTTAATTTGTTGCTTAAGTCCGGCAACAAATTCGACACGAACTTGTCCACGAACAATCTCTGACCTCCCGCAGTACCCATATCTTGACCACTATGATCAATGAATGCCTCCTCAAATCTCGTAAAGAAGTCAGAGACACTCTCATCCTTCTTTTGTTTGCAAGCGGACAACTTATCCCAATTCACTTTCATAGCTGGCATAAGCGTTTTCATAAGTGTAATTATTCTCTGAGAGAGATTAGCAATCAACTGTTCGGGTTTAGCCCCACCGACTTGCAAGGCATCCGCAGCAAGAAGTGCAGTCCAGTCACCGCCTAATTCTGCCGCATGGTCTTCCTGACGAATCTTTGCCCATACCGGTTGCGGTACGACATTGCCAAATAGCATATCAATGTCAGCAAGATTCATTATCGTAGCATCCACGAGCTGCGACAATTCTTTATAGTACCCTGCAGGATTTTTGCGAGGGTCAGGCAAAGATTGCTTCACCTGCAAAACTTCTGACCGTTTCCACGGAAGATGTATCCACACTCTCTGAAAGTGCGGCAAGACCGCAGGATTACCACCAGGATTACCTGGCATCCACACTGGTGGAACTTCACGCATGGGATACTGACCAGGCGCTGCTAGCGGTTCCTCAATGTCTTCTAAAAACAATGCCCGAGGCATTATAGAAGGACGAAAAGATAGCAACTGCTCGACAGCACGTCGAACATTGCTACCCACCATTATTCCGCTCGCAAACTGAAGCTGAAGATTAGTTAGAGCAGCCAATACATCATCAGTCGCATCGGCTGATATTTGATCACGTAAAAGCTTGCACATTTCCTCAAACACAAACCTTTGTGTCGGTTCGTTGAATTGAGAGAACGTATCAAGCACCACACGCGGAGGATTCCTAAGGGGGTATCTAATCCAACTCATCGCCATATTATATAGCGAGTCACGTTCCCTACCACCAGGAAGCTGACTTCGTCTTTGGGGAGCATCAGAACCAGCGGACTCAAGAATCGGTCCAAGAGAAGTGAAGAAGTTAGCAGCAACAGAAGGGACACGACGTCGAGCAGATGGGGTAGAAGAGTAACACAATGGGGTAACAAGAGAAGTGTCAGGAACAGAAGGGACAGCAGGAGTAACCAAAACAGCAGAAGCAGCGGGAGCAGGAGTATGAGGAAGTACAAGCGGGGGAGCAGTAGGGACGGGAGCCGGTAAGGGAGCAGGAACAGGTTGAGGAACGGGAACAGGAGCAGGTGGAGGAACAGGAACAGGAGGAACCACAGGAACTGCGGTACCCTGTGCATACGGAGGTGGTGATTTCAAGAGATAGGACAACAAGGGGTCCTCTACTACGTCCTCCTTCTTATCCGTACCCGTCGGTAAAGCGGGGTAACACTTATCGACAGTCATGCACTGCAATCTATCAAAAACTTCCTTTTCCTTTTCCTCCTTATCTCACTGGAACTGCTCTGCGTTTCTTACTGTTGTAACAATCCCTTCTCTCTTATTACGTTTAATCTGCTTGATTTCTTTCTGCTTGGCTTCTTTACGCCACAACCGAAAGGAATCAAACATGGCCGGCCTTGCTTTTCTTTGGAACAATTTAGCTTCAAGATTATCTAAAATCGGGGCCTCAAAACTACCATGAGGTGGCCAACTAAGGACACCGTCTTTTTTAGTGTAACGAACACAACACTCATTGAATGCAATTGGACCCAAACCATGTCGGCTGTACAACTCGTAAGTTGGAGTTCCAACCGGAGGTATCGGACACGAGTCCTCCAGTCGGGAATCCGCACCACAACTTCTAAAGCAACTGAACAAAGTACTACGGCTAGGCATCATGCACACTAACCAAGTTTCACAAACATCAAGGGTTATAGGATTACAATGTCCCTGCAAAAGAGCAAAAACCCTCGGTTTTTGGCGACTGCAGACGTCAAATATCACAACAAAGAACAAAATACCAAGAACCACAAATGCAATGGAACCATGCAACAACTAATCACCCACAACAAAGGAATCTGGGAGCGACCCACAAATACTTAACTCAAAGATCAGTGGCGTCACCAGGAAGGCCCGTCAATCGTCTCGCTGTACCAAGGTGTACGCCAGGCGCCAATACAGGTCTACAGTCAGGGCAGCAGTCCGTCGCAGCCGCCAGGAGGCGGGGATCTTCGCGGGAAAAGTCGTCGGGCCACTTGTTTCGACAACAGGATCGATGAAGCGGGGTGCACCTTCCCTCGGAGATTTCACACGAAGTTCCTCACGATCGTCGGGCTTTGGACCGGTACCGCTGATGCAGCCCCACGTGGGCGCCAACTGAAGGACTGGGTTTTTCTATGACCCAGCGGTGCCAGGGGTAACACCTAAAACCTTCGTGGGTAACCTGTTCCGGCGTACAAATGACAGAGACACAGGACACTTCCTTCGGCATCAAAGATTCGAGGTTTATTACTGCAGGGAACACAGAAGTCACGAGAAGTACATAGCATGTAAGTTCACGGAGACTGCTTCAAATTGTATCTGTGGATCGCTCTTCTTATACCGTTTTTGAGCATAGGATAACATGGTGCACAAAGGATTACAACCTGGTTCCCATCGTAAAGATCATAAGGGGTCGCTTTTATGTATTCAGGGCCCGGAACATAATTACAGTACCATTCGGCAGTTCCCAACTGTAAAAGTACATCTTCCCACCATTAGTACATTCCGTTCGGCAATAAACAAATCAAGGAAGAGACAGAAGCAGGTGCAGAGGAAGATGAGGAAAGTGAACAGATCGAAGAGGGTGTAAAAGGGGTGGTATCAGGAAACACGAGTTGCAGGCATCAAAGGGGACGTGCCTAATGAATGCACAACTGAGACAATAGACCGACACGGCAAGATGAGCCTCGAGCGGGGCCATCTGCCTTACAGTGTCATCCCCCTCATCATAAAGACACCTTCAAAGGAACACGTGTCTTCCTCAGGAGTTTGGGAATCCCAGGGTTGCGAAGCGGACAGCGTCCGTTCGCTGGCTACTTGAGGGCAAGAAACAAAATGGATGCCGTATCTAAGATGGAACCCGTAGGTTCAGATGAAGAAACCCACGAAACAAACGAACGGTTTAGGCTAGCATAGCGAAAACGCATACACCCACTAAACTCGTCATTTGCGGTTCATAGATACCAGACTCGACCATATTCGTGCGAGTCGAAAACACCACTTACAATTGTCACGGAACCTCACAGGGACCAGGCTGCCACATATTTGCAGATTGAACTAGTGAGTCTCCAGGCCCACACGTTACATATTTCAAGTCCGAGCAGGATCTTGGTGATCTTGGTGAAGACCTCACAGATGGGGTCTTGGCTGCAGTTGCAGAGTGGGGCATTTGCTTTGCTGATGGGTGCACCCCACCTACTGCACAATTATGCAATGTAGCGTACATTCGACTTTCCATTATCGGCTTTACAGTTGACACACTGCTACTATCATTTTACAAAATCATTGATTCCTGCCTTTTAGTTTTAATTAATCTGAGGCACGCTGCTTGCTTCTTCTGTCAGCTGATGCGGTTGCGCAGTATACTGGGGCAGGCCGTAGGCAAAAGCAAAGTGGGGGCATTGAGCATTGATATGACTCGGGTCACACACTTGACCATTCGCCATGGACGGACAGGGCAGTTTCTGGCTGTGTGTGTCTCATAATAAGGCAAGCGGCGTCCACTTTGAAATATCTTATGCACAAAGTCATGTGCGATATCAGATCTTCACCAGGGAGACACGTGTGAACTTAGTGAGCAGACAATATCATGTGTAGACCCGGCCCTGAGAAATAGGTGTAGGTGCTAAGTACTGGAAACCACCAGCACAAATTAAGCACTGCCTTGACCCCAGTTTACTAATTTATCTACACATACAGAAAAGATATAAAATGAAACACAGCCATCATGCTGTCTGAATATATACATACACCATTGTGAACTGGCCATATCTGGCATCGGGCATTTCCCTGGGAGGCTAGAATGTTGGGGGCGGGTTTTGCAGCAGTGGGGGCATGTTTTGTTACTGGGGGCCATTTTGCAGCGGTGCTGTAATATCGGCACCCAGTAAGAGAAGCAGCATGCAAGTGTTTCCACTCTACTGGGGCCAGGCCATGCTTCCTCTGGGGCTGGTCAGAGAAAATTGGCAGGGCTGCTTTGGGTTACCAGTTTGGCCCTCATTGTGTCTGAGGAGCAATAGCCACAGGAACACATGTGGTACAAATGAAAACTGCCTGTGATATGCACGGAAACTATTTTCTAAACGTATTCCCTCTGACATTTTAAAAGACACTAACATACATCATTGTACATCCATCTAAGTTCTAAGTCAGGACAATCTCTCACTGAAGTTCCTTGAAAAGGGAAATGTCACACACACCTTTAAAATATTCATACAAAACTTGGTCTCCAAATCTAGACATGGAAGCAGCCATGTTCTACCTAAAAGGCAAAATTGTAAGTCAACTGCCATTATGCCATTGTGCATTTTGTTTTAGAGAAGCAAGAAGGCGTCGAATGGAGCAGAGTGGTAAAAGGTAGCCAGGGACTACCAAGCCATTATTCCTCTCAGTATCTTTCATTTGACTCTTGGTATAAAGCCCACGACTTAATAAGAATGCAGTGCCACTGTTTACCCAACCACAGCATTGACTGCATACTATGCTAGCATGTGTATAGTTTCCTGGCACCAGGCATTAACAAAGGCATGCGTCCTTTCACTGAGAACTGTTCCTACAACCATTAGAGGTGTTACGCCATTCATACCGGCCATTTAAAAAAGAAAAGAAAATGCTATTGCGCCTCCGACTGACCACACGCGTCAGTAGTGCAGTAAAGAGAGAGAAGCATTAAAGAAGTTATTAGTTTGTGAGTGTCTGTGTATGCGAGAGGAAGAGAGAGAGGGAGCGCGCAAGAGAGACAGAAAGAGAAATCATCTTGGCTTTCTTAGAGCTTTGGGCAGCAGTGCTTATTTCCATGACACATCAATTCTGACTGAATGTCACAACTTCAAGTAGATACTTACACCAACTCAACTCTCCAAACCCAGACAAGCTGAAAAAAGTCACTACTTGCAATCCGGAGTCGTGAGCTTTTCACAATGATACAGCTCGCTTTATGTGATGAAATTCTTGTTTTGCATTTTGTATATACTGACATCAACAGGCATGTACGATTCTAACGTATTTTGCACAATTGCTACTATGCAATATGCAATATTTGCATGATGCCGCCAATCAAGTTAATCAGCTTCAAAAACTCACACTATTTAGGATGCAAGACAGAAAGCGCAATACTGCAACAATGTTTATTATTTTAAGCAGTTGACACTGAACCTGCAGTCTGCAGTATTTTTCATTATTAACAAACGTGAAAGGATTATTTATCCCAGCACTGAACTTCACAGTGATTAATGTACGTGAGGAGCCGATAATTGAAGTTTGTTTAATCTCATTCATCTGGCACTAGGCCACCCCGAGAGTTCTAATGATGTACAATTTGCACGATTTTACTTCTCAGGCAGCAAGTCAACAACCTACCTTAGCGAAGTGTTCCAAATGCTATTTTCAACTACATATTAGGCTGTTTCTCAGTAGGCTTTAACTGTCAGTATCCAAAGAAACTTTAACATATTCTTTCAACACTCCCTTGAGGTAATGGATTTATAGAAACGTATTTTCTTTTTACAAAAATCAATTTCCTGCAGCTCACTTCCTAGTTTACAATATCAATGCATTAGGACTCAGGAACCCGGCCTAGAATATTGATTGGGGGGGGGGGCCTAAGACGAACGATCTTTGATACGGTGCAGAATCCCCTCTATGACCTTGAAATCCCCAGGACCATTAAAGCAAAACATAAATGTGGTTGGCTTGTGCTCCATTTCACTTGATTTTATTTCTGACTTGTTGACTATAAAAGGTAAATCATTCCTTCCAGGCACGGAAGACAGCCAATACCACGTCCATTCACCCTTAAATTTGTGGCCAGCAAATTGTTCTCACTTTCTAGAAGTACTGACAGAAATGTACTGTACGGATTATACCACGTGCACAATGAGACGCAGGTGAGTGACTGCAGTATATTCCCAGTGTAATGTCACATCAGTTGCAGGGCAGTTCATCGCAATGGGAGAAGACAACTGCAGGACAGAATGACTCCTGTGCACTGCTTATACTGGGATAGGACTCTACTGTCAGCAACAGTGTGCCAGTTCTCTTGATCTACTCATGGTTTGGAGGAGTTGGAATCCTAGCGTAAATAGCCACTTTGGTAGGAAGACCAAGGTCAATGTTCCTTTAAGTCTCGCACAATAACAATGTGTATGTTGGGGGGGAAATGGAAAGGCAGGCCCACATAAAGAACTCTGGGCCTCATTTATGAGAAATGACGCATCGCTGTGTGAAAGCAGCGATGGGTCATTTCTCAGTGCGCACTCCGTGCGACATTCCTGATGCGTCATATTTAATGTATGACGCATCATGTCGCAAGGAGTTACAGATACGTCAGTATTTCTGACGTATCTTTAAGCGCAAAAGTGACGCATTGCTTGAGTGTGTCACTAAAGTGACGCAACTCCAGCAATGCGTCCTTTCACATGGGGCAAGCCCCATGTGAAAAGGTCTGCGTCAATCTTATGCCTGCTGTGAGGCAGGCGCAAGATTTTGACGCAACGGTGTCCTAAAAGTGACGCAGTGAAATGTCATAGATTTCACTGCGTCACTTCTACGACCCTTCCTTGCGTAAATACGCCCCCCATGCATACATTATACCTGGCGCAGGTATAATGTGGCGCAGGGGTTTACAAAGTGACGCATCTACCTAGATGCGTCACTTTGTACATATGGCGCAACAAGGCGCATTTTTTACGCCACTGGTGCGTCACAAAAAGTGACGCACCGGTGGCGTCAAAGTGACGCACGGCCTCATAAATGAGGCCCTCTGTGTTTCCAGTATTAAAGCACTCAATTGCAGCACTCCGATTAGAAGATGCTTGGCACACCCCTATGAATTACGCAGCTTTTAAGTGTATCACAAACAAAGCTTCCACATTTTTATTCTTTGTCATGGACAAGGTTATTATAGCAAGTAAAGGGCATGTGTGGGTGGTTATGCCATCATATGTCGCTTGGGGTTCTCAGCTATATCTATCAAAGCAACATGAACTCCTGCTAATCTGTTTTGGCGCATTCACATCTATGAGTTTTACTCCCCTCTGCAAACAGCACTGGGCAACTTCAGAGTGCAGGCTCTGTGGCCCAAAAATTCATTTTTACTTCATCTCCTGTGTGTTTGCCCTGCCTTGTTAATACATAGACCAAGACTCGTACATCCTACTTTAAGAGTTCTGCAAATTAGGTGATGTCGACCAGATGTCATCGCCCTATTGGGGGGAGCTTCTGTGAAACTTGCATGTATCAATCAGGATTTATAAGGCATGGCTAATTACCCGATAGGGCAAGGCTGAGCCAAGCTGTCTTAATGAGGTGTGAAGTGGCCTGCCAGAGAGGCAACTGATTTCCTGTGGGAGAAGAAATGAAACTGCAGAAACAGAAGGCGGGAAGGGGGTGTAGGTGCCAAGCTGGCCTTCAAAGAGGGAATGAAAGTTTGGACAGGACACAGCCTCACCCCACATCCTGCAGCACCAGTCAAGATGCAGGTCCAGTCATTAGATCAGTTAGGGGGCTGGGAGGGGAGTGTTAGGGAATCTTAGCCACACCAGGAAAACTCTCTCAGGGTTGGGCTGAATCTCCTAGTCTATTGGCTGTGAGTGAGGGGATGTTCTGTGAGAAACCAGAGCTTTTTACAGAGTCTCCCCACTTTTTGCCCACATTTTGCTTACTAAATGCCAGTATTCTCACACTGAATTTGCCCTGGGTTCTGCTATCCAGACCCAGGACCTGTGCAATGATTAAAAGTACCCCAGGGCTCGACTCTGAGTCCCTTGCTCTTTAATATCTATTTGACTCCATTGATCTCCCTGGCTGAAGAGCTGGGTGCTAAAATCATGGCTTATGCTGATGACACCCAGCTTCTATTCACTTGGAATGGCTCCGACCCGTGCACGGGGGCCGCACAGAGTTGCCTTGCCGCCGTGTTTACATGGCTGGCACAGGCTAAACTCAAGTGCAACAAAGGGAAATCAGAGATACTGCTGTATGGTGAATTTCCCCCGCTTTTCACAGAAGCCATGTGGCCCCCTGATTTCCCCCGCCCACTTTATAAGGGTGGTCCGGCTAAGAACTTAGGAGTTTGGTTTGGGGAGTATCTCAGGTTCTCTGAACACATCAAGAGACTAACGGGTGTCTGTTTTGGTACACTCAAGTCACTGAGCAGATTCTTCCCTGTACTCCCTCAGCCGTCGCAGGAAATGGTGGCACGGGCACTCATCTTGTCCCGCTTGGATTACGCCAATGCGCTTTTTACTGGCATCCCGGGATACTTGGTGAACAAACTTCAACTGATCCAGAACGCAGTGGCCAGACTCTTATTTAACATCTCTAAGAGATCCAGCATAAGGTCACACTTGCGTGACCGTCACTGGCTGCCCGTGGCCCAGCGGGTGCAGTTTAAGGCCCTCACTTTAGCTCAGAGCATGACTCAGGACCCTCCTATATTAGGAAACGGGTGGCCTTTTACTCCCGCATCGATCCCTACGATCTGCTTCCCACCGTCTGATGGCCATTCCCCGTTTCCGCCGTTCTAGGATGGGGGGTCAGTCACTTACGGTCAAGGTAGCTACTCTCTGGAACAGTTTTCCAGTTTCTCTACGCCACATCCAGGACTTTTATCGATTTAAGAAACTTCTCAAAACTCATCTTTTTAATCAGGTTATCTAATTTTTCTCCCCCCACCAGTCTGCAGTTCAAATTGCGCCAGGACACTCATGAGTAATTGAGCGCGTTACAAGTCACGCATAACATAACATAACATAACATAACATAACATAACATAACATAACATAACATAACATAACATAACATAACATAACATGGTAATTAGATATAATTACAATTGGTAATGACAACCTACTTGTAAGCCCTGAGTATATGGTAAGAATGTAGGTTTAGAGGCCCAATAGACAATGTACTTAAGTGTGCACTACTATGGTGCCTGCAGCAATTTTAAAAGCAAAACCTGCCTTGCAGGCTGCTTTCAAAGAAGAATTATATGCACATTTGACTCGGGTATTACATTTATTTCCAAAGTAGTAAAGTACCTGTATTTACATATAAAACACCCCTATGGTCTCTCCTAGGTGCCTTAGAGGTGGGATGCATTGTACCTATAAGCAGGGGCATTAGAAAATATGTTTTATATGCCCTGGTGAAGGAAACACTGCCAATTTCAACTGTCCCGTTGCAAACCCTTGGCTCCAGAGGCTAACATGGGAATACTTTAATAAATTATAACTATAAAGGAGCTAAAAATGTAAGTCAAGAACTTTCTTTTCTGTGAGCCAAAATCCAACCTTCCAGCAGGACCTTCTTTAATTGGGCAGCCCCTGCCTGGCTGAGCCAAGCTGTCTTAATGAGATGTGAAGTGGCATGCTAGAGAGACAAAGGAGTTCCTGTGGGAGGAAAACTGAAACTGCAGAAGTAGACAGGAGCTCCAGTAATTAGATTGGAATTGTTAGGGAATCATAGCCACACCAGTGGGTTCGATTAGCCACATACAACTCTTTGGGAGAGATTTTTCACTATTTTGCATTCTGAAAGAATAGTGCTTTCTGGGACAAGAATATGCCATACTTTAGAGAAAGTGGTCTTACACCTTGTGGTACCCTGTATCCATTGGTCAGGGATGTCCCCCTCCTTGACACCTAGGAACACTGAATATTTATGGGAAAGTTGCCAAGCAACTCAGATTTAATACCTGCCGCAACAAGGAGAAGAAGGACTGCCCTGCTGGAATCCTGATCTGCATCCAAAGGACTGCACTTTGAAAGACTGCACCTGCTGCATAATATGGTACTACAGCCCTACGAAATGTATCTGACTTCACAAGGATTAAGGAGTGGAGTCCCTAAAATCTAAAGTTTAACAGAGCCCACCTGCATCATCTCCAACAAGTCTCCATCCTGGAGGTTGTCCAGTGGACTTTTGAGGATTTGGTCACCTGCATTTTAGGAGTTGTAGTCCCAACATCCCAAGGACTATCTCAGAACGTTTAGACCATTGGATTGGTGTTTTGGACACTTTCAGCCCACAAGAGAAACTTTGAGAAGAGGTTTCAGAAGTTTGGAGCAACATTTGTAAAAAGTAAGCCCAGGCAGATAACTCTGCTCCACCAGTGGAGTGTGCGGATATTTGCCCACTCCACGCTCCACTGAGAACGCGGAGTATAGGGCAAAACTCTGACTCTGCAGTGGAGCAGAATTAGCCAGTCCCCCGCCCTGCAAATTACTTTAAAAGTAATTTAAAAAGAAATAAAGTCACTTACCTGTACTGCGGCGTCCCCCGACTGCCCTACTCCTAATCACTGTACATCTTGCGTGAACTGCACATGTGTGCGCACGCGAGCATACCCACATCTTGCGAGAAATGCACATGCATGTGCTTGTGCGGATGTGCCGTTCTCGCAAGATGTACGGCAACGAGGAGGAGGGCAGGCTGGGGACGCCGCAGTACAGGTAAGTGACTTTATTTCTTTTTAAATTACTTTTAAAGTATTTTTTAATAGGGGGAGTGGAGTGTGCGGAGATTTGCCTACTCCGTGCTCTACTGAGAACGCAGAGTACAGGGCGAAACTCTGATTCCGCAGTGAAGCAGAGTTAACCAGTCCCCCCTGCAAATTGGCTCCCAACCTCCACCTCCTTATGAAAAATACTTTAAAAGTGACTTTATTTCTTTTTAAATTACTTTAAGTATGTTTTTAATAGTGGGGGTGGAGGCGGGTGGCAGAGCGGAGCAGAGTTCTACTGAGTTTTTTCCCAACTCCGTGGACCTCCGCACAGTGCCACTATGCCAGCTTCTGCCCGGGGTTGGGAAAAAGCTCCATAAGTTGACCAGGTGCTTTGTGGGAGTTGTAATCCCAGATTGCAGGAGGCAAACTAGAGCATCTGAACCCATTGTTGGCACTGTGGACCACATTCCTGTATCCACAAATACTTATGGAAGTAAGTGTAACAATATTACATTGTGGGCGGCCTAAATTCTGGACTTTGTCCCAGTTCAGTGTGACCTCTGTTAACCCTTAGTGTGTGATTTGTTTCTAAGGACTAGTTTTTCTTTTAATCTTTAAAAATTCATATCCCTGGTTCCCTACATTGGATTTTTGTTGTTTTGGTGTCTATTTGTTCATAAAATGTTTTTGTTTTCAATGCTTTACACACCTGTCTCCTAAGTTAGACTGCCTGCTTGTTGCCAGATACCAAGGGTTGAGAAAGGGACTCATTTATTGTAACCTTGACGAAACATTTTATTGTATTTGTGGCCTTATTACTAGTGGGGGATTCCTACTTATCAGTACTAATAAACCACTTTCCAACAACCCTTGTGTAGCTTGATGTGCCATTAGACATGAAGTGTAAACTCTGTATTTTAACATCTCTCCAGCAGCCTGTTCATGTGTCGAACCCTCCCCAATCACTGTTATCTCATATACCTTTCATGAATATGGTGCTGTATGCTGTGAGTTATGGTTAATTGGCACTCAACTTCTGTTTTGCTGCACAGGTCAGTGTACCATACTTTTGTTTAACCGCTTAACCGCGGCGGCAATTCCGCTGCAGTGCGGCGTCTTAGCGCAGTAGGTGGGGCCACGATGAGCAACGGACATGCGCAGCTCTACGGAGGTAGTGCGCATGATGGCCGTTGGCCATCAGAAGCAGCGAAGGGGTTAAATTATAGAAATTGAACATAAACCTGCGGTTACGGTATCGCCTATCCTTCCTTCAGGGTGCAACGTCCAAGGTTATTTATCCTCTTGGACACATTTCAGCTGTCATGTATATTTAATAAACTTTAGAGAATGGACATATTTCTTGTCTGTCCTTTTAATGTGAGTCTCAGAAAACATGACAATTGAGCAAAGCACATATTCTATACATCTTCACAAATTTAACAGATCTTATTTGAAAATAATCATACCTATTTCCTAAGCTTTATAGTTCCATCATTCACCTGCATTTAATAAAGGAACAATGATCATGTTAACATACAGCAAGGTCTGTGTTGCTTGCAACATTATGAAAACATAAAAAAGTTATGTCGCACATGTCAAATGATTTTCCATCCGAGAGTTGTGCGACTGAAATGCAAACCACTGTTTACATCTGATGCATGCTGAAAGGCCTGAGCTGCTTAGTTTTGGGATTTTTGTATTGCCTTCATTTCCCAGATCTACTGGCAGAGAAAGCAACGTTAACAATCAATTACACTGTTATTTGCAAGGCATTACATGTGTTACAGTGCAAAAGCTGATCATTCTTAACACAGCATAAAAACAAATTTGGACAATAAAACTCTAATGTGCATATAGCACACATCAGGAAAAATAACATTGAGACTGAGAAAAGCTCAAGTACCAGCACCATTAAAGTGTGCTTGAATGTGTGCAAATAGAAGAATCTAGATACAATGAGTTTGACATGTATATTAATTGTTTACTCTACCATTTTAACAAAATTGTTATGAAATATTATTGATGAAAAGTCTTTCTAGGATGCAAATAACACAAACATTAATATGAAGCAGTATATCTATGTAACAAATACATCTTACATGCAATTGTGCAAACGTTTATGAGGAAACGTAATGTCTCTATTACCTTCATTGTAAAGTACTATACCAAATAAAAATGTGGTGCATAATCTTTCTGCAATATTTTTTATGAATGCAACTTTCAGTAAAAATGCTTGTCATTATTAGAGTCTTAGATTTCCTAAAGCAATTTTATTTTAATGATATTTAGTAATAGGAATAGTTTGCATGTAGGTTCTTTTAAAATGTTGGTAGTAGGTCATATTTACAGTTGAACATTTTGCTTGCAATAATTGCTGACAACGTTACAATTATTTCCATATATGGTATCCTTAATTGATTTTGTAATGCTTGAATGTAATGATGAGTTTATTTGACTAAATAAGAAATGCTAACTTTAACTTGCATTAAATTGCCTTTTTCCTAAGGCTGCTTTATTTCATAGGAGGGGAAAACAAAAGTTAAGGAGGGTCAAGGGGACTATGTTTAAAGACCTACCAACCTCTAAACCCCTAAGTCAGACTACAATAAACAAAGAGAGTCGGAAGGTCTGTTAGACAACGTAGCTGAGTCTATGAGGTCCTAATAAAGTGACCCTTTTGGATTGCACTGAACCAGGCCCAGTGGTCACATGACACGAATATGTATTAGAAATCCTATCAGCCCACCCATCTGGCGGAGCCTCGTCATGTAGGACCTCTAACCAGGGTGGTGAGTCCAAGCCCAGATGAATTGGCCAGACAGCACACACTACTGGTTCATCTTGTGAACGTGTCCGTGCCACTGAGTGGTGCTGAAAAAGTGCAGTGCAAAACAGGGAATAAAGAATAAGTGATCTAAAATGGCGGTCGAGGCAAAGAAAAAATGTTTTTATTAAAGATATTCACCAGGACGCCAGATTAAAAAGAAGTGTAGAACAGTGTGATGCTTTGCTGTGTTGTAAATCAGGCCAACATGTTTCTGCCGAAGGTGGAACTACACCGGCATTCTTCAGGGCCAACTACAAAAAGATCTTGCTACTGCAAAGGTACACTCAGACAAGTTATACAAAGTGAGGCAAAAAAAGGAACAGACCAAAATGTTTGTTAAAGACCTGTCCAAACTACTGGTGTGGTCATATTGACCATCCTACCATATCCTCCGGATCAGAAGTTGATAGAGGAAGTAATCCTAAAATTGAAGAAACAAAAGGAACAACAAATGTTGTACATTATACAGTCAAAAATAGACTATTCACAATATCAGGAACAACAAATAAACTCAGCTAGGCAAGTCCTTGCTAGGACGGCCATATGTTATAAGGGTTTCATATTAAAGTAAACCAACAGTCATTGCTGAACATGAATTTCAAACAGGGTGTAAAAGGACTTACCCAGCAATATGTGGGAGTCGAGCCTCACCTCACCCGGCAACGGCTCGGAGATTGAGGCCCCGCTCTGTTCACAGAACATAAAAATAGAACTTATCAACCTGAGTTGACTCAGAGATCTGTAGTCAGTGTTAGGTTGTACACTCTGTGCATAAAACTGGTTGTGTAGCTATCCCAACCGAACCCTGTCCAATGGGAGACAAGGAGAGGCCTGGCTAATGGACAAAAACTAGTGTCTAGTAGGTGACTAGCACAGTCAAGCTG
This sequence comes from Lissotriton vulgaris, assembly GCF_964263255.1. Taxonomy (NCBI): domain Eukaryota; kingdom Metazoa; phylum Chordata; class Amphibia; order Caudata; family Salamandridae; genus Lissotriton; species Lissotriton vulgaris. The sequence goes on from NC_141695.1 coordinate 1,091,036,528, forward strand.
GAATGAGCACCTGTATATGGCTGGTGCCCGTTCCATGGTTGTGCAGTCAGTTGTATACTCTGAGCCAAGACCTAGATGTAAACAATATGGCTCTGGGATTGACTAATTTAGACTAGTGGGTCTTAAGTTAAAACAAACCCCTTGTCCTGTGCCCATATGGAAGGTTACATACAGTAAAATGAACCTAGACCTACCCTTTATTCTGTTGGTGTAAAGGAATTACAGGAGCTCAAAGATAAAGTTGAAGCTCAAACTAGCGTCTGTTTAAAAGGAAAATCACCTACAGAAAAGCTAAACATGAACAAAGGAAGGGGGGGGGGCCACATCAGGATCACAGGACTGAGCGCTGCGCCTAATAATCCAAGCTGCTCACCTCTCCGTCGGTACCCCTAGGCAGAACCTGAGCCGAAGGGGAGGCGACGAGGAGAGGTGAGACTAATGTATTTATACCCCCTATGATTGGGTAAACGGTAGCAGCTGAGTGCCTATCGCTGCTGCCGATGTTCAAATGACAATCCCTTTGCGCATGCGCGGTAAAGTATCGCTGCCCAACGCTGTGGACACAGTACCAGGCATGCGCGGTAAAGTATCGCCAGCTGCTGATTGCGAGCGCCGGACAGGGAGCAGCGCATGCGCAATAGAAACACGGAATGATTACGAGAAAGACTCGGAATCACCGTGTTAATGCGCATGCTCAATTATGCGCATGCTCAGTTATGCTAAGCCAGCGCCGGTTGTCAAGAAAAACAATACAAACGGCGGGCATAGCAACACTCAGCTGGAACAACCCTTCCGCTCGCACCCATTATGCGAGGGCTTGACAGATGGCAGCCACATGGATGGCATGGTGGAACCCAATGTGTTAAAGTCCCTGAAACGAAACAATGCATTCTGGGGGCCTGTGTACATCAGCACACTATGCCTATATTGGCAATGAACATAGTTGTTATGGAGACACTAGGTGTTAGGTGTATAGAATACCAGGATCAACACGGTACAGTGGAACCCGATGTGTTAAAGTCCCTGAGACGAAGCAATGCATCCCGGGGGCCTGTGTTCATCAGCATACTATGCCTATAATGGCAATGAACATAGTTGTTATGGAGACACTAGGTGTTAGGTGTATAGAATACCAGGATCAACACCCACAAATAGCGGGAGGGGTCCAGGACGCAGTAGACGCGATCATAGTAAGGCACGAGAGTACTGACATAAAACAATGATCATTGGCTATGTACTAGGGTAGAGTTTACCAGAGACATAAAAAAAGGCGCCAACAGTGTCTGCCCAAATGTAATTGTCATATTGGAAGTGAGGTTGATACTTCACCTACTTGTTCTACATTATGTCTAATAGATGCAATGGGTCTGCATAATGTGAATTATAAGTGAAGCCAACTAAAGATATTCAACATACTGGAAATGGGAATGGCCAATTTCCGAAGTGAGCTACTCTATATCTGTTTGACGCAATGGGTCTGTGTCATGTAAAGTATAGAAGGAGCCACTAGTGGTATATTGAGTTATCAGTAGGAGATGAAGTCCAGAAGGGTCACCGCTGGTCAGATGGACATCCAGGGTATGCTATCATTCAGACCTGAGATGTCAGTTTTCAATTTGAAAATCCAGCGTTGTTCCTTGATGAAGAGAAACCTTGAGATGTCAGTGATATGCGGTGGGATGAATGGTTGATCCAAAACAATCCACCTAAGATCTTCAGCTTTATGCTTTTTAATCAAGAAGTGGTTTGTTAGACAGGTGGATTGCTTGTTGCACCGTATTGTGCTCTTATGCTCACTGATACGGGACTTCACTTTCCTAGTGGTATGTCCAATATAGGCAAGACCACACGGGCAAGTGATCTTGTAGATCACTCTCTCCGAGTTGCAGTTAGTATGGTGCAACAACTTCCATGGTCTAGCAGTTCCAATGTCAACAGAGAGTGTCTTGCTGGTCTGGGGACATGACGCACAGTTGCCACAGGGGTGGTGCCCTTGAACCGGAGTTGTATTCCAAATCGTGTCAAGGGTAGTGGTAGCATCCTTCCTTTGTATCCGTGGTCTTGTGTGGACCAGTGTGTCCCTGATGCTAGATCCACGTTTGAACGCAAACAGGGGCCTGGGTATTGTACCAGAAACCGTGTTCAGGATTTTCCAATGTTTCAAGACTATCCTCTTGACCATATTGGATCTGGTGCTGAAGGTATGTACCATCGTGATTCTGTCGGAAGGTGTTTTCTTATGTCGATGTTCGATCAAAGCCTCACGATTGTTGTTGAAGGCTCTCTTGTTAGCCCGACGTATCAATTGATTAGGATAATGCCGCTCCTTCAGATTACATGCTAGTTCCCTCGCATGTTGTTCATATAGCTGGTTAGAGGAACAATTTCTCCGAACCCTGAGAAATTGACCCACTGGCAAATTGTCACGTAGTGACTGTGGGTGGAAACTTTGGTATGACAAAAGGGAGTTGCGTGCCATGGGTTTCTTGTACAAACGGCTCTGAAGCCCACCCTCTTCAGGAAAGATAAGGAGATCCAGAAATGGTAGCTGCTCTTTACTGTACTCCACAGTAAAACGGAGATATTGATTCCGTGAATTAAGCCACATATGGAAGTCAGTTATCTCCTCACCAGTGCCCCTCCATATGACGATGATGTCATCTATGTACCGGCGCCAAAGCAACACCTTACGAAAGTAAGGCTTGCTGGTGTTCAGGACATGATCTTGCTCGAACTGGTGCATATAGAGGTTCGCCAAACTGGGGGCGAAGACACTCCCCATTGATGTCCCCGAGACTTGGAGATACAAGTTGTCCTGGTACTGGAAATAATTCTCCATCATAGCCAGTCTGGCACACTCCATGATGAAAGGTATGGGAGTGATGGTCTCTGGTGGTTTGGATTCCAGTAGTTGTCTTATGCACTCAAGGGTCTCTTGCTGCGGGATGCAAGTATACAGAGACTCAACGTCGAAACTTACCAAGAGGTCGGTCTCAACGTTGAACTCAGTGTCCGCAAGAAGACGAAGGACATCACCAGTATCTTGCAGATACGTCGGAGTCTCTTTAACCAAAGGTTTCAAAAAGACATCCACAAATGTCGAGAGCGGCTCAAGTAGAGAACCAATTCCCGAAATAATGGGGCGACCCGGGGGTGGTCTCTTCTCCTTGTGTATCTTAGGGAGGCAATAGAAGCAAGGGACCACCGGATGGACCGTGGTCAAATACCTTGCTTCTTGAGATGTGATCCATCCCTCACAGGATGCTTCTTCAACGAGACTCTTAACATCGTTGGAAAGCCTCGTGGTCAGGTCTTCAGTGAGTTGACGATAGGCTTTCACATTGCTCAGTTGTTGTAGGCACTCTCTGTGGTAGGTGTCTGTGTCCTGTATGACAACAGCACCGCCTTTGTCAGCGGGTTTAATGGTAATGCTGGTGTCCTTGGACAGGGTAGTAAGTGCCAATTTCTCTGCTCTAGTCAAGTTAGAAAACGACTTGTTGTTTTCACGCTCTGCATTCATGATGTCATGAGTAACAGCCTGCTCGAAGGCAATGACCTTCGCTGGCACCTGGTGACTGAGAGGTGTAAATGTAGATTTAGGTTTTAAGCCAGTATTCTGATCTATCAGGTCAACCGGATCATTGTTTTCATTGGTTAGTTTGAAGAAAAAGTGTAAGCGGACCTTCCTGTAGAAGGATTCCAACTCACACCTCAAATTAAAGGGGTCTCCTTCATTTGTAGGGACAAATCCAAGTCCTTTATTCAATACTGAGGTCTCAATAGGCGTAAGTGTGCGACTACTGAGATTCACTACCAAGTCACTGTTTACTTCTAAGCTTGGTCCCCTCTGTTGTTTGCGGGGTTTGGTGCCCAGTTCACTGACTGTTGACCTCTCTTTCTCCCTCGACTCCTCCCTTGGCCCTGCCATAAAAAAGACTGGTCGTAGTAGAAGTTAGGGTTTGGTGGGTAATTAGGCATTTGCTGACCCATGGGGGGTCCCATCGGGGTTGGTGATAGCCCCAGGGTGCAGGGGGCCACCAGGGCCCTGGACTCGGATAGTATTGAGCCGTGCGACCCCTGTTAAATCTTCTCTGTGGACCCCTCCCTCGCCCTCTGTTAGCTGAGCCTCTATTTGACTCCCCTTGGTCACTAGACCCTGATTCGGAGCCTGAGGAAGAATAGTTAGATCCATATCTCTTACCTCTAGAGTTGTACACAGGGGCTACATAGGAATCACTCATGTAAGGGTACGTAGTTTCCATTGAGAAGCGAGCAAGGTCTTTCTTAAACTTCTCAACTTTGGTAGCAAGGATATTATCATAGTACTCCTTATTTGTTTTATTGGTTTCATCCAAGGTCTTTTTGAATGGTACAGACCTAATAGCTGCATTAATTTGGCCTTCAAGGACCTGGATTTCAACCAAAAGAGCATCGGCTGTCTTCTTGGCAGTCTTGATAATCAGGATGAGCCAGTCACGTGTGCAGCGCCACGCTATGAGTGCCCAATCCCTGAGGAAACCCTTGTCTGTTAAAAAGAGACGTGGTGTATTGGTCACTATTAAGCCAGAAGGTGCACACTTACCATGCAAATATTCATTCATGATTATGCCATGTATTGTGGTGCGGGAATGGTTTTTCTTCATGTTTAATAAAGTTACCCAATCATCCTCTGTTGTAGTAATGGTAGTAGTGGATGTTGAGGCCAGACTTTCTAGAATACTAGGGTTGTCAGTAAGGAGTGTGTTAAGATCTTCGTCGTCAAAAGCCAAACCCCCAAAGTCGGCCATGGTGTGCGTTCGGGGTGGGACAGAACAAACAAACAGTGAGCGAGAGTAGACCACACAGTTTCGTGTTGTCAAAAAAGTATAAAAGACCCGCAGTGGAAGCTGCTCAGAACTGGAAAACAAAAGTTAAGGAGGGTCAAGGGGACTATGTTTAAAGACCTACCAACCTCTAAACCCCTAAGTCAGACTACAATAAACAAAGAGAGTCGGAAGGTCTGTTAGACAACGTAGCTGAGTCTATGAGGTCCTAATAAAGTGACCCTTTTGGATTGCACTGAACCAGGCCCAGTGGTCATAGACTCAGCTACGTTGTCTAACAGACCTTCCGACTCTCTTTGTTTATTGTGTGCTTTATTTCATAGCCTGGTGTAATGTAAATGTAGTTCATTTATATAGCGCTGTATCACCAACCGGTTTCTAAGCGCTTGCTTAGGGAACGCGTCCTGGTATTCCGCTGTTAGATAACCCATTACTGGGCATCCCCAAGGTGAAAGCCAGGTATCCCACTGCGAGGGGTCGTCGTGGAGATTAAGCAAGCTATTGCCCTGAGTTGCAGAGTGGGACTCCATGATTGGAATAGGCACCGAGGTGAGAATTGTCAGGTCCAGGGAAATTTGGAGCCCAAGACCCGCCGAGGCGGGGAATTGAACACTGGTCCGGGCCTTGACCTCTGCATCATGGTATGCCGTTCCAACCACTTGAGCCACACTTCTCCACTAATTGACTTGTGTTATGTTTCCTCAAATGTTGCTTTATCTGTTCTGTTTATCTGACATTCTTTAATCAATATAGACACTTTTGCCAGTAATTCCTTGTGAATGAATTGGTTGGAACGTGACCCTTCAACTTAATATATGAAGAGCAACAACGTTAATAAGCTGTTTGTCAACCAACCTGTGAAGACAGAATGGAGAGGAGTTGTTTCTCATGAACAACATGGGAAAATATGTTGAAGTATCGATTTTGTACCAGGTGAGCGGAAGAATGGTCACATGATGGTCAGACCATCGTATGGTGGCAACTGATGCCACAAAGGGATGACTTGGACTATAAAAAGTAACTTTCCTATGAGTAGAGAGCCACTGTCTTTTGCAAGAGTTCCTTTCCTCTTCCATTGCGTCCAGCCTGCCTGTAGGACTATCTTTATATGAACCTTGCCTTTTTCCCCTTCTTATGAACGTACCTGCTCAACAATTTAGAGCAATCTGGTGAGAGACCAGACATGAACTTTCCTGATTATTGCTCTATTCCCCTTGCCCATAGACTTTTCCTTAGTGGACTTTAACTTGATCCCTTTTCCTGTGCTAATAGAACTCCTTTGAACCACCCCCTGTCTTTGCAGGTGGCAGGAAACTCTAACATGAGCCATCCTCTTTATGGAATATTTTATTCAGCAATAGATTTACTTTGACAAAAGGTGTGTTTTTTTCCTATGAAATGTAAAACTCATAACTGAACTGCTTAAAATTGTAATAAGATGCATTGATTTTGGATCTTTAATACAATAATCAAATTATCTAAATTTGTCTGTGTCTTTTATTGTGTCTTAATGTTATTTTCTATAGAACTGTGTTTACAATGATCTAATTTCTAATGCATGATAGAGAGTGTTATAGTCTGAGAATAGAGTACATGAACTTGATCACTAATTTGTGAGTTAGCTACTAATTATTGGTTCTCATTGGGTGGCAAACAGTTCGACACCCTGATTTCCACCTCTTATTGCAAAAACAAAAAGGTCAATTGGAGGACCAATGCCTATGTGGGTTAAGTAAAGAATCTGAGTAAAGTGACTAAGTCGTAAAGTCATTCATGGGTTCAGAAACCAAGAGATAAAAAAGCTTCTGCAGCAACACATGTCTCTTTGAAGAAAGTTAGGTTTCTAGTAAAGGGTGTGTGCTATAAACGTGTTCTCTGCAAATATTGGGAGCTGCAAAACTGTGATTGCCGAATGTATATTACTTATTTACTTTTTTTCTACCTGAGCAGGGTTTAAAATTGTGAAACATCATCTATAGTTATAGCAAGGAAACCATAATGATACATGCTAGCTTTGCTTTTTATTCAACTCCAAATACAGAAACGGTATAATTCTCAGCTGCATACAAATATGCTCATAGTTGGGATTTGTAAATTGTTGCTGACTCACAAATGTCTGAGACATATGTCGGGAACATTTTGGATTTTCAATATTCCCACATTTCCAGTTGCAAACATGTGTACCACAACACATTTGAGGGACTGACACTTTGTGGAAGGTCCACAATTGTGAATAATTCTGAATTTACATATCTGTATTTCACATGGAATATAACTTTCCAGGCAAATACTTTCTTTCTGCCACATCCATTTAATAAGCTGGGGATCTTCACCATCTTCTCTTCAAAGGGACGAAAACAAAATCATCATCAATGATGAAAGTGGGGTCTTCATTTGTCAAGAAGAATTATAGAGCTGTTGCAAAGAAACACATACAAATATGTAATTCCCAAATAGTTAAACCAAAAATGTATGCTGCAAATTAAGAACGTTTGTACCTAATGTGAAAAGGTAATCTTGAAAGAGAATTGTGAATCCAGCTGAAATTGAAACAATCAGTTCTGGACAAGATCTGTTTGGGAACAATAACATTTTTACCTGTTTCAAAATTTAAAGGGAGATTTAAAGAGAGTAGGATTAATGGTAAGGGAAGCAGAAGAAGACATAAGGATGAGTGAGACGTCAATATGTGATGGATTGAGCCTGTTATAGTGGAAAGCTCATATAATTTTCTATTATCGCAACCCCACACCTTCAATCACTGGTGCCATATGAAAAAAACATTGATTGACACACTCAGTACCATAGATCACGGTACTCCAACTGTTCCTTTTGTTGAGCTAACAAGGACAGGAATACTTGGAGAGCATGAAGCAATTCCTTATGAGGATCTAGGAATAAAGAACTGCATAACACATGCCTATTTCATTACCTTTCTTAGACACTGAAACACAAACCTTGAGACAATCAATCAATCATAGTATTTATAAAGCACACTACATACCCGTGAGGGTCTCAAGGCGCTAGTGGGGGAGCTGCTATTGTTCGAAGAGCCAGGTCTTGAGAAGTCTCCTCAAGTTTAGGAGGTCTTCTGTCTGTTGCGGGTGGATGGGGAGGGTGTTCCATGTCTTTGCAGCGAGGTGGGGAATGCTCTGCCGCCGGCGGTCACGCTTCAGATGCGGGGGACGGCGGAGAGGGCACAGTCTGCAGAGAGGAGCTGACAGGTGGGGGTGTAGAGGCTGAGTCGGCTGTTGAGGTACGCTGACCCGGTGTTGTGGAGTGCCTTGTGTGCGCGGATGAGGTGTTTGAAAGTTATCCTCTTGTTGATAGGGTGCCAGTGCAGGTTTTTCAGGTGGGGTGTGATGTGGTTGCGATGAGGGATGTCGAGGATCAGGCATGCGGAGGCGTTCTGGATGCGTTAGAGCCGTTTCAGTTGTTTCGCCTGGGTTTCTGCGTAGAGGGTGTTTCTGTAGTCCAGTCTACTGCTGACGAGGGCTTGGGTGACAGTCCTTCTCATTTTGGTGGGGATCCACTTGAAGATCCTGCAAAGCATGCAGAGAGTGTTGAAGCAGGAGGAGGAGATGGCGTTGACCTGCTTTGCCATGGAAAGGGTAGAGTCGAGGATGACCCCTCGGTTGTGTGCATGGTCGGTAGCTGTAGGGGGTGCTCCTAGTGCAGTCGGCCACCAGGAATCGTCCCAGACCAAGGGGGTGGGTCTGAGGATGAGGGCCTTCATCTTGTCCGAGTTCAGCTTCAGTCGGCTGTTTCTCATCCAGTCGGCGACGGCCTTCATTTCTTCATGGAGGTTGGTTTTGGTGGTCTTTGGTGAGGGAAAGGATCAGCTGGGTGTCATCAGAGATGATGTTGAGGTTGTGACGTCATGCGACGTGGGCGAGCAGTGACATGTAGACGTTGAACAATGTTGGGCTGAGGGATGAGCCTTTGGGGACGCCACAGAGGATCCCGGTGGCTTCAGAGCAGAAAGGGGGGGAGGCGAGACAAGAAAAATGACTGAAAGAATGAGACAAAAACAATAAAGAGAACTCATGTAAAGCATTTATCTAAAGCCCTTTTAAATGTATACATCGCAAAATCGCATTTAGAATCAGATTTAATAACAAGTAATTAATACAAGTAGTATCACAATATATTACAAGAAATAATAAACATTTGTAGCTTGTCTGAGAATTGAGATAGAGAGAGTAACAAAAGACAATTTGCGAGTCAGATTATTGAATTATACAAACCAAAACAAGGCTGAGAGATTTAGTCCATCTTCTTAATAGATCTGCCCAAGTCAGAACTGTAGCACTGCAGACCTCAGAAGTAGTCAGTTAACCCTTCAACCAAAAGGTTAGATCCTGCTCAATTTTACCAGCCAGCAAAGTGCAGGTATCAGAATCGCAGTTCAGGAAAGTTCAGTTCAAGGTTTGGCATTAAGGGAAAGCAAGAGTCAGTCCTACAGCATGCCAAGCAGGAAAAATGAAAATGACAGCCACCCCCCAACTCCTAGTCCAATAGGGCAAGTATACTTCCAAAGGTTCTCAGTTTGCACCCACAAAGTATCTTTTTCATCAGTCCGTTCATGGGGTGATCAACACATCACCAAGAAATCTGGAAGATTAAGTAATCCTTTTGCAAATTCATTTGTTTTATTACATTTAATTTATATTACATTTCTGTCCCTTCCACAGAAGTAAGTGGAACTTCACTTTGCTCAAAGTCTGTCCGTTTCTAAGAACTTTTCCTGGGTTTGCAATAATATTGCTACATGTCTGACACCAGTGTTGCGTAACTAGAAGTGAATCCATTGTTAACCAATACAAAAAGAAAACTTAATTAAAAGTTCTCACAGCGGCTAAAATGACTACTTCGTATGATTTTACACTTAGGCAAGAAAGAAGGCATTTAAAGCCTATATGAAATTTCACTGAATCTTTGTCGTGTTATTATTAATATAAAACACACATCAATAAATGCATTTCGACATCTCTTGATTACTTCAATTATTATTATTCTTTAGATACTACACGTCAATATTAGGTACTACTAAAAATCTTTTACAACATCATATTTTGTACGTTACCGTATTCAAAGCATAATTTTACCATGTCACTCTGAAATACAGGTTTACCACATAAAAGTTACCGAAAGGTACAAGTTTGCATAATATTGATTATGCATTTCAGCATTTCCGAAGTTTCATTATGCAGACATTTATTTCACCTTTTGATGCATATATTGGAATATTATCGTCACATCACTCTCTATGCTAGCTATATTTTGTTTATTTTCATATCACGTAAATACATACATGTGTACTTATAATTGTTTCTCTCTTTTGTGGACATTTCGTATTTACAGTTTCAAACACTCTGCATACTTTTATGATGCAGTATGAGGTTTCAGACTTTTTGACTTGGCCAATAAAAATGCTTTCATCAAAAATAATTTTTGTAAATATCTTTAATGGGGAGAATTGATAGAGGGAACCGTTTTTAAACATTACTGCTCCATCAAGCCCATATGATTGGAAGTGATCTGAAAGAAAAGAATGAGTAATCGAAATAAGAAAAAGAGTTAGCTATCGTGAAGAAATGGGAGAAAGATCAAAGATTCAGAGGAAATTAAAGGGAAGAATGAGAATCTCTGAAAATAGAACATAAATGTGGGTGAGATTCAGAATTTGGAATTGAAAGATGTTTATACCGGGAAACAATCAAAATTAACAGAATGTTTCATGTGAAAAACGTCATGGAGAAAGGAGGAATGGGACTTAAAATGCAGTGTTTATGAGAAGACAAGAGAGAATTAGAGGGTAGAACATCTGAACTACAACATAAATTGTTAGCTTTCTGGGCATTACACTGAAATAATTAGTATGCAACACTAAAAACAATAGAAACGAAAAGAACCATATGGGGCATTTATAGTTTGGTGGAAAGGAGTTATAAACCTGTGGTGCTCTCTCCACCAAGGGGAACAGCCGTTACAACGCGGGCATTACCAGGCGCTGCAATTACTACGCTGCTTTTACAACGCAAGTCGTTTCAACGATTTGCGCTGGAGGGCGATGTTAAACAAGGTATAGTTTAATTTTCTATTCCAACACCTTCCCTACTGTAACGAGGGCTGGAGTTGGAATAGAAAATTAAACTATTCCACTATCCAGCGCCCTCAAACGCAAGTCGTTGTAACGACTTGCGTTGTAAAAACAGCGTTGTAATGGCACGCGTGGTAATACCACGCGTTGTACTGTCATACAACCTCCACCAAACTTACAGCTCCCCTATTTGACTTAGAGTTGTGGGAAAGGGTTATTTTTTGATGGTAGAGCCTCAGCTGGGCCGCTATCAGAAACCTCTTACCTGATGGCCCATCCACCATGAGATTGCCAGGGCACAGTTGAGTTTAACCCATCCTCGTTAGGGTGGGACAAGTGTCACTCGTTTTCCCTATCCAAGACTGCATTGAGAGATACTATGTTTTCAAAAAATATAAAAATTGCAGAGCGGTGCATTACATATGGAGCCCACTCAGCAAGAATTAAGTGCCCTCAGAGGAGTTGAATACGTAGACTTCCTTGCCAACCTGAGCGGGATCTCTAAATATGTCCGGCATTCCTCCACCAGGGAAGTGGAGGCAATAACCTCTGCTGACCTGGTGCACTGCCCCATACTCTAAAAGAGGCATCAGGTAATCAAACTCTAGCAAATAATAAGACGATCTCTTCCTCCAGTTGGAAAACTCAGCCAGTTGTGCAAAGCCCATTCTGACATCTACATAATGCATTTGAAATGGGCGTTTTGGAACGCTGCAAGATTGACATTAACAAGCATGAGAGCACACAGAGGACTTTCCTTCTTTCGAAAGAGTGGTTTTGATGAATGAAACAGCAACCAATAATAGCAGAAAACACTCAACAAGGTTCTGTCTTGTCCATTAAACGAGAGGCATGTGCACTGCTAGTGGGAAAATGCTAATGCAGGCGTAGACAAAGTAAAATAAATTGAATCTAAGATCCCGTTAATTATTGAATACAACAGATGTTTAATAAATTAACTAATGTCCTGGCTAATGAGGAGTGGCATGCCCAGGTGGCACCAGAGATTGAAAAAACTGTTGATATAAATAGTATGCAAGCAATTAGAAATTTCTGCTGCCTGCGCACATATCACTTTTACCTGCATCAACGTTTTAATCTACTATCTTATGCTTTTAAGAACTAGATTTTAATATGCTCAAAATGTTTTATTGCGATTATGCTACATAAAGGCAAGTTATTTTTTATTTTTGCCACCATGGCTGGTTCTTTGTAAAAGCCAGACATGCTTTAACGCATTGAATACAAGACAAGCAGTATTTGGTGAGCTGATCCTGTTTTGGAGGTTTGAAGTGAGGTGTGTACCTCAAAAGACGCTCTGAACACAGTCATCTGTTAGGTATAGATATTGAGGTAGGAACACAGAGCAGCATTGTTTTCTGACAGCCATTTTAGAACTCTATTCATTTAGATTGGACGGAAATGTTTTATGATAAACCCCATGTGGCATTGACTGATTACACATTTCTTTAGCGCTCACTTAAACTGAAGTTCCCTTTCAGTAAATTTAACAAGACTATAGTGAACAGACATACATCAGCCGTTAACAGTCCTTGGGCTAGATGTAGGTAAATCAGATTTACCGATTCATAAATACCTAATTTTACCGATTCGGTATTCATGAATCGGTAAATCTGATGTAGGTAATTATTCGGTAACAAATACCGAATCGGTAGGATTCGGTATTTACTGATTCGGTAATTACCGATTCGGTATTTGCCATTGATTTCTATGGGCCTTGAAGCCCATAGGAATCAATGGCAAATACTGATTTGGTAATTACCGAATCGGTAAAAATACCGAATTGCCAAGGGGGACAGGGTGTCACTTTGACATCCTGTTGCACCCCTGTTTCTGGCTTGTGTGCCATGTGACGCACATACATGCCCTTAGGGCATGTCTGTGTGCCACATGGAACAGGTGTACATGCACAGATGTGCATGTACACAGGAATTCGTTATTTACCATGCAATAGTATTACATGGTAAATAACGAATTCTTAGGGGCCTGTGGCACTGTTTACTGTGCCACCTACATCTGGATTTACAGAATCAGTAAATTTAATAATTCTGTATTTTACCGATTCGATAAATTTACAGATTCAGTAAATTTACCGATTCTGTAAATCTCAAGCCCCCTACATGTCAAGCACCAAATACCGAAATTGGCCGTTACCAACCGGTATTTGGTCTCCTACATCTGGCCCCTTGTGTTTATCACATTCATAGAAGCACTTCAGCATGTATATGATGTTGACAGAGAGCAGATCATGCAATGGCAGTCCTCATCGTGGCTCCATCAACTTAAATGTGGTTCCTTTTGAAGGTTTCCCTTCATAGTTAGAAAATATTGCTGGCCCAACAAATGATATGTATAGGAGTAAAATAAGTATATGAACTTGCCGTCACTCATTACAATATTGCGCATGCACAAGACATACAACTTAGAAGTTATCCAGTGCAAGGAGGAGGCAGGAGAGAGCAGCCATTGCGAGGAGGAGAAAGTTGAGGCAGACACAACATGTAAGTGACTTTTTAATTATTTTAGTTAGGGAGGGGGAAGGGCACTGAGGGCAGCATAGTTCCACTGAGTTTTTTTTAACTCCCTGGAACTACCCGGACCATACTCTACCCAGAGTTAGTTTTCATATGTGGAATACTGCAGTATAATCTATATTGGTGGGAAGAGATGTGTCCTAATATCAGGAGCTGCTGATTTTGATAATGGGGAGCCAGGTTTGAATCCTGGCCTCAGGTTGACATCCTGTGATTCTGAACAATCCACTTGACTTCCCAGTGCCTAAAGAAAACAAAGTGTAAAGTCTGGCTCTCATGTTAAACCATTTGGTTCTCATGCAAGGAGCTCTAACATTCTCATACCAAATCCACACTATGTAAAATATGCTAAATAAATAAAAATAGGTGCATAAAGAATGGATATAACAAGATGGAGGTCCTCCATGATGCAGATGAAAGAGAAATAAAGTTGATCCTGGCGATTTTGTGTTTGCTGTGTGTGACGATTGCTGTTGACCAAGTTTGTATTTTGATTTCGGTTAGTATAATGCCATTTGACAAATGTTAGTGTTTTGGTCAGAGTGGGTTAGTGAACATCATCCCTATATAAGTATCAGCCATGTTTATTTAAACCATAAACATGCCAATAAAACCCGAGTAAGAAATGCGTTATCTCATCATTAAACCCTTAAGTGAATCACATAATTTTCAAGAGCAGGTACATTGCTCAAATGGACTCACCTCTTAAATATCTAGTTTAAAAATAACTGAAATGGATAAGGTGTGAATTGTGTCACATATAAGTATTGAGTTTATAAGTTTTCAATATCTGATTTTCTCGATCATTCAAATAACAAGTTTTAAAATGTAAAAATGTAAAGTGTCCTTTTCAGGTATGGCAATGCAGGAATAAAAAGGACAGATGCAGAAATGAAATGTGACACATATTTATGGTCAAATGCTCTCCATAATGTAATTATTAAAGGAAGAAGTAAGGGGGAAATAGATATGAGGGGAAAGTATGGAGGAAAAGATTGTAAGAAAGGCAAACATAATGAAGGAGTGAGAAGACTTGGTGGGAGAGAGACTGGTATCACAAATAACTCGCCCAACAGAACATGCCTACAACCATGGCATAATCTTGGACAGCAAACTATCTATGAAGAAACAGTAAATGCAGTCCCATTTGCCTGCTTCCACACCCTATGCCTGCTCTGCAAGATCTTCAGGTGACTTCCTGTCAACACCAGAAAACCATCATCAAAGGCCCTCGTCAGCAGCAGGCAGAGCTCCGGGAACACACTCTAAGTAGGAATCGCTGCACGCCTCCTGAAGAGACTTCTGTCAGTACAAAATTCAGCAGCAATGCTGATCCTCCTCAGATGGGCCCACATCACACTGCACCTCATGAAGTTACATTGACTGCCGATCCAGAAGAGATGCCAGTTCAAAATGTTGACCCATGTATACAAAACCCTGCACAACAAAGGGTGGGCATACATGAACAAACCCATGACCTTCCATCAATCGACCAAAAACCTACGAGCCATCTCCCTCTTTCTCAGAAACACCCCCCAGATCTGCTGAGGCAACAACGGAGGATGCCCCTACTCCCACTTGGCAGCCAAAGCTTGGAACAACCTTTCCCTGCCCCTTAGTACCGCCTCATCGCTCCGGGACTTTAGGAAAGGACTCAAGACCTGGCTGTTCGAATAAACAGAGCACCATGAAGCAGTTAGCAACTCCAGCATCTTGAGACCCTCACAGGTGATTTGCTGTACTCTATAAATCCCCAATTGATTTATTGAAATAACCAGAAGATTACTACCCCTACAGCTGTAACAATCAAAACAAGTTACTTTGTATGAATTATGAAGATCAAGACAACACTTTCCTATCTGCATCTTAAAGTAGAACCAGTAAATGTGAGCTTGAAATTGCTGTAGCATATTAAAAGCTTTTATTGGTTGAATTAGTTCTGTTTCCAACATTTAAAATAATATATTTACAAGTAAGATGTGTGTGCTTCTTCAGAACTGATAAGATGATCTTTGGAAAAATGTATAGAAACATGATGATGCACACTTGTGAGAAATTGCGTTAGTGGTTGAGGGGGTGAAAACCAACTCAAGCAACAACCACAAGCCTTGTCAGGATGAGGCACAACCAAACACAAAATTAACCTGCTCATTAACCTGTTCTAAACTCCCCGGTTGATTGGCATAGAGTAGTCAGGCTTAATTTAGGGACAGTGTGTAAAGAAATTATGCAGCCCTTCAAACAGTAATAAACTGTAAACACAGTGCAAGAAAAATCCCACACCAATTTAGAAAAAAAGAGCAAAATTAAAAAAATTAATCAAGACCAAAATTACAAAAATCTAAATAGTAGAATTTGAGATATGCAAGTTGAAAGATGTATGTGAAAATAGCTCCAAAAAGGCCAAAGCGCCACTCACAGTTCTTGTGCAATTCCGGGAGAAAGTCACATGTTCAGGCCGACTGCAATGCAGTGTGGGTCGGATACAGGGACAAGGCTTGTCCTGCTGAAAAGTTACCTCCTCAGTCCAGTGCCTGGAGTCCCATTCATGGTGTAGGGTCCAGCGAGGAGCAGAGAAGCATCACAGACGGTCGTCAATGTAGCATGAGTAACAGGCCTGACGTTGTGGATGGTCGTCACCGTAGCACAAAGACTCTGTTTTTGTTGCAAGTGGATGGGCTGGAGGGCTGTGATTAATGCTGTAGTGTGAAGAGTCAGGTTGACAGAACTTCACATTGGCGGGCTGTGCAAGAGACAAAGTTTTGGTACCAGCGTGCCCGTTTATGATCACAAAGATTCAAAAAACATCAATTCAGCCTCTCTGAGGCCACACTCGGAATCAGGACTTGAGGGGCACCACCTGGGAGTCAGGGGCTTGCTCCAGCTGGATCTGGGTGCTCTTTTAGAAGTTTGTGAGCCTGTATGTTCCTGTGGCTCTAAACAAGAGGCCAGCAAACTAGCCCTTGGAGTAACTCTGGAGTCCTGTGTTCAGCTTCTGGTACAATCCCTCTAACTCAGGCAAGAGGGCAGCAGGGCAGTAATCCAGCAATGTATTAATCCAGCAAGGCAGTTGCCCAGCAAGACAGCAGTCCAGCAGAATAGCCATCATTTTAGCAGTATTGCAATCCTTCTTACTGGCATAGGATCACCAGGTCCAGACATGTACTGAAGAGCTGGTGTCTGAGGTCCAAAATGTATACCCGGTGCCTCCTTTAAGTGGGAGAAGCTTCTAGAGCTTTTCCTTTGAAGGGAACAGGGTTCTTGCCTCCCCTGCCTTGGCTCCAGACTAACAACAGGGGGTATGGAGCCCTTTTTGTGGAGGAAGGTCACAGCTTATTCAAGTGTAAGTAGGGCTATGCCCAGCACTGCCCTCCCATTCTGGCAATAATGGCCCATGCAGCCACCCCTAAGCTCTCTATTGGGTATGGCTGTCTAGGAGGAATCTACAGAGCCCAACAGTCAGCTACATCCAGTCAGGTGACCAAGAGACTAAAAGTAGTAACTGGCTAAGGAAGGAAAATTCCAAATTTTTAAAAGTGACATTTTTTAAATTGTAATTTAAAATCTGGCTTTACCATTAAAGAGGATTTCTCATTCCCGCTCCAGAGACACCATTCATAAACTGGCTACCTTTCCCATTAGGAAGTTACAGCTTAATACATTTAATAAGGTAACTCTAATGTTATCCTATAAGAGAGGTGGGCCTTGCAGTAGTAAAAAAACAAAATTAAGAGTTTTTACTACCAGGACATGTAATACTTGAAAGTACATGTCCAATGTTTGAAATACACTGACATTCTGCCCTTTAGGCTGTCCAGGGCCTACTCATAGGGATGACTTATATGTATTAAAAAAGAATGTATGGGCCTGGCACAAAGTTTAATTTGCCAGGTTGAAACTGCAATTTAAAACTGCCAACAAACTGCAATATGTTGGTGGCACAAAATGTGTTTCAGGCCCACTAGTAGCATTTAATTTACAGGCCCAGGGCAAATGTAGCACCTCTTTCCTAGGGACTTATAAGTAAACTTAATAAGCCAATTGGATGTAAGCCAATTTTATCTTGCCATTAAGAAGAAAGCACAAGCACTTTAGCACTGGTTAGCAGTGGTAAAGCGTACAAAAAGGCAATAAAACAGGTTCAGAAAACAGGAGTGTGAAGGCAAAAGGTTAGGGAATGAACCTTTTGAAAGGGATACATTTAACAATGCTATAATAAGGTTTCTTATTGCTGATTTTCAATCCTAGGTACAAGGCGGCATTGTGTATATGACTGCTATACCACGTAGAGGCATTCAAAACAAAAATGTATAAAGCTTTTGTTTTTGGTGTTCTTGCTTGTGACATTGCCTGATTGCACTGTGGTGGTCACACCTCCTGTGATCCTGCCTGCAATGGTCATTAAAGGAATTTTGTCTGACGTAGTCACTGTTGTTACACTGATGACTTGCGTTGGTAGCTTTTCATTGAATATAAGTAACTCTCGTTATAAAAAACGTTGGAGACTCATGCTTTAGTTGATATTTTACCTTTGAGCCTAGACGGGGACATTGAATGCCTGCTCTTTGACAGGCAATTTGCAGCAACAGCAGAAAAAAATATTAGTTGACACGCTGAGTGATCTGGGCTTCTCTAGATGGTGTAGGTAAAAATCTGAACCTGTAAATAATAAATATCTTTGGTATAATGATTGGTTCTATACTCACAATTATTTAACCTATTTTCCAGTGTCTAATGTCCTTGTGGTTTCGCGTGCCAAACATCGAACATCACAGTATATTGTTAGAGGCAGCTGCTGGCACCTACAGTACACATATTGACTTTTGCTTCGTTTATTTTCTTGTGAAGGTTAACCATTTATAGTGCAAATGTAATGTTTTCCCATTGTTTTTAAGATAGATTAATAAAGATTATTAAGAAGAACTGCAAGTCTCTAGATAGTTACAGAGAAGTGAACATAGTCTTGTTTTAATTTGTAACGTATTAGGCTAATGAAACTGAATACATTTTAAAACGTTTTAATATAGCTCCCATAACAGGAATGTGTCCTTTGTTCCAAGATCTGCTAATTGGACTTTATGATACACCAAAAACAAACACTCTTCGGACCATTTGATTACATGTCCCCTATTCGATTAGATAGAGAATTGTTTAAAAAGGCACTTTCATAGTAAGCTGGGTATAGTTTAGATTTTTAGCTCAGATTTCCCTGGACCCGAAGCTGCATGCCAGGAATACTATGTCCTTGGAGTTCATTTCCTCTTTAATGAATGTACAAAAACATAGATGAATGTGCTTCAGGCAGTGTCTGTCAACACATTTCATTGTGAGATGTACATGAATGTTAACAGGAGTCCTAAAAGAAAATCACTGATGACCCGTTTTTTCGCTACAATTATTGAAAGATGAAAAAGCTCCAGGCACAATACACTGCCCTGAGGTGACGGAAACATGCCCAGGGCTGGTACAAGAATTTGGTTCTGAGCCTCATCCAGCGCAGCTGCAATCTTGGAGCCCCATATCGACTCATCGTTCAGGAGCTGGTTAGCATAATATAACCTTCGGTGTTAAAGAAACTTTTTGTGCCAAACTTATTGCAGATTCTCTGTAGGATTCTCACCGAGTTGGCAGCTCGTGTGGCGCCTTGCTCATTTGAACTTACATCACAGGACAGTAGCTAGAACAATATCAAATTATACAATACAATATCTGAACTCTGACAGCACTTGATCATGTTAGAGGATGGACACATTTCTGACAACTTTAACTTTCAAACTAAACCTAGATACTATTTTCACTCATATTATTCATGTCTGGTATTAGAGTTATTTACATATCAGCTCAGGTCTGGAGGAGGGAGGGCCCTCTCAGAGAAAAAGTTCAAAATGATGGGGGCTCTGTAGAATCTGATGAAGGGGCCCTGAGACTTTTGTACCTCAATGAATTCGTAGACTTTAGGCTGAATGGCACCCCTAAATAGTGGGAATTCACTGCGCTCCAGAGGCTAAAGGAGTCTGCATTACGCGCCTGGGCCCTCTGCATAACATGGATATACAAGCACAACTGCATATGGCTACTGGGCATGCAAGGACAAAGATGACCTCTGTGGGTCTCACATGACAAAAAAGGCCACACTTTGACGTACCGTTCAAAGTGGCTGCATAGATCTTAATCCGCTCGCATGTGTCATAGGAGTTTCCAGCATGGATAAAAAGGCTGTTGCAGAGGCATTGTGTGGTTCTCAGGTGTGTCAAGGTAGCTTCACGCAGGGAGCAGGATGAAAATATTGTTGGAACGTTTGCTGCCTTTGCTTTTAGGTGTTCCAAACTCGTCTGGGAGAGTTAGTAGAGGAACTGTATTGTATTGTATTGTGTTGTTTTGCAGCGTATTGTGTTGTGTTGTATTGTGTTATATTGCAATTGTATTGTATTAAATTGTATTGTACTGTGGTGTGTTGTATTGTATTGCAGTTTTATTGTATTGTATTGTATTGTATTGCACTGTGTTGTGTTATATTGCATTCTATTGCCATTGAATTGTGTTGTATTCTGCTTTGTTGTATTGTATTGTGTTGTATTGTATTGTGTTGTATTGTATTGCAATGTGTTGTATTGTATTGTATTGAGTTGTGTTGTATTGTATTGTATTGCAATTGTATTAGATTGCATTCTATTGCAATTGTATTGTGGTGTATTGTATTGCATTCAATAAACACCTACTACCCCTGACACGCCATTGAAACTCTTTATGTTTTGTCTAAAAACATTGTGAAAGCGCCACCTGAATTTGAGGAGGGAGCACAGTCTCAAAGTCGTTAATTTTTGCATCTTTCAGATATCAGATCTTTCCGCAGTGGTGGGAGATGTAGTGCAGCGAGGGATGATTCTGAAAGGTCCTCTGCTCAGGAGGCAAATCTTTAGGTGCTGAAAACGTGAAGGTGATGCAGAGGCTTGAACCGGGCATAAACAGCAGAGAGGTTTACAAGACTGTACATATTTTCTTTACCCTGTGATCATTGCATCTGCTTGTTAAGGGACCTTTACCGGGACCATCCTGGTATTCGTCAGAACAGTGTGATTGAAACTGTTAATGTAAATATGCAACAAAACAGAGGTTCGGACAGTAGAACAAAAGGTGATTATAGACAGGTATGTTTTGACCTTTTGGAAACGTTTCAGTTAGATTTCAGCTAGAATCAACCCTAAAGTTCTCCACACAAAAGTCAGATCTAAAACCTGGGCAGGAGCTTGCATTGTGCACTATAGAGAGTGCGAGAAAAGATAAAGGCCCCTGTACCAAAGATACCTTTGGATCTAATGACTGTGTAAACTGTTGAGATTGCACCTGATTTGAGGACTGTATTTTGAAGTAGGCTACTGATGTCGGTATTTGAATGGTGTTCACCAATGATGCTTCGAGATAGAGTTGTGTTTTGGTGGCACATTGACGGAAGGATCTGATACAGTTAGTGAGCAAGACAATTTGGTATTCCATTTGGGATTTGTAAGTCACTAATGACAATATTGAATACTGTGGATACCACAAGCTTTGAGGGAAGTGGATCTGGATCTGGCCTCCATTTGAAGAAACTACCTGCTCTATAGGCGATGCCCATGCATACTGAGAGAGCGGGAAGCTGGCCTGGTGATCAAAAGTGATCCGAGGTGCAGAATACTTATCAGGAGTCAATGTCGTCTACACCATGAAGCCACCATTAGTCACCATTAAAGAGTCAGGGCCTCCCTGGACTGGAAACAAGCATCCTAGGACTGGTTTCTGAATATCACACCTCATCAGCAAAAATAGCTTGAATCCAGTGACATGGTGAGTATGGGACCAATGTCTGGGCATACCTCTCTAATTTGGGGTGACAAATGCAAAAAAAAACATTTGATGGGCGACAATGCTGAACAACGTCAAACACTCAACCACAGTCAGAGATCTGGGCCGAAATCCATCGTTTTTTTGCTCACCGCAGCAAACCAGTTTGGACCCAGCCATAATCAAATCAGTCTTGGTCCAGATTCCCATTGGAACAGGCAAGTCCTAACTGCCCAGACATGGATCCCGGGATCACTGTGCCATAGGAAACAAGCTTTACCTGTCGGAAGAGCCCTAAGCAGGGCAAAAGCAGTCCTAGGTTGCGTATGTTCCTGTTGCAGGAGGCTATGGGATGGCAGCTTGGGTTGGACCATTCCCATGAGGAGCAGCGTCAAGACTGATGTGCATATGACCAGGTCCAACCTGAGGTGGTTTGGTGGGTGAAAAATAATGGATTGGGATGTGGCCCGAGTGATTGACAGTAGCTGAGATTAATTCATGCATTCCATCCGTCACCTTGTTGTTTGTGCATTTGATGTCCTAAGTGTGCCAGGTGTGCCCAAACCTGGATCCTGGGCTCCCAATACCACTTGAACCAAGCTATACCTGGCTGAAGAACCCTAAGTAGAGTGACACTGGTCCTAGGTTGCTGGTGTTCCGATTCAGGGAAGACCTGGCCTGGCAGTTCAGTCTGGACTGTTCCCATGAGGAGCAGGGTCAAGACTGATTTGCATACGGCTGGGTCAAAACTGAGGTAGCATGGTGGCGAAAAACAATGGCTTGGGATGAGGCCCTAAGCGTTTGCCAGTGGCTGGGGTTAACTCAAGCATTCCATCCATCACCTTCTTCTTTATAGATTTAGAAAGTTGCCATTTTCTTGTCCTGACCATTTGGTGCCTACAGACTGATCCTGGGTCACATGACTAGCTGGAGCTGGCAGTTGGCCTCTGTGTATTGCTCCAAGATAAGTAGACTAACTGAAGATAGGTTTGACAGGATTGGCCACTCTGAGTTAACGAGGAGGAGGCGCTGTCTCTTACCACACTTAGACATCACAAAGCCTCTGTCTGAGCACTCACACAAAGGGCTTGGCACTAGTCTATTGTGATACCAGACAAGCTTGGGCCAGGAATGGGATGTTGAAACCTCAGGTGGGTGTAAACCTTTAGAAGCTCCCTCCGCTTCAAGGTGGGCACCAGGTATGACTATTGGTCCTTAGCCTTAACTCTTCAGTATTTTTCAGGACCTGTGGATCCTGCCAGGAAGAATGACTGCTGTACTGCTGAAAGGACTGCCACTCTGCTGGACTGCTGCTCTGAAGAACTGCTACCCTTGCTGTACTGACCTACTGCCTGCTGCCCTCTTGCCAAGCTGAGAAGGACTGGACCTGCATACTGTTCAGCGGGCCTGGGTCCCTACATCCAGACTGCACTCCATTGCAGTCAGCTTGAATTTGTAACTTTTCCCCTTACTAGAGCAACCAAATATCCACAGTTGGTCCAGTGTGCTTTTTGGCGCAAAATTCACTGAAATCTATCTTCAAAATCCAATATCTTTGGTTCTATTGATTGGATTCTGTTGGTTTGGTCTTGATTTATTTATTGAAGTGTACTTTTTTTTTCAAAATCGTTGTGGAATTTTCCTTGTGCTGTTTTCACTTTACTACTGTTTGAAGTGCTGCATTAATACTTTACACATTGCCTCTAAATTAAGCCTGACTGCACAATGCTAAGCCTCCAGAGGGTTGAGCACGAGTTAATTTGGGGTTTGCTTGCGATTCCTCCTTGAGTAGGGATTCACCCTCCCCTTGATAACAACCCAATTATTTTTTTGTGTTTTTTTAAGTCCCCATCGAGCAAATTCCCTTAACCGCATCGCTGCGGCGGTTATTTTTCCCCTACGCAGCTTTTTTCTAAAAGCCGCGTAAGATGACGAGCTCAGCTCGTCATCCGCACACGCCCCCCGTGGCTGATGACGAGCTGAGCTCCTCATCAGCATCGAAGGGGTTAAGGTAAGGAGGAGTCAAAAGCCCCAGTGTCTATTCAGAGCTTTGGAAGCAGGGGCCTGAATTTATCTAGAAAGACACATTTTCTAGCCTTGTCCTTTTGGGGCCTTCTTTTGTCCGAACCAAAAGGCTCACGATTTTCGGCAGTGGGGGGAGCTAGTCATTAGTCAAGTAGTTAGCTTGAAATCGTTGTTTCTTTTGCCTTAATCATTGGGCCCTCTGATGTATCGTAGAATATACCTTTACCACAGATTCCAGAATCTGTTTTTCTTTGTGTGTTTCTTTTGAGTCTCAAGCTTATATACCTTAATACTGAATTTAGTCAATCTGTGTGTTTTGGGGGAGATGGTTTAACCCAATTAATACAGATCTCTCTTCTTGCCAAGAGAATCAAGATGAAAAGAATATATTCTATAACTTTAGTCAGAGGCAGGGGTGTTTCATTTCTTTGTATCCCAAAAATAACCATTTCTGCGCTTACCTTTATCTGTCGATCTGCTACGTCAGAGAGGATCTTACCGATCTGGTCCCAGTAGTTGTTAAGCGCTGTGCAGAACTGGAACATATGTAGATCATCAGCTCTTTCTTCTCAACATTTTGGGCACTTCTTTTGTTCATTACTGGTCATTTTAGAAGGCCTTTTTGGAGACCAGTATGATCTGTGGATCGTGAATAGATTTTCTTCGGGGGGCGGATTTTACTACCCGGCCCATGATAGCATTTGAGGAAAGTCAAAGGTTAGAGTGGTCCATATCGGGCATGTCTTTCTCCCAGATATCTTGTGGCGTTTTGTACTCTTCCTCCCCTGCTCTTATAAGGGCCCAGTACAAGTAAGAAACCTAGTTTTTAATGGTAGCTGGGTTCAAGAGTTTTTGTTCAATTATCTCGTCACCTTGCAGTTTCTCTTTTAGAGTATTCACCCAACTATTTAGCTGGTAGAAATTAAATCTTGATATCGACCCCTGAGTTACTTCGTATAGAGTTTCCCATTTCACAATCCGGTTGTTTTCTAAGGGCTGTCTCCAGTGGTCTATGTTATGCTTTCTTAATGGGATTGATAGTGCATCTTTTAGACATTCAGGGGTGCCCAGTGATTCCCAGATTGGCGCATGTTTGCTAAAATACGGTATTTTTAGTGTTCTTCTTATCTCCAGCCAAGATCTAGCTGCGGCCTTTATCGTCTTAAGTTTTATTTTTTTGAAAAATTTCGGATGGCCAAATTTGTATAGGTAGTGGTCTTCTTTTGAGCCTATGAGTGATTTTAGGTAGGTGGGCCAGTTATCCCATTCGGTCTGTAGGATCCTGGTGTTCTTGAACTGAAGAGATCTACAATATTCCAGTATGTCCGGGCTGTCAATTCCCCCTTGTGCTTTGTTTCTTCTAAGTTTTTTCCAGCCGATTCTGACACCCTTAGCGGCCCAGATAAAACTAGATAGCTCTCCCTGAAGTTTTTTGATTTGTTCCGTACTAAAGCTTAGAGGGATAGAGTTAAATACGTATGTGCATTTCGGTAAAATAGTAATTTTAATCAAGTTGGATTTTTCTAGGAATGATAATTGTAGGCCTGACCAGCCTTTAGTAGTTGCCTTATTTCTTTGTGCATCCTAGAGAAGTTCAGGTTGGTTATTTCATCTATGTCTTTTGTGTATTCAATTCCTAGATATTTGATTTTATCTTTAATAAGAGGGTTTCCTGAGGCTGTGTTCCACTAAAGAATTTCTGTTTTGGTTTGGTTTACCTGGTAGCCTGATACTGCTCCAAACTAAGCTATAGTAACCTCTATTATGGGGAGTTAAATCACTAGGTTCCCAGTAAATATCATCAGGTCGTCGGCATATAATGCTACCTTTTTTTCCCATCCTTGATATTTGAAAGTTTGGATCTCTTCTTCCCCTCTTAATAAGATAACCAAAGGTTCAATGTAGAAATTAAATAGGA
This sequence comes from Lissotriton vulgaris, assembly GCF_964263255.1. Lineage (NCBI taxonomy): Eukaryota > Metazoa > Chordata > Amphibia > Caudata > Salamandridae > Lissotriton > Lissotriton vulgaris. The sequence continues at coordinate 1,091,061,773 of NC_141695.1, forward strand.
GTGGAGACAAGGGGCATCCTTGTCTAGTGCCTCTTTTAATAAGTACGTTGTCAGTAAGAGCCTCATTTACTAGAATGCTTGCATTTGGACTTGAGTAGATGTTGGATATAGCACTTTTGATTTTATCACCTAGATTAAATTTAGTCAGGGTAGCGTTCAGAAAAGGCCAACTGACTCAATCAAAAGCTTTTGCTGCGTCAAAATTATTACAGATAGAGGAGCAGTATCTTGAATTGCGATGTTGATGGCAGCAATGAGCTTGTGGGATAATTCATGTATTTGCCTGCCTTTAATGAAACCCTCTTGGTCTGGGTGAATTAGGGACCCTGCCACTGACCCTATTCTTTTAGCCAGGATCTGTGTGTATATTTTATAGTCTGTGTTCAGGAGGGAGATGTGCCTGTATGATTCACATTTTGTTGGGTCTTTCCCTGGTTTTAGGATAATGTTAATGATTGCATCATTCCAGGAGTTTGGGAGTTTATGGTTATCTTGAAATATACAGTTTAAGAGTTCCGTAAGAGGTGCTAGTAGTGTTTCTTGGAGATGTAAATATAGTTCGTTTGGTAGGGAATCGGGGCCGGCAGCTTTCCCTCTTTTAAGGGACTTAATTGCAGCTCTGACTTCCTCTTTCGAGATCTCTTGATTCAGAGCAAGCTTCTGTTCCTGTGAGGCCACCGGGTTAGTTATATTCGTTAGAAAATGTTGAATTTAGTCCTCAGTGATAATTAGGGTCTCCGTGTAGAGATCTTCAAAAAGGCGTTTAAATTCTTGCCTAATTGTACTGCTTGCTGAGGAGTATCCTGTATTGTCCACTCTTTTTTTATCTTTGTGATTCTTTTTTTAGTTTTTTCAATTTTTGCTTTCCAGGCTAGGATCCTCCCGCATCCTTCCCCATATTCACAATGAGAGAGTTTACTGGCTTCCCATTTATCTCTTACTCTTCTTTCCAGGAAGTCATGGAGCTCTGTTTTCTTATTTCTTATGTTTTCTTCTATTTCAGCTATTAACTTGCTGCAACTAGCAGTTTTGAGGTCCACATCTAGCGATAGTAATTCGTTTTCAATCTCTTGACAAATATCTTCTTTTCTTTATTCCAGTGCGATGCTATGCTGAGGAGCTTCCCTCTGATAACTGATTTGTAGGCATCCCAGGCAGTTTGCTTTGTATTTTGGGCCTTGTTAAGATCAAAGAACAGTTTTTTTTCTTCTACAAGTTTTTCATTATAAGCCTCCACTAGGAATGTACTCCTATCGACAGTCCACCTCTGAAATAACCCAATTGTTTATACTTCATTTTAGATAGAAACTTTTGTCAAGCATGTAGTGTCGAGCTCTTGTAAAGTACTTCCATCACAATTTGCTTCCAGATGCCTCATGTTATTTTGCAATTGTATATTCTTGGTGACTCTACTCCTTAAAGTTTTACACAATATGCAAACCAATACTGAATTTCTTACTGATGCACAAATGAGAGTTTGTCTTTCCAAACTGAGGTGAAGGGGACCTATACTATAGTTACATAAAATTAGGGCTGGACTCATTGTTAGCTGACCGTGGCTATTGCTTATGCAGGTTTGAAGGATGAAAATGTTGCTACAATTTCCTGCATGAGAGAAATATTTTGATAGTCTATTTTTAGTACATCCATTAAGTCTGTTGGTGTTGACATGATTAATCCCCAAAGATGCATAAACATCGTAGGAAGTTTGTGGCTGGTCCTTGCTATTTCTTTCCATGTTTCAATTTTTGATTATTATTTTTGTTACCTAATCCCTGGCGGCACATTTAAGTTGCTTTCCTAGCACCAAGAGTCCTCAGGGTATTTGTTACGCTCTACAAATATTAAAATCCAATCAAATATCCCTTAACCCATTAAGAAAATATGTTTACACACACAGCATTATTCATTAAGGGATGTTTGTTTGTGAAAATGTTTTATTTACTTTTTAGAATCCCAAATATTTTTAAATTTTCCATTCATATCCTACATAAAACTTCTTCAAAAAGCTATAAAACATATTTATTTTTAATTTGTTTAGTTATGGCAGGCCCTGAGGCAATGGATGCACACAGCAGCAAGTGAATATTTCTCTTTTATTGGCTAAGTGATAGTTTTCAGCAAAACATTGTCAAATTGAATTAAAAAATGTATTGTAGGTCAGAAAGCATTTACAGTATTAATCAGAGACATTGCAAAACTGGCAGCCATGCAAGTATCCAGTGGACGTCTTAGTAGATTTGGTGAGGTAATTTGCTAATGCCCTGTGAAAATAGAATATTTTACGTGTTTCATGAATCATCTTTCAGGATTTCAGTGAAATGAGTGTCCAGAATGACGCTCAACACTTCAATGTCTGGTTAGAAAAAAAAAGCCCAAATAAAGAGAGAAAGTGGGTGCGAATCTGTGATTTTTCTGTTGCAAGAAAACTTTCTATTTCAAATGAAAAAGCTTAAAAAAAATTGTGTCTAAATTGAAAATTGGTGTTTGTGTTCCATAGGGTAGATAGACTTGTGATTCTCTGACCATAATGCTCTAAGGGTCTTCGGGTTTATTTATTATTTCTGGATCATATACTGCCGCTCCAAGTGACAAAAAGCATTACAAACTCAAGGATATGGAAATGAAGATGAATGGCTAGATGCACCCTGGGGATGTGATCTTAAACACTGTGATTCTCAAAATTACAGGGTTTGCGCCTGCCAAGTGTACAAATCCGCTTTTACAAGTCAGATAACGCTTACAGACTCAGAAAATAACTTTTGCGACTTTTTCTGAGATGCAAATAGGAGGGGATGAAAGATGGGTAATCCCCCAAGTATTTACAAGTAGAAAGGTATATCAGTGGTTAATGACTACAATTGTGGTTGTAAACGATTGATTAGTTACTGACCACCAAATTGGGGTAGTTATGAATTGCAATGGGGTAGCTCTCACCATGGGGCAGCTAATTCTTTGAAAATCGTGTTGAGTGGGTTTTGTGGAAGCAGGTGATGTTCAGGCCACTGCCTACTGTCACTGATTTCTTCCTTTAGGGGAAACATGTATTGCTAAGCAGCACGGCTTCCTTCATATCTCATGGGCTTATTTTTTTAAAGAATTCCCTTTCGGGAGAGCAAGACCGTGTTCTGTTTTCCCTTGCAGGCCTCCCTCTCTAAGTTTGCCGACAATCACAGGTGTTGTGAATTGCAACTTGCTTAATTAATATTCAGTAAGTAGTTCATTTTTTGACCCAACACATTTGACAATTTTTGATGCAACCTATAGCACATTAGTAGATGTACACCTTGAATATCCTGGTGTGCAAAGGATCCATCATTCCGAATTCATGGAGGGGGTCAATCATATCCCCAATACATAAAAAGGGGGATAAGAACTCAACAAGCAGCTATAGGTTGATGGCTTTAATTGATATTGAGGCGTAATATTAAGCTGGCTTACTCCTGGATGATCTCACTGCCTGGATAGATGAAAAAGCAATCATACCCATCAACCAAACAAGCTTCTGCAAGGGCATGGGTACAATAAAAAAGATACTTGCCCTGTTCCTATTGATTGACGGGGCGAATCAGCAAAATATCCTCTATTCATGTGTTTCATTGATTACTCATCAGCGTTCGATAAAATTGACAGGAGCAATCTCTGGGGCAAGCTTAAAGAGATAATACCTCCTATTCTCCTAAACCAGCTAATACTTCTCCACACAAACTTGTGGGTTCAAGTTAAACTAGGAGATGGGAAGTCCCTGTCCCGGAGAATTCCAACAACCATGGGGCTTAAACAGGGATGCGCCCTGGCTCCGACTCTTTTTAAATTGTTCATGTCTGATTTATCCTCTGAACTTGACGCTTGTGATTCGCATCCGCCAAACTTAGGAGGGCTGCCACTCTCAAACCTGCTATACACAGATGATTTTGTGCTGGTGAGTCAAAGCCCCATCGGCCTTCAACACCTACTAGACACAACTAGCAGATATTCAGTAAACAACGGTTTGACCATCAATTACAACAAAACCAAGATAATGATGATTCACCCAAGAAAGGAAACTTCCAAATTCCACTGACACATGGCTAACTCAATAATAGAAGTAGTCGAACAATACAAATCTGTAGGACTGATAATGGACAAAAGGAGCTCCTACAAACTACACAAAGATGTCATTAAAAGAAGAGGCAACTCCATTGCTGCAGCAATGAGATCCATCAAGAATAAAATCACTGGCCCAAACCTTACTCCTTTTTCAAACGTTTGGCAAGCAAAGCTCATTCTGGCAATCACTTACAGGAGCAAGTGCATGAGGGAAAGAGATGCGGCCATATTAGATAGCACTGGTTCAAGAGCGGCCAGAATGATCTTCAGTTTACCTAAGTACGTCTCGCCATCCCAGATAAGGATGGAAGTGGCATCCAATGCCAAGAAATAGCTCGCAAAGGAACTTGCATCAAGAGCTGGTACAGGATTAAAAATGCCAAACCAGGATCTCTGAACTCCTACCTATGGAACGAAATACATCAAAAGCGAGACTGTGCAGGTAGGAGCTATCTGACAGCATCAAAAGAGTGTTTAGGCTTGGATAAACGTTGGCTGGCCCCAGGGTCCTATCACTCCTTCAAACAAATTGTAAACAAGACTGTGAAAAATCTATCTCTAGTAGAAGAAAAGGCAACACTCACAGAAAGATCCCATGGTTGGTTTATTTTGCAAAGCTACATTACGCCCTCTCTGCTGCCTTACCTAGGGGTAGGTTTCAACAGGATGAAAAAAGACAAATACCTCCATTTTAGAATGGGCATTCTACCAGTACTGCTGCATCTTCTCCCCTGGAAACGACTGCCAGGCCTGACAACTTGTTGTTTATGCGACAAAGCCAACGAAAGTGTATTGCACCTTCTGTGTATTTGCAGACGTTAGCTATTGAAGCCTTCTTTTTTGCGTAAGGGGATAAGAACCTGCAGACAAGCAGTGATGGCATGCCTCAGAGGAGGAGACGTTCAGTTAGCATGCCGCTTCCTGCAATTTATGGAAGCGGCAGGGAAGAAACTCTATCGCCCTTGACCGGTATGCCTATAACTGCAGCAAAACCCTCTTTTAAGAGTGGATCCCTACAAGGAACTCTTTTGGTAACTACGTTTTGCATTGAAAGGTTGTAACCCTTCACAATTGTACTGCATCATATGACAACTATGGACAATAGTGAGTATAATGTACGGATGTTTTATGAGATGTCGTTTTTAATGTATTTTACCAAAGGAATGAATAATAATTTTTGATATATGTCTCTTTGCAGCTAATTCTAGGAATGGGAGTTTACAAAATGTTATTTTTAATCTGTTTAAATTGTGAATCCTGCTGTTACTATTTTTCTTTTATGGATTTGTACAGGTTTTAATAAGCCAGACAATAAATTACTTACTTACTGGTGTGCAAATCGGGCCTTGTACACCTGGCTCTAAATTCCCTTAGAAAGGTGCAAAGCCACTTAGTAAAATGCAATTTGTATATGTTAATTTCAATATTAGGTTGTTTCGGGTCATATGTGGTGCAGCAATTTTGAATGCTATATCCAAGGCTCGACTGCAGGTAGGAAATCATAAAGAAATGGACATCTGCGTTTATTGTTTACAGTGTTTAAAGGTGTCCTTGTGTGAAGTCCTAATGCATCTGACATAGGGAAATGTAATCTAAACGTATCTAATCTAGTCAATTTGTGTAGTGCATGGCTCCTTGGAGGATTCTTAACACTGAATCAAAGTCAGCAGATCATAGAGTCAGCCCAGCTAGGATCTGAGCGATGGAAGATTAAAGAGAAACCATATCTTTAGAGTCTACCTGAAGGCCAATTTCAAGTCTCAGTGTGAGAGACAAGGAGATCCAGAGTCTATTTGGCAGACAATTAAAGGAGCACCCACCCCATCTGGTTCTATGAATACTGGGCATTGTTACGAGAGAACATGTGGCTGACCTTAGGAAACCACTTAGGTGGTAAGGTTCAACCAGGGTGAGAAGAATTCGAGGCCCTTTCATATGGAAAGCCCTGTAAGTAATGTACAGATTTTTAAATTGAACCTGTTGCTCTATAGGCAGCCAATGAAGGTCAGTCAAGGCCCTCCTTGTAGATTGGTGCCTTGAAATTAAGAAGAGGAGATGAGCAGCGGCATTTTGGATAGTTTGTCGCCTCTTCTTGACATAACAAAATGGCCCCTAAATATAGTGAATTAGAGTAATCCATCTGGGAGATAATCAAGGCAGGGATAAAGAGTGTCTATGCCAGAGGGGGTAAAAGATCTAGCACTTTCCTCGAAAGTCTAGGAATGCCAAAGCAACTTCCAGCTAGCGAGTTTGCCAGTCCTCGGATTGTAAGCCGATCATCTAACCAGATGTCTAGATTTTTGGTGGTCAGCTCCTAGGCATTCCAGTGAGGAAAGACGTTGTCACAGTTCCATATTCGATTTATTCACCCATAATGGCAAAGACAAGTGTCCGCCCCAGACGCGTTTCGATCGCCCTCGCAATCTTGTTCACATGACGCACTGGTGCCGGACCACAACATTTAAATTCAGTGCGCCCAATCACCAAAGAGATTGGTAATAGTGAGGAGTAAACATAGAAGAAATACTTCAAAGGTAGAACATAATTGAAAAAGATCCCTTTTCACAACAATGTAACTCAGTTAAAATCTGCAGCCCTCATGATGATAGTGGTAATAAAACAAGTTAGTTGTTGTACTCAAAACGATTGGTAAATGCCAATTAACGGTGCCTGATTGAACCTCCATTCAAACAAATACAGGGACACTGATCATAAGAGCAAAAGTAGCTGTAGCATTAACTGTGCCCATCATGGCTAAAATTATGGCAAGTGCTGAATTGATAATGCAGATTCCTGAACACATATAACTAAATACAGATACAGTAAAAAAACCTTCAATGGGAAAAAGATTGTCGGAAAAAAAAAATAGGCAGCCTGGAATATTTAAAATGTATTCTAAATATACAATCATTTAAAAGAAACCCTGGGGGCTGCATCCGAGTAAAACAATGCTCCCTCAAAACGGGTGCAAATTGCTGTAAAGTGTTATATTGGAAAATATATAATTAAAAAAACAGCAGTGAAAGTTGATAAAACACACAGATATATATGGTGTGGCTAATGCAAGAGGTCGCAAATGTAGTTGTCTTTGGCCTATAAAGTGCTGGTGCTTATATTGCTGTTGCCCTAAAAAATACAGTACAAGAAATATCAGTGCTAATTGTTTAAAAAAGATGTAGATAAGCAGAGAATGTCCGACAATCACAAATCATAAAAATAGTTCTAATCCTTCAAATAGATGGAGATGTTAATTATCGTAAGTTGACATCCCTATACAGGTGTGAATACTGGCACAGGTTACCAGAAGAACCTTCATTATGACATAATTACAGAAAATGATGAAGGTCCTCACTAGTAAAAGACACACATTTGATGGACGGAATGCAGAACAAATCAAAACATTCACCCCCAGTCAAGAGATCTGGGTTAAATCCATCATTCTTTTGCTCACCATGCCACCCCAGTTTAGACTTGGCCATATGCCATCAGTCTTGACCCTTTAAAAAAAAATGTTTTATTCTTTTGCTCACCATGCCACCCCAATTTGGACCGGGCCATATGCAAATCAGTCTTGGTCCTCACTGGTATTCAGGCCGTTAGGCATTCTAATATCCAGTGTTAAAACAAATGTGGACACTAACTAGCGAAGTTGTCTCTCCCTATTGCTCCCCCAAATTGAAGGAGGGACTGCCCCAATTACAAAATATTTCAAATCACTGATATATATATATATATGTAAGTACCCATTTCAATAATGTCTTTTTGAAACCTATAATTCTTGACACATTATGTATTGGGCAGTAACAACAGCGTTTGATTCATATTATCACCATTCCAATATGGCCGACAAAAATGTAAGGTGTATACCTACCTGGCGATCAATGCAGTCCTCTGTTTATGTCATTTGGCCTTTGGTGGAGTTTTGGCGCGATGTGGCAATTAAGCAATGTATTATTTAAACTGACACCTAACCGCTTACCCGCTGACAGTGAGCAAGGGCGTTCACGCCCGAAACGCGTCTGTTTGGCAGTGTGTTGCACCTCTGCACTTTAATATGCAATGAAGGAAAAAGAATATCCAAGTAAGTCTGGCTGTGGATTCATTCACCTGTGTCTGCGCACTGGGTTTCGTGCGAAGGCGCTGCACGAATTTTCTGGTTGGAGTGTATATATATATATATATATATATATATATATATATATATATATATATATATATATATATAGGCTCCTCGTTCAAAGAACGCACCACACTCACGGGGGTTACCAGGTCAGTGCTTTATTCACAGCAGCGTGCACGATAGGTTTCAGGCACAGGAGAGAGTCTCTGATGTATTCAAGGACCAAAGTTCGTCTCGTATGCAGTCCGATGCATTTCGAAGGTCTTGCCTTCTTCTTCAGGGAAAAGATGAGCAATACTTTAAGTGAAGCAAACAAGTCCATTTTATATGACACGCCTCATGGCAGGCTAGGCTTATGCCGCAGTGTCTCATGGAAGTTGTAGTCCAGCAATCAATTTGCATGTGGTGTCTCCCGTTGATGCCCTAAGCCGCTGTCTTCAAACACTCACAGGGCACCCCCTCGCCAACCACGCGGCATCCTGTTGATCGGAGTAAGGAGCGGACTATTCGCGCAATCTTAACAGTCTGAATGGCTGCCGTTTCACGGCTCCGTGTCAGGGTGTCTCAATGGCGGTGCTGGGCGTATGCAGTGCTGCTGCTAGGCTCCTAGGTCCACCAAAGCGCCTTCTGCACTCTTCAGGGCGGGTGCGGTGAAAACGGCGGTGGGTCCGTTAAAATATGAAGGCTCCTCGTTCAAAGAACGCACCACACTCACGGGGGTTACCAGGTCAGTGCTTTATTCACAGCAGTGTGCACGATAGCTTTCAGGCACAGGAGAGAGTCTCTGATGTATTCAGGGACCAAAGTTCGTCTCGTATGCAGTCCGACGCGTTTCGAAGGTCTTGCCTTCTTCTTCAGGGAAAAGACGAGCAATACTTTAAGTGAAGCAAATATTATATATATATAGACGTTATTTATTTACAGCAAACAGGTGCCCAACGCGTGATCACAGGTAAAGTTGTACAAGTAAAATGAAAGTATTTAAAGGTGCAGTGTTCACTTCTGTTCGTCACAATAGACATAGTAAACATACTATATAGCCTGATCTTCAATTATTCACAACATTGTTTATTGTGGACTGATATGCTAGACTGCAGCTCTAACCCACTAGGGTGAAATTGAACTTTATTAACAAAATAGTGTGATTAAAATAATGAGTTGAAAGCTGTAATCGTTGTTTGTTAATATAGTAACTTTACTGTGTTTATGAAAAACAGTCCGCATATAACGTTAACCCACGTGGGTAGAATTATTTTGATTAATTGTACATTCATGAGTGGTTATCATGAATTTAATTCTCATTTGAAATTTGCAAATCAAGTATTATGTTCAATCACGAGTGCTTCAGCCCACGTTATATAGAATGTTTACTATGTCTATTGTGACGAACAGAAGTGAACACTGCACCTTTAAATACTTTCATTTTACTTGTACAACTTTACCCGTGATCAAGGGGGGAGGTTAACTCCGAAACGCGTTGGGCACCCGTTTGCTGTAAATGAATAATGTTTATTTGCACCAAGGCCACGGCACCAGTGAGTTTTATACTGGATTTCGTTGGAAAATATGTAAAAGATATATATATATATATATATATATATATATATATATATATATATATATATATATATATATATATATATATATATATATATATATATATATATATCTTCACTGAAAAAACCATAGGTTTCAGGCCCTATATAGTTAGGAATTCACATATAAAAAAAACACTGAAATTGCTCCTATATAGTTAGTTGAACTAACTATATATTTCGCACATTCGCAATCCACTGCTGATGATGTCAAATATTACATCATTCATGACATGGTCAGTGACATCACTGATGACATCACTGATGACATCTCAAATGACATCACTGATGACATCTAATTTGACATCAATGATCACACCACTGATGATATACTTCATGTGATAATACAATGCTCCTCCTTACACTCTAATATAACCTCTGTTACACCTAGTGTTAAATACAGAGTATCATTTTTGAAACCATTGACACATGAATACCAGTTACTACATACGCACTCGCTGATTCCTACGTCTACACACACATTCACTCATTCAGCCATACAATCACTCGTACATACAGTCACTCATTATTACAACACTATCATATGCACTCATACACCTATGCAGACACTCACACACTGCCACTCATCCATGGAGTTACTCACACACCTAGTCAGTCCTGTAAAGAATCAATCACACTTTGATTTCTTCATCTATACAGTTAAACACAGAACAGCTTACATTTTCACAGATATACTAACACATACTTACTCACTTATACAATCAAATCCTTCATCCATACTCTTATACATCCACTCATTCTTCAATATGTAAAACATATTTAAACTTTACAAAAACACACAGACACTGGATGATGTCATCAGTGATGTCATCAGTGATGTCATTTGAGATGTCATCAGTGATGTCATCAGTGATGTCATCAGTGATGTCACTGACCATGTCATGAATGATGTAATATGTGACATCATCAGCAGTGGATTGCGAATGTGCGAAATATATAGTTAGTTCAACTAAATATATAGGAGCAATTTCAGTGTTTTTTTATATGTTCATTCCTAACTATATAGGGCCTGAAACCTATGTTTTCTTCAGTGAATTTTCAAGGTTTTTTAAATGCTAATTCCTAACTATATAAGGCCTAAAACCTATGTTTTTTTCAGTGAATTTCAAAGGTTTTTTAAATGCCATTTCCTACCTGAATAAGGCCTGAAACCTATGGTTTTTTCAGTGAATTTGCAAGGTTTTGAAAATGCAAATTCTATTAGCAGATAACGTTTAAATATGTTAATATCCTTGTGGGACCACCTGAGCAGCCCTAGGGATCCGATTTTTAGACCGGAGCAAGATGCTCTCTGATTGGGCCGTATTTCTTGCCTTCTGCCCCCCTGATTGTGCCGTATTTCTTGGCTTCTGCCCCCTGATTATGCCGTATTTCCTGCCTCATGCACCCTGATTGTGCCATATTTCTTGCCTTCTGCACCCTAATTGTGCTGTATTTTTTGCCTTCTGCTCCCTGATTGTGCCGTATTTGTTGCCTTCTGCCCACTAATTGTGCCGTTTTTTCTTGCCTTCTGCCCACTGATTGTGCCGTTTGTCGGGCCTTCTGTCCCCTGATTGTGCAGTTTTTTGTGCCCCTGCCCCCCTGATTGTATTATCTTTGCCAGTGTTGGTTCGCTGCTGGTATTGCCTTTGTCCGTGTTTTATTTTTGCTGCCGTTATTGTCTTTGCCTTTTTTTTCTGCCATAATTGTCTTTGCCAGTGTTTGTTTGCTGCTGTTATTATCTTTGCCAGTGCTTGTTCTCTGCTGGTATTATCTTTGCCAGAGCTGTGTGGGCTGTGGGAGGTGTGTGGGCTGTGAGAGCTGTGTGGGCTGTGAGAGCTGTGTGGGCTGTGAGAGCTGTTTGGGCGGTGAGAGCTGTGTGGGCTATGAGAGCTGTTTGGGCTGTGAGAGTGTGGGCTGTGTGGGCTGTGAAGGCTGTTAGAGCTGTGTGGGCTGTGAGAGCTGTGTGGGCTGTGAGGGCTGTGTGGGCTGTGAGGCCTGTGAGAGCTCTGTGGGCTGTGAGACATGTGGGGCTGTGAGAACTGTGTTGGCTGTGAGAGCTGTGTGTGCTGTGTGTGCTGTGAGGGCTGTGAGGGCTGTCTGGGCTGTGTGGGCTGTGAGGGCTGTGTGGGCTGTGAGAGCTGTGTGGGCTGTGAGAGCTGTGTGGGCTGTGAGAGCTGTGTGGGCTGTGAGAGCTGTGTGGGCTGTGAGCTCTGCTTCTTTTGTGCCTCGGTCTACCTAGGCGGGCTGTGAGAGCTGTGTGGGCTGTGAGAGCTGTGTGGGATGTGAGAGCTGTGTGGGCTGTGAGGACTGTGTGGGCTGTGAGGTCTCTGTGGGCTGTGAGAGCTGTGAGAGCTGTTTGGGCTGTGAGAGTGTGAGCCATGTGGGCTGTGAGAGCTGTGTGGGCTGTGAGAGCTGTGTGGGCTGTGAGAACTGTATGGGCTGTGTTGGCTGTGAGAGCTGTGTGGGCTGTGAGGACTGTGAGGGCTGTGTGGGCTGTGTGGGCTGTGAGGGCTGTGTGGGATGAGAGAGCTGTGTTGGCTGTGAGAGCTGTGTGGGCTGTGAGAGCTGTGTGGTCTGTGAGAGCTGTATGGGCAGTGAGAGCTGTGTGGGCTGTGAGCTCTGCTTCTTTTGTGCCTCGGTCTACCTAGCACAAGATGGATGCCAACACTTCCTGGTTTGTAGTGTTGACAGCCAATGAGCATGCAACTTTCTCTGGAAGGCATGCTGATTGGCTGCTACTGTCTATCAACACTCCAAAACAGAAACAGTTGGCAGCCATCTTGTGCCTCAGTAGACTAAGGCACAGGAAAGCAGGAAAACAAATGTGTAGAACTCAAAAAGGGGGCAGGGTAGAAGCACCCTGACCCTCTAGGCCTGCTCAGGGGGTCCCACAAGGACCCCCAAGGCCCCTAAATTTATTTTTTATTTTTTTGAAAAATCGCGGGGTGCTCGCACGGTGCGCGCACGGTGCTCGCACTGTGCGCGCTTATAGATATATAATTGATTTCAACTTGAATTTTCTCAGCAACTACTGGAGGGATTTACACCATTTAATCAAAAGCGTGATCTGCGAATCAGACTCTACCATTTTGCTAAATTTCTTGTAATTCCGTTCAGCCGTTCGGGCTGTAGCCGTGTCTAAAGGTCCTATGGAAAATTGCATGGGGAAAACACGTTTTGGGACCCCCCTTTTTTCTCGGCCCCCGCTTCACAAATCCCCCCGAAACGTTCAGTGAAGGAGCGGAGCGTAACGCGCCATCTTCTTTGAGAAATTCACATAGATTGATCAACCGGCGCCAAAGTTATTCCCAATAGAATGTTGCGGATTTCCTATGGAAACTAGGTCCTAACTATATATACCTACTGGCGACCGCCAGTAGGTAATATATGTTTATATATTTATATATATATATATATATATATATATATATATATATATATATATATATATATACATATATATATATATATATATATATATATTTCAACAAAATGTCCTAAGCATTGGAAAGTCACTCGAGTCACTCGACATTGCTCGACCCTCCGGTCTTATTCTGATGACACAATGCCTTCCGTTTCACTGATCATTGCTGTGCCGACGCGTTTCAGGGTTCCACGCCCCTTCTTCCTGGGCTGCATGAATGACACACGCGAAGCGCACTGTTTACAGTTCCGGTTCTTTTATTTCGCAAGCCCCCCTGTGGGCGTATGCTGAGTGCATCGCCACTCCAGAGTTTGTCTGGGACTTGGAGTCCTCAGTGCGCTAAAAAGTGAATGCTTTAAGTAAGTTCGAATGTTCAATCATAAATCATGCATTTTGTTGAAATGTATATGTATATATATATATATATATATATATATATATATATATATATATATATATATATATATATATATATATATATATATATATATATATACATATATATATATATATATATTTCCATTTGCTGAAACAGTAATGAATGTGCCCTTTTTGCTCTTTTTGTAATAAGGCGTTGGATCTTTCGGAGTCGAGTTACAGAATCATGTGATAGTACATAAAAGAGTACTCATGTAGCACCACTTCCTGTACCTATAAATGCTTTTGAGAATCAGTCTCTATATTTTTCATGTTTAATGATTCTTGACATAACTTCCCTGTTAAAATATGTATTGGTCTTCATTACATCAGTAGACACAAAAACAACATATTTATTTTCCTTTAAACTGCACACCTCCAGACAGATTGTGAATCCTGGAATAGAGAAGATTCTAATATCAAACATTACTTCAACATGTTAATTTGTTTGCCTCAGATCTGGAGAAGCAAGTGATAATGTCTGGATAGGGAGCTGAGTCTGTGTTTTCTTCTGGCTGGGGCTATTTGTCTTTCCGTGAAGGATGCCAGGACTGACTTTTGTTTTACAAAGCTGGATCCTGTTGTTAAATGCAGCTCTTGATGTCCCAACAATAAGCACGTTAATGCTTCAAGTGGGAGAGTCAGCTGTTTTACCAACTAGCAAGTGAAGATTCACATTCTCAAAAGCAATATTCATGTCACAATGTGAATTCTGCCAAGCATATTTATTATCCACTAGCAGATGTGAACACTGATTTTGCAGGTATTGTTTTAAATTGTTTCTTTTAAACATGGGGATTATGCTAATTAAAAAATGCAAACACATTCAATCAGTTCAATTATAAATCAACGGTGTTGATTTAGCAATCATTCTTTGACAAGATATGAGTTAATTGTAAAATGAAAGGCATTTCTGATAGTGTAGACATCAGGCAGCCATCTTTAAATAACACATGCTGTTGTTATTGAACAGTGATTTCTACAAGATATACTCTTATTTAGTGTAGCTTTGCTGGCATCCATTGGATGCTACTCTCTATGAGAAGCATTTCGCCAAATGCTATATGTCCTTAGATTGGTGGATTGGTACTCTTGAATGTTGTCTGCGAACGAGATAGTGAGTGAGTACCTATATATAACTCTGATCGCAAATTTGTTTGCCTGTATATGCTGTAATGTTGCTAGATGAGGCTGAGATTTATTTCATTCGATTTATTTAGTATTTTGCAGCAGTAAATTCCAGGCTTACAACTGGGCTTTAGGATCCATCCGCACCAACAAAACTAATGCCCCACTAACAGAACATTACAAAGATAAAAACCACGGTTCTAACGATCTAAAATGGCACAGTAATGTTTAGGTGTTAATACTGAGTTTCACATTCCCTGTGTTTGATAAACTATATGAGGTAGTGACCTGAATAAACTCCAATCCGGGGGTTTGTAATAATGTTTTGGTTTATGCAAAAAAAAGTCTCCAGTAATTGTATGATTAGGGTACATAGGATACATACTGTAAATCGAGTACAGCAATGTCTCAGGTTAGGTTAGGTTAGGTCCATCTATTAGTTGCATAAATAGGGAACGTATGCTATTTTTTCTAATACTTATGGTATTATATCCCACATGGCCGCAGCCCAGGTATTTGTAATCACTTTCCTAGGCTATACAATAATCAGAAGGCATATTTTTAGGGACTCGAGTGGCCACATCAGGCTTAGCATGAACCTATTTTAAGACTGTAGGAAAACACCACGCGTATGTTTAGCCGATCTGTGGGCCGGATGGAGGCTATTGGTTCATTCATCCAGCCTCCTCACTCCCCTCCGACAAGTATGGATCAGGCTTCACGGGAACCTTACATGGTTTGTAGTTTTGCTGGTTTTAGCGCAGTGCGGACCAGATTGCAAATCGCCATTATTTGCTTCCGCTTTCCGGTTTTCTTTCAGCCTATGGGGTAAGGCATTCTCGAGTAGACCGGCATTTGCATCCAGCCTCTATGCCTCGTACTGTTATTGGCCCTTTAATTTGGAGCCAACCAATCAGATTTAACGAGACACCAGTTAAAAACTCCTACGTGGACTCAAGCTTTTGCGATTCAACGCTGAACCCCATCAGAGAGGACACCCCAGGCATCATTAAGGTAACTCACAGGGAATCGCGGTTGAGATGCGTGAGATTAGTTTCCTGTATCACGGGGATAGTTTTTATTTAACAGTGCGTTCTTGCCTTTTCCCCTGTTGCAGTAGCCTCGCCATATTTTTAAAGCTTAAGAAACCAATGGATGGTATTATATCACAGAGACTTTACCGAGAACAAGTGACTGCCATTTAGAGGTAAACAATGATATCTTAGATTTATATAATACTATTAAAATAGAGCTCCTTTATCAGCCAATCTTAGTTATATAATACTTTTTCCACAGATTTTTACAATTACGGATCCACGTACGAAGCCTGTACAGATAGGATAGCGTTTGTCACACAAAGTCCCAAATAATACGAGGTTTCGTATCACAATTTACCCATACAGGTACGGATTTTAATGATTAGTCAAGAACTAGTTAGTATTATGTTGAATAGGAAATGGGAGCAGAGGCTTTATTTCAATCTTACATTTTTCAAAACCCTCCCCTGCTTTTAGGGCATAAGGCTCGATCTCCATTCATCCGTATAACCATCACTCTACGGAATCGACTAAAGGTACAAAGAAATTAGGAATCACCTGAGTCCTACTGCAGCTATAATAGTGGCAAGGGTAAGATTTCCAAGTTTTTGAGAAGGGTAATATGTCAACGCAAACAGAAAATCATTGCAAACGTTAAGCAAACTTAGTTCCATCGCGAGCTATCTTACCTGATTTCCATGTTAGATGTAGTAGGACTATATGAACTATCGATTATATTATAATTAAGTTGGGATTGAAAATGTATAGGCAATAACTTTGTGAGCCATTACTTTGATTGATGGAAGACGTAGGCCATTATGCACGCATTTGTGAAATGATCAAGTAATTTTTAATAATGTGATACCCACACAAGGTTTCTAGTGGGCTCTGCTGGCATAGATTGTTATTACTGTTATGCTTAAAAGTCCTCCAGTTAGCCTATTTTATTGTGTACAGTGCATTATGTGTGTTATCATCATTTCAATATATTAAGGATGTATACGTTTATTGTAGGGTGAAAAATCTATTTGACCCCGCTTACATGACAGAATATTATTAAGTCTTGAAAAAGATGGTGTAATTTTCTGTATCCATCGAAACGCTTCAACGCATTTTCCATGTACAATTCAGGATTCCAGCACTTTTGTTGAAAATACAGATTAAATCTATGTACACAACTGAGTGAGCTTATAGGATATTAAATGTACAAACTGTATTGAACAAATCTCATGTCTTACATGTTTCTGTCTGTTTTTGTGATTATGTGGGTCATAATCGAATATGTATTAGCCTTTTGTGTATTTCTTTAGTAGTTTTTATTTTATATTCTACTGTGTTTTTAACACTTTGCAAAAACCCTTTTTTATTGAATAAAAGTACTAGTTTTTTAATAGTTGGTCACAAATTAATTGCTTTATTTGTGTGGAATTGTATAATTTGATCAAGGGGATTGCGCTTTCTCAGACGCATAAGAACCTAACAATACAATGGCAACTATATTTGTTTTTTACTTTTCAGCTCAGGGTAGCGTAGATGACCACCTCAAACTCTGGCAACATCATTGCTCTTGTTGAACTTGTGAGAATTCAGAGCAGCCATTGGGGGTTATGCCATTCCAAATTCCAAATAGAAAGAATAATATGGTTGTCATCCTATTGCCAGGCTCCCGCTCAAGTCAAGACAAGGTCACCTAAGTCCATTCTCCCTAGTTAGACTTGGCTTTTTCACCGGGATTCATCCCCAGACTTTTTGATTTTTTGGCCTCCTGTATCTGACCTGAATTTGTTGGTTTTATTGCTCTAGGCACTTTATCACTGCTGATCAGTGCTAAAGTGCCTATGCTCTCCATGTAAATTGTGTTTATGGATTGGTGTTTCTATGTTTGGATTATTTGACTTACTACAAATGCTTAGTTCAGTGCACTGTGTGTGCCCAGGGCCTGTTAACCAAATGCTTCTAGTGGGCCTGCAGCACTTATTGTGCCACCTACTGCAATTGACTTTTTCTCAGGTGTGCCACTGCAGTTTGTGTGTGGAAGTTTAAACTGCCATGTCGCCCAGACAAAATAAATCTGTTACCAGACCTAAACCTTCCTTTTTAATACATACAAGTCACCCCTAGGGTAGGCACTAAAAATCCCACAAGGCAAAGTGCATTCCATCTAAAAAGTTGGACATGCACTTGTTTTACATGTCCTGTTAGTAAAACACCTCTCAAATTTGTTTTCACTATTGCAAGGCCAACCTCTCTCATAAGATAACATTGGGTTACCTTATTACATTTAATAATGTATAATGTATGTGTGGGAGCAAGATAGGAATGTCATGTCTGGTGTCTGAGGAATTGTAATTTAAGTAAAACCCTCTTTACTGGTAAAATCAGGTCATACATCAAAATTCGGAAAATGCCACTTTTATAAAGTTGCCATTTTGTTGTACTAACCATTTGGTGCCTGCTGCCTGCTACCTGGGCCACATGACTCGTTGGAAGTTGGCCTTTGTGTATTCCATCTAGACAGTATCACAAAACAGGGCTTGTGTGTTGGCAGGATGGTCCATCCTGTCTTGATAAGGGGGACAGGTTGGTCACCTACAACACTTTCACTTCAAAGACACTTCCTCAGCTCACACACAAAGAATATCACACTAACCTATTGTGACTGCAGGCAGCCTGGGGCCAGGGTAGGGAGGCAGGAAATCCCAAACACCACTGTGAGGGGAAAACTCAGGAAGCTACTCCTGTGTCAAAGCTAGCACCCGGTATGAAAGTACGACCCTCAGACCCACACTTCAGATCACTCCTGGACCGGCGGAAGACTCAGAAGAAGATCAGCTTTGCTGATCTGCCGCTGGCTGGACTGTCCTTCTGCCCTGACACAAGAAGGACTGCACTGCTGCCTGAGGAAGGATGACTGGACCTCCTTCATAAACCCAGAACCATCAGGTTACAGGGACATAGCATGTTCTGGAGACGTGTTCTGCATCTGCCCTGCTCCCCCACACTCAGCTGGACCTGCCAATGCCTTGCTCATGGGCTTTGCTGAGATGAGTATTGATCTTCAATAAGTGCCACCAAGGTCTTGGACCCTTGGCAGGCATCATAGTGTAATCCTCCTTGCCCAAGTGTTGGTTCCCTCAGAAATGATGTAGCGCAGGTTGTGCGGACCTTGTCTCAATATCCGCACAACCCCTCATCGTAACTGAATCCGCTCAACGCAAGTCAATACAAAACTAACACAGTGTGATGCAGCTTGATGCAGGACCTTGCACTGCAGCCCTGGCAACTCCTCATCAGAACTGACGCAGTGCAAAGTAACACACCACATCAAGGACATAAGGTGCAATCCTCAGTGGGACTAACTTGATCTCCGTATCTGGCACGCACTCCATCACAGTCAGCCTGAAAGTCTGACTTTGCACCAGTCCGGCATGACCAGATAACCAGAATTGACACTTTAGGCATTTAGGCACTATCCTTACAGTAAACATTTGCATTTCCATATCTCCAGTTCCTCTGATTGAATTTTTGTAGTGTTGGTGTCAATTAATTGGATACATTTAACTCTTGTGTTGCATTTCACTATATTAATGTTTGTGTTCTTCATAAACACTTTACACATTGCCTCTAAGTAAGTCTGACTGCATTTCTGCCAAGCTACTAGATGGCTAAGCACATGTTAATTTAGTGACTTTTTGTGGTTCACTCTTACAAGGATTGTGGTTTTGCTTGAGTAGGGCTTTACCCCCATCAACCAGTAACCCAATTTCTCACACCAACCAATGGAGTGAGGAAGTTCCTGTGATACACTCTCTGGTGGTACCCCAGAGGTGGCATGTGCAGCACTCTCTCATCTCAGAAATTGACTCTTTTGCCAGTCACCAGCGAAAAGAGAAAACATCTATAAAATGCCTTATGTGTGAATGACAGTTCTCACAAGCCAAAGGTAGCTGACAGAAATAACCAATGGAAGAGGGGTGCTACCCAAAGCCCCCTCTATGTATTTTTTGTGCTGTTGAAATGAGCTCCTCAGATGGCTAAGGCTGTCAGCTGATATACCCAAAATGTTAGTGAGTACTACTAGATTGATAGCGAAGCAACATCCAAAACTCTGCCTGTAGTTGCACAGTGATATTGTGAGGGCCACAGAAAGTAAAAAATCTGCAACGCTAATCTTTTATATATGTTTCATGGCTCTTGTAGTTACATGTCACTTTAATCGTATTCCCGCTTACATAGATCAGATACTAATCAAATAAATTATCATAATTTTTGTATTTTCACAATTTATACCATACCAAGGAAACAAACTTGATTATGCTCTGCAAGTATGAGACTAATTCTAAGACCAGCACTATGTGCAGGTCGGACCCTTTCTAAGGAAGGGCAAAGATTAATCCAACAAACAGACTGTGTTCTCCCTTTCTTGTATGTACCTGAGCACTGGATTATTTTCTGGCCAGTCTTCCTTAAATAAAGTATGACGAAACAGTAAATACAAAAATTAATAAGGACATTGATTTCCTCCCTCTTACCACTACTACTTCGATCCACCAAGTCTATTTATTTCAGCGAGAGATGAGAGCGAACAAAGGGGCGAGACATTGCCTACTCCAATTTTTCAAAACCATTTCCACAGCGCTGTAGGACAGCTTTATTGCATGTGATTTGGGTTGCTAAGCACCTTTAAAATAGGCTATTTTGGAGAAAGGTAGCATTACATTTCGGGTGACTATATTATGTACCTGCTCTCGGAAATATGCATAAAATTGGCTTGAAAAGATTAATTGCACAATTATAATGATAGTTTTCTAAATGTGATCTGTTATAGGGAATGCCTGTCAAACAAATTTCAAAATACATTTTTAAATTTGGAAGAGACTTCTATTTTGAACTTGTTTGTAGATATTGTGTAAGTGAAGATGCTGATATTGAACATTATTTTATCGATTTACACTGCTTTCTTTTGGATTTGATTGTGATTTACATTATTGACCGAAGACCAAGCCTGTGTAGTCTTCAACCGACCTCATGGCTCTCCCGTTCAATATCAGACACTTCCTTCCCCTTTATCTCAACCGTGCAGGTCCCTGATTTCGCCATCTGCAATTGTTTATCAATCTTTCTCTTCCTACTTCGTTCCTCTTTTGTGTGTGTTCCCTTTTTTGCTCGTGCTCAATGTCTGATAAAGATAAATAAGTGTCTGTCCCAAAAATTGCGTGCTGGTGGCCCCCACCTGCAACCGCCGGCCCAAATTAAGCACTGTCTTTTTGTGGTCACTAAAGGTCCTAGTTCCACTAAGCAAGGAGTATAAGAAGGTTCATAAGCAGTAAGCATGGGCGAATTTTGCGAATCTCCGTTCGCGAATTTTGCGGATTTGCGAACTCGCAATCCGCAAAATCCGCGAATTCTCGCGAATTTGCGGATTTTTTTTTTGTGTTTGCGCGGGTTTCTCCCAGTTCGCGAGGGTTTTGTACAATTTCGCAAAACGCGAACTTACCTGTCGAGTTTCGCGAACTTGTTGTTTCTACGTGCCCAGCCTGTTTGGGACACTCTTCTTCATCACTGCCACTCTCTGTCACCACTGCCACTCTCTGACTACTCATGCCACCCTCTGGCCCACCCATGCCACCCTCTGTTTCATCACAGCACCCTCTGGTTGTCCAGTCAGTGTACATTATTGTGGCAACGCAAGCACACCTTCCCTGCCTCAAGTGACCCGAATTAATTTGGGGCTGATTAATGTGTCACAGAATATTTTTTTAGCTGGCACCTGCTTCCTTAGTGCTTCCTGATTAGTGATCTTTTGCACTTGCTAAGTGCTTTCATTGTTGCAAAATTGGTTACAACACCTGCCCTGCCCCAACTGACAATAATGAATTAGGGGCTGATTAATGGATTTGAACTTCCAGCCTGGCTCCTGCTTGTCTCCCTTAGCTGTAATTCAGGACCTTTGTGGCATATGTGTAACTATTCTGAGGTTCAGAGCAGGGTCACATAATAGTTGCAACTGGCAACTGAACTCTGGAGGGGCCCCTCAGGAAGCACTACAGGAAATGGCTACTAATGATGAGCCTGAACTTTTGAACCTGGTAAGTAGTTTCAGTTTTGCTAAGATCGTATTTCTGCAATTTTGCACTTATTCGCGGGGCGCGAAGTTGTACTGGGAAGCCGCGAACTCACGCGAACAGTGCGAGCAAGCCATAAAATCCGCTGCTCGCGGATTTGCGGATTTTGCGGGAGATTCGCGAATCTCGCGGATTGCGAATTTACCGAAAATCCGCGAGCGAAACGGATTTTCCGCCCATGCTTAATAAGCAGGTTCAACTGAACGGCCGAATATGGCCTAGACTGAATGTCCCTTGAACTATCTGGCATGACGGTCCCTTGAGTTGCCCTTACGCTGTGAATATGAGGTGTGAAGTGATGACTGTGAGAAGCTGATGTGTCTTTACTAGGGGACTGGGAGGCAGGTGCAGCAGCACAAAAGGTTTCCTACCATACACCGGAGTAGGAACACCTGTTTTTATCTGACATTACTGCAGAGGTGTCTGCGAGACCTTTTGTTTCATAAAGTTGGCTTTGACCCACCCTTATGGATTTGACTTTTTGGGTGTATCCTTCTACCTTCAAAGGAGGGCTTCCATTGGACTGCAAGATGGAGAAATTTACGTCTGAAAAGTAAACTCAAATTTCAAAGACTTGTCACATTCATACCTTTATTTCTTAAACATGTTTTATACTGAAAGCAGTTATCTTGCTAGTCTTTTCCAAGATTTCACAAAGCCAATAGGTCTGGCTTTAATATGCTAATTAGCATTTTGCGCAAGCAGCAAATGCAAACTTCAATTGCTAATGCCTGTGTTTATATGTGTTAGCACTTTATAGCCAGACCTACTGCATTTGCAAGTCCTTCTTTCATTTAGAAAACAATTCCTCTAGCACAGAAAAATGTGAAAACTTGCAATGATGCAACCCTTGAGCATCAGGGTGGTGCCTCCAAAATATCTAATGCATCTTGGCCCAACCAGAATTCAGTATATTGTGATAATGGTCGGTCTGATTATGGTCAAAAGGCACAAACTTTGATAAATCATTTGTGGGCATGTTGCTGAGCCAGTAGGTTTGAATAAGATTCAACCCACTTCCCCACTGGGAGTCAATGAAGAGGCATTAGTAGAGAAGTACCTGAATCGTTCTTCCTGAAAATATCAGATCCAGCGACAAAGGCTGGGTATGAATATCAGCAGCTAAATTAGTGCAAAGTTACAGGATTACATATCAAGTCCAGGTATTATAAGTTTTAGGAATACTAATGGCTTCAAAGAGCTGGGTCATTTTCTGTTGGGAGGGAGGTGTGACACCTGGCTGGAAATGCTAGCTAGATGTGGGGATCGTAGTAAACAGTTTTTATTCATTTATACAAAGTATTCATTTAGTGAGGCAATATTGTCTTTTCAAAGCTAGGCTGACTGGGGTAGGTAATTGGTATACAGTAGTGGTCAGTGGTGGGAGGAGCTGCCGGGCTGTGACATGGGGAAAGGGGAGGGGCAGGGTGGGGAGTAATAATCTATGGATTAGGGAGAATTACACGTAAGTAAACATATAAATAAATAAAATGAATTTTGTTGCATGCACTGCATCGCATTTGGGGATGCAGTGCCCGCAACGAAATTCGATTTATTTATTTATATGTTTACTTACCTGTAATCCTCCTTAATTCATGGATTACTACCCACCACCCTGCTCCTCCCCCTCACCACGTCACCTCCCACCAGCTACTCCCACCACCGACCGCTACTGTTGGTTTAGTCTTCTGCAGAATCAAGGGGAAAACCATCTAATAAAATATTTTTGGGCAAACATTTCTATGACAACACAATGTATTCTTTTGGAGCTCGAGTAGCACAACATTTCTCTACTTGGTAGTAAAGCCTTAAAGGCCACTAATGTCAAGTGTATTTCTTTTCTCTCACAATGGATGGTGTATTACACTCCTAAAGCTCACATGTTTTTGGTGCCACCAATTAAGTGGTGGAGATTGGCTTCATATTTTCTTTGTTTGTCCATTGCTGGCTCAATTGTGGGAAAAAATATTCGCCGCCCTTAGAACAAGTTTACAGAGCCAACTCGACCCGGAACCCACCTTGGCACTTTTCGGTTTCTCACAACAGAAGTTAATAGCTTCAAGTATTAAAACCAAGCAAGCCTTTTTTTCAATAACCTCTTTGATGGCATGATCCTTGATTCTGCAAAACTAGAGGACAAGCAGAGTTCCCTCAAATTTAGAATGGCATAAGAAAATGATCCGTACAGGTAAATTTGAACAGGCGTATGCTAAATGGGTTGGTGCTATCGAAAGGTACACGAGGGTCTGGAAATTCATGGAGCAGCTTGAGGAGGAATCGGTTATTTACCCATTGTTGCCTGGAAAAGGTACAGCGACAACATTTTGGTGACATGGAGAGGAGAGGTTGAAACCATTCTGGAATTCCAGACTTGGTTAAATTCAAGAAATTCCTTTCTCCGCTTGACTGTCGAGTACAGTAAGAACAGTCTTCCATTTCTAGACTTCAATATCCATCCCACGGATACAGGTTTACAAAGCGAACTATACAGGAAACCAATGCCACAGAATTCCCTATTGCTTTACAACAGTAACCACCCGAATCACTTCGGGACAACCTGCCATTCGGCCAATTCCTCCGAGGCAGACGCAACTGTTCTACCAAAGACAAATTCATTGAACATGCAAGTGTACTCTCCCAACAACTCAAGGTTCAGAGGTACCCGAGCAGACTTGTACATCAATCACTGAAGCGTGCTGCCAATATCAACTGAGATACATTACTAGAGACATGTGAACTTAAGCCCCCAATTTCACACTCACATGTCTGAGTACATTACATGCATTGCCCAACAGGATTCAACAGACAATCCACAATCATTGGGGAATTTTGAACATTGACCATGCATACCTTTCTCCCCCCTTGTTTGCTTTTAAGAGGGGGTCGAACTTGAGAGATACCCTGGTGCATACTCTCCCCAGAAGATCTATATGCAACCGGTCCACACAGGCTACCTTGTGGAATCTGCCACCAGTACAAGGGCACTTTCTATGCGGGACCTGCTTGGCTTGTCCTCAAACAAAGCACTCTACTACAATAGACATTGTGACAGCTAGGCCATGGTCCCAAATGTGCCATACTAACTGGACCAGCGATAATTTGATCTACTTAATCACATGCCCATGCCAGTTACGATATGTGGGGATGACCACACGCAAGGTAAAACTCTGCATCTCAGAGCATAATAGCATTATTATTTTTAGGAAGACTGGAGATTACCTGATCTTTGTTATTTATTGATTCCTTCGTCATTTATGTATCAAAAATGTTCAAACTCTGTGTATTTATTGGGATATGATGAATTTCTCTCTATTTTTCTGCTCAATAAAAAAATACAAAAAATCAAAAAGATACAGTGCAAAAGCTTCAGCATCCTCTGATGGCAGATGTATGGGGGCCTGTGAGTGCATGAATTTAGCTACTATGCCATTGATAGAGCGCCATGTTTTTTGAAAATTGTAGGGGTGCACTTTAATCCCCAGTAGTCAGCACCCGCATATTTAGAGGACCCAGTTCTTGTGTGATTTTATGATGTAGTACTAGGCCGGGGATCAGTGTAATATGTAAAATTATGCTTATATTGTTTAAAGAACTAATGTAGTGCCAGATTCGAGAATATGCTTTAGGTAATTTAGAAATAATTGCTTCATGTGTAAAATGTGCATTAGATTTGAACGTGCTGTATTAAAGTTGCACATGTAGTTTGTCACTAAAGAAGAAGTGGTGTTCTAACATGAGAAAGAATAATGTTTATGAATGCAATTAAATAATGCTTTTAGGATGATTTTAAATGTGGAGCTTTAGAATGGATAATGTAACGCTTATGTAGTTGTATTAGAAATGCATTTAAAAGAGTAAAGGCCTGAGACATGAAAACGCCAGCAGAGGCCTTACTGTGTTTTTTTTAGCATAACTAGAAATATAAAGTTGAATATTCTCCTTGGGAAAAGGCTTCTGCTCGCAGTTGAATTTCGAATTGTAACATAGAGCGTGTAAAGGATTGTTTCTAATGCATTTCTTTTGCAGGTGCAAGGCCATGTAGCTTGTTAGGTAGAATGAGCCATTGTTTAGAAATTAGGCTGGTAGGAGTAGGAACGAAGGGAGTGCGCAGGAATGTAGGTATGGAGGTGCAACATTTGGCAGAGAAGGTGCCTGGGACCCAAGGACACAGTAACGGTTTCTGGAAGAAGACGGACCTGTGCTGGAAAAGTACGAGGGGCTGCACCTGCCTGAAGGAGGTGTGCCATGGGCCTGCCTACTGTTTTGGGGTTTTGTATTAGGGAAAGTGCCCCGAGGGAGGAAAGTCAGTTGCTATGGAGGCTAGGGTTAGAGTCAGTTGGAGTCACACTGAGTCCTGTCTAAGGCAGTCCAATTGGATATGCAGTTAGACATGGATCTCAGAGGGGACTAGGCAGGAGAAATTAAGGAGCATCTTAGAACAAGCTCAGTAGTTTAGACTACTTCCTGGAAAGAGTGAATGTGCTTCTTAGGGAGCCTTCACAGCTGACACCTTTTTCCTCTTACCTGGGTGATGTTAAGTAGGGAGGTTACCTTAAAGTTAGTCTAGGGACAGCCTAATCTTTCTTTTCCATTGGAGCAGATGTAGTCGAGTTTTCCAGTGGGAACTGTTATTGCTTGCCTAATGCTTCTTGAATTAATGTTGCTCTTTATTTTGAGTCGCCTGAGACTCCTGCGTAGGATTATGTTTGTATTAGTGCCAGTTTATTTCTTGAACCTCTTGCTGAGGTGCTTGTATGTTCAGTTGTTTTTGGCTTTGTAATAAATCTTTAACCTCTTGTTCAGGTTCAGTGATCCTTTAGAGGAGGGTTCTTCAAACTGTGGGGCGCGCTCCCCTGGGGGGGTGCGGCACCATCCCAGTGGGGGGCGCGCTCCACTCCGATCTTCCTTTGTCCCTGTGGCAGCGCGATGTAGAGACTCTCTGTGAGGGCGGGCAATTTCCGCCAGAGTGGGGCTGCAGGGGCCTAAGAGCTGAACAAAGCTCATTAGCATGCGAATGGTCTCTTAAAGAGATGTGAAGTGCTCGGGTGCGGCTGGCTGGCTAAGTGTGTGTGTGCCCAGAAGCTGTGTCAGCCCCGGCACACACAGGCATGGTGAGATGAAGAGGGAGAGGGAGGGAGGAAGGAGACAGAGACAGATAGACAGAGGGAGAGCGAGGGAGGGAGACAGGCAGACAGAGGGGGAGCGAGGGAGGGAGACAGAGGCTGACAGAGCGAGAGCAAGGGAGGCAGCGCGTGGGAGAGCGAGGGAGACTGAGGCAGACAGGGAGAGCGAGGGAGAGTGAGGGAGGGAGACATGCAGACAGAGGGAGAGCGAGGGAGGGAGACAGGCAGACAGAGGGAGAGCGAGGGAGACAGAGTGAGGGAGAGCGAGGGAGACAGAGGGAGAGCGAGGGAGGCATAGCGAGGGAGACATAGGGAGAGCCAGGGAGACAGAGGGAGAGCGAGGGAGAGTGAGGGAGGGAGACAGGCAGACAGAGGGAGAGCGAGGGAGGGAGACAGGCAGACAGAGGGAGAGCGAGGGAGACAGAGGGAGAGCGAGGGAGGCATAGCGAGGGAGACATAGGGAGAGCGAGGGAGACAGAGGGAGAGCGTTGGAGAGTATGGGAGGGAGACAGGCAGACAGAGGGAGAGCGAGGGAGGGAGACAGGCAGACAGGGAGAGTGAGGGAGGGAGACAGGCAGACAGAGGGAGAGGGAGAGCAAGGGAGGCATAGTGAGAGAGAGCGAGGGAGACAGAGGGAGAGCGAGGGAGACAGAGGGAGAGCGAGGGAGGCATAGCGAGGGAGACATAAGGAGAGCGAGGGAGACAGAGGCAGCTAGAGGGAGAGCGAGGGATGTCTGGTGGAGCCGGCCACCAGACGTCCGTTATGTTGCCATGTGGGTGAATAGATGTATGGGTGGAGTGGTGGATGTATGGGTGGAATGGTGGTTGTGTGGGTGAAATGGTGGATGTATGGGTGGGGGGGTGGATGGATGAGTGAGGGGATGGATGGATGGGTGAAGGGGTGGATGGATGGTGGGAGAGAGGACGGATGCATGAGTGGAGGGATGGATGGGAGTGGATGGATGTGTGTATGGTTGGAAGGGTAGATGGATAGGTGGAGGGATGGATGGATCAGTGAAATGGTGGATGGATCGATGGGGGGGTGGATGGTGGACGAGTCGGTGGGTGGATGGATGAGAGAGGTGATGGAGGGATGGATTGATGTATTGATGGATGAAGGGGTGAATGAATGGATGGATGGTGAGTGAAGGGGTGGATGTGGGGATGGATGGGTGATTGAGGAGGGTGGATGGACGGGGGGATGGATGGAGGAGTGAAGGGGTGGGTGAGAGGTCAATGGATGGATTCATGAGTGGATGGATGAGTGGGTGGATGGGTGAAGGGTGGATGGAGGGATGGGTGGCTGGGTGAGGGGGGAATGGAGAGAGAGGGGGAGGATAGATGGATGGATGAGTGAGGACATGGATGAATGATTGGCAGAGTGGATGGACAGGTGTGTGCATAGATGGGTGAGGAGAGGAGCATGGAGATGGATGGGTCAGAGAGTGCATGCATGAGTGGGGGAGGGTGGAGAGCGGGAGGGATGGATGGGTGGGTGGATGGATGAGTGGGGGGTTGAGTGGGTGGACGGATGGGTGACTGGGTGGATGTATGAGTGGGTGGGGGGATGGCTGGATGGGTGAGAGGGTGGGTGGTTGGATGGATGAGTGAGTGGATGGATGGGTGGAGGAGTGGATGGATGGGTGGAAGAGTGGATGGATGAATGGAGGAGTGGATGGATAAATGAATGGAGGAGTGGATGGATGAGTGGGAGGATAGCTTGGGTGAAGGGGTGAGTGGTTGGATGGATGAGTGGGTGGATGGATGGGTGGAAGAGTGGATGGATTGGTGAGGGGATGGATTGGGTGAAGGGATGAATGGATGATGAATGGATGGGTAAGGGGGTGGATGGAGGGATGGATGGGTGAGATGATGGATGGTGGATGGGTTTGCAAGTGGTTGAAGGGGTTTGGATGTGGATGGGGCACAGATGGAGGGAAGGAATGAATGGTGGGGGAGTTGGTGGATGACAAGGTGTACATGATGGATGGAGAGGGTTGTGATGACTTCCTTTGCCTTGGAGGCTTGTGTTTTGAGCTGTGTGGTACGCCTCTGTCGTTTCGCCACACCCACTCACAGGCCTGCAGTTTGCTAGGCACTCTTGTTGTGTTGAGCATTGTTTGCCGGATATGGCCTGTGGTGTGCGCGTTACAGTCGATCATGTGGTGTGCCGGATTTCCGAGGTTTCGGTCGGGTGGTGGGGGGGCCCAACATCTGGGGGAATTCAGCTGGGGGGGCTCAACCTGGAAAAGTTTGAATACCTCTGCTTTAGAGTGAGATGTAAATGTTCATTGGTAAATTGTTAAAGTATGTAATTAGAGAACTTCCTTTACACTTTTATGCAGACCAGGGGTTCTTAATGTTGATTATCGCTCTGATTAATGATTAATGTTCTGATAAAATTGTGGTGGATGTTATAAGAAACATTATGAGTGTGAGAAATCATGCCAGGGTCTGCTTACTTTGGCACACAGGCATATCATTCTTTCCACAAACACCGGTGGGAGGTCACGTCAAAGGCTGTGTGTGGCAAAGTACCCAGGAGGAGCCCCTACATCTTAGCACCATTAAGCTTTAGACCACTTTAGTTTATCCAAATGACAACCAGTATGAAACATTTGGACACCCTCCATGCCTTTTCTCTGTACTGCAGATTTAAAGATAGAACTGTGAGCAACCTCTGTACAAATGACGCCAACGCTGGGACTGGAGCAGGTCTTATATTCAGATAATATTTTAAACTGAGGAGGAAAAATGGTACATCCCTGGTGAGCCCCACACTCTACCAGTAATAATCAATTTTGCATATCTTTGGAGGTTTTGTGAAAGTCAAATATCTAAGACCCAAAAAAAGTTTGCACATCCTTGATAATCATATATCTGGTACTGTTCTGAACTTTTGGATTTGACCCGGTCTACCGTGACCAGAAAGCCCTTGTTGGCACTTAATTGCTTTTAAGCACTGCAAATCAGTCTATTCTTTAATGCAACTGGTGCTATGTAAAGCGCTCTGATACCAGATACCTTCGGCTCAAGTTTGAGCTATGTAATAAAATAATAATCGTATTTATACTGTTTTTGTTGTTTTTGTCTTGTTTTGTTCATAAACATATGAGCTATTTTTGTAAATTGATGTGGTGTCTTTTTGTGGTATTTTGACTGTGTTACTCTTTAAAGTGATGCACAAATACTTTACACATTGCCTCTTAAGTTAAGCCTGACTGCTCTGTGCCAAGCTACAGGAGAGCGAGCATAGGTTAATTTATGGTGTGTATCTGAATTACCCTGACTAAGATTGTGGTTCCAGCTTGGACAGGGTGCATACCTCTGCCGGCCAGAACCCCAATTTCTAATACCAATTTAGCCCTGAGGTCCGAACTACTATTTACTTGGACGGTTAGGAACAAATGGAACATTTAAATTAGCATTGGAAGTTCCCACAGTATAGAACATGATATAAATGGGTAAAAAGTCTTTGTGATACAACTGAGAAACCGAGTTCCCAGTTTTCGTCTGCGTGATGTTACTAGTACATGTGAATTTGCTGAGTCTTCTTCAGTTCTCCACATCAGTCATTGCCAAATACTTTCCAAGAAATCTCTTTAACGGCATAGCAAAGGTCGACTTTTGGTGCCGTAATTGCAATCCGATCTATATTGATGCTGACAGCCACAGGTGCTGCTGAGTGTGGTGTTTGATGGGTGCATCCATAATTCATGGAGGAGAGGTTTCCACAAATTAACGGAATTCATAAGGAGCTGTAGAACACGTGACTGCAGACATCTAGCGACATCACAGTACGAAGACTGCACGTCGCACAGGGATTGTTGCCATCATCCGTCATGGTGACACCTCATTAGTGTTGCTGTACCATGATGCATCGCAGTGGCACACGAACACACCTATAGGGCCGCATCACAGACGACCCGAGGACCAAGTGGAAGCAGGGAGGTGGACAAGGGAATAAGACCCATGTAGGGGCACACAATCACAGCAACTCCGTTTCTGTAAAGCCACAACCAACGAATGCCCACCGAAAGATTCACAAAAATAATTGGGAAGAAAGACAAATGAAGTCAGGCACAAAAGTATATTATTACCCCTTCCCACTGGAGCTGAATTGCAGATGTTGTCAGTGCCTTGTCGTAGTGGAAATGAAGAATTTTCTAAAAGACACATTAATTTCTACTGGAATTGCTTCTGCATAGGAGCTATGTTCGGTGTACGAGCCCTGAGATGTCCTGACCTAGAATATGTCTCGCAGGTGATATGCTCATTGTTACAGCTTCAAAAATTGTCTTTTTTTTCGCGAATGTCCCCACTCACCTTCACATATGAAGCTAATTATTTTTTAACAGCGTTTTCTCTGCGCAGCGATTCAAGAAGCGCGATAAGGGCAATATTTTGTGCAGCTTTTAATTGGGCGCCCCCTTAATTACCGCGCACCATATCTATGTAATTGAGTCTGCGTTTCCATGCTGCACTGTTAATCTTCCGCGCTCTCTGCTGTGTCACGCTAGCATAGCTTTGCATCGAAAGTAATTGTGCATTTCAGAAGCTCCCCAACAGTACCTGCATTGAGAGGTCTTCCTGAGAATAATAATAATTTTACATAATAAGGCTCCTGGGAGCTCCTCGTGCACGAGTATCACTGTGCGCATGCCTCCAGAAGGCAGGGCGCCTGCTAAACGCAGCTAGCTTCACATTAAATGTATTCCTGTGTGCAGAATACCACTATTATCACCTGTAGACATATTGCACGAACATTTCTGCAAGAAATAATTTTCGAGAAATATGATTATATATATATATAATCGAATTTCTCGAAACTTATTATATATATATATATATATATTTGTTGTTTTCTTGTGTCGATTTGAGTGTTAGTGCAATGTATGTGATGTGGGCGTTAACAGCTGTAAATTTTGTCTACCTTGTATTTTTAGATTTTAAGGTTACATAATAAAGGGGCGAGGAGGGAAATTAACAGTACTTAATACCTAGCAGCATGTGGCTAATAAGGGTGTAGCGAACAAGCCTATATCAACCACTCTCACAGTCACGCCCACTGCCCTCGTGGGCACCATCTCCCTGCTGGCAAAAAGCATTTGTTGAAAGGTCTCGTTTGCCTTTAAGAGCTTAATCAATCGAATGTTGAAGGAATTCAGAGTGTGCTTTTATCACGGAGCTTAGACTGTGAGGTTTGGTATTATGGCGGTGGTTTGTGTTGCAGGTGCGTTACAGGCCAGTCCCCTGAGCAGAAGTTAGCCAGTGACTGGGAGTCAAATTAACATAAAGCGCTGTGCTAACTAACTTGTACATACAAGTACTGGACTGTGCAACAACTGTAAGCAGTGAGTGAGGGGGATAAAAGTGAATCTTTAGAGGTGCCAAGGAGATGTGAGACAGAGTTTCACAGCCGAGGTGCTCAGAAAAAAAGTAATGTTGCTGCCTTAATAAACAAGCATTTGCAATGCATCGGTCTCGCCTTTGGGATCTTATATGTATTTACATGGGCGCCCGCAGACATTTTTCCAGGGGGGGGGGGGGTGCAAACTGTTAACATCATCACCATCCTCTGACATGATGTGTGCCAGGTGGGGCACAAGAAACACTGGGGCACAGAACTGGGATAGACTCAATTAAATGCCAGTGGCCTTATTTATGAAGGACTTGCGCCGCCGGTGCGTCACTTTTTCCCATGTTAAAAGTGACGCACCGGCGGCGCAAGTCCTTCATAAATAAGGCCCCAGGAATCCAGGACATGTGACTGACCCTGCCACAGGCCAACAAACACCACCTGTAGGGAAAACGCTAAACTTTCTGACAAGGTGCTTTATCTCTGTGTACTAGGTGGGCATACTTCCGGGTCCTCGATCCAACACCAATCAAGGCTGTATTTAGCACGATTCGATTTTTATCAGAATACTTTAAAACAGCCTATGATTAAAGCACCAGATTAAATATATTGTATGCACAGTGTATGTTAGGGATTATTTGTAGAACACATATTTACCAATATTGGCTTCTTGGTGCTAGAATTCATGATAACTTTTATCCAAAGTTAAAGCACAACGTCAAAGTTAGTAATAAATAATTCAGCAATCACACACGCTAGTGATTCGCCAATGGGTGCTTCCTTTACTAGAATTCCCCGGGCATTGCTAAATTTTATACACAATCAATTCATTTATACAAAATAAAATGTATAGGTCCAAATGTTAGCTATATTTTTTAAAAGAAACTTAGAGTCCCTCTACATGTAGCCAATGTCAAACTGACAATGTGCCCACGTTTAGGGATATAATAATGGCCATTTCCCTTATGCAGATGGAAGCCTGGCACCGTAAATGTGTGGCACATGCGGTGCCCGCAGCGGCGGCACATCACAGGTCCAGGGATGCTGAGTCTTACACAGTGGTCAAAGTGGGGGAAAGAAAGTAGGGGAACAGTGGGCGGAGAATCAAAGGGCGGGAATAACCCAGGTTTTGGATCTGTGGGTGGAGCCAGAGGTGTGGCCAGAATGCGCAGACATCCCAATTTTTTTGTATTTGTTTGGCATTTCACTGCCCAGTTTAATCAACCAATGGATACACATGATTATTTAAGGTTATAATGAGTTATTGACATTAAAATATATTCACAAAGTGGGATATGCTTTTGATCACAGAATGTACTAAATACGATAAAATGTGGAAACACAAGCCATTTGTCTCCGAGCCATGGAGTTTCTGTCATCAGCACTACTCCCTTTTTCTACAACAACAGTTCAAACATGAATGAGAGGGGGTTGGGGCATAACGCTCTAATTTATACCTTGCAGTTTGAATGCAGCTCCTAGATGACAGTTAATAGCTCAGTGTTCTAATATAGGATTTTAACTTATAAACTGCAAGTAACAAAAGGACCTCTCTGACAAAAGCAGTAGCCCACTGACCTATTTACATTATGTGCACTTTGTGATCTGCATGGCGCATGTTCTTTGCAGCCGGTACATTAACCCTCTGAGCTACTTTTCCATGAGTCAAAACTTCCACTAGACAAAATTCTGATCTCTCTCTAGGAAGAACATTAATCACCAGAGTCATCATGACATTTTTATTGTTGCCAAAAACTGCTGGAGGCCAGGAAGGAGGCAGCAAGCGTTTTTAAAACCATAATATACTTGCAAACATGATGCCTCCACCTAAAGTCAGTACCTGGTGCGGTCACACTGGTTGCACTGCCCTAGAGCTGGCCATTCTCAAGGGTCCTGTGACCTCAGTGACTGTTGTTCTAGGGTGTGCTGCTTCATAGGCCTGCCCGCAAGACTGGAGGTGAACTTCAGTATGGATAGTGGTGGACAAGCCTTGAAGGTTAACCTACACTTGTCATGCTAGGGTCCACCTTCTGGTGCGAAGACACCAGGACTTCTAAGGTGTTGCAAAGCCTTCTAAGGTCTAGCATGTGATTGTGCTCTCGCAGGAGAGTGGTCTGGTGGACTGGTTATTAAGGCTGAACCTGGTTCCCAGTTCCAAATTCAACAGCTCTGACCACAGTGCCACATCCTCTCCCCCACTGAACACCGTACTGCCCCACTGAGAAAAACTCCCACTGTCTTCAACTACAACCCAATTGTTGCCCGCTATAAACACCTGGATGCGGCTCAATTTAAATTACGCACTAGTCAAGAGCAATATGCGGGCTACAAAAAAAAAGTAACAACATCCTGGAAAAAGCAATTACTTATAGGGAATGTAAAATTTTGCAAACCATGGGAAATGTAAGCAGGAACAACAAGATTACCTTAATGCGTTTACACTCACTATTCAGAAATTAGTGAGTGCTTTTGCCTGAAAAGTTAAGGACACGACTACAGGGCCCTGAAAGGACCCATTTCAATGGCCATTGCTTATATCCTTACTAAACGTAAGCAGTATGGTAAAAAGACCACATCCCCGGACGCAGAGCCGCAGCACACATTTTGTTTTCCAATCCATAGATTGCAATACCTCCAGGATTGGTGCACTAGTTTCAAGTCCAGGAAAAACAAACACAAGAAAACAAAAATAGCGCTTCACTGGCAAACTCTGTACTTCACTGGCAAACTCTGTAAAAGTGGCACTACTGTGTTTCTGTGTGAATAAAATCAGTTTGGCCAGTTTGCTACCACTCTGTCTTACTTTATTTAGTTATTTATCTATTTTTCATGTTTTTAGCCTTTTATTCCCAATGCTGCACTTTGGAATTAAAATGTCAGAAAAATATGACATTTCCAGCAAAAGCGTCTTTCTTTTTTGGATCCATTTTACAGGGAAGCAAATAAAAGAAAGGAGAGGAAAGAGAATGAGAACCCTGTCTTGAAGTGACGGTTTTCATGGGCGTCCGCAGGGGGGGCAAGGAGGGTCACTCCAGGGGGGGCAAGCACCCCTCCTTGCCCCCTCCTGTGGACGCCCATGTGTATTTAGCATGCAGTATATTAGCCTGGGTGCTGAAACATCTACTATTCTTTGATATGGAGGGAAAGTAAGCACAAACTGCGTGACATGCCAGGTATGAAGAGAGAAATATTGCCTTTCAGCTGGAAATGTTATAGTCCAAAGCTCTGTTTTTAATATAAAATCAGAGTCTTCGGTGGTCATATCACTGAAAATACAAGATTTGAAAAAAATATTATTGTCTACAGGTGCTCATGGAAGGCAATTTCTATGGACTGGAATCTAGAGAATGCTAAAGTGATTCTAGTATTTTACTGACCTCTGCTGGTCGTTTTCTATCAAGAAAGTTAAATAGAGGCAGTTGCCAGAAACATTTAAAAAATAAAGTCCCTCAGCAGAAAGCAATTTGTGTATTTTACTGACCTCTGCTGGTCGTTTTCTATCAAGACAGTTAAATAGAGGCAGTTGAACAGAAAAAAGTCCCTAAGGGGAAGCAGACAAGTCCTAGGGCTGATCTCCAGAGCCTACAAAGTACACATATAAGTATATAATAAGTATATACTAAAGAATATACAAGAGGTCTCAAATGCTCAAACTAAAAACGAAGAAAAGGTTAGGTAAATAAAGGCAGAGGTAGCTGTTAAAGGGGCTCAGCCAGTTATGCCACTATATCAAATGAGTTATTCTGTCTTTTTTGTGGCTGCCCATCCAATCAATGGTAACAGAAAATGTGATCACATCATCCCGTGAATAAAGTAAGTTTAAGGGCAGAAAAATAGACCTATGAAAACCCTCACTGTTGAAATCTGAGCAGGATCTGAAGGCTGTAGCTTGATTTCATCCTTCTGTTATCCTTGCATCTATCTGTTGATTAATTTAGATCCAATTTTTAGTGCACAATTCAAATTTTGCATGACAATGATTTACCCGACGAACTTTGGCTAAAGTGTTATATAAATAACAGGTTATTTTTGGCTGCCTCTCGTAGCCATATTTCAGTCAAATACTCAGCATAATCATCATGTTTTTCAGTGATTAAAGCAAGAATATTGCTCATGGTAAGTGGCAAATGCTTGTGTCAGCATAACAAGGAGCACAAAGATGGCAATGCCTGAGATCAAGAAATGCAGCAGGCAGGACATTTGCATCCAGGTCTTTTACTTCGACCCCCACAGCCTGCAGTCACCTGCTGCCTCCCAGGCTTTCTGCCTCACTCTCACAGTTGCAATAAACATACAAAACTCCCTCCTTCTACTTTTATCTTTCTCATGCTTTAAGTGAAAAACTATTGTGTATGCATTATTAACAAAAACTGTGGCAGCTTTTGGTTTCCTTTCAAAAATAACTTTAATGTAGCAGAATTCTGGTTGAGTAGACACAAAGTAAACATTTTATTTTACCAATGTATGAATATATATGTTCACTGATTACTGGGAACCTCTAGGACATTCAATCTAAGGTAGATGATAGGTAAAGTAAAGTGGTTGTGATATAATATTGCCACGGTAATTTGAAATATACTATATCATATTGACTACATTATAGTTTAGATAACGGACAAGAGATATAGGATGCGTACTGGACTCCTTTAGCTGAACCCCTGTCACAGACCTGCCAGCTCACATGTTGGCACTGTGTGTCAACATGATCTGGTTTTTCATGGTGAGTTTGCTGTTCAGAAAGATGTCAGGTTGTGGTTGTGGTCTGTGGGTGTGGCTGATGGTCCCAGTTCATAAGGCACCAGGAGTCGTTCCATGGGGAAGGGTTGTTCCTGAAGAAAAGCACCTCCGTTTTGTCTGTGTTCTGTTTCAGGCAGTAGTTTTTCATCCAGTTGGCGACGCTTGTCATGCAACTGTGGAGGTTGGCACTTCTGCTGGGGGGATGTTCTGATAATGAGAACATTAGCTAGATGTCATCTGCTTAGGATAGGATGCTCAGTCCATGGGTTCTGACCATGTTAGCCATGGGGGTCATGTAGGTGGTGAACAGTGTGGGGTTGAGGGATGATCCTTGAGGGACACTGCAGATGATGCTCATGGGTCCCAAGTTGATTGGTGGAAGGCAGATTCTCTGGGTTTTTCCAGTGAGGATAGAGCCAATCCATTAGAGGGTGTTTCCTTGAAGCCAATTTGATGAAGCATCTTGATAAGGATGTGGTGTCGACCGCTGTTGTGAGGTTGAGGAGGATCAGGACGGCTATTTCTCCATGGTCGAGGAAAGTTCTGATGTCATCTGTGGCAGTGATCAGGGCGGTCTCAGTACTGTTTTTGGTGCGTACTCAGGATTGGGAGGTGTCCAGCAGATTGTTGTTCTCCAGGTGTCCCGCGAGTTGGCTATAAATAGCTTTTACAAGGACTTTGGTGGAAAAGGGAGCAGAGAAATGGGCCAAATCGAATAATCACTAAACAAAATGTGCTTCCAAATGGTCCAAGCTTTGCTTTTTTCAAATTGTCTTTTGTCCTAGTGATAGTAAGGAACTAATATCCTGTCTTTACTTCTTCCATATTGAGTTTCATATGTTAATGTATTATGTTGCTGAGATCATTTCAACAAAGAAATGTTCGTCATAGATAGTAAGTTGAAGAACAAATAAACCTGCAGATATGGAGGAAGACGTAAATCATGATTTGTGATGTGGAGGGGGAAGTGAAAAATGTGAGTCAGATGATAGTTGACAATGGAATGCTTGTACAGACGAGTTGGACAGTCCACGTAAGAGACAGATTCAATTGGATGAATCACGACTGTTAGGGATGGTGATTTTATGATGATTTAGATAAGGCCTGGTGGTGGACAATCAAAACTCATTAATATATTTTCTCACAGTACTTTTTAATGGTTGCTTTTTCTTTTCAGTATATTTTTCTCATATTGTCGAGAATTTAACTACTCATTTGTGGAAAATAGTATGAAGTAACAAAACAAATACGCATGAATCACAATATAGTCAAATTTCATACATCAAGTTAAGACCAATCTTTCTCCGCAAAGCACACTAAAACTTCAACGCACTCTCATGCATATCACATGAGCATGGGCGAAATTTGCAAATTCGCGTTCCGCGATTTCGCGGATTACCCCGCGAAATCGCAAAAAAAATCCTTGAATTCGCGAATTTTCATGCAAAATCGCTGATTATTTTACGATTTGCCCTGGAGTACTTTCTACTGGCTAATCCAGTAAGTGCTCCCTCATTGGGTAAATGTATAGTGCTTTTACTACATTGCAACTGCGTAAAGGGCCAGAAGATGTGTTTCCAGTGACCATGTGTGCCTGTAACACAGGCACAGGCACACATGGTCACTGGAGACACATCTTCTGGCCCTTTACACAGCTACAGTGTAGTAAAAGCACTATGGGGCAGATTTACAAGCCGCTTGCGCCTCTTTTGCGCCGCAGTTGCGTCACTTTTGTGATGCAGCGGCAGCACAAGAGATGCGCCATGGTGCTGGGTATTAACAACGTGACACATCTGAGAGATGCGTCACGTTATAAAGCCCTGCGCCATCAGGAGGCGTTCCGGCGCAGGGGAGGGCGTTCCTGCGCAGGAACGCCTCCTAAAAGTGGCTGAGTGAAATCTACAAGATTTCACTCAGTCACATTTAGGCCAATGCTGCTTCAAAACCCTGAGCCTGCTTGAAGCAGGCGCAAGGCTTGACACAGCATTGGGGAAATAGGGCCCCCCAGAGCATTGCTGGAGCTGCATCGCGCTTGCGACACAGCTCCAGCAATGCGCTGCTTTTACGGCACAGATGCGTGACGCATCTGTGCCATTTTTGCCACATGGTGCACCGCATTGTAAATGCGGCGCACCATGGGTGGCAAAGCTGCGGCGCACAATAACTAGCGCATCCCTGGGGATGCGCCAGTTATTGTAAATCTGCCCCTATACATTTAGCCAACGAGGGAGCACTTACTGATTAGAGAGTAGAAAGTACTCCAGTTGAGTAGAGATATTGCACAAAAGGGTGGCATCTTCGTGGACAAACATGCAGGGCGGGATTCATTCTGCCCGTTAGACTTGTTTTTTGTGCCCTTCTGTCCTCTGTTAGACTCGTTTTTCCCTTGTTTTTCTGCCCTTCTGCCCTCTGTTAGACTCGTTTTTTCCTTGTTTTTCCGCCGATCTGCCCCCTGTTAGACTCCTTTTTGTGCCCTTCTGCCCTCTGTTAGACTCATTTTTCCCTTGTTTTTCTGCCCTCTGTTAGACTCGTTTTTTGTGCCCTTCTGCCCTCTGTTATTCCCTTGTTTTTGTGCCCTTCTGCCCTCTGTTAGACTCGTTTTTTGTGCCCTTCTTCCCTCTGTTAGACTCATTTTTGTACCTTTCTGCCCCCTGTTAGACTCGTTTTTTGTGCCCATCTGCCCTCTGTTAGACTCGTTTTTCCTTCGTTTTTCTGCCCTTCTGTCCTCTGTTAGACTGTTTTTTGTGCCCTTCTGCCCTCTGTTAGACTCGTTATTCCCTTGTTTTTCTGCCCTTCTTCCCTTTGTTAGACTGCTTTTTGTGCTTTTCTGCCCTCTGCATCACCACATCATCACTCAGCGCTACCCCAGCATCACTCAGCACCACCACATTATCACTCAGAACCACCCCAGCATCACTCAGCACCACCACAGCATCACTCAGAACCACCACAGCACCACTCAGCACCACCACAGCACCCCTCAGTGCCACCACAGCATCACTCAGCGCCACCACAGCATCACTCAGCGCCACCACATAATCACTCAGCACCACCACAGCACCACTCAGCACCACCACAGCATCACTCAGCACCACTCCGGCATCACTCAGCACCACCACAGCACCACTCAGCATCTTCACAGCACCACTCAGCACCACCACAGCACCACTCAGCACCACCCCAGCATCAATCTGTGCAACCATTCAACAACAACTGGTTCAAATATGTTCTCTCAATGTTTCAAGCTTTATTACAATTGTCACAAAAAGATGTTAATATTTCACTTCTGTTCTTGGATTTTCGTCACAATAAAAAAAAACTGAACATAATCTTCACAAAAGTTATTTCCAAAAGTTTGCTATTGCCATTATAAATTAAAATCACTTTTATTTAAGTATTAATTATTTTAAAAAAATTAAAAGCCATTGTAATTTGTAATATCAATACATCTAAGTCACGTAAATACAAAACATGTAGCATTACAAATGCTATAGGTGTCACATTTGCGAAAGTTATAACTATTGGCATTGTAAATGACAAAGCTATTAATTTAGCTATTTTCAAAACCAACACATAAATGAAAAAAATTGTCATGCACAAGA
This sequence comes from Lissotriton vulgaris, assembly GCF_964263255.1. NCBI lineage: Eukaryota > Metazoa > Chordata > Amphibia > Caudata > Salamandridae > Lissotriton > Lissotriton vulgaris. The sequence goes on from NC_141695.1 coordinate 1,091,102,532, forward strand.
CCAATAGCTCAAACTTTCCTAATGGGAGACCTATTGCATTGCAAATGCTTGTTTTTATATCTGTCAGTGCTTCCTGTTGAGGTTTAATTTTCGTGACAGGCGCCTCATTGCCTACTTGTAACTATTCTCTGACGACCCTGCTTCAAGGGTCAGAGCAGGGTCAGAGAATAGTTGCAAGTAGGCAACGAGGCGCCAGGAAGCACTTACAGGCTTACAGCAGCAGGTGCCCAAGTTGAAGTTAATTTCCTTGTAACCCTTTTGTAAACGGTTACAAAAAATTAGCTTCAACTTTTGCACCTGCTGCTGTAACCATGTAAGTGCTTGGCTGAAAATTCGTCCCCGCTGATTCGTGGATTTTACCGCGATTTCGTGAGATTCGCGGATCCCGAAATCGCAGAAAATCCGCAAATTCCGTGGGCGGAACGAATTTTCAGCCCATGCTTAATCACAATCATTCCTCAAACATACCTCAATTGTACCCAACCTATCAAAGCAGGTTGACTTTAAGATATTTTCCACGAATGAGTAGTTCATTTGTGGACAATATGAGAAAAATATACTGAAAATAAAAAATAACCGATAAAAAGTAATGGGAGAGAATACATAAATGTATACAAGTATAACTTCCCAGTGAAACAAGATAGAGGAATAACGTTTAGGCTCTCTGAACTCAGAATTTAATAAAAACATATTTTAGTAAAGATGGTTTTTAAAATCTGTGTCTGAAAAATGGCACTTTTAGAAAGTAGGCATTTTCTTCTTTAACCATTCTGTGTGCCTCTGCCTTTTTGTGGATTGACTGTCTGGATTTGGAGTGACAGGGGGCTGGGGATATGCATTCACTGTAGACTGCCAGTAGGGGTGTTGCGGTGGGCCTGGCCTTTCCTGGTTGACTCTGAGCTGAGCTGAACAGACTTTGGCTACATTTAAAGTAGTGGGGGGAAGTTTTCCTTCCACCTGCATAGGGCCTGTATCCCTTGCACAATGCTGTCTCCACCCCGTGGTCATACCACACCAGTGAGGAAAGAACTAGTTTGTACTTGGTTCAGAGACCCTTGCACAAAGAATAAAGACAACATAGGGTATAAGTAGTGGATCTTAAACACCAGAAATTTAGATCACTTCTGGACTCAAGATGAACCTTTGCTACGGAGAAGAGCTGGAGAACTGTGAGGAGGAATACTGCCCCTTTTGCTGTGTGGGGTTGGCCTGCAGTTGCTGCTTTTGCCAAGGAATGGACAAAGACTGGACATTTGCCGTAAACCTACTTGAAGAAGAATCTCCAAGGGCCTGTGCGTGCTAGTCTCCTGTTCTGAAGTCTCAGGAGCACAAAGACATCCCCAGCTCCCCAGAACTCTATTGCTAAGAGTTTTGACCTTCTAGGAGGTGCCTATTCCTAGTTTTGGCCTCTGGAGGTTGTTCATGCCATTGGGAGCTGGAAGCAACTTAAATCTAGCATGAAAACCTGTCTGTGAATCCGTCAGCGATGCTGTGACCTACACCGAGTCCAGGGGCGCCACTCGTGAAGTGCACAATGCACCGCCCAGCCTGCACACCAGCTCTGATGCCCATCGATGCCTGTCAATGCCTGCAGTCAACGGCCATGCTCGACTCCAGCGCTCACACCTACTCCATCACTGCCAGCGTCTGCATCCAGTTATCATGGCACTGATAACCGCCAAGGGTGACTCCACAAACTCGCCGACTTTGCATTGTCACCAGAACTGACGTCTCACTGCAGATGCAACTGGCTTCTACTGTCCTGGATTCAACACGTTGCCTCCTGGTGCACATGATGCCTCGACTCCCCCGTGGTAAGCAGGGAGCCAGCCTCAACTTTGGCACCGACACCTAACCTCCACGACAATGTGGATCATCATAGACTTCGTTATCCAAAGGCACTGTTTGTTTGGGAGTCTGTGTAACGCCATACCCAACGCCGCGCACCTAGTGGTCGGCGCCGTACTTTAGATTTATTGCTGTTATGATGTCGTAATAGCCCCATGTGGAGCTAACTGTTTTTGAGTGACGTTTTACTACCTGTAAGATGGAGTTTGGGCATTTTTGGTCGTGTTGAGTTTAGATAAAGATACTTTATTTTTCTACACTGTTGTGGTGACCATTTGTAGTGTTGTCACTGTGTGTTTTGAGTTCATATACTGTACATATTGCCTTTAGGATAAGTCTGTCTGCTCGTGCCAAACTACCAAGGGGTTGAGCAGGGGTTATCTAAAGTGTGTATCCCCCTTACCCTGACTAGAAGCAAGGGTCCCTATTTGGACAAAGGTGCATAACTTTGCCAACTGGAGATCCCCAGTTCTAACAGTGTGCAAAATACGCAGAACACAGACCTGTTGTGAAACGATAGATCTACAGAATACAAGCAGAAAGGATCCAGCTGAACCATATTTTTAAGGGTAGTGCAAGTAATAGACGCATAGATTAAAAAGTAATGTGCAACATTTGCAGAATGCAGGTCTGTTGTGAAATGAGAGCTCTGAAAACATACTAAATGATAACAGGTTTCAAACTTGGCTTGCTCAAAGGCTGACCTAATACATACGAGGTAGTGCGCAATTAAATCAAACCAATTCAAAAAATGGTGATTGTCAGTAAAATATTGCAAAAACACTGGGCTATGCCCAAACCCAGAGAGTAGAGCAGCAGATGGCCATTTTAAAATGATTATGAGCAGCACATATAGACTCTAGATTGTATTGTGCAAAATGTACTGATGACGTAGCGGAACCTGGTCCATGTGCACCGAGCTGTGCCAGCCGCTATATAATTGATCTCAAGCTATAGCGTGAAGGACATAGGATTGTTATAGCAGGCTCTGGCCAGCCCGATATTGGACACGCTTTGATGGGTGATACAATAGAATAAGGATTACAGCATTTAAGAATGTGTTACTATGGTACTAGTGGAATTGACAGAGTCCAGTTTGGTCACAACCTCCCCGGAGAAACTTAACAGTTTTGACATTTAGCAACGGATTAGATGGATTCAGGTTTGCAATGACTGCCTGCCGGCATGTGCGCACTCATAGACGAATGAAATTGGCACAGAGAAGAATTCTCGTTTGCTTCAGCAATTGAGAGCAGGTACATAGGATGTGGATTAAGGATTATTTTCCTTGTCTGCATAAGCGACAACTTGTTTCATAGGGAACTGAGCGGCACGAGGCAGGAAAGTGTGCACGAAGATTCCACTTGCCCGGTCTTAATGCCATGAGTCTTGCCCTAATCCAAATAGAGTATGTGCGGGAAATGTAGTTCTGCTGCTTGTTGGAAGAATAGGCGCTTATAACTGACCATGCATGGGAACGCTTGCTTAAGTCTGACAGGTCCTCTAGTTTATGCATTTTATTTGCAGTAGATGTTGTTAGATTCTTAAAGACCTGGTGAGAGAGGTGTGTGCTCCAAGCCTCAGACAGTGAATCTTCCACCAGTTTGTCCTTAAAATGTCGCCTGTATGACGATTTTGAATCAGCGCCCTCTAATTCGCACCAGAGTAGACCATGCATGGAGTCAGGTGGTGCCGATCTGAGCCTGTGAGAGAAGTGAAGGAAACAGATGTCTTTGCCCAATGCTGTATTATGATACTGTACTCAATTCTTACTTGCTCCAGCGATGCACTCTTTGGAAGGTGGAGCGTGGTTTTGTAAATTCAGGTAACCAGTTTGACTACTGACCCAGCTTCCCTGTCCAGGTAATTTCATTCCTGTAGGTTAGTGTGAGAGGTATTTTGCTTTCATCACCTGGAGAAGGGGATCAAGACTGAGTTCTTGTAGCTTCAGCATGATGGCTGAGAGAGCAATCATTAAACTGGAGCCCTTGTTGTTTATAGAGCATAGGTAAGATGTGAATGATCCTTTACTCTCGAAGGATGCCCAGATATTTGTAGTCCTCGCTGTGTTGGAGCCAGACGGTCCCAGATGAATAGAACGAGAGAGGGCAGTGATGACAGGGCTGATGATAAAGAATGCAAGATATTTTGCTTACAGCAAGGGATTTTGATCTTATGAGTGCGGAGCAAGAGGGCAGACAGGATTGTGGGGGTAGTGCTAAGAGGAAGATAGTACTGAATGATGGGAGATAAAGCAGGTGGTTTTGATCCTTGTGGGAGGCCTGCAGTCTGCCAGGGGAAGGTCATCTCCTCTATTACTCCAGCCGTACTGCTGCCCACAAAATTAAGTAATCACTGCCAGCCCTGTAGTGTTCTCTGCACCTTAACAGGAGTCACCACCATTAATGCCCCTATGAAGACATTGAAATTTGACATGTGGCCACTGTCTTTGATGCAGCTATGTACCAAACTTTTGGTTTTTTGAAAACAAACTCCCAAACCATTCAGGGAGTTTTCTGCCAGGCTGTGACAGTCTTGTCTTTGTGTTTTTGACCAGCAAGATTATCCCTGGCAATGAGGGACAGAACAAAACAACTTCAGATCATCCACTCCAAAGAGTGATAGCTTTCTGATCACCTTCCTCCAATGGTCCCTACTCCATTGAACAATCGTAGTGGGTTTTCCGATGGCAGAGCTAGTGGCACATTGCCTTCATGAAACAGACAGTCTGTCCAACTCATAAATGAATGGGCTGACTGATTGTTTCGTGAACTGGATATTCTATGGGTTTGTGACGGAGTGTCCTGTCCACCAAATTTATAATCCAGCTCAGAGTTTTTTGATAACCAATAAAAATGACAGTGCAAATCAGTGATGAAGACAGTAATGCAGTCTTTTGTGTTTGCCTGCATGTTAGAGGTTGGGAAAGAAAAAAAAGATAAGACATCTTGAATGTTATTATTACCAAAATGAGTAGTCAAAATTAAGTGAAGTGACTGTACGGGAAGTATTGTATCATGAGATGATGACATTCATGTTTGATGAATCCATCCCATACATCCAGGGGCTGCTCCCCCGCTATGGCTGAGGAGAGTCGCCCCACTGCTTTCTCGTCGTGTGAGAAGCAGAAACATAAAATGGTAATAACTTGTAGTTATTACCATTTTATGTTTGCATTGCAGGCGCATGAGTGGGGCTGCTGTGCTCTCGTGCAGGTCAGGGGAGGAGTGCTGTGTCTACTCCTCAGTCCGCATAGACTGTTTGGTTGGCACTCTCGGGCCACCCAAACCAGTCATGCGCACTTTGCCCTTCAGCCTGCATGGAGAACATGCCCACTCCATAAGCTCCTGGCTGGGCATCGTCCTGACCAATCACAATGAATCCCCATTGGCCATCATTAGGAGTACCTTGCTAATGGTTATGGTAACTTATGGGACTCGTAGTTACCTGTCCTGACCTGAACAGTATCTCCAGTGGTTGTCCAAACCAGCCCATGTGTGATTAGGGCTGTGAGGGCCCCCTTAGGAATGGAGAATGACCAGGGCAACTGGCTATGAGAAATGCCCAGCTTATTTTAAATTTCCTTGTCAGATGTTCATCACAGGCTTTTGATTGCTTTGACCACCCGGAGACCACGAGGTTAACTCTGTGGGTCTGCGCTGTATCTGCGTTACTTGTAAATCTGATGGGTCAGATAACTCACCTCAGGGCCGGCTTTATTGCTGGTGCCGCCCGACTTGACAATCAGTTTTTGTGCCTCCACACACCATGACCGCCTCCTCGGATTTTCTCACTGCCACCGGCCAAAAGTGCCCCTCATCTCTCCAATCATAAGTTATTGTTAAAAACAGCACTCGCCTGAGGTCAGAGCCTCGTCCACTGGTCAGCGCCCAGTGCGACTGCACCAGTCGCACTCCACTAAAGCCGGCACTGACTCACCTCCAAGTTACGGAGTGGTACGTGTGCACCCATCAGTGCCCTGCAAGAGGCTGCGATTTATCAGCAATCAGAACTGACATGCAGTGGAGTCTTGCGAGGACAGTGCCAGTTAATTAACTCACCCACTCGCAGCACCACATTAGCGGTAGAAACGATAAGACCGCGCTGGTCCGAGGCTGGCACCGAGGCCCACAAAATGCGCAAAAGATAAATACGTGAGCTTCATTAGCAGCTTAATGGATGTTGTGTGATATAATAACAGTAAGCTAATAAGGAGCGGAGCGCAGGGTACACACACGGACGTGAAATGAGTTTGAGCTCTGGCCCTTAATGAAGCACAGTAAATTAATAGCAGGGAGGTGATTGTGTCTGCTCGAAATTGTGTTCCTGCTCTGCATGTTGTCAGACTCTAAATTACATCATTTGGAGCCGTCTCTCATTCCCGCTGCACTTGTTTGCCTTCTGCATTATAGAGAATGAAGTTTGAAAACTTTTCTCAAATCTTGAATTTTTTTATTTTTATTGAATACAAATCCCTGATTGTCAAATAGGCATGCAAATAAATGTGATGTGAAGGCTCCACAATAAAGTAAAAGGGTTCAACGACTGCGTCTTCGGTCTCTTGACGAACAACAAGAATTGGCATAGAATGTACCTTAAAATAGACATACAGCTAAGTCGTTTACCGTTCTTGTGATGCTTTTCTCTGCCTTTAGACACATGAAATACGCTTTTGGCACTGAAGGTGTTATGCAGTGTGACGTCACACGACCGCGATCATATATTACAGAGCGCACTTGTTTTGCATTTATAAATATTAGGCTTCACTGTTTGTGGCTGTCTTGCTGTCACATTGAAACATCCTTTAATTGCAAAAGCTTGTTGTTGTGGAAACATTTTGTAAACGAACATGCAGGACACTATGCTACTTTGTTACCCCACCATATTATCTCTTTGTCCGTTCAATTCTCCTTGTATTTTTTTCTTTTTTGGGAACAGTTCTCGGGGACTCTTACCCCTAAGGACCCCAAATAAATTATTAGTGGGCTTCAGAGTAACTATTTTGTTGTTTGCTGGGAGAGGAGATCCACCATTGGTCTGTCCGCCCGATGATCTTGGACAGTAGCTATTTTCGCACTCTCTGCTATCGACTTCACTGGAGGCAGCTGATTACAGATCATGTCTTGGAGCACAGAGGGAAGCTGTTCACTGTCCTCTCCATATACATTTAAGCCCTGGACACCATGTAGATGGACCCTCTTTTTTTAAAAACTCAAGACCCATGTTTAATTAGCCTTTGCACCACCCTTGCGCCACACAAGGCGATGTACGGTAACGTAATGCTTGATTTGCGAGGCCTTGTGTGACTTTGTAAAGAAATGTAACCCAATGCAGTGGCTTGCTCCACATTGCTTTATATTTCTTAGTGGCAGGTGTTCCATGTGTGGAGCATGGGCGTTCCAGTGCATCGACCCCTGGATTTCACGCAATTCCATATTTACTAAGGTTTGTAAAGTCAGCGATATTCATGCATTACCGAGCTAATGCTCTTAGCCATGTTATCCACCTCCCATTGGATAACATGGCTAAGAACTGCTCAGGACAGGTGTTAGCTTTTGGAGATATTCGCGCTTAGCGCGAATATCTCCAAAAGTTGGTAATAGGAGATAGCGATGTTAGCGACTGTTTCCAGTCGCTAACATCTTGGCACGCCCACTTTGCATGTCATTAGTGATAAATATCACTGACATGCAAAGTGGGGCCTAAGATGGTCGCTTTTCCTACTAGCTGTCGCTAACTGGTGTTAGCGACAGCTAGGTAATAGGGAGATAATTTTATCTCCGCTTTCTTGGCTTTTAAAGCCAAAAAAGCGGACATACACCCCCTTGATAATATGCCCCTATATTCTAAGTAGCTTGCAAAAAACAAAGGGGCATATTATCAAGGGGGTTTATCTCCGCTTTTTTGGCTTTAAAAGCCAAGAAAGTGGAGATAAAATTATCTCCCTATTACCTAGCTGTCGCTAACACCAGTTAGCGACAGCTAATAGGAGATAGCGACCATCTTGGGCCCCACTTTGCATGTCAGTGATATTTATCACTAATGACATGCAAAGTGGGCGTGCCAAGATGTTAGCGACTGGAAACAGTCGCTAACATCGCTATCTCCTATTACCAACTTTTGGAGATATTCGTGCTAAGCGCGAATATCTCCAAAAGCTAACACCTGCCCTGAGCAGTTCTTAGCCATGTTATCCAATGGGAGGTGGATAACATGGCTAAGAGCATTAGCTCGGTAATGCATGAATATCGCTGACTTTTCAGCGATATTCATGCATTGCGGCGATTTTTATCGCATTTGCGATAAACCTTGGTAATACCAAGGTTTATTTGCGGTAAAAATCGCCGTAGCTCAGCGGTAAATTTTTGTCTCTAACCAAGCAATAGCGATAATTATCGCTATTGCTTGGTAATATGTCCCAAAGTTGCTTACGAGTTCCTCCTGTTCTTCCTAAAAGACAAACTTCACATGCCAAGATGCAAAATGACTACTAGAAGGAAATAACGACACCTCTTGCAAATGCAACAAACCAAAATGGCACGTCTCTAAAAATTAATCTGGTGCACTTTATACAAAAGTCAGATCTTGTAGTTTTCAGATATTACTTGAAGATCCTCCTCTTCAGACTATACCTCCAGGACTAATTGGTGTAATTGAATATTTACAACATATTTTGAAGCAAAGAACACTTTCTAAAAGACTTACATCAAACTGCTTACAATATATGCTTGACACTTTTATTGTCCAAGTACTCAGTCTACAATGTTCCCCCTTATCTGCAGTCATATTCTCTCTTTCATAAGAAGGGACAAGAAAATAAGGATTTGGAAGAATTTTGAGGAATGAGTAAAGGTGTCAGCGTGTATTAAAATTACAGTATGGTATAATGATTTGGCAAGTCACTTCGGAGGGTCAAAGACTTGTGAAGGAAATTAGTCTGCTGCCTTGTTCCTCCTCAGTCATTTCAAAACCGTTATAACATAGAATAGAAAGTGCTTCCCACAATGTAGTATTACTTGAAAGTACAATGTAATGTTAAAAAAAGACATTTATTATTTTCTTTACTCTGGGAATGAGAGAATTGGTTTTCATTTAAAATATTTCAAGGGTATTGTTAGACCTTGCATCATTGGCGTGGGTTTCCCCTGTAATTTTGCCTTTGCCTCCTTTGTTTTTGCTGTGTGTTGGACTTTGTTTTGCTAGTCTGGATGTTTTGGGCACTTTGCCACTGCTATTCAGTGTCAAATTGCAAGTGCTCCCTTGGTCAATTGTTGTTTTGGATTGATGTTTCCATGACTGGTTTATTTGGTCTACTGTTAAGTCCCTAGTTAGTAGGCTTGCAGCACTGATTGTACCACCTACACAAGAAGTCTTACAACAAGGTCTCAGACCTGCCACTGCAGTTTCGGTGTGCAGTCTAGTACTACATGTTCAAAAGGAGGAGAAATAGGGCTATTACTACTAAAACACGAGTAGAAGGTCCAGCGACAGCCAAAGACCAGAACTTCAGGAACTCAAAAATTGCTGCGCCGTTCCTAGAGGAGGGTGGGGGAAAGGAATTACATATGAGTCATGTGATGCGAGGGATGTTTATGGGGGTAAAGAAGAATTACCCTTGGGCATCCATTTTGTTGGATATAGTGCCTTCACACACCTTTGCAGGTGTCATGCTTCATCATTTGTGCCTGCTCCTCATTTGGTCGGCGGTGCAATACCCAACTGGCAACACCTCAAAGAGGGGCTTTTTAGCGGAGATCTTTTTCTAACTGCCGTATAGATGAAGTGCGGGTGTGGGGCCAGAAAGGGTTGTAGACGTGTTGGGTGATTAAAATAAAGCTCGGGGTACCAAGGAACAATTTATTCTGGCGGTCCCCTGCTCTAATTAAAATAGGTTCTAGAGGGTAAGTACTGGAATATTATGCTTCCAGGGACCTCCTAGAGTGTGCTATTGTTTGGTCAACATGTTTCTTGCTATTGTCCATTAACAGGCGATTCTTCAGGACCAAGGAACTATTTAGTAAGTATCTATAGAGTTCACTGTCTACATAAAATCATTAACCCTAATGTATATATATTGTGTGTATACAGTAGTGTAATTCAAAAAAGTAAAATGTATGGAAGCAAAGGAGTAGGGGGGAAACAGTATCCCTATATATTACCCTTCTTCCATAGGAAATGCCTGTGTAAAAGTTGCAATTACCTGTTAAGGAAAAAAGAAGAGTTAAATCGCAACAGGCATTTCATTCACGCATCAGGTGACTACATATCGGGGGTGAGTTGCATGCCAGTTTAGTGTTTCACTAGCGTGTAGATGCACTCTCCTAAGTGCGACAATGAGTGAGAGTGCTCCGGTGGATAAAAATCTTAGTGATGGGGTAAAACATTTAAAAATACCAATGTGGTATATAATGCACCGTAGATTTCATAGGTGATCTGGTCACCGACTCACCTAAAAGGTGTAATGTTCAGATTACAACAGTATCCAGCGGGTAAAACTTCAGGTTAGATCTTCCACCGCAAGGCTATGTAACAAGGGGAACTATAGTTAAACAATAAAAAAGTAAAACTTGAAACAGTCACTGTTGTGTCTCTGTAATGGTGTTGTGGACATATTGCAAAGGAAGGAATACCTATAAGGTACAATAATCATTGTTAAAGGTTGCTGGCAATGTGTAGGAGACTACAGTAATAGCCCATCAAGGGTCACACGTACTCATAATAGCTATCGCGTTGTATGTGAAATAGCGGATCCTTAAGTCTATACACCAGGATTGCTCGTGCCTAGGTTGTAATCTAAATAGACTTGAGCGACTGTTATGTAGCTCCACTAGATGCCATTAGAGCTCGCCTATTGTTGTAAAAAATATCGCTAGTTATGCGGAAAATCATAGTCATCTTGAGGTAAAAATATATGGATCCTTAGTCTTGCGGTGCCTTACAAGCCGGCACAACAGACCGGAGTCTAGCTACAGGCAGATAGAATACACTGGCTGTTCGCAAAATTTATAGATGGCAGTGGGATTGTTTTCTCCACACTTACATGAAAACTACACAAAAGTTTGAACTATAAAAATGCCCGTCCCTAACATTACGTGTAAACTGAAGTTGTCACGCTCTCGAGGTCCGACATGCTGTGTGACAGTATTAAAAGGCGCATGTTACCTTGAGGTAATGAGTACTGCGGGCAGGCAATAACAATAACGGCAGGATGCAAATGGATTACATGGCGCCCCAGCGGTGTTGGCGTCTCTACTGGCTAAGCCCAGAGATCGAGAGCGGGAGCTTTGCTACTTGCTGGGCCAGAAGTGCAACAAATTGCTCCTTAAGCGTTAATGTCAAAAGCCTGACTATGTACAGGTTGCCATAACAGATTATGCAGGCTACGCAGCACTTACTTGGGAGTTCCTCAGCTGCGCCTTGAGCACCTACCCCTCGCCGCTGGATCCGGTTGGAGGCTGACGGCTGGGGTAGGCGTGGTTATAAAGGATCAAGCCCGTCTCGCGTTTGAACGTGAAACTGTAGGTCACGTGAACACAGAATATAAATAGGGGGCCATGTTAACGTGTCTAATGTGTATAAAAAGGTCGCTAAATAACTCACAAGTCGTGATAATTGCGTAGCCACTGAAGTAATGGGAGGTGCAATATTATGCCAAAAGAGTCTGGCAGTCGGGCTACCGGCTGGGCCAAACACGGAACATCTAATATGATAATTTGAATCTGTGGGTTGCTGCACGTTCGTATTCATTATAAGGCACGGTGAGCCCAGGATGAGGCGGGCGCTTGATGTCGTGGAATAGAGATAGTTAAATGTATCCATAGTCTCATAACTCCCTGAACAGAGCCCGGTCATGGGATCACGGCACTCTGAATGGCGCCCATTTTGTAGTGGTGAGTGGTAAAGATTCTAATTATTCCTACAGATTACAGGATAGTGACTGTAATTGTTAACGTTAGTGGGTGCATAAACAAATGCCACCAAAGTGGAGGGACGCTATCTAGTATGGAGTTGATAATAAATGCCTCCTGGGTGTGAAAAATGTTGTGATGGACGGGAACTTACTACTAAAATAATTATAACAGGACTGTGTTGAAAAACGAGGTGCCCAAGGGTAAACCACGTAGTGAACATGAATGTGGAGCAATATCTAGAATGTAGTGTCGCTCGATTCAAGTCATCAAGTTGTGTAAGGGTGAGGAAGTCCCTTGGATACGAGACCTAGGTAATCACCCTTAATACAGTGGGTAGTCTGAAGCCTGTCAAAGTACTGGAACCAGTTACAAGCTACTCCAGGGGATGTCTTCATTCAATCCATTAGTATCAGATGACAATCGATGTATCCATCTTTGTTCTTTATAGAAAAAACTCTGTTTAGATATTTTTTGATTAGCTTCTAGAACCAACCATTGGAGTGAGTACATGTCGACCTGGCAAGTGCACCCACTTGCCAGGACCTAACCTTCACTTTTCGTATATGTTAGTCACCCCTAAGGAAGGCTCAAGGTATCCCTGTGGACAGGGCGCCATGTATGTGAAAGGTAGGCCATGCCCTTATGTGTATGGCATGTCCTGATAGTGAAATATTGCCTATTTCGTTTCCCACTCTTGTAGGGCTATCTGTCCCCATAAGATAGAATGGGGAGTTTTCTCATAACATCTTATGATTTCTACATTCTGGGTTTTAAAATCCCACTTTTAAAAACCTAACCATCCAGTGTTCCTCTGGTAGGTTGTGTATTGACTGGCATTGGAGTGACAGGGGCTGGGGATGTGCATTCTGTTCAAATAGCCACTTGGGGGGGAGGGGGGGTTATGTGTGTCCTGCCTTTCCAAGGTGAGTCAGGGCTGGGATGAATATACCTGGGCTGCATTTAAAGTAGCGGAGGAGATTTCTTTCACACCTGAATGGGCCTGGTCTGCCCGGGACAAGGCTGTCTCCAACTCCTGCCAGGAAGTTGCACCAGAGAGGACAGAACTGGTTTGGGCTGGGCAAAGAGCGTCTCTGCCACAGAGAACAAGGGATTTTGTATTATAAAAAGAAGGAGGGGCCCAGACCCCAGACTTTTAGATCACTTCTGGGAATCAAGAGTAACCTTTGCCAGAGAGAAGAGCTGGAGAAACTGATGAGAAATAGTGCCCCTTAACTGTTTTCTGTCTGGGGTTGGCCTGCAGTGGCTAATTTCTGCCAAGGAAAGAAGAAGGACTTTGCTGTTTGCTGTGCCCCCTGCTTTAGGAGGATCTCCAAGGGCTTGAAACAGAAGAGGCATCAAGATGACCATGCATGGGCCTGCACTAATGTTTTCACCAGGCCTCATAAAAACTTGTGACGATTCTGACGACACTTGTCCATTAAAATGGCTAACTTCCCGGTCAAGACATTGGTAACAAGTAGTTGGTCTTTTGCAATAGTTTACACAAAGGACATCCTTTCTAAACATAACCATGACAAAGTCATCAGCTTTGCCGACCGAACATATTTAACCTGTTCGGATTATCACCCAGTACAATTTTTGAGCATGATATCAGCTGGATGTTTGGCAAAGGAGCGTAAAGAAACAAAATGGTAACATTGTTGATTAAAGACATAAACTCAACTTTTGCTGTAGACTTCTAAGTAGTCACCTGATCCATGACTCTACATTACTTACATGGTGTTAAAAAGTATCAATTCTTTATCAATGCTGTCCCAGACACCCCTAAGAAATCATTTGAATAATTTAATACTCCTATTTTGAATAATCGCAGTATCAGCTGCGAGCAACCATTTCCCTCAGAGAATGAAAGCAGGACTTCAAAACCTTCCTTATTAATATTGAAATAAATTCCAGTGAGCCCAAAAGTGCCCCCAGTACTACCCTGCAAAGTTCATTATGTAACCAAGGCTGGTACTATATTAAGGATATTGTGGATAGGTAAGATCACCACAAATGGCCATTGGAAAAAGCCAGCTTGCAAGAAATGGTCTACAGTACCACTTGGTGTAAGGGAGAGTGGATCAACCAAACATAGAAATATAATTTTACGGTTGAGGGTCAGAGAATCTTTGCATTGCAACCGTCTAGAATTTATTGTAGATAATTTTAGCCTAAATGTAAGACCTTAGAAAATATATATTTGTGTTTTCCCTACCTTCCTTTACCTCTCCTCTGAATTTACCATATTTCACAGACCTACAATTATGTTGCAGTCCCCAAGTTAATTTTGTATGTACTTTTCAATATTATGGACAACACTTCTATCAGAAGTATTATAAATGTTCAAGAAATGCTGATGCATACTCTTATTTCACTGCTCGGTACAGTACTAATCTTGGCGTAGTGATAGCAGATTATAGGTAGACAAAGCACAATTTCTTACTTAAAACGGCCTCCATGTTTTTTCACATTGCACCTCAGTGCTTTTTCAACTTGTACATTTCTATGTTGTCTACTGTTAGTGATGCCAAGATGGTGGTTTCAACATTTAGTCAACATTTTGATTTGCAGCATTTATTTCATACTGCTGTGTTTCCCAGCAGTGATCAGCTGTGCAAGCCATACCCAGTATGTAAATTCCACCAAGTGCCTAATTTGTAAAAATGTAAGTGCCAGGGCTCTTATTACTAAGCTGCAGCAGCTTGCACAATTCACTGCCCCTGCCAGCACTACCAATGACAGTACCAACATAACTACTTACCCATCGCACTGCTGCATGTGTGACAATTCAGATTATTCCAGACCACCCAAAGCTATAAAAAATTGTGTGGGCAGCAGGCATTTTTCTTTTTTGATGCAAATTAAATTATTAAGCACTTTGTCGCAAAATTGCAGACAGGTCCACCAAGTTGTGAACTGTCATTAGTACCGGTATTGAGAATGAAGTGCTGGTGCAGAGAACAGGAAACCAGCGGCTCAAATTAAGCACTGAATTGCCACCAAAGGCTACAATTTAAAGTTCTAGCAGGGACATTCTATGATAGGACAGAAAGGCTCTTGATTGTGCTACTTCTCATTTAATGACCGGAGAAATACAGCGGCGAGAGATGATATGCCTGTTGTGCATCCGCATTCTCCTAATGAGGAGGCATTATTGCGTGAGATCTCATACCGCTGAACACGAGAATTGGACAGAATAAGTGCTTGCACTTTCTCTTTGATGAAAACGATACATTTTGTCTTCATATCTGAAAAATATGTTTATTATCCGATAATGATCATCGCGCAGGCTTCATTTGAATAGCTAAGACACTTCCCTGTAATGATGTTGTAGCTTTGCCAAGGATATGCTCGCCATTGTTCAATATTATCGCAGATATTATGCTAAATCATTTGTAAGGGAAGGGTATAATATTCCGAGAGACAGCAGAGAAAGGTGAACACAAGGCTGAGCCCTATCGTAAATTACCAGACCCAGCTATTATCATGGGTAATGAGCTTTAAATAGGGGGAGATGGGAGTAGAGGTGTTAGAAGTCATTCAATTATACCGTGTGCAGGATGTAGTAAAAACCACAACATGGACAATGAAAATAGAACATTAGTCCCCGGACTTGTCAGGAAATTTATGGTCATAAAAATCTGCCTTAATGATGTCCTTTTTCATTAATGAAAACCCGGGGAGTCTGTATCAAGTAATGTCAAGGTCACTCTGAATGTGAATTGTAACATCTTTCAAAACAGAATCCTATCTCCATGAAGGCTTGAGAGAGAAGGGCTTTTTCTCTATGTGTGTATGCATATGGCATTTCTATAGGGAAAACCTAGCCAAAAGGCGGTGGAGCACTGAACATAGTTGAAAATAAGCCTAATTAAATGCCTAAGAGGAAATGGAGCTGGCTTGTGGGTGGTTATTTTATTGTGATATATTATTCTTTAAAGAGCTGAGTCTTGACTTCTTTCTGAAATCGGATCAGCAATGGCAGGGTCCTGATGGAATCGGGGATTTTTCGAGATCCTGGGCGCATGTGTGGAAAAGGGCTGTTGTCTTTATTTATTTTTTTCTACTTCTTAGTTTGCCGTCTGATGGTCTCTTGGTTGCAGGTGATAGCTTTGTTAATGATCCAGCAGGTTTTGAAGATGGTGCAGACCCGCAAGGGTTACCAATGGAGTTCCTTCAAGAGCGGGGTTCTGTGATCATATTTCTTAAGGTCCTGAATGAGACATGCTGCATCATGTGGGATGTAGGATGCCCCTGAGGGGTGCCAGTATGGCATCTGAGAGGGAGTGGGGATTTTTAGTTGAATCCTAGTAACACCATCCTGATATAAGAGTATGAGGATCTAAGCACCAGTCCTGAATTAGCTTTCGGAAAGACAGTTTGACTTTCTTTAGAAGAGAGAGCTGGTACAAGGGCCTCTTTGTTTTTTGGCGTTTGTTTTCCTTGAAGGTGAGGCTGGTGTCCAAGTTGGATCCCATTGACATGACCTTCTGTAAAAATTGGGATCTGAAGCCATCAGGGTTCATGTCATTGAGCTATGTTTGTACTCTATCGTATTTATTGTTCTTGGCAAATTTGGAAATACAAGTATGGAATATTAGACCATAAATGCAGAAATGAAAACAGCATATGAAAACACATAGCCAGTGCCACAAATAACACTGATAGATGCACCTCAAATGATATATAATTGGAGTGAAAATGTTTCACCAATAAACTTTTAAATAGCAAATTATTTGCTACAGGGACATGAAATAATCAAAGGATTTTATATCTCTCTTTGTTTTTTAATTGAGAATTACTTTGGTAAAATTGTGACTGGACACTTGTTTTCCCTACCTCTACCAATGTATGCAATTTTGTTTCTTTCTTTTCTATTTCTCATTATAAGCACGCATTCTATACTGTCCGCCTTCTTTATCATTTTATATAATTTTATTGTGCTCTACACAAATACCCTTTAAGCCAGGTTTGCACAGAGGTTATCAAAAGGGTCAGGCAGAAATCACATAATTTGACTCAGCAGAATTCAGTGGAGTTACATAAAAACTCAGAAAGATTCTACAGAGGTCCATCAATGGATGGAAAATATGCACATCGCACTGCAACTTACCAGCAGTAGCGTGAGCAGTGCTCAAAAACCAGTGCGAACTGTGCCATGAGCAGTGCAATAGCGCAAGGCCATTTAAATTAATTTTGCTGCCGCTAGTGTAACATATCTATTCAAGTAGCAGCAAAACTACTTGAGAAGCATAACTCTGACTGATACCTCTCGCGAACCTCTAGCCTCTGCCCTCGTTAGAAGCTCATGCTTGGGGATGCCAAAATCTTGCCCGCCCTCACCAGCTCACATTTTTGGAAACTCCCGGGAATAAAATTCTGCTATGAGGCGATTGGCAGAATTTGGTGGGAGTACCAGAGTCACCAAATTCTGCCAATTCTTCTGACAAAATTAAACATTCCACCCACCCCTAGTTGCACTTACCACCTTTTTTGAAGTTTCTCAGTGTAAGTATGATTTAAAAAATTCTAAATGCATTGCTTCTTTTTCCTAAGTGCTTTGTGTTCAGTTTTGCTGCAATATGATATCTCTTTGAAAATCAAAATGCAAAAATTGAGCAAGGAATCACAATATGATCTGGATTCATTGTAGGCACAAAGTATAAATAGGCCTAATAATTGTCTGTGACTATTGTTACACTTCGTCCAACACTCATTTAGGTCCATGTTGCCTATCATTTCAGTTCTTACTCTTGTGGTTAACCCTTGCTTTTGCTCTTTATACTCAATAGGGTTAATTTTAGTCCCTAAGACTGTGTTTGTGCAATCTACCTTGTATTTGATAACACTATCCTCTGTTCCTTGTTTCATTCATGTTCCATTCGTTCTCTCCTTTGCTTATTTGAAGTGTTGTAGACTGATAACCACACACGAATCCGGATGAGAGTGCTGTAACTACTGTGACCAAATGATCAGAAACATTTATACAACATTTTTATGCAGTAGAACGTTTGTATATTTTATATATTTCTATTTATTTATTAAGTTTAATATAGTGCAAACAAGACCATTTATGATATCAGAGTGCTCTACAATGGAAAATAACAGAGAATGTACACAGGATACTACAAAGAATCATAGGATGACATCACAGCACTGTACAAATGAGAATAACATGGAAAGTACACATAGTCACACAGTGTCACAAGTGATGCCACAAAGCAAGACTAATATAGGTAGCATGCATAGTAATGCAGTGTACCCATCAGTAGTGGTGAACGGGAGATCGGTAAGAGCATAAATGGAAGGGTCATAAAGATAAACAATAGAATGTCAGACAAGTCAAAACCAAGAGAAAACAATTGCCAGGAACTGTTGAATTCAAGGAGGTACGGCTAATTGTTTAGAGAAGACGGGGACTATTTAGTAGTATCGTTTTTGCTTCTTTTTTGAAGAGAGTTATTAAAGGGTTGGTCTTGTCTCCGGGGGTAGAGATTTCCACATTTTAGGGGGAATTCCAGAGAAGGTTCACTTGCAGGTTTTCTTTTTGTTGAATTTGTGGGGTTTTCAGCAGTAGGGAGCTTGTACTATGAGATGATCAATTGCCACCAGATAGAACCAGCTTCTGGGCCAAGTAGTAACAAGTTCTGTGGTGAATGACTTTGTGTGTCATGCAGGCTATATTTTGGTGAATCCTAGCCACAAACAGTAGCCAGCGAGAGTATGTAGGACAGGGGTGTTAGCTGCAAATCAGAGCCTCCTTGGGCACATCCATTCGTGTGAGAAGTGATACAGCTGTTTTGAAGCCCCTCAGTGTTTCACAGTGCAAATGGAAACATTCCTCCACTTTAAAGAGGGATTAGAGATCCACTTGCAGACAGGTGCAGTGAGTGACTGCACCCGCTGGCAAAGGGATCTCTGAGGGGTTCATGGGACTCTCTTTTCTGCCTCCAGACAGCTGCCATCAGCAAGCACACTGATAGTGCGCAACCTTTTAGGTTAACTGCCAGTGTGCCTCATGACAGCTTCCTTGCTTCTGGCGGTTCCACGTTGTCTCAACAACGGAAGTCTTAACCACAAATATGCCTTTAGCACGCAAGCCTTTACAACAAATTATGGGTTGTTAAGGCTTGTATGGTGAAGATATATCTGTGGTTAATACTTGACAGGTAAGTATTACCTACCTGACCTCTGCCCCCACCCTGACTCCTAAAACTACCCCTCCCTCCAAAATACCAACCTCCTCCCTGAGTCCTAAAAACCTCCTTGCCCCCAGTCCTAAAAGCTACCTGCCCTCCCCTGAGCCCTGAAACTACCCTGCCCCTCAAGCCCTTATTACAATACCTGCCCCCACCCTGAGCCTAAAACGGCCCCTCAGATGCCCACCCTGACATCTAAAACTACCTCCAGCCCTGAAAACTACCCAAACACCCCAGCCCTAAAAACAACACTGAACTCCCTAGGCTTGAAAACTACCCAGGACCCCCCAGCCCTGAAATCTACCCAAATCCCCCCCAAACCACACAAAAAAACACTCTCCAAAACCTTCCCCTAAGCCCTACTTACCTCATTGCATCACGTCCTCTGCAGATCCTTCGTGCTTCCCCTGGACAGCAACTATACCACGCACTGCCTTAACGCTGCATATGCGTGGTTAAGGCATATGCACGGTTGAGGCAAGTGTGGTAGCGCTTGCGAAGTTGGAACACACGTGGCTCTGCCCGCAATGTTCCAACTGTTTCTTATTAAGAGTACAGTGAAAGTTAATACTCATTATGACAGTCATCTGAATGAGTGGTGGTTTTTGCATACCCATGTTGTCTGGCCAAGAGAAAGGTGAGGTGAAGGGTTAAGTGGGCCAAAAATATTGATTTCTCACTTCTAGCAATTTATTGAAGCTAAATAAATATGTAAAAAGGGCGTACTTACTGGATATACATTTTCACAATATATTTTGAAACGTTTCTGAAAAAATCTATGAACTATAATATATTTATATCTAAACTTTTTAGAATACGTATTGCAAAAAGCAAAGCACAAAACACATTACCAATAAATTTCACTACTCTTGGGTGAAATGTCGAGCTTATCTTTTTTCTGGACAGATGGGCTGCACAGATTGACCAGGTGTGATTTCACCTTGCTGAATAAAGGATTCTTTTAATTAGGTTTATGTTTTTTTCAATGCTGTGATGGGGTGTGATTTGACACTTTTCCCCACTGTAACAGCTTGTCCTTGTTGCAAAGAACAGCATCATATTAGATGAATAGTGGAAACATTGGGTGAATGACACGTGAAGTCAAAACAATCTGAGCCCGTCACAATTAAGCGTACATAAAATATTGACTACATGAAAATTAAAAATGTGCACAACCTTGAAGGTTGAGATGCCAATGCAGTTTAATCTAAAACCAAATACGAAAACACAAAATAATAGTAAAAGTAAATTGTATCACAAAACATGAATAAGTCATCATTTAATAACAAAGACACCGATCAGAAAAGCATAGCTGGTCTGCCTTTAAATAACCACATGTTCTACCTCAGCATTACCGAGACTTTTGAACCTTCAACTGCGCATCTGTGTGTTTGAAGACCATAACAGTGGAACAAGGAATGTTTTGCAAATAAACCTCAGTATTGAAAATATTGTATGACATTTCATGAGCTGCCAAAACAGACCCATTGTAATGCAAAAATTATGGGGTATATTTACAAGAAAGTGTCAAAGAATGTAATAAAGCCAAGAAGGCTAATGACATGTTTCGTCACTTTAGAAATGTAGGGCTGCACCATATTCACTAGAATATGGTGCAGCCCTGCGTTTCCTCCTTCGCTGGCGCTAAATTAAGCTGCCTAGCTCCAACGCAGGCACCCTTGCACCATAGTGCCCCTTCCTGTACATAAACAATCTTTAAATGCCGATTTGTCATTTCTATGTGTGCTGCTTAATGCAGCACACATAGAAGTTGCAAAATGGCATTTTTTTATGATTGTTCTTGTGCTGGAAGGGGGGCCAGAATTGTCTTGGAATCAACGAATCACTTCCCCCTAAAGACCAAATTTGATTTATCACTTCTCCTGCGTGCATCAGGACTGTAGCATTGCCTCTCTAAGGTCTCTTTGTTTTCGACCCTTCCCATCTCCACGTATTTTGTGTAGAATCACACATTCATAGTTTTCTATGGACCCAATTACTTGTAAGCTTTGAATAGTCATATTCTTATTACATGTATGTTGGATTCTTGTTGTTTTGGTCTTGTTGAGTTTAGATAAAGATACTTTATTTTTCTAAACTGGTGTGGTGACCATTTGTGGTGCTATCACTGTATTACTGTGTGTGTTAAGTGCAAATACTTTACACATTGCCTTTAGGATAAGTCTGTCTGCTAGTGTCAAGCTACCCAAGGGGTTGGGCAGGGGTTAGCTAAAGTGTTTATCCCCCTTAATCTGACTAGAAGCAAGGGTCCTATTTGGACAGAGGTACCTACCTCTGCCAACTGGTGATATGCCCTGGGGCAAGAGATATTGCACATTTCACTTGCCCAATGTAGTACAGTGCTTCCCAAAATCAACGTTTTTTGCTAGAAGCACTGTGGAGTGAGAATCTACATTATTTTTGTATATTCAGGACCCCTAGCTGTCCCAGGGGTGGGGGTGAAAGCTATAAGCAGGACCCTTATAAAAGCTGTTCTGTAGGCCTTGGTGCTGCAGAAATTGGACATTTCAGTGTCACAGTTGTAGATCTCCAGCCACATAGGTAACATTGCAGTAAGTTATGAATTCATTACTACAGCTAGAAATTAACGAAAAATACCAGTCTAAGGCTTAGGAGAAGGTTATTGATAAACTCAAATATTATGCTATTGGTGTGTTTATCCTAAAGAATACAGCAAATAAGTTATAAGACTTTCTTGTTGTAAGCCAAAATTCAACCTTCCAGTTGTCTGCCCTGATTGGTCATAGTTAACAGGATTAATCAGGCTGCTTTGATGAAGTGATAAGTGGCTCGCCCTATAGAGGCTAATCTGTTGGAAAGAGCCCTGAGGCAGAAGAATGCCAGAGCAAAGGGGAGGGGTCGGAAACCATTGGGCTTCAAAGAAAAGATAGGACTGGCAGGAATGGCCAGGTCCATCTACCCCCATCTCCTAGGAACCAGCCAGATGGCAGGCTTGAGGAAGGAATTTGTAGATGTCTGGGAAAAGCTCTGGAAATGAGCCATCCTGGAGGTTGTTTAGCTAGCTCTTGCTCTTCTGCTGAGACTAAAGCCATATTGAATTTTGGAGAAAAAGTTATTTCTTGGAGCCTATTTTGCCACACTTTGTAGGATATGGTAATGCTCTGGGTTCTTGCCCTGCACCTCATTGGACAGAAGTGCCCTCCTGCTTGTCCCGGAGAACACTGAACAAATCTGAGAGGGGCAGAGCTTCTCAGATTTGTTGATTGAACCTAAGAAGAGAAGGGTCCATGCTGGAAGTTTGATTCACACTACCCAGGCCCTGCACTCTGACTGACTGCAACTGCTGCACAATCTGTAAATACAACCCTCTAGTTCTAACTGGCTTCAAGAGGAATACAGAGCAGCCTACCTGCAAGTTAAAGGTTAACAGAGCTAACTTGGACCATCACTACCAAGGATCCCCTGCCTGGAATGCTTACAGTGGATTTGAAAGACTTAGGCCGAAGTGGTGTATGGGAACTGAAACCACAATCTTGGACCATCTAGGAGCTTCCAGACTCTTGGACTGGGTATTGGACACTTTGGAAATCCCAGAGGTACATCAGGAAGAAGTTCCCGAAGTTTGGAGACATTTGGAGCTACATCGGAAAAAAGCTTCATAACTGGACCGATTCAACCGCACAAGCCAAGCCAGAGACCCTCAGCAGCAAGCCAGCCTGCCCTGCTGGTTCATCCAACTGAAAAGCTCCAGAGGTCCAACTTCCAGGGTTTGACCAGGAGCTCCCTCAAAGCAAGCTGGCAAAGCCTCACCAAACCTAGCTTGGTTAAGAGCATTGAGGAACCCCAGAAGAAAATACTAAAGGAAAGTTTCTAATTCTGAAGGTAAAAGACTTGATTGGCTCCAACCATGAGAGTCAAGCCTCCTACCTTCTACCGCGAGCTGGCCTGGATCACTGGCTCTTCCTGCTGAAAAGCTCCAAAGGTCTGACTTCCTTAGTTTGGACTAGGAGCTCATCAAAAGTCATGCTGGCAAACCCTCACCGAACCCGGATTGATGAAGAGCCTCGAGGGACCCTGGCAGAAAAAGTGCCAGGAAAGTTTCTATGTGTATCAAGAAACAACAGTTCTCTTGGCAAAGCTAATAGAGTATACTGGTAATTATAATGCGCAATGGCAAAGAATGTTGGGTCATATGGCTATCAGACAAAGAAGAGGCCGAATACAGAGTGATTGAATATTTACACTTTTTATAAATTATTCCAACAAAATTGCATGTATATACAATGTTAAGTGCTTCGTGTCCCCAGTGGATTTTGGAACCAAATGAAAAAACAAGCTAGTGACATTTGTGACATATATAGAAATTAGTTTCCATTGAACAAAAAACAACCACTTCTGACTATGACAATATGTTACAAAACACTGCTTGCAATGAACAGTGCTGTAATAATGATTTGTTTCTCAGTGATGTCGACGGAGTTTCAATCCATTATGGGGTATAGGGTCTCTTCAGGACCTAGTAGTATAGGAACATCTGAAAGAGTATCAATAGTAAGTGTAGTGGCTCGCAGTATGAGATGAGACCAGGTGAATACCATTGCCTATTTGACAGCGCTTCTTAGGGAGAAATTCAAGTACGTCCTCCACTGGATAGGGGGTAGGAACAGGATGTGTCCCACCAGTAGTATTCTGCTGGATTAGTCAGAAACCAAAGCGTGCAGCCGCTATGCTTGTCTCCTCGTCGGCGTCGATCAGGTTCAACCGGAAAGTTTCTATGTCAGAAGGTAAAGCTGAGGCCTATGGCGAGGGGATGTCTTGCAGGGCTCCATCGCAGTTGGCCTGAAACGTTGACTTTGTCCCGGTCAAGTGCGTCCAGATGTCCTAATAGGGGCTATAGGTTTCTATGTGCTATATAGTGCCAAATCTTTGAAATTTCATATTTCCTGCTCTTTACAGTTGGTTATTTCCATTTTTGTGTCATTTTAAAGATACAAAGATTTACTATTTTTATAAATTAGTGTTGGATTTTTCTTGTGTGCTGTGTCTTAATTATTCACTGAATTGTTTTTTAAAAAAATGCTTTACATACCTGTCTCAGAAGTTTAGCCTGCCTTCACGCAGCCAGGCTACTAAGGGTTGAGCATGGGATTAATTTTCTGAGACCTATTCTGAGCCCTTTACTATGTTAGTGGCCTTATTGCCAGTGATAGATGAATATTTACCACTGCTAATAATCCACTTTCTAACACTGGGGACTTATTTTTGTTAGAAATAGGGGCACAGCAAACAAGAACATCACTATTATTAAATGAATACAGAAAAATATTGTAATTTGGTCGTGAAGTATTGTGAGGTGAATCATGTCATAGTATTTTATTGTGCAATTCTGCTCACTTGCCCAATCATTGAACCAGTCGAAGCACAGGTGAGCCCTCCCATGGAGCCTAACTCAGAAACTTTCAGACATTGAACCTGATTTTCTAAAACAATTCCCATGAAACATTGGGTAGACTGGGTTGCCTTCCAAAGAGGTTGGCAGAACTTTTCAACAATCGCATAGAGAATGGAGGTTAAGGTGGGCAATTTGTAAAGCAAATCTTTTCTGGTTTTACCCTATGTGCACTTGACAAAATGCACTTTAGTTGCCTAATCTGCCATTGGTTTACACTGTTTCTAATCAGACTTGGTAGAAAAGGGAATAGGGTTTTGAGAGGGGGACATTTATTGGCTCAGCATCCCCCGAGCGCAGTATTATGTGTGGTCAGTAATGCACGGAATAGTTACTCTTTATAATGCACTATGCATATGGATAACGGATTGCTGTATACATCACCTCATAAAAAACAAACAACAAATTAGAAATTGGCTTCATAGCATATATCTCTAATTACCCCTACAGAAAATATCCAATTAAAAAATGAAAATTACTGGTATAAACAACTTGCGGTGGACAGTAGTGTACAATTGACAGTATCATATCAGGATTGGTTTAGTACATACTTAGTTCACCCACTAACATTAACAAAGCAAAGGATCGTTTCTGATATACAAACATCAATCACTTTATTTTAGGATGTGACAACGGCCGGACTGGTTGTATAAAAAATCATGTTTTCTCCACAATATCTGAAAGCAAACATTGGCCTTTTCTAATCTTCGTGTGTAGCACCATTCAACATCAAATTATGTTTGTTCAGATATCTGTAATTGATTGCAATTCACCCCATGTTACTGAAATATTAACGCAAGTCACAAGATATTCGGTTACACTGTTTACTTTGAGTAAATATTAAGCAGACCATTGAAAAACATGGTTTTTAGCCTCTAATCCTGTTTTAGAAGTCAGACCCACAGACAGGTTTTATCTGTCTGTTTGAGAAATACCTATTGTGAACATACCAAAATAGTGGGCTTTGTGCCATTTCATTGATTCCACTTGTTGGCATTTTTGTTGCTCTCATTCACTTGTTTTTTATTCAATGCCTTTACTTCCTATTCTTCTGTTTATCTCATCACAAGGTTTGCTATCATTCTTTGATTGGATGGTTCTGTCCATCCATGCTCAAATTCAGGGGACTACTTTTTTCTCTTTCATTCAGCATTCCATGAGATTGCTTGATACCGCATGTGATGCTTCGACTTCAAATACCAGCCCCCTGCATGCTCTATGTTGCTCCCTTACTTCCGCTGCCTTCCATCCACACTTTGTCCGCTTTCCCTACTGCTGCTCTATTTCCACTCCTTCTACCCACCTCAAGCTCCTTCTTTGCTCCCCCATCCACTTCCCATTGTCTATCATCTAGTTTCCCACCCAAACCTCTGCGGTTCACCCACCCCACAACATTTTTCAATTTTTGAAGGGTCGACAGCCGCCATTTTCTACTGTGCTATTTTTTTTTTTAAATAAGCCATTTTTTGCACATTGACATGTTATTTTTAGTTACTTGTCCAAGTGGTGTATGGCATCTTGGCATTGCAAATAGAAAAATAAGTTAAATGGCAGCCACCTCATTCTCATATGAGCATGCATGCATGGTGACGCATGCATACATCTATGTATTTATTAACAATGAAAATTCAGCACTACACAGTCAGTCATTCCTTTATGGTCTGTCACTATAGAAGATCCAAAAGTTTATT
The DNA here is from genome assembly GCF_964263255.1 of Lissotriton vulgaris. Taxonomy (NCBI): domain Eukaryota; kingdom Metazoa; phylum Chordata; class Amphibia; order Caudata; family Salamandridae; genus Lissotriton; species Lissotriton vulgaris. Next base: position 1,091,128,615 of record NC_141695.1, read on the forward strand.
GTCAAAGCATCCAGAATTGAGTGACAATAAGTTTAGAGTCATAAGAAGAAACAGCCGACACGTGTTTCATCGGAGACAACTTTCTCAAGGCTGTTGATTGAAAGAATGCATGACATTTGTACAATGTAGCATCTAGTTTGACAAAATAAATTGTAGCAACTCGTTCTTAGTGTTTTCTTTTCCTTTTTACTCCCCTTTTACTCTATGATAGAATCAAAGGATAGCAATAAACTATAGTTCATATAGAAAGAATGTCATATGCAAAAAACAAAGCTACTGTTTCCAAAGTTAACCAAGACGCATAAAGTGGCCTTTAGAGACATCGCAGAAATTGCCCAAAATTGCAGAGTTGTGGAGACCCTTAGCGAGTGTGGTTAGGACTTCAAACTTCAAAGTGAGCCAGGCAACATTTTTTTCAAGATATCGCTAAGTGATCACAAAGAGAGCACCCAACAGTAGTGACCTTGTCTTAAAAAAATTGATCATTAAAGTAGTTATACCTGAGTAGAGTCATGAGAAAAACAATCCAACTTATGGCGCATACTGAGTAGGAATCATGTGGTGCTCAGAACCCCAAGGTCAGCTCACCCCTAATATGCAAACAGTGCTATGTCCAGTAAAACTACATTTCCAAAAATGTAAAGTAAGGAAGAAAATATATAGTCAACAAATGGTCCTCCGTGGATAAAATGCTACCTACAAGAATGTATTAAAAGGTATGGGGACATAAAACCCCCTAAAGCCATATCTATTCCAGTCCTCAAACAAGCATATTGAAACCAAAAATGAAAATTTCCTGATAGTGCAAAACGTGTGATAATCCTGAGGAAACTAGTAATCTACAAGGAGTTTATTCTGAATGAGACCCGTGTTTTATAAACAGTGTCTTATAGCGAGTCAAGCAGAATAGATGAAATAAAAACCATCTAGTCTCAAGAAAGTTTTAAAAAAAAATTTAAGAACCCCAAACATTCCTATAAAGAGATGATACATTCAAAATAGGACCAAATTAAATGAAGCACAAAGCAATTGTAGAGTCTGTAGACGTTTGTATCCTAGAACATCGGAGAACATCAGTCACACTAAAAGAAAAATAAATAGCAATAACTATATTTTCCACTAAAAATATGCTGTTTCCTAACCATGCTATTCCCCCTAGTCTCAATGTACTATTAGTTCACAAATAATACATATTCTACATGAGTCACAACAAAACAGTATTAATCGTTAAAACTCAGTAATGCTATGCAGTTACGTAGCCCCAGTATCTTCAACGTACGTAATAAAGTAAAACAGCTTCAAATCATCAAAGGACAGGCTGTCAAGTCGAGGGATATAGTCGGCTCATATCGCAAAAGTATCAGTAACTGCAACACACCAAAACTAATAATTAAACTTTATTAGAACATTGGAATGTGGAGCACTCCATTGAAGACAATGGAATGCTCCATGCTTCTACGGGCTGGTAAAGACCCGCAAATCAAAATTCCAAAGTTGTTTTCTCAAAGGGGATATAAAACCCCTCAAACTCTGAGAGGCCATTGTTTTATTTGTTAGAATATTCTGCCCTCTAGTGGCAGAATGTTCTAGTCGCCTTGTAGCCCTTCGTAGCTGGGCTATAACAGCTATTAAAGTCCCGCTCCCTTATTGAGGCCCTTGTCTTCGGCTCGGGGCTTTAATAGCCGGTATAGCCCGCTACGGCGGGCTATAAGGTTATATTCAGTGGTGCTCCAAACTTAATTAATTACACTCTATCCTGCAAGATCGGCGAAGGAACTCACTGGTACAGTCAGTATTCTCATGTGCGTCGGAAGATTCAAACACGTCCCCTCAAAGGGGGGCAAGGGTCAATGAAAGTGAAAACAGTCCAAGCTATGAGCAGAGTCTCTGAAAATGGAGGCCCCATATTCTAGAACCTTACCCCTCATTTCAAATAAAGAACATGCAAAACCCACTAGAAAAATAAGTCTATAGTGTAGACGAAAGCACTTTCACAGTTAAGAGTTAACTAAATCCCATGCATTAATTGTCCAAAATGGGTGTCAAGTTAGAAAACGTTAACCTTAATTTAATGGAGAGGAGAAGACCATGCAAAACCCACTGAGGAGAACAATAGTACAGTGTAAACCAAAGCATATTTTTTAGTCACATTTAAAGATGTGATGTAAAAGGATATGTGTCCATCAAAACAAAAGGAATAAGGTTCGTACACAAGTTAAGGTGGTATCTATGATGTAAAAAAATAGTTACCATTTGTCAGAATGTGTACAGACACATTTGATGATTAACATCTTTTAAATACTAAACCATTTTTCGTCAACAGTTGAAGAAGGAGGTGGGATCCATGTTACATAGTGCACCAGGTACACAGTTTACATGTTTGGATCAATTGTAACAGACATTAGTTGTCAAGATACACAGGCATGTCAAGATTGAGAATATTAGGAATACACAAAGTTCACAATAAATCACAAAGGTGCTTAATGCAGTTGAATGAAACTCTGTCTCTTTCCTTACAGGCGTGGTCAAACCTCTTCATTATTACTGAATTCAAATGACGCTTTATTATAACAAAGGAGGATGGCTGAGTGACACTTGCGCACAGTTGTGAAGCAATAAAAGAAATCCAAGTATTAAAAACTCAAAGGATAAGGTGATGGCCAACCACCATTTACCGGATGGTATAGCGAACCATACCAATATAAATACTACAAACAGTATATCCTCGGCTAATCATTAAAAACCAAAGTCCTCAGACACAGGATGATCTTCTTAGTCTTCCTTGTTTATTTTCTAACACTTCTTCAATGCAAAGATCTAGCCACCAACACGTGTTTCGTCTTGTTAGGCGTGAGCTAAAGACTTCCTCAGGGCTAATTTATCAAAATTCTTCTCAGATGACCAGCAATATAAAGCATGTACAATTCAATATATATAAAAATATGCAATCTATGTCGAAATCCCAATATGTATGCAGGAATATAAGTTCTCTCCATGCATTTATCGCCTATTCAAAGTCGTTCCAAAGTAAATAGCGTGGTTCGGTCACCAGTTATCGGCGAGGTGGCTAGACGGCAGGCGGTGCTTTGAGCACCGCCTGCCACAATGTCAAATATGTGGGATGTGCCTGCCACTGTGGCGGGCACATCCTAATGGCCCCACTGGATCCCCGCCCTTATGGCGGGTGGTCCCTTTTTACGTTGGGATGGCCTAATGACCCTCTATGTGTGTCCTGATATTAGAAAATACATACCAATAGAAATAAATATTAAAAATATTGTCTACACAAGTAATATTATTACCCATATATTACACTCTATTGTGACATCTCACACATTACCTTTTATGTGCAATTAATGAAAGCCTATTTGATTTGAGGTTGAACTGAGCTGAATGATATTAACCTCAAAGTGAATCAAGTCTGAGTTACCCATTGTGGAGAATAGGAACAAGGGATGGGTTGGCACACATTGTTTCCTGTAGCCTTTGGTATCTCCTAAAGTTTAAAGAGAGATTTATTGAAATCATGAAGGGGATACATGCATTGAAATACATATGAATACAACAGTAAGCTGTTGACATCTCCTGCTTCATCTCTTTATAAAGGAATGATATGGTCTGGAGACAATGCCATTGCCCTGTATAGAGCTAAAGCAAAGGCTGTTGGCAGTTTTTATGGAAATTATAATTATCATGCATCATAATAATACAGCCACGCCATCAAATATTATTTTATTAGCAGGCTCATCTCTCATTGTTACTTTAACTTTATGTTAAAGAAAGCTATCAGGGAGCTCAGCTGAAATTAATCTGAACCACCTCGGTGATATTTTGTTTTCCCGTTTAATTCAGGGAAGGCTGCAAAAAAACGACAGTGGTAATCATTCATAGCGAGTTCTGAATAAATGATGTGATTAACATCTGCCAGGGCCTTATCTGATCTCCCCAAAAAGTAATCTGCACAATGGCATCCATCTTAGTAATAAGAGATAGTTTGTTATGAATTATGCATAACGTCTAAAGTCTGAAGACACAGGAGGACAGCAGACAATTCAATAAGCGAAACATGCATCTGCTGGAAGGTTTCCATAGAGAGTTGACAGTCTATTTATTTGTCAAAATGAGTATAATATTGTTTGGTCAAATGTATTATATGAAATCTGCAAGTCAATATTCAACCATGTCAGAGTGATTTTCCACCTGCTTGTGTCTGTAAAGTTCACAATCAGACCCTGGCATTCTACTTCTGCAGTGTCCACAGTGTCTGAGGGCCTGATAGCAAGTAATCATTGTATCCAAATAAAATCAGACTACAAGGTGTTTGGAAAATATTACAATATGACATGCAATAATTATTGCCTATTACAACCTTTTAGGGAATACAATGCAGATTTTAGCACTTAAGGCACCAAATCCGCAATTCCCAGTAAACGTCCAGGCATTTTCCCCTTTTTCTCTTGTTAAATTCCAAGAGATTTGATCTCCTGAAATTAAATGATGGTTACAATCTGCCTTACACCTGGTAAAATCAGTAAAATTGCTTGAGGCTTTGGTTGCAGCACCGGCCAATCCTCAGATATTCGACTAACCTGACTTTTTTAGGTGCATGTGATGCTCTGGCCTTACTGAACTGATCGTTCCCTTCCCACAGATGCCCAAACACACAATCACATCCTGCTTGTGTGTCTTAAATCCCTTAGAACAGGGACTACTATGTGAAATACTGCCTAGTAATTTTAAGTCTGCATTCCTATATCTCATTAAGCAGGGTTTAACTCATAATTGCATTGCAAGGGGTAATGTTCAGCAGTTCAGGTGACTATCCCTTGGCATTTAAATTCTCAAACCAGAGCCTGCTCTTCAACTTTAAGTCATCACCGTGCAAACATTGTACAGGCCTCCTACCATCACTACTTGAAAGTCATCACAGAGAGGAAAATAACTATTGGCCAAGAAGATTGGAAATGTGTTGCTGTCAAACATGATATAGACCCCCTTGATAAAAATCACATAGAAGTTGAAGTAATTTAACCTAACGATTCATAGGCTGAGAATAATGATTATCAATCCCAAATTAAACAGCTCATTATCAGTCCTCTTGTAATCCAGATATAGCAAAAACAGGAGTTTCTGCCCGAATTGGGATTACAAAATTTAAAAGAAATCCTACGTCTTGGAGCTGGCACTTTCTAATTGACTGATCCGATGTCCTAGCCAGTCAAAACCACCTTCCACTCTCGTAAGGGGTGGTTGATCACACTCACTGTATAACCTGGGCCCACCCTTGGTGAGCCTGGCACTGAGCAGTCAGGCTTATCACAGAGGCATTCACACACAATAAATACACTGAGCATCACAAAAGAGGCTTCACGCCTGGTGTATGTAAATAAAGTTCTTATTCAACACACACATTAATTAATGCAACATGAACATCTTGTATTTCTAGTCATAAATCACACTCGGAAATATTACTAGCAGTACTAAATCTAACCAAGTTAAATTGACGTCAGTAGAATGCACACTTGGGAAAGATCATAGTTCATACCCCAGGACCCTTATGCGGTGCAAATAATTGTGAAAACTTGGTCCATCCTGGCAATTATTATAATTGAATACCACACAGTCATAAGCGCACTTCAGATCACACCGATATCAAAAATATGTACATACAAAAGATTACAACAGTTTGAAGAAGCACCGTGGGCCGAGTCCCCAAGGGTAAACCAATGTCAAACATAGTATTCTTTTGGCAAGGAATCAACGTGTAAAGCAACACATGCATGCAGAGAAATTAATCACAGGGGGTCTCCAGGTGGTCACTCCCACACACACTCATTCAGCACCAATACGAGGTGCAACGGATATCAGGCATGTCTGTATGGAAATGCAACTGCACACATTCGGACACAGCACCGAAATGTGGTGCAAATGATATCGGGCAGGTCAATAGATAGGACTCTGCTAACCCCATGGGCCAAACATCCCTCTACCCTCCAACTCACCCCAACTACCCTACACCCACGGGTTGGAGATAAAGATCCCCCCCCCCGATATTAGGTTGATCGCGGCTGTAGTCACACTTAGTCAGGGTCCCTGAGAAGAAGGTGGGGGTTGGTAGCAGGACTAATTAGGAGGCCGTCGCCAATCAGGGGTTTGGCCACCACTCAGGAAGTTCACCCACAGGATGAAGAGAAGAAGCAGGCTGAGGAAGATAGTCAGTCACTCAAAAGGGTTCCGAAATGTGCCTTCCGGATACCAGCTAAGTTCTGCGAATCACAGGGGGGAGGGTCACACAGTCTCTTCACCTGTTTCCAAACATTCTCTAAAACATTCACTCGGCCCAGTCAATCACTCTCACTACCCAGGCTTGATCCGGGCAATACCACCTGGCAACACAATGTCGTCACGGGCCGGGTGAGGAGAGGGCAGTTGGTCCCCCAGCACTGAGGACCTAAAAGGAACAATTGCTGAATGGAGAATGAAGCAGGGGGAGCTTCTTAGAAGAAAGAGGCACCCTATCAGGCACATGTTGATCAGTGTAGCACCAGGCAATATGGGCACAACATCTGGTGCGAGGTGATACGAGTAGGGGTGGACGGCATTTGCATACTCGCGCTACGCAAAGCACCGCGAAACGGTAAATAATTTCCGCGAGCACACAAAGTTCAAAACACGCAGAATTGCTTGTTCTGCCCGTTCACAATACTATTTTCCTGTTCGCGAACATTGTTTGCATGCTTGGGGGGAAATATCTCGCGAACATTCACTTTGAAAGCGCGAAGAAACAAAAAATTATGCAAAGCCGCGGATTGCAGAATTTTTGGCAATTCCACGTTTTCCGCGGGACGCAAAATTACACAAAGTCCGCGAGCGGAACGGAATTTACCACCCAGGCCTAGATACAAGCCACACCAGACTATTCCAGTTTCACACAATGCAGAGTCACAAACTCACTACCTCCCTGGAAATGAGGTGCAACGTCTGAAGCGCATTGCTTTGAGTTGCACCAGACAGTTCTGGTCACACACTATGAACAGTTGCAAATTCTGTACCACCCAGGAAATTAGGCAAAACATCTGGTGGGTGTTAGTATGGGTTGCACCAGACCATACTGGTCACACATAATGAAGAGTTACACATTCTGTACTTCCCTGGAAAAGAAGCACAACACCTGGTGTGCATTGATACTGGTCGCACCAGGCAATTCTGGTTACACACAGAGGTGCCAGTTTAGCAGTGCCACACAAGGTTGGATGAGGAACTGCTATGGGTATGCCCTCAACTCCCCAGGGTCGCAATCTGTGAATCGGACACTGCATGCAATGAGCATGCCATTGGCGTGTCCCACAAGAGAGATGCAGCATGATCATTGAAACAGGCTATGCTGGATCTTCCAACTGGTGAATTCACTCATCACCGACAAGACGCTTATGTGTTTTGAGATCTCCGCGATGCAGGGGCCCCACTTTGTGGATGAGCCAATACTTTTGGTGCTCCACACATGGCAATCAGGTCTCCAGGCGCAATTCTTAGTTCCACACTCAGACCGCACTACCAGTTGGTATCCAGCAGACAATGTGGGCACCGCTCTCCAGGTATCAGAAGTAGACAGTGTGGGTCCCACGCAGGAGGTCTTTGATGTCACTGAGCCCTCCACAACGGAACAGGGGGCAAGTCAACAAGCCCTTGGAGAGCACACTTCAGGGTGCCACACAGCAGCAGGTTATCAGCCCATGTCAATCACTAATGAGGGGAACAAAAAGTGTACTCCCATTGTGAATAGGAATGACTACGGTCTCCTCATCAAAAACTGTGTGATAACTACCAGTGGTGACAGTGATTACTACTTTATAGGAATGGGCCTTCAAACCTGACCAACTGTCTCTCTATCTCTCTATTTAAAGTACCTTTCAGGCCCTATGTCTGGGATCTTGTGGTCAGGTATGGATGAAATGTTAAAGCTGTGTTTGGGGGGGTTGTGCGTACATGCGTGCATGTATGTGTGTGCTATAACTGAACTAAGCGAATCATGGGGTCTATTTGGATCCTGTGTGCATCGTGCAATATATGTTGGCTCTCCTTCACGCAGGCTGTCTTTGTCCATGCATGCAAAATTCATGTCCCAAAACCTCTGCCCCAAAATCGGTTTTACTTGGTGGATGGGGATGATGCCAGAGCATTTCTTTGATCCTGAGGTAGCCCCTTACCCAAGTGAAACCTAACTCTCCCCCATCTTCCTCTGTTGTTCGTAGAGCAACAGTGACCTGGATTCTGTTTTTCTTGGAATACACATCAGTTGAACAAATCCAGTGTATCGTGATATGTTTCGTCTTGCTTCAGGAGTCCAGAAAACTGGGCTTAAAGAAAGACAATGCCCCTTTCCAGGATTGCATAGAGTATGTGGTCATTGAAAAAGGAAGATTTCTGCTTGTCCCTGGTTTCTCACCTTGGCCACCAGAGAAGGTGCAATATGGACAACCATTAAACAGTACAAAATAAATAATTTTGGTTTATACAAAATTCTGTCTACAAGTGTAAAGCATACACGTTTTCAGGAGCTGAACAACTAATGGACTGCTGCTCTCCCTCCAGGCTGGGTTGATGTCTGGATCCCAGTGTGAAACTGGACTACTGTGATTAGAGAAAGAACGGGTGACCTCCAGCAACAGGATCATCTGCACTTGCAGTACATGGGCCATATAGATATCAGGAAAACAAGGCTCAGCCCACTCTAGTCTCTGCTTGAAGGACACCTCAACAGGCCATAGCTTCAAGAGCTCTGCGACCTAGCATAATAGGGGAAGATACAAAGACCAAAGGTCAAGCTCATGTATGACCTAGAGCTGAGGCGACATTTATAGCATTGAGGGCCTGATTCCAATGCGGTTAGGAAAGCCTTCCCACCAAGGGCCTGATTCTGATGCGGTTAGGAAGGCCCCCTAATGGCATTTGCTCCTTCCAAATCGGATCAGGAACGTGTCTTGCCCACCCAGAGCCCAATAATGATGCAGTTGGGAACATATGCTCCCATTGAAGTCAATGGGAGTCCAACCAAATCGTATCTGAAAGCATCCTGAAGCATCGTACTCCGTAGGTTGGACTCTCCCCATCCGAGTGGGTCGGAAACCATTTCCAAACCGATTCGGTCGGGAAGCTTTCCAGCCCAAATCAGAATCAGGCCCTGAGTGTTTGAACAAGTTTCATGAATTGTGACTAGTGTTCGCAACCAGTATTTAGTATATCTGACCCTTAGAGCTTAAATTATTACCTCTCCAACAAGTAGCCCAGGTACTATAGGGTAACATTAGTTGAAGGACTTGATTCCTCAAAGTCTCCTTATATAATGCTGCCTTCCGCATCTCATTATGCTTCTTAAGGTAATCAATTTGACTGGTATTCTGTATAAACAGTACAAGCATTGCACTGTGCCTTAACGGAGCTTGCCCGATAATATTATAGTACATTAGGGAAAACTGATATTAGCTGTTTTGGATCCTTTGTAAAGCAAACATTGGTATACAACAGATAGGAAATTATTTGTTTAGCACACCCAGAAAATTGAGACATCACAGTGTGTAATTATTCTGTACTTTTATGTCTGATGTGAGGGGAAAGAGTGAGGCACTGAGATCCCCAGAAGAGTTCAGGCTCCTGCATAATGCAAGCAAGAGAGAGAGAGAAAGTCAGGTCCAGGAGTCCCTCATGGCAGGATAATGGAGACCTCACAGGCATTGAAACATTTTTACATTGATTCCTTCGATTGACCCCTCCTGCTCCTTAGTTCCCTTGTGTCTCAGTGTTATGTGCAACACCTTCCACCAGTCGGAGGTTTCTGTTCAAAAACATTGTACGACGAAATGACTTACTCCATACTTATAATTAGAAATGAACAATGCAAGCCTCAGAATGAAGTACAGACTTTAATCAAGCCTGCATTGGATGAATGAGTCGCACTTGACAAGAGGCCACCCGGAAGCATTATTGCCCACTTTTTGTTTTGGTTTGCAGGTGTTTTAGGGGTGTGATATTGGAGTATTTATAAAATGCATCCTGTTTTTGTCGCATGACAAGTCTAATGCCAGGATCAGTCGTATATTTCCAGGTCCCAGAGCTTGCACAGATCCGTGCAATCCAAAGTCAGGTCCAAGCTCCGATATATCTTACCTTTTAAATGAACAACTGTTTGCATTGTTGGAAAAAAACATATTTTGAAAGATGAAATACATCGCAAATAGCTAGAATCCGTGCATTGGTGCCAAGAAGAAGAAACACTTATTTGAGCTAGCAACAGATCTTTTAATGTTAAACCTGGGCAGCACGTTGTTTCTAATCCCCATTAGGCAGTGTCGTAAAAACAAAATCAGTTGTATGATTTTCGCTTTGCTCATTGTTTTCCTTTTCATAGACCTGTCTCCAATAATAATGATATATAATATGAATTAATGCAACTTTCTGTCAGTGGCTATTAAAAATATTGCGGCAAAACTATTAGTATGTTATTTGAACAATTATGCTAGCTGATTTTTCGAGTCATAGCTTCGCATTTATATTTATTTATTTTTGTATCCTGCTATTTCAAACCATCCTTTATTTATATTAATGTATTGTTTTGGCAAATTGTGTATTGCATACCAGGCACACTCACGTATCAGAACACTGAGCATTGCCATACATTCAGTCAGGGAATATATAGCATTTACATTAGGCATAGCATTTTATATCTCTGTATTACCTATATTTTTATATCTCTATTCAAATCTTTGTTTCAGTGTCCGATAAAAAGTTATCCAAGGGTGTTATATTTGATGGTATCGCTCCAATGTTTAATTAAGCCCATGGATGTTATCATTTGATCTTTGTTATAGGTGGTCCTTGTTTCATTAGAACGTATTTGATGGCAGCTTGCAAAAATGTTTTTGACCATCACTTATTCCTTCCACTATTTTACCGGCTGATACGAGATTCTTGACTTTCCCCAGGCCTTGAAAGTTTGTGTTTCTCACCCAGACCCCCAGTAGGTGAAAAACTTGGATAAGTCAGTGTTTTCTGTAGAAGAGAATCCTGTACAGTTGGAATTTAAATGGGAACAAAAGCCAATATCGGTAAAGTTTCCCTTAGTTGGAAATGTCCTGCTGAGACCGAATTGTGAATGAAGTTTGCTATGTAGGCATATGAGCATGCCATGCCAAGATTACCACCTTACGGATCCGGGGGGACCGCACCTCTACTCAAGCCTCATCCACAGCACCAGCCCTTCAGACTCCTTCCAGTGTCTTCAGCTACAAGGTTCAGAAAGGAATGGTGGGAAAATAGGGGCGCGGTACAGATACCATCATGGTGGTGTAGGCACTTCCATGCATACCTTTGTTCCACCCCGAAGCCCGGTTGCACCACCTAGTAGAAATCTGTAGCTGGCAGACCTCGCCTAGGGCACAAGGAATCCCACAAATTCTCTTTTGTGCAATTGTAGTGCTGCTGGCTATTGTATGGCCTTTACCAGGACTCTCTGGTCCTGTGATGATCATAGACATTCTTACAGTTTCCAATCCTGTGATCCACAAGCTAACCACCACACAGGGAGAATCCCGGATTCAGACCACTGGTGAAACACACATCTGCACCACTGCAAGTAAATCCCTACAATACCTCCTTTGATGGGAGGTACTCCTGAGAACTACGATGGTCCCTTGGGGTGCTGGGAGGGTGCGGGTACGACTCTAATAAAGAATTCTGGTCCAGCTGCTTTGAACCATCACCGTCCTCTCCACCAGACCATGGTAAAATCAGTCAACAAGTTCTATGGCTCATTTCCAACGCGACGAGTGTTTGGAGGGCAGATGGTGCAGGCTGGAGTTTTCTGCATTCGCTTGCTAGAGAGCCATCTCTACTCTTGAATTAAAGTTGGATGCCAGGAAGCGGGAGGTGAGACCTTGGTCGAAGGTGGTCATTCCTCACTATGCCAGGTTTAAATAAATTACGTTCTATTCTACTATTTTCTCATTTGTTTGTTCAGTTTATCAGCCTTTACTGCATGACAAGTGTGCAAAACATTTTGGAAGGATCCTAGCAAAAACATGAGTAGGAATGTGCCTCCTTTGAGCACTTCATATAATATTATAAAGCATTATACACATCAGCTGGGAGCAGTTTTTTTAAATGTAAGGTCCATTTCTTCTCCTTTTTCACAGCTCTGAGTTCACCATTTTACTGGGCTCTTCTTTTGAGGGTCAGCTCAGCTGTGTTTACTCTGTTCCTTCTGAAGCATGGTTGCTGTACATATAAAAATTAGCACGTTTTGCCAACAAAAAAGGTTGGTAAACAAATACTTTTAACTATTAAAAATCAATTTGTACTAGTGCCAGCTAGAGTTTCACAATCTGTCTTTGTCAATTTACCAATGTGAATTTTTCTGAGACTAATATATTTTCGATTGTACATCATATATCATCAAACTAATGCAAAGCTGCCTTCAAAGGCGCTTACCTAGCGTATAGTTTATTTGAATAAAAGGTTTTACAGGTTTTATTATTACAGCTCTATTATCAATCATAAATTGATAAATGCATTCCATTCAGAAATATAATCGACAAAATGCGTACGAAATAAGCCAGCCAGACCAACGATGCCAATAAGGTCGTCTTTGTTTACTTACTCTGGAATTGTGCCAAGGTGGCAGCTTACAGCGTTATGGGGAGATCTCCTTTTAACGCTTTGTGGAGAGCTGGGCCATGATGTGCAATATTAAATACTTTTCTGTCAGAAACCTTACTCTGAAAGACTTCTTAAAACTAAACGCATGCATTATTTGACCGTCAAAACAGGTCCTGTGGAATAATAATGAAATGTGCCCAGATAAGTGCCCCCTTACAGCACCCCTGTTGATAAATAAAAGTGCAAGGATAAATGAGGCTGGCTGGACAGAATCAGTGATGTGCATTTTTTTTACCATCTCGTAAATGTGGAAATTCTGAGTGACTTCTTCATAAAAATGTCCAGATTCGATGCCCATTCATTTATGTTCAAATACCCTCTTCCCATGACTCCAATTATTTAGAGAGGAAAAGGATGCAGGCTGCTATAGTGGGGCATGGCTACTATACTCAATAAAAGACACAAATATTGTTTATACAACATAAAATATTTATTACATTAGTTAATATTTAGGGCGCGTAGCATTGGATGGGGTTGTATATGGATGGAAAAGACAGAAATATGAATGTACATTTACCTTATTACGATGCTAAGCATGCATAAGAACGTATCTATTTATGTAAATTGAATTTGCCCTGAACAGGTGTAAATGATAATCGCACACAAGAAATAGCATGTATATAAACAGAGAATTTGAACGTAGCCTATGACTACACCAGACTGTCGTAAATGTCATGCGTGTTGAGGAAGAGCATAAAAATGCAAAGAAAATGTACATTTCTATGTTGACTACTCCAGATCTGTGTAATGTCATATATGATGTAATTTGAGATGTTCTCAATGATGTAATAAATTATGCCATAGAACATGTCATGACTGATGTAATATGTGAGGTCACAAGCATTGCGTGATGGGCACAAGTTACAGTTAGGCTCTGCTAACTGTAGCTGGTGTATTTCTGTGGATGTTTGGGTCCAAAACATTAGTGTTGTCAATGACATGGTCACCTAACTATAATGTTATTTCAACCCTTTTTTCCAGTGAATTTCTAAAGTTTTTCGCCTTTTGTCACACATAGGTTTGGCTGAAGGGCTTGGCTTGTAGCCTGGTCCTCCATCCAACTCCCTGCAGGCAGCCACCCGGAGAGTGCTTACTCCACGCCATGCATGGCCTTTGGCAGTGAATGGCGCTGGGTTAGCCACATGGCCTGTGCTACAGCCAGGCCCTGCTTCAAACGCCCCTGAGGCAGCCAACTCAATGCTGTGCACAGCCTTTGGTTGTGTACAGTGTGGTGTTGACCACTGGGCTAGGCCTGCCACCAGCAGGTTGCCAACCTCACACCATGCACAGCTTTTGGCATGCACAACATAAAATTGGCCTTTGGGACCCTATTCCCAGGGGCAAAAACATATATATTAAGGGGAGAGGCATGCAGCCCCCTTCCCAACAATTAATTGGCACCAGGACCACATGCCCTGTGCCAAATACATTACAGAATGAGAGATGGACTAGCAGCCCCCTCCTCAAGTCTTGTTGAGCCCCAGGAAGGCCAACCCCATGGCTGAACCTAAGGGGAAGGGTGCAAGCAGCTCCCTTCCCCAAGCCTTATTAGGATCCCTGGGGCTGTGTTTTTTTCAATAGGGGATGGTGGCCATGTGACACCCCTCCACAAGCCTCATTAGGCTTTTGGGACCCCTTCACCCAAGGCTGTAGTTTATTATAAAAAGAGGGGGGGGCATGGCTCCCCTCCCGATACTCACTAGACCCTATTCCCCAGGGTTGCATTTTATTTGAAAGGTAGAGAGGATTTGGTTCGGCCTTACAGAGCCTTATTTATTTTAAAGGATGGTGGGCAGCAAGATTTCTTATTCAGAACTCAAATTAAAAGACCATGGGAAGTGTGTTTTCTAGATCAGAGAACACGGAACAAAATTCTTCCATTTCTCCCAAATGAAAACTTTGCTACTAAGATTACTTCAACCACTTTGTTGTGCCTGGACTATGGGAATTCTCAATATGTAGGTCTGCTGGGAAGATTCAAAACATAGGAGTGTATCTAACAAGATATCTCTCAAAATTCAACCATGTGTCTGAAGCACATCTCTCAGTACACTGCTTTAAAGTGCTGGATAGCAAAGCATCCTTTCTGGGTACTCTGCCCGATCCACTCGGCCTGTTACAAAGCTGGCCCATACATACTTACCTATCTGAACTGATAGCTTTTCATGATCCCTCAGATCGGGTACTCTCTTGTTGCCACAGCTACAATAAGACATACTGCAAGGATGATCAGTGACAAATTCTGGACCCACCTCCCACTTTACCCCCATCTTCTGCTTCTTAAAAAAATCGAAAAACCTATTTCTTCAATTAATGTGTTGTTCCCCCTTTCTCTTGCACTTTGCTGAAGTTCCTTTTGTCTTTCTTTTTCTTTAGTCCCTAACATCATGATGGCTTTGGGCAAAAATCACGCTTCATATACAAATACATAAATAGCTTCCTGAATTGAAAAACATATGAGTGTGTCATTTTCAAAGGGCAACAGTTTGCTAAATAAAGCAATTATATACCATCTGTGTCTCCTTTTGAGACTTTGATGATAATTCAGCTGTTGTATACTGGCTGTATTTACTGAAATGCATGGTTTTGACAATGTTTGAAAGATATTCATTGGCTACTCTGAATCAAACAACCTCCTATACAAACTGACTTGTGATTTGAAACTTGATTGACCCAAGATTTCCAGGCTGTAGAATGTGCAAGTTATAATCCATAGTTTAGTTTATATCTTTAATTATTAAATATTGAGCTGTTAACCTTAAATTCTAAACAAGAGCTACTGTGATGAATAACCTAATCCCAGCAACAATTATTGAAGTCAATCCCACAACTATAAAAAGCATGCACAAGGGTTAATTGCAACCAGTTTACAGCCAGAGTACTTGCCGCACTATGAAATCAAGCTATTTAAAAGGACTGGCCTAAGTCCAAGAATATAGACCATGAAACAGGTCAGAAAAATATAATGGAACCAAGCTAACAGAGTAGCCTTAGGATAAAGGAGGCCAGAAACAACTTGATTTGGAATCAAAAATATCTCCTTTAAACACATGCTCGTATTATCATGAAGCACAACAATGCTTCTCTATTCAAGAGGATAGTGCTTAAATACTTGAATCGGCCTGTAGTAATTTTACTACAAAAAACAGCTACTGATTGTCAGTCACAACTACACTAGTCAAATCATTAAAAGGAAGTCACAAGGTGAGTGCAGAAAAGCATAGACAAATAGAAGCTACTCCATGACTAGCAATTAGTGTTCAAATCAATCAGAAGTGACAAAACCACATTAGGAAAAACATCAGACAGGACATTCTTATCACTGTAGCAGAATACTGGAGAATCAAACGGTTCACTGAAACAACATTGAAGTAAAAATTATTGATGTTAAAAATTTTGAGTACAAAATATAAACAACAAAAATATTGACTCCAATACTTAATATAGATGTTTAAAATATCGAATTTGCATAAATGTAAAATAAAGTTATATATATTAAAAATAATTTTAACACAGCACATTCATTTGATATACATTTTAATAAAATATAACAAATAAACCTAATTAAAAAAATAAACACACAAATATATTGTATACATATATATATTTACTTATAAAACAATTAATAACATATTATTTTTAATTTACGTTAAGTTTAAAACAATATATAAAAGAAAATATATATTAATGATTTAAAATATAAAAAAATAAAAATCTATAACAAATTAAATCATTACATTATTAAAAAATATTTAAATAAATTTCACAATACAATCGGTGCATCAGCCGGGAAAGTGTTGGATTGCAAAGGGGTAAAAATAACTATTCCCACTCCAGTGAGTGCAACAGTAGAGTAAGTATTGGAGAGCAGAGGAATTCAATTTACTATTTCAACTCCAGTGAGTAGAACAGTACTACACATACCTAAAATTAATTAAACAAATGTCATAATAATTACCAATTCATTCATTAAAATTAATTAACTACCAATTATTAATTCATCAATTAAAAATAAATTACTTCCATCCCTTTATACCTAAAAGCACCACAAGACACACCTAAAATGAATTACACAATTACCATAAATAATTACAATTAAGTAATTTAAATTAATTAACCAATTATTGATTCATACATTAAAAATAAATTAATTCCTACCCTTTACACCTATAAACACCACTACACACACCTAAAACTAATTACACAATTACCACAATTAATTACCAATTAATTATTTAAAATTCCTTAACCAATTTTAATTTGTTAATTTATAGTTATATTAATAAATAACTATATTAATAAATAACTTTACACATTTAAAACTATAAAATCGCAATTAAACAAATATTAATAAACACATATTATTCAATTATTTAATATAATTAAATTACCTCCCACCCTATACCCTATGAACCCACAACCCACTACGGAACTAAAAACAAAAAATTCAAATGAAAATAAATTAATAAGTACTAAAAATTTAACACATATATTAAAAATACTAACAATTTTTATACAAAAATAAATCATATACTAAAATACATAACATTAATTTAAAAACCGATATTTTTAACACCTACATTTTTGCAAATGATATTAAACACTTTGATATTTTTAAAATTGATATTACTTTCCTTAAGTCAATATTCTTGACCATATTTTTGCTGTCGATATTTCTGAACCACAATATTTATTACTCGATATTTGTGCAACTCAATATTTTTTACTCGATATTCTGTCCACATACCTAATCAAACAGCAATAATTCTCAGGTTGCATGTCATTAAACCTAGATGGGTATGAGTGGAATGCAATTAAATGCCTATCCTTGCAGTTAATCCACTTATTCATCTACAGATGGAGTTAGCTAATATAATTAGGGTATCACTGAGAACACCAATAAGAATGACTCATATGGCAAATCCATAAGTTCATCAAGAACACATCTGTTCTTTAAAATAAATGTATTCCTAAAGGCTCAATTTATGGAACAATAACAACTCCAACTTCATATCAATCTATCAAGTACAAAGGTGCAGATTTACAAGAAAGTGACGCAAATAAATGTAAATATCCGTCACTTTCCCGGCGCCACCATGGATGCCTAGTATTTACAATATGGCGCACCATGGTGCAAGGATTGACAGAGGCGTCAGAAATTCTGATGCATCTTTTGGTGCAAAAGTCACGCATTGCTGGAGTTGTGGCACAAGCACGAGCCAAATCCAGTGTTGCGTGAGGCGAGCTATCCTTTGTGCTGCATCACTCCTTAGCCCTGCTGCAAGCAGGCGTGTCCTAGAGGTGGTGCAGTGAAATCTTGTAGACTTCACTACGTCACTTCTAAGAGCCTTTTTTATTTGGGAACGGCCACCCTGCATACATTATACCGCAGGGCTTTACAACATCTCCTTAGATGCGTCACATTGTAAATGGACTTCATTTTTACACCACAGCTGGATCATAAAAAGTGGCGCAATGGCATGCAAAAATGACTCAGGGGCTTGTAAATCTGCCCCAAACTGTTCTGGAACAAGGGTCAAGGGCTAATGTTGATGCTAAGTGTGAGAACTAATTGTGGTCATCCAAGGGCAAGTAGGGGTTAAGGGGGCCCTAGCTGGAACAACTGGCAGTTTCTAGCCCATAGATCGCTCTGATTAAGCCTTGGAAAGGTATTCTGTACTGCCTTATGTAAACTTTAGCCCATGTAAATCCCTTTTGGAACTTGACTTTCGGGATGGGAAGTCAGACCTTTCCTAGGCTTAATCAGAGATGTCTGTGGTCTAGAAACTCAGAACCTGAGAACTCAGCATCATAATGCTCCTTAAAACTGAATAACCAGTCAGTGCTTTTACGTTGAAATGAAAAAAATACTTGAATTTGCCTACAGATAAATACTATATATTAAATTACAAATTACAAATATAAACCAGGACATTAGGCCTCTCAAGCTCCTCCTTAGTCTGAGGTTTAGGTAAAATAGGGTTGAGAACACAGTAAGCAACACAAAAACCCTGCCTATGAAACTTATCAAAGTGTTATAGGATGCAACTCTACTTGAAAGCCCTTACAATGTGCTGTCTCTAAAGGCAGATTATCATCTCTTCCTATTGCTGTGCAAATTCACAGCAAAAATACTCACATTTGTATTTAATATTCAGCATAGTTTAACGCTTGTCTACCTATCACCAACCCTATTCCGTGCCCGCAAGTCCAGTACGTCAGCCTGGATCTTCTGGATTCACTGAAACTGCCCTATATTCCATTGAGCTTACGGTGCGTCTACTTACCAAGACCCTTCCACTGGCACTCATTTCCTCCATTCATCAGGACCAGCATATCCTTCTACTCTCATCAAATATTCTCACCTGGATTTTCTATCACCTGAAACACACTTAAACACTATGTAACATTACATTTGTTGAATAAAACTATGTAGCTGCATAATAAATGCTTAAATTTGAGGTTCTATCATACTTACTGTACTCCATTTTACATCAGTTTTCACAAACAATTGCACCTACCAAGCAAAATGTGGCCAGCACTAGTGTAGCGACTCCAGTACGGTTTACATGATCTACCAAAGATGCTTACCCAATCTCAAATGTAATCTAGTAATTATGCCTAGTTGCACACAGATTTGCTTGTAGAATTTGCGTCCATGCAAGCTCAAATTATATTTCTTGGTGCAAAATGTTTTAATAGTACACATGCACCTCGTTTCCCTTACTAAAATCATATTCAAAAAAAGAAAGTGTTTTAGTTTTAAACTCTGATTTACGTTGGCCTTGAGGAAGTCAACCACAGAACAAAATTGTTAAGTGATTTTACTAAGTGTGTGTGTGTTAAAGAAAAATAATTGGAAAGAGAAGACATGCATGCCTAATGCTGTGCAAATGCCTGCTAATGCTTAATAAAATGAACTGAATTAACCATGTGAAAATATGAGGCAGTAATCTTGCCAAGGTCATTTCCCACACCTACAGCATTCAGAGGCATTCACAATATACTTCCAGGACTATCTGCCTTAAACACCAAAACCTTTATTCTGTTCCTACTTCTAGCATATATACTTCTCAATACACCTCTCGGGATGAGAGTTGTATATATTTTCAAGACCTAGTTCTTGATAATTATTATCTTTTTAATTATTTGTCTTTTATTGAAGATATTTAAATAGTGCTCTGCAGCTGTATTTGGAGTTACATTTAAATGCTGAGTGTTTTCCATGAGTAGTTTTGATATTTTATTTTCAAATAAAGTATTTATTGATGGTGCCACATTGCAACGCAAGCTGCAACTGCTAGCGAAGTACAGTGGATATGCTTTGGTTTCTAGGGTTACAGAAGCACAGTCGCATAGTTAGAATGGCCTAGAGAACCCGAGTACAAGTGGAGAATGCATAACATTTTAAGCATAGGACAGGTGACTGAGAGAGAAAGCGATTGGAGGGGTGCACTGAGAAAAACTTTGTAGAATTTCTGATTTAATAATTAAGCAAGGCATACTATATTTAGAAAGGTATTTAATTGGTTGAATTCTATTACTTCAACATTACTCCTTTTGACCACTTCAGAATATTGCGCAATACATTTAAATAAAGTGTATATCGTGGTGTACAGTATATGCTCCAATTCAAATTTAGAATAGTCAGGCTAGTTACTCCACAGTGATCACCAGCAAATACATCTAAGGCTATATCAATAATATAAAAAGAGGACTGTTATTAGATGGAATAATGGAGTAAAGACTTAGGCAGCGAAGGGCACATTATCTGCTCAAAGCTAGAGTTGTGTGAACTGGTAGTATTCATAAATGAAGCTTTGAATCTTTGAAGTAACTATATATATATATATGTGTTCTCAACCCTATTTTACCTAAACCTTAGACTAAGGAGGAGCTTGAGAGGCCTGATGTCCTGGTTTATATTTGTAATTTAATATATGGTATTTATCTGTAGGCAAATTAAAGTATTTTTTTCATTTCAACGTAAAAGCATTGACTGGTTATTCAGTTTTAAGGAACATTATGATGCTGAGGACTATCTGTGAGCAAGGGTGATTGCCCGAAACGCGTCAGACCGTGAGCTCTGTCAACTTTGTTGAAATAATAAACATCCTTGCCTGAATTTTGGGATTAGTAGTGGTCTCTGTTCGCCAAGCTGGCTGCTGGAACTGCAGGAACTATTGAACTTGGACTATATATATATATATATATATATATATATATATATATATATATGTATATATATATATATATTTATTAGGGACTACTTCCAATCGCTGCGCACAGCACACGGGACATGCACTCCCCTCCACGAAAAGTCTTAATCCAGTATTAGCTCATGAAGTTTAATAAACACGAATGGCAAACAGTCCAGCGCATTTCAGCGTATACTATGCCTTGCTCATGTCATCGAGATGTCATCAGTGATGTAACTAACCATGTCATGAATGATGTAATATGTGAGGGCATATGCACTACATTGCGGGGAATAAGTTATAGTTATCTCAGGTAACTATAACTGCTGAATTTCTATGGTTTTGTACGAGGGCAATCCTTGTAACCTGTTGTTTTTTCTCTGAATTCTTTAAGGTTTATTTAATTCTATTTCCTATCTATAATCTACCTGTAACATTTGTTTTTGTGAGTGAATTTCTAAGGTTTCCCTAACTATATTGTCCCTGTAACCAGTGTCTGAGTGGGTCTGTTAATAGGTATTTGAGTGTCTGAGTGAGTCTGTGAGTGGGTGCTTGAGTGCTCTGAGTGAGCGCCTGAGTGGAAGCAAAAGTGTCTAAGTGGGTGTGTGTCTGAGTGAGTTTGAGAGTGGATGTGTGAGTGTCAGAGTGGGTTTCTGGGTGTGTGCATAAGTGTGTGAGTGGGTGTGTCAGTTGGTGCAAAAGTGTGTAAATGGGTCTGTTAGTGGGTGGCGTGTGTGTGAGTGGGTGTGTGAGTGCCTGAGTGGGTATGTGAGTGTGCGAGTGGGTATGCAAGTGTGTGTGTGATTGTCTGAATAGGTGTGTGAGTGGGTCTGCTAGTGTGTGCATAAGTGTCTGACTGGGTCTGTGAGTGGGTGTATGAGTGTCTTAGTGGGTCTGTCAGTGGGTGTGTGAGTGTCTGAGTGGGTCCCTGAGTGGGTGTGTGAGAATCTGATTTGCTGTAAGAGTTGTGGGTCAGTCTGTGAGTGGTTGTGTGAGTCTCTGAGTGGGTTTGTGAGTTGGTGTGTGAGTGTCTGAGTGGGTCTGTGGGAGGAGGTATAAGTGTCTGAGTGGGTCTGTGAGTAGTTGCATGAGTCTCTGAGTGGGTCTCTGAGTGTGTGCGTGAATGTGCAAGTGGATGTGTGAGTGGGCATGAAAGTGTGTGATTAGGTATTTCAGTAGGTATGAGAGTGTCTGAGTTGGTGTGTGTGTGTCTGAGAGGGTATGCGAGTGGGTATAGGAGTGTCCGAGTAGGTGTAGGATTGCGGGTTTGAATGTTTGCAAAAGTGTCTGAGTGGGTCTGTCAGTGGGTGTAAGAGTGCCTGAGTGAGTATGTGAGTGGGTGTCTGAGTGTATGCGTGGGTCTGTGAGTGCAAGCATGAATGTCTGAGTGGATCTGTGAATGGATGTGTGATTGAGTTGATCTGTGAGTGGATGTGTGAGTCTCTGCATGGGTCTGTGAGGGTATGTGTGAGTATCTAAGTCTGAAAGTGCATGCATGAGTGCCTCAGTGGGTCTCTGAGTGGGTGTATGAGTGCCTGAGTGGGATTGAGAGTGGATGCATGTCTGAGTGGATGTGTGAGTACATGTATGAGTGGGTCTTTGAGTGGGTGCAAGAGTTTGTGAGTTGGTCTTTGAGTATATGCATGAGTGTCTGAGTGGGTGCAAGAGTGTCTGAGTGGATATATGAATGGGTGTGTCACTGTCTGAGTGGATCTGTGAGTGGGTGCATGAGTCTCTGAGTGGGGCTGTGAATGGGCGCATGAACATTGGAGTGGGTCTGTGAGAGGGTGTGCGAGTGTCTGAGTGGGTCTGCGAGTGCATACGTGAGTCTTTGAGTATATCTATCAATGGGTGTGGGAGCATCTGAATGTGTTTGTGAGTGGGCACATTAGCTTATGAATGTGCATGTATATATTTTTATGGTTGAATTTGTTAATTCGCCACAAGTATACAGGAGGGTTTTTGCTGCATGGCGAGGTGGATTTGTGAATTCTGGCACATGTAAAAAAATGTTTCTGGCCATTTTCTTGCCCATCCACAGTCCCCCACACACCTCTATATTACACACATGAGGTCAAGTTATGTCTACCCTGATCACTTCTACTATATTTCATCCCAGATTTCGCAGGCAGGGATTCTCCCTGATATCTAAAATGTCATCTGCAACTTTCTACGGAGGTTGCGGCCGGACAATCCTAGCTCTGCTGTTGCTACATAAATTTGCAAAGCACCGCAATTGTTTTGGTAAGGATTTGCGACTCTAGATGTGCAAATTTGTATTTTCTTTAATATTTTGAAAACTGCTGAACGAATTTACACCAAATCTCAAAACGGGCTCTTTTTGGATCAAGAGCTAGCTTTCTGGCAAATTTAGTGTCATTCCGTCCAGCAGTTCGGGCTGTCATCATGTCTAAAATCTCTATGGGAGTTAACATGGGAAACATAGTTTTTGTGACCCCCTTTTTCTTGACCCCTGCTTGACAGATCACCCCAAACCATTTCATGCACAATTTGAAACTAATTCACTTAGAAGTTAAAAACAAGCGTAATTTGCACCCTGAGCCTATAGCATACACTTTACAGGTAACATAGTTCAAATTAACAATTGGCCACAGAAATACGAGAAACACTCATTGACTGCAGTGTCCAATATCTATACAACTGTTTTTGGAAAGCCAGAATAGTGAATACAAGTCCAAAAAACAAATGCCTACTGTGGATAGCTTTTATCTGTATCAAACCCTTAAGACTCACCAAAGCTACTTTGGGAAATTAAGTTGAAATTAGCCAAAAAATAGGTACTGTAAACAGGTTTTTCTTTCTCTGTGGAAACTTTTTACTCTGTATAACACTGTTTGCAGACAGTGAAACTCTCTTGAGAAATACTCCACAGTGTTAAAAAAACGACTAAGAACCGTTTACACCTATGCAACATTTGTAAATAAACCACCATTTTCTACAAATAACACAATCTGAAAGTGCTAAAGAACATGCTACATGCACCCTTCACACTGAGGTGAAATATTTATAGATAGCTCATCTATTCTAGTAAAACTAACACACATGAATATCCTAGTTCCTGGTACACATAGTCTTCTTTGTTAAGTATAAATTATCATGTTGATAAGAGTCTCTTAAATAACTCAAGACAGCTTGCAAACGTTAGTATCTAGTACATAGAATGTTTCTCCTGTAGGAACCCTTTTCTGTAGAATCAAAAAACTTGTCTGAAGCATAATGAACATAGGTCAACTGTCACCTGCAGACAGAGTTACATTTGAATATCAAAATGTATAACATGTTCATTACCTCTACACAGCTATGGTGTATCACGCGCATATGAATTTTGTATACACTTACACACATTAGCTGAATCCTAGCTGTACAAAATTAGGTAGAAAAGTAATATGATAACTACCTGCCAATATGCAAGCTATAAAACAAACTAGCCCATTCATTGCATGATGTCATCAGTGTTGTCATCAAAAATATCATTTGAGATTACATCAGCAATGTCATAAATGTTGTCAGAACATTTCATGAGTGATGTCGTAAGTTATAGTTACTGCAGCTTACATAACTGATGAATTTCTATGATTTATGTAGCACAAAACTTTAATGTTGTCACTGAGAAATTCACCCATATGTATCATCAAACTATTTTGCATTTCCTAAATAGCGAATTTTAAGGAATCGCTATTTAGGAAATGCAAAATGGTACGTATGAACAAAATCGCTTTTTATTTGCGATTCCTTAAGCTTCCTTATTTGCGAATATGCATTTTGCGAATTCGCAATTAAGGAATCATTTCCAATGCATTCCTATAGGCCAGGAGGCCCATAGGAATGAATGCAAAATAATTCACAAATTACGAATTCGCAATTTGCTAATCGCAATTTGAGAATTATTGCAAGGGTGCAGGGGTGTCTCAAAGACACCCTGCTGCACCCCTGAAAAGAACATGTGTGTGCATATGGCGCACATACATGCCCTATGGGCATGTATGTGCATCATATGCCACCTTTAAAAATGTCAATTTGTGCGTTTCTGGAAGAATTTGCAAGTTACCATCAACTGAAAGTTGGTGGTAATTTGCGAATTCTTAAACAAAATTCGCAAGCTCGCAAATTTGCAATTCCCTAAATGCTATGGAAAAATAAGGAATCGCACAAGTTTGCAATTCCTTATTTTGGGGATGTTTCATACATTCCAAAACGTGCAAAATGGCCGTTTGCGAGTCGCAAAGGGATTCAAAAACGGCTTGATACATATGGCCCTTAAATCTTTAGTTTTTTACTATGAATTTCTAAGGTTTATTTTTAAATAAATATATCTTTTTATCACATCTAACTATAACTTTAACCTTAAGTTTTTTCAGTGAATTTTAAGTAAATCTTTTTAAAGTGTATGTATGGAAGAATAACTGAATGGTATAACCTAGGTGCGGACAATATTCTGAAAGGGATTGCTTTTGTATTGTAACTTAACAGGAAAGTGTGTTCACTTTGAAAAATGTTGCAGAAAATTATGTTTGAGTATATAACAGAGTAATACAACAGCAATTGTGTTGGCATTTTCTATCTTCTCAGTTCTTTTGACTTTTATATTGAGATATTCTACCAGCAAGTTCCTTAATATTGTAATATCATAGTTTGTATATGCTTTGTACGTGTTTTTCCATTAACATCAGAAAGAGAGTAATCAGCTTTCTGAATATTGTTTAGTATTCAATTTCATTATATAAATCTATCTTTTAACAGTGTGATTACTCACTAGAGTTCTACATTTTCTTTTAATCTACAATTTAGAGTTATTTTTCATTTGTTCAATTAATATCTAATTGTAAAAAGAGAGTCATTAAAATATGGTTGCAATATTCTTTTTTTTAACGTGGTGACTCTCACAAGACACTTGCGGTATCGATAGCAAAATCCTCTGCGTGGGCTCCGAGGGGGATGTACTTCCTGGTTAACTCTAACAACCCTCTCATGAGATGGTACATTTGAGAGTAAGTTAAAAACAGTGCTTTAGTTTAATTGTGAACAAAGTAACAAATGGCATCATATTAGTAAAATTGATTATGGTTTGTTCCATTGAATATATAAAGCAATAATATTTTTATGATTTCAGGAGATGCTCGTGGGAGTTGTACATACAATCCTGTGTGTCAACTTCAAGTGGGCTGTACTTCCTAGTCGACTCTCGCAAGTGCCCCACGAGAACATGCATTTGCAATTATGTTAATACCAGTGGTTTCTTGAATTTCTGGACAAATTAGTACATTAGAGATGTTGATTAGCTTGACAAAGTTGATTATGAATTGTTTCATTAACTATACAAAGCAAGAACAGTTTTCAGATCTCGCAAGATGCTCACTGGTATCTTGTGAGAGGTCCTGGAGAGGAAACACAACCTAAGGAAGGATTGTGATTGGTTTAAAGTAGACGTCTTTGGCATGCTCTCCTTTCCTGTTTGGCTCTCTTCCGAAAGATGTCTTCATTAGATGTATATGAATAGCCAGGGGCTTCTACACCATCTCAGCCATCTCTGCCATCCAAGGAATCGTTGGGATGGCAATTTTCTTTAGATGAGGCCTGGTGCCAATAAAGTTTCTGCAAAGTCTATTACCTGTACAATTTGCAGCAAAAAGATCAGTCATGGGAGCAAAAATTAACAATATACCATAAGTACCACAGGGATGTGGATACACCTGAGGTCAATGCATTAGCAAAGGCTTTGTACAGGCAGAGTTGGCTGATGCTGTGAAGCTACAGAGCTCTACTGGTCCTTCAACATCATTTGCATTGGGAGATACTATGCCTGAACAGGTTCTAAGTGCTCAGGCAGACAATAACCGTGCTTTTTATTTGACTAAACTACTATTTTGCTGATTGTGTAGGCAGAATATTTTTACATCAGAGACAATCAGGTCTGCCCAGGAGAATCTGCCTCCTAGTCAGTAGTTTATTAACAGGTTTTTTAACAAGTTTTTGTAAGTTTTTTCCTTTTTCTCCTTTTTGTTCTTAAGAACAATGCTGTTGGTGTTTGTTTAACACTTCAAGTTGTATGTTTTTGCTGTCTCCATTTAAAAAAAAGATATATATAAAAAAATATAAAAATGTTTGAAAAAACAAAATATTTTTTACAGTTCTTGGATATTGTTTTACAGTTGTTGAAAACTCTTTTCTGAGATACTCCATAGTTTCATGATCTATGTTGTTTGTGCTATCTTTCCCTTTTTTTCCCTTCTCCAAAGTTCTTGCAAGACTCTCGCAAGAGCCATGGAGGCAATCTCTCACATACAATGAGAGGAAGCAGTGCTTCACGGTTTGATCTTGCGTGCCTCTTGCAAAATCATACTTTTTAAAATGGACCTTGCATTTACACTGACTTTATCCTGATGTGGTATATATAATTTTTATACACCAGAATATTACCAGTGTGTTAGTTTAATAAAATGCACAGCAATATGTAATTGAAGGGGAAAATAAATCACTTAGATGTATGAAAAACACATGTTTTACCTGCATGAGAAGAACATTGGCACATAGCACACATTGACCCTGATTTATTTACTTTAAGTCCATTTATTATTGTTAGAAAAAGTTCAATCACTAATTTTTATATTGAAGAATCTTTTGAGATTGCAAATGTTTGTAGAGGAAGAACTTACACTTTCCTTTATTACAGTACTTATACTTTATAGCCCCAGTTAATAGGGTGTGAAGAGAAAGTGGAGTCTCAAATGAGTCATTTTCACAGAATGGAAGCAGTGCATAGTAGGGTGTGAAGAAACACTGTAGTCTCACTGACACCTCTCCACAGCCTAACAATTGTGTAAAGTAGACTTTGATGAGAGACTGGCCTCTCCAGTGAGACCTTGCATGAATGGTAATCAGTGCGAGGAGTAATGTGTAAAGAGACACTGCCACTCCACTCACACCTTACCAAGGCTCAACAGTATGCATAGTAGGGTGGGGAAAGCACACACCTCACATGTCAGACCTCAGTATTCCATAGCAAGTATAACTAGTACATGGCTGTCCATTGAGACCACTCTACAGGGAAATACAATATATGCGTAAGGATGTCAAAATGGATTTGACTGTACAGTCATAGCTCTCCCCAGCATGACAGATATGTACTTTAATGTGTAAGGAAGCATTGTCTTCTCCACTAACACCTATCTCCAGGACAACATGGATCTGCAGTACGATGTCGGCAAGTAATGGCCTCTGTCCTAACATCTCTCACTACAGCAACAGTGAGATGCAGTGCTGTCTGGGAATGGAGTGAGCTGTCCACTAGTGCATCTTACCAGGGTGACAAGAGTCTATAGTAGGGTTTGAGAAAAATGCATCTCTCTGCTCATACCTCTTCCCATGCTGACAGGTAATCATAGTAGACTGAAGGGAGGAAGTGCCGTGTTTGCTGACACATCTCCCTTGCATGATAGGTCACATAATACAGTGTGGGAAGAGACTGGACACTCTCCTGTGACCTGTGTCTTTAATGATGGGTGTGCAAATATGTCTGCGAAAAGGAGCTTACATTTCTATTCATAGCTCTCCCCAGAATGAAAAAATGTACAAGTAAGGTGCGGGAAATAAATGAACTCTATACTGAGAAGTCTGTGTTGCATAACAACTATAGAGACTATGATGTGTAAACACTGCAGTGTCAGCTGAGACATCTCCCCGGAATAATGTATGTGGTATGCAGGCTGTGGGTACTGGGATATAGCAATTGAGTATCTTTTCTGCTGAGAACTCTCTTGTATGAGAGCTCTTCATACTACAGTGATCACAAGTGCAGCGATATCTAGTGAGACCTCATTGTTGCATGAGAAGTAGGGGTGGGCGGAAGTCGCGTAAGGGACTTACGCGGAGAGGCACAGAGATTGAAACAATCTCTGTGCCTTTCTGCATTTTCCCCTTACGCGTCCAGTTCTCCTGAATAAACTACAATGAAAACCCTGCTTGTGTCCTCTGTCTGCTCTTTGGAGGAGGTGTTTTTGTGATATATATATATATATATATATATATATATATATATATATATATATATATATATATATATATATATATATTTTTTTTTTTTCTTCACTGAAAAAACAATGATAACAGGGATGTTACAGTTAGGAAATGGAATTAAAAAACCTTAGAAGTTCACAGGAAAAAACAAATGAGACAGAGACATTATAGTTAGGCTCACATTTCACTCATATAAAATAGAGAAAGTCATCAGTTATAGCTAGCTGAGCTAACTATAACTTGCCCCCTCAATGCACTGCGTATGACCTCACATATTACATCACTCATGACATGGTCCTTGACATCACTGATGACATCACTCATGACATCTCAAATGACATCACTGATGACATCATCCAGTAACTGTGAATATTTAAAAAAAAGTTATGAGTGTTAAATATATATACCAAGGTGTATTGATGAATCAGTCGGTGTATGAGTGCCTGTATGGACGATTCAGTGGGCACATGACTGATTGTATAAGTGAGCAATTAGGCTAATCAGTGAATAAATATATGGGGGAGTCTCTATCGGTCTGTTAATTGGTGTCTAAGTGGCTGCATGGGCTGGTGTGTGGGTATGTGAATGTCTGTATGGGTGATTCATTGGTTGTCTGAGTACCTGTATGGATGTATGCATGTATGTGTGGGTGAGTGAAGGGGTGTTTGACTGCCTGCATGAATGAGTGCGTCAGTGGCTGTCTGGGTTAATGAGTGCATCTGTGAGGAGCTTAATGGGTGACATTTTGTGTATGCTTCTGTTGGGGAGTTACTGGATGTGTAGGTGGTATATGGATGAGTGACTGCAAATGAGAAAGGCAATATAGGTGAGTGTTGGAGTATATGAGTGACTGTTTGTGTGAGTAAGTGATTGTGAGAGTGGCTGTATGGATGAGTGTGTGCTTGTGTCACTGACAGTATGGGTGAGGGATTATGTGTTAGTATTTGTATTAATAAATGAGTGGGTGTGTGTACAACTGTATAGGTGAGTAAGTGGCTATGTGATTAATGTTATGAGCCAGTGAGTCGTTGTGTGAGTAGCTCTATAGATGAATGACAGTCTGTGAGTGGCTGTATGGGTGTATGAGTGGGTATATCATAGGCTGTATTAGTGAGTGAGTTGGTATATGAGTAGCTGTATGCATGTATGAGTGGATGTATGTGTAGACCTATGAATCAGTGAGTGGGTATTTAAGTACTGGTATGGGTGTGTCAATGGTTTTGAGAATAGTAGTCTGGAAATTGGAGTGGGTGTATAAAAGTCTATATTGGAGTGTGAGAGGGTGCATCAGAGACTCTGTGGATGATGTAATCAGTTATGTCATTTGAGATCTTATCAGTGATGTTTTTTCAAATGGGTTTGCCACCTTCTTTGAGCAGTCTGTAGCATATCAATGAAAGGGATGGCATAAACACGCTCCTTCCAATTGCCAAATAAGTTTGCATTTCTAAACCCATTTTGAATTACATAAACTGTTGCAAAATGGTTTTTACTATATTAAAATGTAATTTTTGTGAATATTTACTTTGTGAACACGAAATGGCTATGTACATCTGGCACTAAATTCCAGGTCATGTGTTCTGTCTGCTGAGGTTAGGGGAACAAAGCTGAATGGGAAAAGCCAAAGGCATGCATTGGTTTGCACCTTTGATGTTCAAGTCACTGAAACATTATGATCAAGGAACACATCAGCCTCTTAAGTGGCTGTGTCACCGCTCTAAAACATGTCCTTAACATGTTATTTATCAAACAATGACAGTGAGGGCAAGACTAGGTATGCACAAGGGTATATTAAAAAGTTATCCACTTGAACAAAGTATAACTGCTGTGGCACTCTACTTCCTGTGGTTCGCCGTCCAAGCCACAAAATTGTCCACAAGTAAATCAAAAGAGAAGGAATGCTCAAATATTGAAAGAAGGTTTTTCCAGTCCAATACTGTAGTCCGTGAATACTTTATTTTCAATATCCAATATTGTACAACAAATCAAGATGTATCAGATCCAATGTAGAAATTTAATGATCACAAATCCAATATTTCAAAAAGTTCAAAATGATACAGCCAATGACACAGCCTACGTGTTTTGTCCTACTTGGACATCATCAGGGCTGCGAAACAATAAAACAAAAAAAATTAACAATCAAACCGTATCTAGTACATTGTAAATTAATTCCAAACATTTCCATGAGCATCCTGCCTATATTCCATTCTAGTTTTTGTAATAAGCTAAAAGGTAATAACAGAAAAAATATGTCGGATCCACCATAATTCATTAATTTTGTAAGTGTCCACTCTATCCCTACA
This sequence comes from Lissotriton vulgaris, assembly GCF_964263255.1. Classification (NCBI taxonomy): domain Eukaryota; kingdom Metazoa; phylum Chordata; class Amphibia; order Caudata; family Salamandridae; genus Lissotriton; species Lissotriton vulgaris. The sequence goes on from NC_141695.1 coordinate 1,091,159,861, forward strand.
GTGCCTACATTTTTATCTCTCTGATACTAATTCCAATATGATGCAACCATTTAAACACTTCCACCTGTAGAAATCAGACAGGCGTAGGTGAGTTTTAAAGATAAAATAACACATAATTCAACTGTCCATATCACCTAGGGTCTTAATAAAATGCTCACCATAGAGTAGCTATGTCCCTTTCCAATGGCGTTAGTGTAATTCAAAAAACTTCCAATATGCGTCAATATCACCGCTGTGAATTATGTGTTATTTTATCTTTAAAACTCACCTACGCCTGTCTGATTTCTACAGGTGGAAGTGTTTAAAACTCGTGCATATTTGATGACATATATTTATGCTTTATGGATTGCACAATAATGAATGTATGGTTGCATCATATTGGAATTAGTATCAGAGAGATAAAAATGTAGGCACTGTAGGGATAGTGGACACTTACAAAATTAATGAATTAAGGTGGATCCGACATATTTTTTCTGTTATTACCTGTTAGCTTGTTACAAAAACTAGAATTGAATATAGGCAGGATGCTCATGGAAATGTTTGGAATTAATGTACAATGTACTAGATACGATTTGATTGTTAATTGTTTTTTTTGTTTTATTATTTCGCAGCCCTGATGATGTCCAATTAGGACGAAACGCGTAGGCTGTGTCATTGGCTGTATCATTTTGAACTTTTTGAAATATTGGATTTGTGATCATGAACATTCTACATTGGATCTGATACATCTTGATTTGTTGGACAATATTGGATATTGAAAATAAAGTATTCACGGACTACAGTATTGGACTGGAAAAACCTTCTTTCAATATTTGGGCATTCCTTCTCTTTTGATTTACATGTCCTTAGCATGGTCAAAGACAAAAGTCAAAGTAAGTTCATTGTTTAGTTAGTTAAAACCTTAACAATATTAGAAAATAAAAGAACATGTAAAACAATATATAAAGTCTACCAATTTTTAAAACAAAACATCAGTTTGTTGCAAATCAATATATTAAAAAACTGTTGCTTAAACACTCTCAAATTATTACCCAAAATCCCATCTATTTACTGAAATGAAATCCCAACAATTTCAGCTGATCACGGTTCAGTATATGGACCTGGTCTGTGGTAAAAATTTAAGTCACTGGTATAACTTATGAGGAGGCATGGTTAAAACCTCCTAGATACTTATGAGACAGTTTTAGGTCCTGTTCAAAGGAGTTAAGGAAGTTGACCAATTTGCAGTTCAATTGAGGATCCGAGGGGTCTAGACTTGTAAATATTGCAGCTCTACAGATCCTGATACCTCTAGCATTTAAAGCTTTTTGAAGTAAAGTGACTTGTGCATTATGATGTTTGGGGCATGTGAAAATTATGTGGATAAAATCCTCTTTGTTGCTACCGTAAAGTTGGCTCGGCATGATATAGGTCCTTTGTGCACCCAGGTTGGCTGGTCCGCAATTGACTGTAGTTTCCCAAAGCGTATAGCCATCAATTGTTTCTTTAAATAGATTGAGAATATAATGCTCAAGTAAGTTGCCAGTGCAAGGGTCTTGCATTTGTTAATCACCATCCAGGCATGTGAACTTGAGCAGAAGATGTGTTTATCAAATAGCAATGAATGGAATTTCACTGACATGATAAACAGTGCAATTATTTTTCCTTGTGAAGTATTGTGCTGCCTATCCATCACCAATATACCCTATACAGGATCTGCACATTTTGGATAACATAAACTGTGGGACTGGTGGCAGACTGATTCTGTGCACCCCCACCAGATACGTTAACCTGCCTGTATCAGCTAGCTCACACTGCCACTAGAATCTCCTCTTACCGGGGAGAGAATAGTTTCTGGCAACCTCAGAACATGACAACCCTGATCCCTCAGGATCATGGAAACAATATGCTACTTTTCGCTCAGTCACTTGTGCCCACTTAGTTTGTCTCAGAGATACACAGAATAAACAGTCTGGGCATTTCAAAAAGGATTTATTGAACACTTGTTATTCTAGTGTAGAATAGATGAGCTGCAACAACCATTAGACAGTAGCAGAGAAATGTATAATTAGCAATACTACAAAAGTAAAGTGATGGTATAGTTCTACCATCTTGCAGAAATCATGAATATATACATGACAATAAACACATGAAAGAAAGTGCAACCTAAAAGTGCGTACTCCTACGATGCCTCCCTAACTAGATGTACCTAAATGTACCTAGCATCTATGTAGGTGTTATGCCAAGAATCCCTCTAGGATCTAGTCCACCCCATTACCTGAGAATTAGAGAATGTGGGGCCCCATCCTGGTCTCAAGTTGCACACCCCACAAGGGATGTTAGACCACTGCAAGCTGGAGCGTCTGCATACAGGAACATCAGCATCTCTGGTCAGTGTTTCAGCCGGGAAGTCACGGTCTCCTCTATCTGTTTAAGCAAGACATGATGTACATATACCCACAGGTCTCCCCAGGGGCCCTACCTTGCTGTGTTACTGTGTCGGTCTAAAGGATGACGTTGGGCTTGAACTTTATACATAGATATTATACAGGAAATGTACGTCCTGCTGTGCTTCCAAAAAAAACTCATGCATAATTTATGAGTTTTGAACTAGGGAAAACCCGCGTTCTGAATGCAGTGTTGTATGTAGGTAAAGGGTCAGTCCCTATTAACCATGATGTATGTAATGTAGGGAAGAATGTAAGTGAAAGGTTGCAGTGTTACCTGTCCCTTTATAGGGAACCTATATGGAATATAACAGCACCAGCCCTGTAATTGTTGCAGATGCTGCAAAATCTTTCTTCTGATCTGGACAAGGTGAGTGGCCTTGATCGAGCAGCACACAACATCAAGACAGCAGTGGCTGCTGCTTCAGAATTAATTAAAAAATAAACACTTTCCTTCACCACCTTCGTAACTGATGCACGCCTCTGCTCCATCCTCGCTCTTCGGGGAGCGTTGGAAGAATCCAGCCTCCCAGTCTCTCCCAGCCAATTATGATGCTGCATGAGCAGCATTGTGATTTGTCTGAGTGGCCTGTTTGGCCTCTCAGGCAGTGCCGCAGTGCCTGGGTATGTTCTCACAGCCAGGTGGAGAACATGCTAAGTGTGCATGAATGTATGGCAGACCTAAGAGGGCTGGCCAAACATTCATGCACACTTAGGGAGTGCAAACCACTCCTCACTTTGCTCAGCCCCGCCCCATCTGACTTGACTATAGTCACGCACAGAAAAATAAAATGTTACTAACGTCTTTTTATTATCATTTTATCTTTTATTTTTTGCAGAGCTGAAATACAAGTAAGGCCCATTTATTTGTTAGTGTCTATTGGTTTCTGCCAATGTGTGGCCATATCAAAGGTAAAGTTGTGTGCTCATTTAGACTTGGGAATCTGGAACTAGACCAAGGTACATATATGCCTGAAAACTGAATACATTGCAATTTAGGTTTGATTACAACCGAGTTACCATAGTGTAGAGATATTTTTAATTAAAAATCATAGTTCTAAACAAGACTTTGTGTTGCCATGTGACTTACCTCTTAAGGTAACTACTGCTGTAGATGTGACTAGGCATCAATCAATGATCAACATCTGAGCACTTTAGAAGTGAAATTAATAAATGATGCTTCAAGAATTAAAGCACTGTCATCTTCAGTATAGATGCCAGTGGCATAAAATAGGCCCAAGCTTCAGGGGGCCCCCTCAGCCCAGTGCCCTGGTGAGAGAGCTCCAGACTGAGTCTGGAGATGAGCTCCTCCATGTACATTGCCGGGAGGTCCCCAAATGCTAGTGATGGATGCTCCAAAATACAGGCATGAATTTGAAGGTGATACAGTTGTCTTTAAATCATGATTCTTGCCTTCAGTACTCTAACATATGAGGGTCAAAAAAGCTGTGATGTGATGAAAGAATGTTGGATCAGTTTTGACTGTGCCACCTAAGAGTATGGAACATTAGTCCTCTGATTGTGTCCTGGATGCTGTCACGGGAATCAAGTAAACTACCTAGAGAGTTCCTGGTATAGTACAGAAAGTTAGCAATCTATCTTTTTCCAAGAGGAAAACTATTTTGGAATAATCAAAATAATTCTGAATTGGTACCACAAATTCAGTGTCGCACGAGCGACTTCATCAGATAAGGTTACGTTAGTGGCCACCCGATTCAATATTTCACTAGGCCCACCCGAACATCAAGCAAGAATTACTTGCTGTGATGCCATGAAAAGATTTATCATTATGAAATACCACTACAACACGAATGGAAAACTGACACACACTCCAAAGTTATTTTCAGTTTCCAAACATACCCCTAATATGTGTTTTTTCGGAAGAAAAAAACATTTTTATTCAGAATGTCAGTTTTCATTTTTAGTAAACGCATCTTTGGCTCCCTAACAGAGTATGTCGTTTTCATCAAATACTCACTTATACCATTGCCTTACTTAGGCAGATGTTCCTCATCTGCACACGTGCATGTTTTATCCTTGTACATTAAGTGCAACCAGCAAAAGTGTGTCTAACGGTCATGAATATATCAGGGATTATCTTTGCTGTGCCAGGGCTGATATATTTAGGCGGAGGAAGCCCATAAAAATTCAAGATCGTCACCACTATGCAAAAGGTGGCCACCATAACATTAGAGATGCCCACATTATATCATGGATGGAAGTCATTATGCCAGGAGGGCCACCATGCTAGAGAGGTCACAATTAGGCTAGGGATGCCCAAAATACATGAGCTGTATTACCAGCATGTCATGATGATCATAAAATGAGGATTGCCACCACCGTGCAAGAGATGCCACGGTTTGCCAACAGAGAGGAATGCTGTCTTCCAAGAAGGGCCTTCACACCAAGCACAAGCACACACAGGCACATACATGTAAATAAGACCAAGCCCATACAAGCTCATACACTTCTCCCACACTCATCTCCCTGAACCCTGTTAGCACATACCTGTCTCCAACCTTACTCCGACCCTTGTTTACTTTGCACCATGATGACAAAATGAGTACTTTGAGTTCTCTACATTTTAGAATTGTTTTAGTAGTTTATTAAAGTGGAAGAATCCGTTTGCACCGCCTTCTCTCTTCTAGTCTGTCTTTTGCATCTGCTACGATTTCATTTCCGTCTTTCCCTCACTACACACTGCCATATGCAATGCTATATGTAAGAATCTGATCTTGAATCCGTAGTTTATAAATCAGTTTTATATGCTTTGAGAGTGTAGTAGCGCTCTCTAAATAAACACATACTTGTGTAATTGCACCACCTTTAACTTAGACATCAAAAAGGACATTACTTTTTGCTCTACTCTAGAAGCATACTTGAGAAAACTCAATACCAATCACCAAAATTTGACTGGATTTTTCCTCAGTAAAAAATTATCATCTTTACCTTTCAATAAATTCAGTTAATGGGAACCATATGAATTTCTTCATGTCAGGAGTGCCCACTTATCTTCGAAGGGCTGGATTCATACCAGAAATGTAGCATTTCCACAAACTATACATTTTTCATACAAAGGACCAGCTTTACTACCCTTCACGCAACACATGAAAGGGAGAGAGCGGAATTGTGCTATTAATACTTAGATAGAGCTCACTTCTGCCTTCTCATAGTGCTGGCGCACTTCCGGCATCCAAGCGCCAATGCAAGCACCCTTGTGGCTCAGTGCAAGGCAGCAAGGGTGCTTGTGCTACAGGAAGAATTGGCATACCTTCGTGGACTAAAACAACCCCTTGAGGTAGTTATCTCTTTTTATGTGTGCTGCAGATTGCATCTTACATACAAAGAGGAAATCCTTTTTTCTACTTGTTACACCATTCTCTAGGAGGAGTAGCTATTTCACACACTGCCAGGTTTGCAAACCTTTGTAAATCTGGGATTGCATGAAATCTATAGGCGGATGCACGAGAACAGCTGTGCTTCCACCCATGGAACGCCTCCTAGAACAACATATAATGCAATGTAGTGCACGCCACTGTGTTGTGCTTTCATTTCCTTACAAAGCCACACAAGACTGTGCAAATCTCCCCTTGTGTGGCTCTGCAAATATCTACTAGCATTTTGCATTGTGGCTGCACTAGAAAAGTGTTGCAACCACAAAGCAAAACGTTAGCAAATCAGCCCCCCCCCCCCCCCCCCCCCCCGGTATCCAAATGAAAATAATTTCCACAGGCAGTAGTTATGCTGAAGCTTTGGTGGACACTCCTGCTTTTTGCTTGACCACAAGAAGACATACAGCCCACATACAATTTTGAACATCTTTGAGATATGTTACTTTTGGCTTTAAACAGTAAAATTAATGCATCACTGCATACAAATCCAACCTAACAGGTGCTGATTTGATCTACTTCATTTAGCAATAGATAGCATCCTCCGGCACAGTGCTCCAATAAGGTTGGTCAGTCAGTTGGTCAGAACTGATAATGTCCTTTCACCAACACACACATTATTTCAATGGCACAACCTCTTGCGCACAAAAATGCAGGTACATATGTATTAGAAAGTGGCAGAGCGCGGGTTAGCTCCAATATTGCTATTGCCTCTCTACGTCCCTTTAAAAACAGAGGGATGCACTGTGTTTACAATAATACAGTGCACCCCTACTCTCTACGCTGGCGCTAAATTTAGCTTCCTGGCTCCTATGCAGGCACACTTGTACCATATTGCAAGTGTGCCTGCATAGAGGGAATGATTGCTTATGTGCAGGAAGGTGCCCCTTACTGGACGTGAACAATCATTCATGGCAATTTGCTGTTTCTATCTGTGCTGCAAAATACAGCACACATAGAAACAGAAAAACGAGGAGAAATTAAGCATTTCAGCTCGCTTCACCATGGTAAGACCAGGTTTTCCCTTGTCTTAATTTTGGCACTGCCTCCTATTTACGCCACACTTGTAAATCAGGGGCAGCATCAGAATCAATGGATGTTTACAGCAGAACTCCCACCACAACACCCATTGCACGCCCTATCCCGCAAAGTGTAGCGTGAAAGGGGGCCTTATTTACAAGGCGGTGTTAAGCCACGTGTAGTGGATTAACGCCACCTTGTAAATAAAGCCAAGGATTTATCGCCACAGGAACGTCACTAAAAGAGACAATCCTGTGACGATAGGGGTTTGTAAATGTGCCCCACTGTCTATAAATTCACAATCACAACTCACATTGTGTAAATAGTGTGCAAATTGTTAGCAAATGAGGCCCTCAGTCACTACATGAGAGCACGCTGATGCAATTAATATTGTTAGAAGGCTTCAATCGACCTGTGCAGTCCACACACTTTGAACTTATACATCCTCTTGAGATATTTTTATGTGATGAACATGATCATCTTTTCCAAACCTTGACACTGTTTTGGCTTCTGTCCATTTGTGGTACGAAGTGATCTTAATCTGAATTTTCATTACATGAGCACAGTCATCTTAATTTGAATTACATGCTCATTTGTAACCCGCAGACAGAACAGTGTGGCCTGCCAACATGTATTTCTTCTTTAAATTCACGAACTTAGCTATATCCTATTGTGAAAATATATTTTAAAACGCGTTGAAAATAGAATGCAAATATATCCCAAACACTTAGCCTCTTCACAGCAAGCCTAGTTGCCATTACATTCGCATACAAATCCTTGCCAGGAGCCAAAACATCCACTTGGGATCGTACTATTTCAAGGACAGTGGGAGTCAAGGGCTGGCTTTTACTGCACAGAAGTGAGCCAAGCCTGGTGATTTACATTGTAGGGGTAAGTGGCCTGGTGGGCTTTTGAAACTTACTATAAAATTGGAACATCAGAATTCTGCTTATGGTTCATTTAGCACCTAGGACATAGACGTGACATTGTGTAAGTGGGGAGGGGGTCATTTCAGAATAAACTGAAGACACGAGAATTCAGTGATAAACTGGACGTTTTAACTGAATGTTTTACTGCTTTTACGTGACAGACTATCTTTTTTTGGTAAGAGTGAATTTTAGCAAAATGCAAAGGGTAGATTCAAACAGTTGTTAAAGGAAACATTTATTGCAGCATTTGAAGAAAAAAAACATACATTTAAGGGTCGATTATGATTGCGGTGAATCCGCATCCTCCGGCCCGGAGGATGCGGATTCACCGCTGCGTTCTGAGAAAACACCCATCGCCAGATTAGGATGGCGGTGAGAACAGCGGCGGACGGCAGGTCCGTCTGCCGCTGATCCGCGGGGTGTTGACCGCAATTTGGTGGCGGTGTCTGCAAGACACCGTCAGCCAAATTAGGCTGTGCGTGTAAACATGCGGGCCCCCAGGGTGAAGGGGGGGTTGGGGGTGCACATGGGGGGTACCTATGGTACCCCCCTGCATTTGCATGCACAAAGCGGCAGGCACCGCGCGGTGCCTGCCGCTTTGTGCATGCAAATGCAAAGCAAGCATTTTTAACCTTGCGGCGGGTGCTGCTTAAAGCAGCACCCGCCGCAATTTTAAAGATGCAGGATGTGACCGCAAGGGTGGCGGTAACATCCTAATTGGTATGGAGGGAACGCCGCTGCCCCTGCGGATGGTCCCTCCACCTCGGGGGTGGCGGACGGACGCAGGTCTGTCCGCCATCATAATCGACGTCTTAATCTTGTAGGTTTAGGTTTATGTTTGGAGTACATTTATAATTTCTTTGGAATCATGACAAATTCCAGGACTTCTCATAGGAACCTTTGACAGTCACGGGGCCAGATTTTCAAAAAAATATCTTTTAATAAGTATGATGTGATGGATTACACTGGAATTCCAAGAGAAAGCGACACATACTACTGACTTACTCATGGAATACCGAATAACATCAGAAGTGCTCCAAGAGCAAGGGCCTGTTTTGAAGATTGGTGGACAGGGTACTCCGCCACAAATGTGGAAGAGTACCCTGTCCGCCAAACTGACCGTCTGCATCCCCTATTTAAAGTCGAACGGACCACTGTTTTTCCCTTGGCGAAGTCCACTCTGACTCACTTCTCCAAAAGCGGTCTCCAACAAGAAAAATTAAACCTAACTCCCACTTCCTTGGAGGAAAATTCGAGGGTTTGGTGGTCATTAGATCTTTTTGTTTCACTAACTTCTGGTTTGGGAGTCTGTTTGGGAACACCAAAAAAGTTTAATGTGTTGCCATGCACCAGACTTACGGTGCCATCAGAGGAACGGCCATGATGGAGTCTCCTCTGAAAGCACAAGGATTCCTGCTAGGTCAATAGTGATCTCTAGACATGGCAGGTGGTATGGTCTCAGGTGTAGCGTACATAATGTCCTCCACCACCCTGACGGATGGCAGTCCGCCTGGCAATTATTAAATCCGACCCAATGTCACAGCAAAATATTAGTGAATTACGGCCACAGATTTGAGGAGTTTCAAGCATTTTCACGTGTGTAAATGCTTTTGCATTTGTTAAAGTTTTTTCACTTTTTGTTCTCAACAGGTTTCTCTGCACCCTAATTGGTTTTACCTGTCTAAAATAAGTTATAGAGCATATGCTGTTTAAAAATGGTTAGCTAGCAATTGAGCAGCTGGTTGTTCACTTTAACTGAGAATACAGTGTTTTAAAGCAACGTTCAGTGCATGGGGATTTTTTATCTGGAGGTGATTGATCCCGCTTTCAGTAACATTCCCCCCATCGAAATGAATGCTCCCAGTCCTGGTAAAACCGTCTGCAGAATGCCTGATCCATAATGTGCCGTCTGCACTGATATTTCTCACATGCGGCATATCCGGTGTTACATCAGGGGGACAGTTTTACTAATTCAGACAGAGTAGCTTCTACTCTGCAAAGAAGCAAAGGATCGAAGATACATTTCGGGAGCTGTCAATCTCGGAAATGTCACGAAAAGTAAACAATACTGTGCTGGAAGGGGACATTTTAATCAAGAAAGTTACTGACTCGTTTTTGGGTCTTGCAATTTGTTCTGCAAACCAATTACAAACTCAACGCACTGCATTCAGTTCACGTGAATTGATAAAAAACCTCTGTATGTTCAATCTGCTCCCAGTTCCCCCATAAATTATGCATCTGTGATTTTCAAGACATATTGCGGCTGTCGCTGATGGAGTGCAAAGTAGAGTGTCCCTTGTGCCTGATCTATTTATCCTATATGTTCCTGTTCACAATCTATTGCAAATCTGCAGATGGTTATCAGCATCTGACACTTTAGATTTAGACTTTTGTGTCTCCGTTCCTCTAACAAACTTTTGTATAACACGCATTAACTCATAGTCAGAAAAGTATTTTTTCTAGATTAGTGGCTTCAGTGGTTGCATGCAGAAGACTCTCCTATAGAGACATACAAGTGGTTACTGAAGTTACCAACGGTTTTAAAGCATTGCTATGGAGGATAAATGCATCTGATGGTAGCCGAAACTCCTGTGGGAGGGGCTGACTCAGAAGCTAGAACACCCTACAGTGGTCTCAAAATTGGTAGCAGTTTAATGAACAAGCTTACATACCATCAAGTTTCAAGTTTCAAGTTTATTGTATTTGATTTGGTTCTCCACTGGGAACCACAAATATTAAATACACAATATAATAATTTAAACAGTTTTGTTAAAATTTTCATACTAATACAAGATTAAAAATGGTTTTAAAAATTTGTAAAAATTGTAACATACCAATTCGTTTGGCGGAACTTTACATAAAGTAATCAATTCTTGTATTGAGTTAATTCAGCATTTTGAGTAAACTGGTTGTAAAAATCTTTTCCTTGCCTTTACCACTGACAGATTTGTGCAAGTAGACAATAAATGTTCCATCAACATGGTGTCCCAGTTCAAAGATGACAACAGTCTATTGTCAGGGTGATAGGCTGTCTTTTTTTCCGCCAAACTAGGAGACATTGATAAGAGAAATCATGGATGGACAGTTGAGATCAAGGAATGATTCCCATTGGCCCTGGGGAGCTACAGAGCAAGCAGGCCTTTATGGCAGCAGTCATTCGGCCTCGCTTCCAAGCGCTGTCTCTGGTCTCTTTCCTCCTGGAGTCCCTTGAAGTGAAAGCATATCTGATGGCTCCACACGGGAGAATACTGGTGCAGTGGTCGGAAACTCAAAACTACCTCAAATCCTTCTGAGGTATCCAACTACCAGCAGTCTATTGCTATCTAATACACATGAAAAAAGACAGGAGGCTCAGCACGCTATTTACTGACACTTCACAAAACTTTATTAACAACATTTATAAATGAGAAAAAGCCATTCCAATGATTGACACAAAATAAAAACGGGAAATCAGTAAAAGTATATGATTTATTTTTGTATTCCGGCCTTAGAAATTTTACAACATCCACTTGTTACCTGTATGCCGGGGCGATGATACAGTATCATATGCATTGCAGACCTATATGATATACCTAAGAACAAAGACAGATATACGAATGTATTAATCTTTGCTATTGTTTATGACACAATTGGAAAAATCCTGACACCTGTATTCTTAACAATTCTTCATTTAAAAGTTAGCAACTGGTTTAAAAAAACACAATGCAAAGGCTTTGTTAAGAAAGTCATGTATGGCCGCCCTACGTATATATTTTTCGTATACTGTCAAGGAATAAAGCATGCCACACTTTGCCCATTCTCTTGCAGTGAGAGCACACATTCACCCTTAGGAGAATAAGGAGTATATTGTGGCTGTGAATAAGGCTGCACTATTAATATGAGTTTGTACTTTGAAAATGTCAATGCTTTCTGGCGAACGTCATTGCGAGGCCTTACAGCACCTCCTGACATTTGCATAATTACATAAATTGATTTAACGGGTGCTGAATGGCATTAAATGCCACACATTGCTACAAAACATTCACTCAGAATCAGCGTTATAGTCACATGAACGCTACGGGGCATTTGGATCAAGTTGCTTATAATATGCTGCATGTCTATGAGATTTGGTTGTAAACAGAAGAAACATGGCGCTTGCCATCCAGGCATCTTTGCAGTTTAACTTTGCCTCATAATGAGGCTGGACTCCTATTGCTAACCTGATCACTTAAAATGTCCTGTTTAGGAAACTGGGAGAGATTAGCAAGCATTTGCAATGCAATAGGTCTCGCATTCACACAAGTTTAAGCTATTAGCATTGTAAATGACAATGCCTTTCACTTATGTTTTGGGTTTTAAAACATACACATAAAAGGCATTGTCATTTACAATGCTAATAGCTTAAACTCTCGCAAATGCGAGACCTATTGCATTGCAATAAAGGGACTTCAAAGTATTGATAAATAGTGCAGTGAAGATGTGCAAGTAAGTGTTGTAAATTACACAGGCACAAAGTGTGAAGTGAGAGTTACAAGTGATCTAAGCTATAAACACTAACAGAGTGCTCCAACACTTTTCGCTCTGTGATTACACTGTCGTGGCTCAGGAGGAAGAGGGGGAGAGGGTATTTCCTGCCCTCTCCCTGATTTGAGTGTGCAGTGTGACATTGTGTAATGTCATTGCTATCTTTGGCCTAACAAAAACACTTAAGCTGTAGGAGGGCCCTGTTATCACCTCCTGGTGCAGGGCGGTCTGTGCTTTATGGCAATCATGGAGGGAGGGAGGGAGGGATGATTTTGGCTGCAGCTCCAGCCTCGTACAGTGCCCCTGCTATTACTAGTGAGAGAGAAGCACTGAGGTGGTAGTATTGGCATTGGTGGTATTGGTATTGGTGGTAGTATTGGTATTGGTGGTGGTGGTATTGGTGGTGGTGGCGGCATTGGTGGTATTGGTGGTGATGGTATTGGTGGTGGTGGTTAAATTGGCAGTATTGGTGGCTGTATTGGTACTGGTGGGGTGGTATTGATGGTGGTGATGGTATTGGTGGTGGTACTAGTATTGGTTGTGGTGATATTGGTGGTGGTATTGGTGGTGGTGGTATTGGTATTGGTGGTGGTATTGGTGGTGGTGGTATTGGTGGTGGTGTTGGTGGTGGTGGTATTTGTGGTGGTATTATTGGTACTGGTGATGGTCATATTGGTGGTGGAGGTATTAGTGGTGGTATAGGTGGTGGTATTTGTGTTGGCATTGGTGGTGCTGGTATGATATTAGTGGTAGTGATATTGGTGGTGGTGGTATTGGTCGTGGTGGTGGTCGTACTGGTGGTGGTGATGGTGGTTGTATTGGTAGTGGTGGTATTGGTGGTGTGGCATTGGTTGTGGTGGTGGTATTGTTGGTGGTATTGGTGGTGATGGTGGGTTTAGTATTGGTGGTGGTGGTATTGGTGGTGGTGGTGGTATTGGTGATGGTTGTTGTTAATAAAATAGGCTTTTGAAAACAACCTGTCTGGTGACTTTAGTACAGATGACATGTAACACAGATGTGCTGTTGTCAGCTTCAGCCATTAGCCAACAATTATGTGCTACCTATAATTCAGATGACTCAATTCGCTAATCATTTCTAAATCCATTTTACTTGGGGGGTGGAGTTGAAACAGACACTAGATAATGCCAGGTTAAAGTGATTGAAAGCAGGTGCCCTTGTTACCGGGCGGTCGTGCTGCCTAAAAAACACAAGCGGTTTCATCTGAAGCAGCACTTGTCGTGCATGCAGTAAGAGAAACTCAATAAAGTAAATAGTGCTTACAGAATAAATAACAGGTCCCATGTAACAACCAAGGTAAAGGGGCCAGTAGCAATGGGAGATTATAAATGAAGACAAGGCGTACCAAGGAGGGTCTAACAAGCCTATTAACAAATCCAAACTTAGCATTTATGAAAGACAATGACACAAGCCAATGAAAAATATGGGAGGAGAGTGGGCGTGGCTTCTCTCCCATACTCACCTACAGCAGTCTAGCAGAGCAAGCAGCGTATGCGCGCTGCCACCAGGCTCCGCCTAAAAAGATACAAAAAAAATCTATTAATACATTTCAGTGTTCCCCATTGTTAACGTTCTGTCACTTCCGTGCTCCTTTCCATTGAAAATACTTCAGTTAAAAAGCCTTTTCAATGCAATAGGTCTCACATTTTAAGCATTAGAGCCTTTGATGCTGTAAATGACAATGCATTTTAGTTCTGCATTTTGGTTTCTAGTGTATTGAATGTATGTGGTGTGGAGTGGAATTATGAGGTTTGTATAGGAATTGTAAGTTGTGGTATTGTGTGTGGTGTGGAATGGATTTGTATAGTGGAATTATGTGGCAGGGTGTGCAGTGGAAAAGGATTATGGGAATTACAGACACTCGGAGACACAGATAGTAATACAAAACAGAGAATGGGAGATAGATTTACCAAGTTTGGGCACTTGAGAGGGTGAGAGAACACTTGGAAGCAAGAATGTCCAGAAAAAAGTGATCCCTAGCATGTGGAGATAGTGAGACCTTTACCATTTGTGAGGGAGAAAGAGAACATCGGATGGGGAGAGGGTTGGATAGATGTGGGCTTCAATTGAAGTGTATTAACAAAATATGGGAACTGTGGTGCTGTATGCTATGGGACAGGGTTAGGGATTCTGGTGCAGGGTGAATTCTTAGACATAGCTGAAATATTGAGCTGTGACACTTAGTAAGCAGTAACAAGGCAAGTTTAACATGACCTGAGGAAAGGTTCACAGTCACACTCCAGACCCATTTCCCACTAACTGTGAGTGTGTGAAGTTAAGAATATTAACACTTGTTTGAAGCACACATACCATAACTTACTTTTCCTTAAAATTGGAATTGGAATGTGCGGGTTACCAGGGTAGGTAAAGTGCCAAGTTTAACTTGTGCATCATGTTAGCATGTAGAAGTGGCTCATTACAATGGAAAGGAAATCGATTATCAGAGAATGTTGATATGTGGAGCACTGACATTGATGCATTATGAGCTCGGGGATTGTAACTGAGGAAAGGAAGTCCATTGTTAGAGAATGTTGTAATGCTAAGCTTTGAGGCTTTAATAGCATGGGCTCAGAGATATTAATATGGAAAATAAGTGTATTGTTAGCGAATGTTGAAATGGTGTGCTGTGACACTTAAAAAACAGTATGCTCAACAAGTTTAACCCAGACTGAGGAAGGGTTGGTGTGCACTAGAGAATATTGAAATGTTGAGCTGTGTTCCTCACACTGTGGTGGTTTGGGGTAACTGAAACAGGATTCCAAGTGAAGGGCATTAGGTGAATGTTGAAAATATGAGAAGTGTGTGTCCTACTGTATAGGTTTGGTGCTTGAAGCCTATGCGGGTGGAGGAGGTCCTCCAGTGAATGTTGAAATGCTAGAAGGTGAGCTTAACACACATATAGGGCCAGATGTAGGTATCCAAATACCGGTCGGAAACGGCTGAAAATACTGATTTTCGGCCGGTTCCGACCGGTATTTGGATATTGAGATGTAGGGGCATGTTAAATTACAGAATCAGTAATTTTACTGAATTTGTAATTTTTCCGATTCGGTAAAATACCGAATTGGTAAAATTACCGATTCTGTAATTCAACATGTAGGTAGCACTGTAATCAGTGCTACAAGGGTTTAAGAATTCGTAATTTACCACCAACTAGAAGTTGGTGGTAAATAATGAAAACCCTTCAAAAGCATTTTTTTTGCTTTAAAAAACATGCTATGTTGCAGACATACATGCCCTAAGGGCATGTATGTCAGCAACATGTGCACCCATGCACAATTGAGGGGTGCAACAGGGTGTAAAGTGACACCCTGTCCCCCTTGCAAATTCGGTAATTTTACCAAATCGGTATTTACCGATTCGGTAATTGGCATTGATTCCTATGGGCCTCAAGGCCCATAGGAATCAATGGCAATTACCGAATCAGTAAATACCGATTCAGTAATTACCGAATCATTCCGATTCGGTAATTTCAAAAGTGAAATTACCTACATCCCATTTACCTACTCTTAAATACCGAATCGGTATGATTCGGTATTTAAGAGTAGGTAAATCGAGATTACCTACATCTGGCCCATAGTCTTTTAAACACCCTGCTCTCCTCTAAGTGCATTTTCAAAATGAAGTAATAGTGCCCAACTTAACATGTGTTGCCATATTTATGACACAGGGTTTGCTAAATTTAAAAAAGGCAGATTGGGTTGTTGTTCTGTAGGCTTAATTTCATGCATGTAACTGCTGTTAACTAGGCATTAATTTCAACTCCCACAACAGTTTGTGCTTTTAAGTACTTTATACTGACCTGAAGCATGTGGTAAGAAGCTCTGCCCGAAGCTTATGCCCTGTATGTTAGAAAGAGGTCATGTGCCTTGCGCCCCAGAGAGAGTCTGCATCTGAGTGAAAGAAAATGTGCTTGTACGAAAAGAGTATGTCCACATGTGAGAAGCAGTCTCCATCCTGTACCTTAGGAAGGGAGCCATAGTTTTACACTAGATAGAGGGGGGCCTGCAACCAAAACCGTAGTGAGAAGTTTACACCTTAGACATTGTGCCCCTTCAGAGCACGTTGGAGAGGGATCCTGAATTTTGTGGCTGGAATTAGTGGAGTGCGCCCTCCAAGGAATAGGCGAAGGGTGTGCCTGAGGCTTAGAGACATTGAAAAACTTAGAGAGGGAACAAGTGTTGTGTACGTTGGAGACCCTGCTGTATCTAGTATGTGGGAGAATGAAGCAATGAACCTAGTCCAAAGAAAGTAGCTGGACCAGGGAGCATGTGTTCAGCACCTTAGAGAGAACCAGTATTTGAGAAAGATAAAAGAGGAAGCCTTTGGCTTGTGCGCTCTGCCTCAAGAGAAATTAAGGTGGTTGAAAGAGGTGTGATGGGCCTTGGAGAGAAAGAATAGTCTTTTGACAGAAAGAGACAACTTGCGTTTCAGAGAGAGAGAGGATATGTAAGAGAAAGAGAGAGAAAGAAACTGGAAGTGCGGTCTGTACCTAATAATGATTAGAAAGAGAGAGCAAGTTTGTATATGTGTGCATTAGAGAGAGACAGAAACAGAGAAATATGTGTTTGTGAGAGATAAAGGGAAGAGCGCCAATAGGAGATCATCCCCTATGTACTTTATAGACAGATTGCAACCTAGTGAGGCAAAGTTGTGGAGTAAACAAGAGTGTGTCTGTCTTCCAAGAGCACTTAAACGCCACTGTGCAGGCCTGGCTTGTGGCAACTATTGGTGGCACTTTTTTCTTAACAGGTTTTTTTCTCGGCATTTTATTAAGATTCAAAAAGGTGCAAAACAGGGACACGTTTGCTATCAGTGTGGTCTTGTTCATGGGAAAAGAGTAGGGATACACAAGCTTTACAACATTGTTAAAAAGTAATTTGAACTTCCGAAGTAAATTTGCAACACTATAGCAAGAAAGCCACCGAACACATTACGCAAAGTCGTCTGTAAAATAAACGTGTTCAAAACAACCCTGTAAGCATAATAATGTCGTCCCTGTAAAGCTGTTCAAAACATATTGCACATTCTTCACGAAAACAGTGGCAACCTAGTAAATTCCATACTATCCCTGTGCCTACACAATAATTTAGAATATAACTCCTGTATATGTTTAGTGCTCTAATACTTTCTTTGTACTGTAATTGATATTTAAGTTGTTAAATAAATAAAGAAGAGAAATAGGAGCATATTAAAACTAAAATTGGTGAAGTGAGGTGTTTCACATACCCCAAAAAAATGAACAAGCTAGAGAGACATGCACTGGTACAGAGGAGGGGGCGCCGCACTGTGCGTGTAATGTGCAGCACTTTGGTCCTCACTTAGGCCCCCATTAGGATGGCGGGCGGACTTTGCCTGCCCGCCAGCCTCGCGGTACTAGGGACCGCCGGCCATAAGGGCGGGGGTCCCGTTGGCAGCATTAGGATGCGCCCACCACAGTGCAGACGCATCCTGCATTCCTATCATTGTGGCGGGCGGTGCACTCAGCACTGCCCGCCACAATGGTAGGAAAGCATGCTGTGCACTTCCATGCACAGCATGGCGGTCACCGCGCGGTGCCTGCCATGCTGTGCATGGAACTGCTGGGGGGTACCATAGGTACCCCCCATGTGCACCCCCCACCCCCTCCAGAGTCCCTGGGGGCCTGCAACGGGCCCCCACAGGGATTCTCCGCATGCCTTTCCGTGGCAGCATTGCCGCAATGGAAAGGCATTCGATTTTGTCCATCATAATATGGCTGGAGGTGTCTAATAGACACCACCACCATATTATACTTTTTCCGCCCTGGTGGCCTTGCGACCGGGGCGGATAAGCAGCGGACGGTCTTTCCGTCCGCCGTGGTCCCACCCCGCCATATTAGTATGGCGGGGGGGACCACAGCTTTAGAGCAAGGATGGTGGGCGGATTGCCCCCGCCAGGCCCGCGATCCTAATGGGCCCCTATGTGTATGTACAAAGCTGCTGACATTGGGACTCGGGAACCTGGCTTGAGACTTGGGGTGGCTTTTGTGTGAGTACCAAAATGTCCATAGCGAGTAATAAAAAAATAAACAATGGCGTGCATAATTTCTAACAATTCCACATACCCCTACCTGCAACACCCTCTCCTTGAAGGCCACCTTGAATGGTGCACTAATGATCCCTCAGCTTTATGACAGCTGTGCAGCTCAGGGGAGAGAAAAAAATCAAAGCCAGCTGTTCTGCTTTTATTTATTGGTGGGTGTACAAATACTGAAGAGCTCACCTCAGCAATCTGGGCGTTAATGCAGTCCTGTAAATTCAGGACGCGAATTATCCTAGTCCAGCAACTTCGACTGGAAGCCAAGCTTAGCGGGAGAGCAGCATTACCCTGCCGGGGCCGGCCCGGTTCCCAACACCCCACGCTACTTTTATAAACATCCGATATGAAGGAGAACAACAAGAAGCAGCACAGTGGCTAGGGGAGCATATGACAATGAAAACACTTGGTGTGTGCAGCCTAACTGTGAAACTGAAAGCGAGCATGGTGCGCTGAGAATAAAAACAAGCGCTGTATACAGGAGGGGGTGCCGCACTGTGCACGTAAGGCACAGCACTTTGGTACAAAGCTGTGACTTTGGGATTCAGGACCCAGGTTCGAGGCTTGGTGAGGCTTTCACATAAATACACAAAATGCCATTGCAACTAATAAAAATATAAATGAACAATGGCATGCTGAATGCAATTACTAAAATAAATAATCAAAGTGAATTGGAACAGAATTAATAATGCGAATTGTAAAAAAAATTAGTAATTAGTATGTTTGCGAATAAACAAAGGCATTAAAGAGTGAGCAGCAACAGGAAATTAAAGAAGTAGTACCACAGCGTAATGAAACTGTAGTTGGCCGGTGCTCCTGAAAGAAAAACGGTAGTGAGTTATCGGGAGCACCGACCAATAAGAAACCGCCAAAGAAGATCAACGCAGGAGAGAACCAATGATAAGCAGCAGGCGGAATTTCCCTTAGTAGATTAATTACAGCAGGTCTTGCAGACAGCGCAAGCGTGCTAATGCTTGACCTAAAAATGATACCCTGACGCACACTCCCAGCTTTGCTGAATCCTGTAAATACGAAATCATTATTTGCTACGGATACTGGCCTTCTCTCCATCTATAGCAAATCTAGATTTAACGGATGTTTGCACGGAGCAGCCGAGCAGAAAGTGGTGGCTACTGTGGGATTTCAAACATGACATTTCAGTCAAGTTAATCCAATATCCTGGGTATACAGGGCATTGTTTACTTCCAAAACACATGACGAGTCTGCCCTTAGTAATAAAATGCATGACACAACACTGAAACTGCACTATGATATGTTTGTGTTTTCTTTCTTAACCGAGACCTACTCAAGTTGGTTGAGCTGTAACTTTTTTGAACTGTCTTTTATGAAATATGCAGTTATCCTGTGGGTGCTGCAGAAACAAGGTGATTCTCCCTCTTCAGTGATGACAGAGATGACAAACAATACCGGACAGACAGATGAGCGGACCAATTGAAAGTTAAAATGAGATTGTGGGCGATTTTAGGAGTGCAGGAACAATCAGCCAATCTGTTTTTTCGCATTTGCCATGTGGTTAGTGCCTCACAAAGTGATTGAATGTTCTTTCTGCGGACCATAGCACCAATTGCTTTGACTCTGCTGCAATGTAATTTAATGCACCCGTCTGTGAGGGGACCACATATAGAGATATACAATAGGCCCATTTACCTCAGCTGCTGATTTGAACTTCTTGAAATATTTCTTAAATCATTATTTTGGATGACTGAGTTCCTCAGAAAACAGGATAATGATCTAACTGCCGCCAGGGGATCCTTTGCGCAGGGCCAAACAGGAGGTGAGGCTTTTTCTCATTTTAAAAATCAGCAATATTATAAAAAGCCAATAAACACAGGTGTTAATTTCAAAGAAAAGGGGCCAGCTTCAGCATCTATTTAGTATATAGCCGACAGTAATTATTGTTATTTGACTCAATGCATGTGTTGTGTTCACAACCTGCCAAGGTACTCAAGTGCCTACCTTTTATTAGAAACCATAACTGGGGCTGCCATAGGCTTTTGTCATGGTGAATAAATGTATACTGGTTGTATATTAGATTAGCGACTCCTGAAATGCCATGTTATAATATGAATATCATACCAAGAATTTCAGCAACCAAAATATTGAGTTGGTTAATATATATTGCCATACTAAGATTTATTATTTATACTCCACATCAATGTACCTTGAAGCTATAGATCTTATAAAGGCAATGTGTAAAACATTTGCGTAATACCCACACACACACAACAGTGACACACTAGGACCACCAGAAAAGAGACCCCACACAAGGTTATATAAAAATATCCTTTATATTGTTCATAAAACACTATACACCATAATCACATAAATCACTTCACCAACTAGGTCATTGTCAAGACATCACTTAGATCATAAATCAATTATAAGGCAATGGTCATATCTGCATCAGTAGTGCAATCAAGTAAACACTTTATAGGTTGCGCATGTTACAAAAACACCATCACTTCACATACATGGTGAATCTTGAAGTGATGCCTGTTATCCTGGCAAATGCAAGGCATACATGACATAAGTAATCGCATCCGGTCATGGGCAACAAGCAGTTAGGGAATGCTCAACACAGCAGAATTGCTCCCAGCATATCCACATTACCATGCATTACAATGAACTACAGTAAGAGGGGCACCTGCCCTTCTATTATAAGTTATATGGTAACTCTTTTCCCATGTAGGCTCCGGGGCTACTTACCCTCCTACTACAGGGAATACAGATATTTGCCTTGAGCACTGAGCACTAGAGTTTCAAATATGGCCCCTCTGGACCAGAAAGGCAGTGACAAGTGCAGCTACTCGGCACCCCCTAGGTATGTACCAACATGGGGTAAACAATGCCTATTTCTGCGGGGCAACCTCACTGGGTCCCCCTTTGTGGATCGAGCACAAAGCAGCTGCCCGTGAGCCCGCAGGGTGCTGCTACCACAAGGTCCGTACCTTATCAAAAATGCAGAGTGTTTCTTAGGTGGGGGCCTCTGTCAAGGCTCCACCCCACAATGTCCCCACATGGAACAATTCCCCTCTTTGTGTGTGTTGAAGCAGCTGCCCACGATTGATCGGCACAGCTGTGGGCGCCCTCTGGGGCTTATACCCCCCTCCCTCCACAAACAAAAAGGTATGCAACAGGTGAGGCCTTGCTGGGCCATCTCCTTCTGTTAAAGCTTTCACACGGTCACCCGTGAGAATGTTGGGCAACAGAAGCAGTGTCTGGTGGGCCGAGCCCAGGTGCAGTGACTTGCTGGTCTTGATCTCTCGCAGGGCTCTCGACCTCACCTTGCTGCTGGCGGCCGCAGACGGCTCCCAGTGTCTCTTTCCTCGGAACCGGCTGGCTCCTCCTGAGGCTACTTCCACAATAAAGTTGAGTCACGCTGGTTCGAGGGTAGGCATGGCTACCAGGTCTGTCATTTCTGGGCTCTTGAGTCCCTGCTGTGCGGCCCTCGGCGATCCCTCTCCATCGGTGCGGCCCTGAATTGACTATGAGATACGTCTGAACTTGCACCACTGTGGCTGGCTGAAGTCTGCGAGGCTCTGGCTTCATTGGAGTTGTGCCCACTGTTCTCTCACCGGATGATCCTATCTGCACATGGTGCTGGGGCAGCGGGTGGGGGCACAGTCTGAGACAGCCCCCAGGTGACACTGCAAGCCCGATGCCCATGAAGGTGAGTTTAGCCACAATCCAACTGCATGAGCCTTCACCACCCAGGGCCCCAGTTATGCTAGTGGCATAGGTAGGCCTTTCAGCAGCCAAAATTGCAGCACTTCACCATGCGCCAGACAAACAGAGAGAGAGGCACTGCCTGGTCCCTGGAGAACACTGTGGGGCACCACACAGGGGGAAAGCAGCAGGGCAGCACACCAGGGCCCTTTTAAACAATGTGGCAGCTCTTCACCTAGCCTCACAGGCCACACGTTAGCACAAACAAGGGAGTCCAATGGTGGTTCCTCCTGGCAGCATCACAGTTCCTCCCGGCCGGATGCTATCTGTAGAGCCAGCAGTATCTGGTTACAAGTACCACACAGAGTCTCAAAATATGGGGTCACATCCCCTGTACTTATACTCCACTAGTCTTTGTTCTGGGGGCACTTCAATAATTTTTTTAGAAGGGCACAACACCCCTATTCACATTCCAAGCCCTGGCTCCAGATACACTACAAGGGGACAGAGACTACATTGTGAAAGACAGGCACAACCCCATTCAGGTGCAGGTGAAACTCCTCCCACCTCGCTAAATGCAGCCGAAGTCAATTCACTCAGTGCTGAGTCATCCAGGAAAGGCAGGACACACCTCAATGCCCCTAGTGACTGTCTAGAGGGAAAGCACATCCCCTTCTCCTGTCATTCTAAACCAGACTGTGAATCCACAACCAGGCAGGGCACAAAGAGTCATTAGCACACAGAAATCCATACTTCTAAAACTGGCATTTCTAAAATAGTAATAACAATCTGCTTTAACCAATAGCTTTCAGCAATAAGCAGAATATATTACTACTATTTAAATCATACCAAACATGAGCACACTACCCCTTTCATGTCAGAAATCACCACTGAAGCACATATCAGGGAATTCCCAATGCAAACCTATGAGAGGGCAGTCTCACAGCAGTGAGAAACCAAATAGTCTGTTTGGCACTACCAGGCCACACAGCTAAGGCACATGTCCTACCTTTTACCTACACAGTGACTGCATTCTGCCCATAGGTTTACCTAGAGCCTACCATAGCAGTGACCTATATGTAGGTAAATGGGAGTTTCAGACATGGCAAATACTTTAAGTGCCACGTCACTGCTGCAGTAAACTGCACAGGTAGGCCCTGCAGTAGCAGAGTTCTGAGACAGGTTTGAAAGGCTAATTCTGTGGGTGGTGCAAGCATCATTGCAGGCCCACTAGTAGTATTTAATTAATAGGCCCTGGGAATATGGGATATCACTGTACAAGGGACTTACAGGTAAATTAAATAAGCCAAACCAGTGTAGACCAATCTTAACAAGTTTACAAGTTAAATCACATGCACTTAGGGGCTGAACATCAGTGATAAAGTGCCCAGAATCAGAAAACCAAGAAAAATAGGTAAAATAAAATACAGGAGGAATGCAAAATGTTTGGGGATAACACTGCCAAAAAGGGCAGTTCCAACATATATATATGTTCACTGAAAAAAACAAAGGTTCCAGGGACATTATAGTTAGGAAATAGAATTTAAGAAAACATTAGACATTCAATAAAAAAGCCAAATGTTACAGAAATTTTGAAACTATAACTATAACTATAACTCATGCCAAAAGATAGCTAAAACACGTGCCCCTACCATGCACAGTTTTCTCATCAAAAATGTTATAGCAAATAACATAAAATTACATAACGTGTATTTCTAAAGTGTATGTTCAATTAAGGGTATCTTGGTATTTTACCACAGATATTATTGTGCTGATATTATCAATGATGTCAGAGAAGATGTCATTAGTGAGACCCTCCAGGATTTTGCTATTTCGCAGTTTGCCGCAAATCAGCACTTTTGTAAAAATGCTGTGATTTATACAAAAGTGCCTGCGAAAACGGCACTTTTGTAAAAATGCTGCAGCAATTCTTACAAAAGTGCCCATGAAAGCAGCAATATACAACCCCTGGACCTGTTCCTGTAGTTGATGATGTTCCGCCCCCACAGGGGCACCGAGAACAACTTCCCATTAAACTCTTCTCCCCTCAATCAGGTCACCTGCTGTCCATACACTTCTATGGGGTGGAGGCAGCATCTGATCTACTCAAGATATCTGATCTCTGTACCTATTTATTAAGCAGATGCAGTGCCGTAATGAAACGAGGGGGTCCCCTCCAAATTACATGGAGGGGACCCCCGAACCAGGAGCGCTCAGCGAACCAGGAGCGCTCTCTATTCTGCAGGATCCTGATCCAATATAAATAAAGGACCTGATCTAAGTGGCCTTGAAGGGATATAAAGCACAAGGGCAAAGAGCAACTCTGTGTGGTACAGACCTGTGGGGTATTGTGAGAGCCTCTGACCTATTGTGGAGACCCTGATTAATCCCTTTTAAAATATTAGGAGTGCCCCCCTACCTACTCCATTAACGTTTCATTAATATGATGTTAAAATTATAATCCTAATTTATTTATATAACATTAATTTAAAGGTCGTCTTTTAAGTGCCATATTTATTTAGGGCTAGCATGTGTGAGTTTTTATTTTTTGTATTTTACTGATATGGTTTTATAGGTTTTGTCCAAAAACAAACTATTGATTGATTGAGAATATATTTTTACATGCCAAACATTTTCAAGGCTCAGCTCGTGCATGGACTCTTTGAGCCAAGCCTGACCCTTAGCTCGGCTCGTGGCTAATTTATTGGCTCGCTCACCTCTGCTTCATAGAAATATCATTCCTGGGCAGAGTTAACATATGTCTTTAATCATTCTGCAGTAAAACTAGGGGTTACCAGGGATTGTGTGCAAAATTCTGTATGTTAGCTTGTTACAAATTGCGGCGAACGTGACTTGATTTCTTTGCAAATCAGGAAGTAAGCTTTGGCACCAATAGTGCAAGGTTGCCTGTGTTGTAGGCAGAATTGTTTCTATGGCTGAAGAACACTTTCCTGCACAAAAACAATCTTGAGAGGCTTTTTCCTCTTTTTATGTGTGCTGCAGCATGTCGAAGGCTAGCCAATCAGAAGAGGCCCCTACAGGGCAGCTTTAGGTAACTACAGGAAAAGCAAGTTCTTAAACTCCTTTCCTGCAATAGTTATAATAAATCCAACTTGGCAAGTTGTTGGATTTATTGTAACTAATATTTTGAATAATGTTCTAGCTCACTCTTGTCTAACGTTAGACTTTATTAAAGTTTAATAAAGACTTCCCATGTTAGCCTATGGAGCTGGCAACATTACAATGAGAAAAAACGAAATTGGCAGTTTTTCCCCTCACCAGGGGATATGAAACATATTGTATAATGTCCCTGCTTTTAGTCCCAAAGCACTCTAACCTTGAGGCACCCAGGGCAGACCTTAGGGGGTGACCTAAGTTTAGACTTTGGAGGTACGTTTAATTCCAAAGTCCAATTTGAACATAGTTTTATTTTAAAGTCAGCCTGCAAAGCAGTGCTGGCTTCAAAATGGCAGCAGACACCCACAGAAGTGCACACTTAATGCATTAAATCCACCAGGGTCTCTAACCCTATATGCTCAACCATATACCAGGGATTTACAGGTGGATGGCCTGAACCAATTGTGATTAAGCCTCTTTACCATATACATTTTTAACTGACCCTGGGACTGGTTAGCAGGGCACATTCAGAGTCAGTACCCACCAGTATCAGTTAAAAAATGGAGGTGATCCAAACAAAAACAATGACATTCTAACATATGTGCATTACTTGTGATACTCTTAAATGCAAAGACTATATAATAATTTTACCAACATCAGACCATTTAAAGTTAAAGTTAACCGACCAGAATATTTACCTGCTGCCTCCGAGTTACATGGAGATGGCTGTGGCAGTTGAACTAACCCCATAGCTGTGTTTGTATTGCATATCTATGTATGCTTTGTAAGGAGTGAACTCTATGGCTAGACCATTTTGTTAAATTAGAGTAGCATACCTTCCCTTAAAGAGTAGTTCATAAGCCTCAGCCAAGTCTCAACAAATCTAAGCAAATCAGCATGCAGTTGAAGTAGTAATTGGTCAAAAAATCGAAAAGCAAAGTAATCTGAAAGGGAAACAGTAGTAGCCACAACCGTCAAGGGTCTTGGGCAAATATGTGTGAGTGTTGATTCTACCAAGGAACAGGCTCTAATATAAAAGTCAGAAAAACATTCTAAAAACATTGTATCAGACTTCTTCCATGAACCACTAGGATGGCAGCACTCCTCAGTAAGCATTTTCATCTCCTAAATTCTAACAAAAAGAAATGCGGCTTGTACACTCTATCACAAGGTTAGCTAGACACAGTTTGGGGTCGTTAGATTTTAGAAACATTGAACTTTGTTCCATAAGCCTTAAAACACAGATCAACCTTCTACATCTCTATTTGTTTCCCTGCCAGAACAATCAACAATTTACTAATCACTGTATGTAATGCATTCCTTTTACTACAAATCAAGCATCCTTGTTTAAATGTACAAATTATTCGATTCAAACGTTAAAAGAAAGTAGGAAGTTCATGACATTCAATTAATAAACAATTTTGCTTATCAAATACATGTGTTAAACTGGATAATTCTGTGGTTGTCAATCATCTCTAAGCATGCCAAATTAAGGTATAGCTCCTAAATCACATTTTGGCAATATTAGATTTGCCTCTATTTACGGAAAAATTGCTTCATAACTTTTCTGTGACCTACACATGACTGCCTATTCCAGAGCAGCACATTTCAAATGTGTGTTTTTTCTGCATCACATTGAATTTTATATTTGCACATTAAACATCTAGATTAATTATTTTCATGTTAATTCATTAGCTTTCCCAGGCATGTGCAGTCACTCACTGCTTTCACCTGCGGAGATCTCTGTACCTATTTATTAGGCAGATGCAGTGCCGTAATGAAACGAGGGGGTCCCCTCCAAATTACATGGAGGAGCCCCCTTCCAGACTTACTCAGGCGCTCTCAGGCCAGGGTACTGCGCTGAGAGTGCCCCTCAAACTTGGGGGCCTCCCTGCACTGTGGGGGCTGCAGGGGCCTTTGTTATGCCACTGAGCAGGTGATAGTGCCTCCTGCACAGAACTCCTGCAAACAGCCAGTCATCCTTTCACTAATGTGCTGCCCTCGGGCAGTACACATTATCCGTTACCCTGGGGGCAGGGCCTTTTAAGAAAAATGGTACAATGTCCCTGTTTGCACACAGAGCTCCTAGTTAGAGGTGCACTCTGGAACAAACTGGGACAGTCCACATTTACTGTAATATGAGCCCCAGATAACATTAGGCTCCAGAAGATTGCACATATATGGATGGAATTTATTTTTCAGGAATGCAGTGGCCTTTTAGAATCCGAAAGTTGACCAGAGGCTAAATCTTTCTGCAACCTTTTCTCAGTTTAATTAATTCAGACTTATGATTGTTGTTACTCTCCATTTTCCACTGGACGTAATGACACATTTTTGAATCTGTGTCACTTCTTTTGTGTTAGATGTGTAGATAGTTTACAAACCTATTTGTTTAAAGCAGAAGATTGTTGGATGTGGCCAAAAAAGTAGGCAGATCATTATTTTAGCATATAAACAGATGACAGGATTGTTCAATAACTGTTTGCAGGTGCAGCTGGACAGGAAGCAAGATAGAAGCCTAAAACTGAAAGGTAAGGAACAGAGAGATCAAAATGCTGCATTATGGTAGGAAGTTTCAAGCACCTCATATTTTTTTCTATTATTGCAGGTATAGGTGACCTGCAAAAAGGTATTAATTAATTTCCTTAATAACTTTCAAAGGCCATTGAGCAAGTTTTATTTGGAAGGAGATAATTTTCCTTTGCAAATGCAAACAAGGTGACGTTCTATGAAACTATGCATCTTCTTTCGCTATTGTACAGGTTCAATCTATGGTTTGGTTGGTTGGCTTCTAGTCTTGTGGAGAAGACTTGTGATTGCAATAATCTCTGTCATGTAGGATGGTTGATTCACAGTTTTTTCTTGTTTGTGTTCCAGCAAGTTTTGAAAGGAATGCTGGTTTGTCATTACAGTCAATGCAAATTGATCAGGGCTGGTGTAACATACTAGACTTGTTATTGTACTTTGAGCCATGGAATCAATTCATATAAGAACACAAAGTGAGCTAATCATGAGTTTCAGAATGTATTTTGAATGTAAATTAGGAGGATTTTGACACCATCCAAATGTAATTAGAACCAAGGATTGGGTGGATACACAGAAAGCATTTTCAAGAAGGCAAGATTTGAACTTGTACAGTAGTGAAACTAGGAACAGGTCTGTGCTATCATTGAAAAATTGGTTTCAAGGAAAAGTAGTGGTGACTGTAGATTTAGAATCTTTAACCTACAAGGTCAGATTTTGGAAGAATTTATCAACTTTCTTGGCTGACAGCCATTTTTGGTTGTGTGGTTTTTTAGAGAGATCAATGATAAATAATCATTTGGTTTTAGTAGATTTCAATTTTTATTAACTAGTGGG
This sequence comes from Lissotriton vulgaris, assembly GCF_964263255.1. Classification (NCBI taxonomy): domain Eukaryota; kingdom Metazoa; phylum Chordata; class Amphibia; order Caudata; family Salamandridae; genus Lissotriton; species Lissotriton vulgaris. The sequence continues at coordinate 1,091,188,367 of NC_141695.1, forward strand.
CATTTTAGATTGGTTGGCCTTAGATCTAAATTTGTGATAGTGAACGTTATTGGCTGAAAGATACTTTCAGTGTGACATTAAAATATTGCTACATATACAATTCATGGTTGTCATGCCTGAGAGGATAGAACTTTTGGGAAAACCACAGGTGCTTGCATTGCAGAGTGTGAGATCTAGGTTTGCTTGTTTGAATGAATCTGTGTCAGCTGCTGTAAAATAATGAGCAACACTGCATATCTATGGTCTGTATGCTCTTCCAGGTAGGAATCCTCATGTTGAAATGTTGAAGGATGCTAAGTGATTGAGTCAGATTCGGAGGTACTGCTCATCACTGCAGAGATCATTGTATAACTGCTGTCACGACCTGGATGGTGGCTGTTTTTGTGGCAGGATTGTAACTCAGCCAGGAACTTATCAGAGCCCTTGCACAGGCCAAAGAGGAAGGAGCCTGTTCCGCATTGACAGGTAGCATGTTCTGAGATGCTGTATGTATTTGGCGTGCTGCCGAACATTCAAGTCTCCAAGCTTGTGACCTCACAAATGGGTGTACTGCGAGCTAGTCAGAGTGCTGGGTAAAGATGACAGCTGCAGTATCACAAAATGAAGCATTGATAAAAAGATGTCAAACCCAGTCTTACCCTTTATTTACCATGTAAATGCATTAGTTTCTAGAAAGGTAGCATCGCCAAACCAGAAAATTAACCGTCTTCTAGATGGTAGGTTACCCATCGAATGCTAACAAAGGTTCCCAACTATTAGTCCTGTCAGACTTGGGGTGGTTTCTGCCAAACATAATTGCCTATTTCCCTTCTATTTTGCTGAAATTTGTTTTTGTTGGCATTAGGACTCACTCCCCTAAACATGGTAAAATTGCCTTACAACTGATTGGCATATTCAATTTACTTATGAGCCCCTCATAGAATGGTATACCATATACACATATCCAATACATTAAATACTGCTGGCAGGATAGCTCTGACTTCAAACAAAGGGCTTGTCACCACTGCATTGTACCTGCACCCAGCTTGGAGCAAGGGAAACAGAGTCAAGACATTTCAACCCCCTGAAAGAGAAGTATCTCCTAACTTCAAAAAAGCCACCAGGTATAAAAATAGGGGCCCTTGCATGTTCTCTTCAATTTACTTTCTGGGTCTGCAGAAAAACGTTTAGAAGACTGTCTACTGCTGTGGCCTGCTGTGTACTCCACAATACTGCTTTGCTGTCTAGAGCCTGCCTTCAACCCTCGAAGGCCAGCATTTCAGTTTGAGCCTTGCTTCTTCACCTAAACCCAGGATTACCAGATTGACTCCAAGGACTATTCAGAGTCACAGGGATATAACAGGATCTCACCATCTTAAACCTGCGTGAGTCCTGAATCTTTAAGTAGTGTCACTCCACTCCTGGATCCTTGGTTAAGGTGCTAAAGGTGTATAGAGAGCCAAAATCCAAAACTTTTAACTTAAAAGGTTTTTGACAGAAAATTGCTTTAGAACCAAAATAAGACCAGGACCAACCTGCTCCACTATACTACCAAGGTGTGTCTGCTCCCACTACGGTCTTCTCCACAGCAGCAAATCCTGTTCAGAGGTCCTTTAACAAAGAGGTATCGAAGCCAGCTGCAGCCTTTTGCTTTGTCCTGCAGGGGATGTTTTACTAAATCCAAATGTAGAAATCTTCACCGCAACTTAGTCCAGCAGCTCTCTGACGACAGCACTTCTAACTCAAACACAGACTGCAGCCTTGCTACACTTAACATTACCTTCTCAGGAAATGTTTCTTGAAATTTCTTCTAAGTTCGAAGGTAAGTGCTGAATGGGTCCCATCCACTTCTGGTATCCAACCAGCATTCCATTGCGGTTGGCCGAATTTTTCAGCTTTAACCTGGTCCCATGTGACCAGATACCCACAGTTGACACTTAGATCTTTTAGGTGCTAGATTTCCCTAAAAACATCCATATCTCTGGTTCTACAAATTAGATGTTTGTAATTTTGGTGTCAAATGATTTATTAAAATATGTTAAATTTTTCTAAATAGGTGCAGGATTTTTCTTGTGGTTTTTTTGTTCACTTTATTACTGTTTGTGTGCTAAATAAATACTTAGCACGTTACCTCCAAGTTAAGCCTGACTGCTTTTTATAGCAAGCTACCCAGAGTTAAACACAGATTAATTTAGTGAATTTATGTGGTTCACCAAGACATGGGCATACGTATCAGCAAACAGATTTGCAAGTCCTTAATAGCGATTTTTTCTGATTCGCTATTAAAGACTCGCAAACTGTTATGTATGTAGGAATCATAATATTAATTGTGATTCCTACACATTCCTTAATTGCGACTGGCACATTGCCTTCCCATTCATTCCTATGGGCCAAGAGGCTACTAGCATAGCATTTAGGGAATCGCGAATTGCGATTCTCTAAATGCATGTGCAAAATAGGGAATCACAATGTTTGCAATTCCTTATTTTGCAAGTAGGTTTTTGCCTAGCTACATAGTACACAGCTAAATTGCGATTGCAAACTCGAATTTCAGCATCTGTGTACGCAATTTAACTTGATGCATCTGGCCCTGTGACTGTTGCTTGACCAGGGCCAAGAACCAAGAATAATGATGGATTCAACCCAGATCTGTGACTGGGGGTGAGAGCCTGAAAAGTTTCAGCGCTCCGTCTGTCATCTCCTTGTGTTTGCTTTTTTTGCCCTAAGTTGCCAGGGTATGCCCAGACATGGGTCCCTTGCTCACTTTGCGTCTGGCGTTAGGCTAGCCTGAATGATGAGGGGTGTTACCCTAAAACCAGTCCCAGGATGCTTGTTTTCAGTCCAGGATATGCCAGGCTTGGCAGTTCGGTTTAGACTGTTCCCATGAGGCCCAAGGTCAGACTGATTTGCGTATAGCTAGGTCTGTCCTGGGGTGGAGAAGTGAGCTAAATAAAAATGATGGATTCAATCTAGATCTGTGACTGGGGGTGAGTGCATGAAAAGTTTCCGCTCTCCATCCATCATCTACTTGCGTTTGCTTGACCAGGGCTCACATCCCAGCCAGCGAACAAACCAACAGCCCAATTTCTCACACCAACATAATATAGTGTAGGTTTATTTTCTGTGATGTCTATTCCTGGTACCTCCATACACAATAAACAATTCGAAGTTTTTTATGCATTGCAGCACACTTGCTCCTTTATTTTATGTTGCATTCCTTAACCTTTGATAGTATTTTTGTCCCCTGCTTTTTACTTCAAGGTGTTTGAACCTTCTGGATTTCTACACCTAAATTCTGCTTGGCTCTTTCTTAATTTCTCCACTACTAATCTACATCTTCCATCAGGAAGTACAAGATTGTCAAGGAAGTTTTCCCCTTTAGTGCAGTTTTTCTCCTTGCTAGGACCCTCAAAAGGAGATACTTGACACCTATCTAATATACTAGTCTGTCACCCATTCCTGAGACAGTCAAGAAGGTGCTTAGTGGACCTTCTCATCACCCAGTTCTTGAGAGATGGTTGTGTAAGTTGATATGAAATTTTGAAAAACTACAGCTACTGCGTCAAGGAACTTCCCAAGTAATACAACATAGGAGATGGTGAAGCATTGGTGAGTAAATTTGGGGCCAGTGTGGGTTTCTTTAGTGTGAATACAAAGACTTCCTGGGTGGAGGAGTAGACATTCATTTTGAAAAGGACTCAGATGAGGGTTTTATTTGATAGGAAAGGCAGATATAATTGTCATAGACTTATGGAGTCATTTATGGAGGTCAATGCAATGAGACAATGGCACGTCTAAGAGGGAGACAATGCATTGTTTGGTTGCTTAGAGGAGAGCCTTAATTTTCCACTGGGTATCTGTAATAGTGACTTGAAAGTTATTGGCTTCAGGGCACATGATTTCCTTTACCAATGTTTTTCCGGGTGTAAGTTTGATTTCGTAAATTGTTTCACTATGTTAATATGTGCAGTGTATTTTTTACTGTTTTAATTTTGGGTGTTGTTTGGGGTGGCTCATAGAGCATCCATCTGATTAAATTTTGTGCAGCTGCCAATCATGCTGCTTGGGTTATCGAAGAGGGGAACCTTAAGGTGGAGTTGATGAGCCTTGCATTTGTAGTTATGATATTGTATGTTGCAAGCAGTGTGAAATTGTAATATGGCCGATCAAGTGGGTTTGCTGGATGATGTTGGCTTGTGGGGAAAGATTAAATGATCAGTTCAATTAACATTGCCTTTAATGTGAATGGGGTCCATGGTGTGTTGCATCATCATCAGCACAGTGGGTCTTCCTTCATTGTCCTGGTTTTAGAGAGTCAATTCAATTCAATTCAATTAAAAAAATCTTTATTTCGGTTCTTTTAAACCATAAAAGATGCATTTAAACATGTACAAATTCCATATGCAAATAGTGCAGCAACGCTATTACAATGTTGATAAATGGAAAAAAATAAAAAGAAAGGTGTTGTATATGACCTATCACCGTTTCAATAAAAACATAATTATGTTTAAAATAGGCATCAAGATAACAATCGTAATAACGCTAATATAGGACTCCTTATTTTTGTTAATTGTTTGTGCTTTCATCCCTAAAACATTAAAAACCAATTGATAATGATAATTTCTTACTAACATTTCCCACAAACAAGACTCCCTTATACCTAGTATGTCTACATACTCATTCCGAATTCATTTATTATTGCCCTGGAAATACTTAATCATATTCATTACAACTTCAGTACCGATTTGGCCCTTAAGAAGCTTACGGTAATCAAAAATGTGCTGACACTAAAGACAATTGGTTGTGATGTATCAGTTTTTAAAATTCTTTCTACCTCTCTGCAGGACCTAATTCCCATATTTATGCAGATTGGTTTAATCCATTTCTTTCTAGGCTTGACATAAAGAGGACAAACGAATAATACATGCAAGTCCGTTTCTTTAACCTTATTTGGGTTTTAGAGAGTCAATGGAGGCTGAATTCTCTGAGGAAGTCATTGGTTGCATAGATGATCTACATAGCAGTAATGACATTGGTGAAGTTGTTGATTAAGAATTGGATGAACCTGGAGCCTGTGAATGAGAAGCACGTTGAATACTTGAGTGGCTGAGTGTGGAATATTGTATAGGGGGAAGGTGAAGAAGAAGGTGACAGTTACCACTGGTATCATTTATGGAAAGTTAATTTCAGAATGATGACTAGGTCACCATCAGTTTAAGCAATACTATAACCTTAAAATTCCCTTACATAATTGCATAATTTACACCAGCAACCAAATGTTTCTGGTATGTTGTAAACATCAACATAGTTGACCTAGAATTTTTTGCTTTGTTACTAGGATTAAACTCAAGGGTCTTGATTCTATATTTGGCATCTGAGAATGTGCATGAGTAATAGAAGAATGTCATGACAGGGGTTTGTCAAAACAAAACCCCAAATAATTCTAAATTTTGAACCCGATTCAGCATTGCTCTCAGCATCCAAAAGGTTTTCTCCTGCTCTGGTAACAAGGATTTTCATCTATTTTATAGATCAATGCAAATCCACACCTCTGTTGTAAATTGTGTATAACCCGTCCTGAGATAAACTGCAGAATGTCCTCATTGTAGTAATGCCACATTTTAGCACTTCACGATTCTACATGGCACCCCATTGTGGGGAAGATGGGAGATGAGAGGACTAGGGGTAAGGATGAAGAGTTGAAAGAGAGTCATGTTATGGAAAGCAAAATCTGACGTCAGCAGAAGAATGGTGCATAATCCAATCAGAACATTGACAGTCAGATTGCTTTAGGCGGGGAGCAACACAAGAATAGGGAGAAAAGTCGTCCAGTCACGAGCAAGAGGCTAACTGAATGCACAGTCTAAGCATAAACAATGCATTGGAAACAATCGGGGGCTGATTACGATCTTGGCAGATGGGTTACTCTATCACAACGGTGAGAGATATCCCGTATGCCGAATTCTAAATCCCATTATACAGTAAATAAATAAAGGACCCGTCACAATATCACGTAGATCAAAGGCCATCCTAAGCTTTCAGAAAAATATACATTTGCGTTCTATCTATCCGGCCTTGAAAGTCTGTCAAGCGAAGGCTCAAAGTGCTGCATTGTATGATGCTGAAGTTTGGGGTTACACTGACACCTCGAGGTCTGTAGTGATAGAGAACTCATTTGTCAGATAATTGCTCTCGGTCCCCACAAGCAACCACTTGGCCCTGCTCTATTTTGACACAGGTGTGAAAATAGTATCTGACCAGGTGCACTTAAAATCATTGCTGTTCTGGATTTGTCTTTGGATTACTCCTGAATTAGGTGAATACAGATATTCTTTGAGCGATGTAATGAATTTGGATCAAGCCATGGAGATCCCTTGGTTAAGTTTTGTACGTGACTGGTGCAAAAAAAGGGTTTGATCAGAATGTGGGATTCAGCTGAAGTACTTTGTAGGGCAGATAAGCATATATTAAAATTGACCTTCTGGTCCCTAGAGAGGTAAGAGATACGTAGGGGCTCTCTGGCCAACCTTACCGAGCAGTTCTTGGCATATAAACTTATTCCAGTTTTTTAAAACTACTTGGGCATTATTACACCACCACTGGCCAAGAGCTTGTTTATCAGATTTAGAATAGGCTGTTTGCTCCTTTGACATTAAGCAAAAAGTGGAATAATAACTCCTCGCCTGAAACATGCCCAATTTGTGGTATGAATCCTGAGACCCTTGATCCTGTGATGTTCGTATGTCCTGATTATCGTGGAGCACAGAATAAATGATCTGTTTTTCCTTGGGTACTTCATTTTAGAGAGGCAAAAAGAATATTAATGACTGATACATCTGGTCCGGTTGTTTTTTCTGTCAGCCAGTTTTTATTTAACATTGCGATGAAGTGGAAGAAGTTTTTGAAAATATTGTAAATTCAAGTATCCTCAGTGCATGTGTTGTCTTGCGAAAACAATTTTAAGTATTTATGCTTCTTGTATACATTTTTTATAGTTTTTACTTATTGGCTATTTCTCTCTAAAAACACTTTTATGAACTTTGGACTTTTAATACATAATGAATTGTATCCAATAGGAACTGGGGAAAATATAAACACTGTTGCAGAAATAAGATTATAACGTGATGGATTATTTTGATAGTTTGAGAGCCACATTGTTAATAAAATTATATTGCGTGTGGTTGCTGGGGCCAAGTTTTAAGATTACATTTTATTTTTGTATTCATATTTATATACCAAGTTATTGAATGAAGTGAAAATGTTAAACGTATTATATGGACTTGTTTTGTTGCTTTGATGGTTTTAAACTGAATACAGTATCCTGATGATATACTATGCGATTTGTAATTCATCGGGCAGGATACCCGTCACCATTGTGAGGGAGTAACCCATCAGTCAAGATCTTAATGAGGTCCAAGGTCTTTCCAACAGTAGCTAAACCTGTGTGCAACTGAAACCCATTAATAATTACAAACTACTGATTACAACACTACACCTTTAATTTCCACTATTTTTTGAGAACTGCATTACAAATCAAATAAAATTGACATTTGATTTGTATTTGTGTTATGTTTTGGACGAAAAATACACATTTGGATATCTGGAAATCTAAAAAGTTGAAAAGGCTGTATTTAAAAAAAATAATCAGAAAACATAAACAGAACATAGGGGCATATTACCAAGCATGAGCGAAAAATATCGCTCAGCTTGGTTAGCGGCCGAAATTATATCGCAGAGCATCGCCGATTTTTATCGCTTAGGAGCCTTGATATTATCCAGATTTATCTCCTAAGCGATAAAAATCGGCCTAAATGTGTGATCGAGCAAATGCTCTTAGCCATGTTATCCACCTCCCATTGGATAACATGGCTAAGAACTGCTCAGGGGCAGGTGTTAGCTTTTGGAGATATTCGCGCTTAGCGCGAATATCTCCAAAAGTTTGTAATAGGAGATAGCGATGTTAGCGACTGTTTCCAGCCGCTAACATCTTGGCACGCCCACTTTGCATGTCATTAGTGATAAATATCACGACATGCAAAGCGGGGCCCAAGATGGTCGCTATCTCCTACTAGCTGTCGCTAACTGGTGTTAGCGACAGCTAGGTAATAGGGAGACAAAATTATCTCCGCTTTCTTTGTTTTTAAAGCCAAAAAAGCGGAGATAAACCCCCTTGATAATATGCCCCATACTTTTCCCACCGCCTGTACCTTCAATAGTGGTCAAATGCATAACTGAATATTATTTTTAAGCAACAAATGCCCTACTGTAGTCTATCACAGTAAAATACCTCAAAGTCCAGCAATTGTTATCTTATTTCCACCAAACTAGAGGTTTCTTACACCTCTGTTTCAAAAATGGATCATTCATAGGACAGTTTTTCAACTAAACTTAAAGATTGCTTCAGCTTCAATGCCCGTCTCATCTATCACTAATGAGAGAAAATGCTGCCATCTGAATGACTGTGAGAATTTTCAAAAATTCCTTCAACGGACCATTACAATGATTTACGTTAGACAGACACAGTTGTGAACACTTGATTTAGTTGAAAATTAATCTTGCATGAATTGGAAATTTCTTTAGCTGTCCGCCTCATTTATCCAACTGAGTCATGACCACCACACACCAGCCCTGTGCTCAGTGTAGAAAAACAGACACAAATAATGTTCCCATAATTAAGAATAGTAGTGACAGCCCGCACATTATTGGTAGCTATTTGCTTTGTTGATAAATTGAGGTACATTTTGGCAAAATTGATGTAGAGCGATGAGTCGCTCACACCTCAATAGTTTGCAGCATTCCAGTACCCTTTGCTTCAGGGATTTGCCTGCCGCTAATGCAGGGAGACAGGTTAAAAGTGAACAAATGCTGTTTGCCGACATTATAGATGCTGCTTTACAGGAGGCCACGGAGAGTGAAGATATGTGGAGAGATGCTTGTGTCAGAACCTATCACAATCATGCGAGTGCGAAGACAGAAAACAAAATGACAGACCTTCGTGCGTGTACGTGGCGCTATGTTTTGCCTGAAAGGTAATGCTTTTGGTTGTTATGTGATTTGCCTGCCTACCGATCCTACGAAATGGAGCTTCAAACATAATATTTTTTTTAAACTCTTTTTCATATGATGTAAAATAAATTATCATTATTAAGTTGTTTTTAAAATGGGTCTTTGAGGAACAGCATACTGAAGGGATGTCAGTTATCCCTCGGGTATTGGGAGGAGGGGGACTGTCTAGAGGACTGTGCGCTTTTGGGCTGCTTACAGTATAGGATGTAGCCCAACAGGTGTTTAATCCGTTATCTTGGGGCTGTCAACCACCATTTTATTGGTTGGTTTACACTGCAGCAGCCCCTTTTCCCAACTGCCCACTCCTTATTTCTGAAATCAAAGACCAAATCACTTACAGCCTGATTCATCATTCTCCCGTTTTGCGAGCCCCTAATAGCGATTCATAACGAATCGCTATTAAGGACTTGCAAAACGGGATTCATGTAGGAATTGCAATAATTATTGCGATTCCTACATGTTCCTTATTTGCGATTAGCTAATTGCTAATCGCTAATAAGGAATAACTCCCCATGCATTCCTATGGGCCTACAGGCCCATAGGAATGCATGGGGAGTTATTCCTTATTTGCGATTAGCAATTAGCTAATCACAAATAAGGATGCAATTTCAAGGGTGCAGGGGTGTCCAGAGGACACCCTGTAGCGCCCCTGAAATGTAATCTACATTGTTGTTGCGCACACACATGTCCAAAGGACATGTGTGTGTGTAACATGCAACTTAGAAAAATGCATTTAAATGCATTTTTCTAAGTTTTTGCTATTTACCGAGAGGTCTGACCTCTCGGTAAATAGCGGCCCAAAATTGCCATTTCGCAATTTTAAAATGCTTCATGAATTGCAATTAAGGAATCTCAAATAGAGATTCCTTAAATTCAATTCTTCGCAAATGTGCGAATTCTTAAATAGCGAAATTTGCATTTGGGATGATGAATCCCAAATGCAAAAATTGCACTCGCAAAAGGCAAGATTCTGAGAATCTTGCCCTTTGCGAGTGCAATTTAGCTTGATGAATCAGGCGGTTAATCTCTCCATGCCTAACACATATGGCCGGGATGCCTGTCACCCCCTCCCAACACAATCCCCAAGGATGTAAGACGGACGCAGTTCTGAACTTTTGGAAGGCGGAGGGAGTTACCCTCCCGGCCGTATTTATTAAAATATGAAACAAAATTAAAACATTAAAATAACAGTTTCATATCATGTACAATTTTCATTTGTTACATTTCGATGAAGACACGTTCTTTGGCTAACCTTAACAAATCTCTAGTACAAAGGTTTTCCTAGCCGAGTCTAACATCCTGCAAATGCATACTTTCTAAATTAAAATTGTACATCCTAGCATTACGGGCCAACGGCAAGGTCGCAACCGGTGTCAGATCCCTACTACCAGAACTCTACCCCTCACGGTGTGAGGGCGGGCGCGCAGAGGACTGTACCTCTGTGCCAACTCCAATTTCCCTTGTCTTTGCGTGGGCCCCCTATTTTAACTCGACGCCATCTTAACGGTCGTCCGAGGACTCGTGTGAGGTGTCTGTAAGAAGGTAGCGTGGACCCCCCTCCCACCCCACACTGTCTATCACATCCGCCGTCGCGGATATCCGGGCCCCGGGAAATTCGTAGGAGGGGCATCTAGCCACCTCCTCCCCTGGAAGGGGCCTATGACCGCCTTCCCTTAGGCGACCCATACTTAGTGGGTGCCGCCTCCCCGTGTGAGGGGCCAATGGCCGCCTCCCCCCGGGCGCTCCCATCCATAGTGGGTGGCGCCCCCCCTCTAGGGACCTTGAAATTACTGCTCACCGATCATGACCTTACCGCCCGACCAAATAAATACGACGTTTGTTTACCTACTAAGGAAGAAAATTAACTGTACATTGCAATATTTATCTATATTACTATACATTCATCACATCATTAAACTAGACCGTTATCATCCGCTAAACCAAGGAAGAAGATGTTATCAAGCAAATCACTTTATTGCAGTACCAACATTGACATTTTATTAACCACTAAACCAAGAGAAAAAAGATGTTATCAAAGCAAATCACTTTATTGCAGTACTAACGTTGCCATAAGGGGCTGGTGGGTGGGTCAAAATTGCTCCTTGTTCCGTCGAGGGCTCACGTGCAACGAGTGGGTGCAGCTTCCAAGCACAGGAACAAGAGGATGCTTCTTCGGATTCCTGCTCTCTTTATTCCTCTTCGGGAGGGCGTGTACCCTCCTCCGGTACGCCTACGGGGCGTGGCCAACGGTGTAGGTGTCTAGGACAACCCCTCTTGGGCGGGAAAAGGTGCGCCCCGGCTACGCCGCTTCGGGCATACCAGCCGTGACACGCCCCCCACCCAAAATGGTTTCCCGGGGGGATCCGGGCCCCCTACCATACGTTCGGGGGGACCGAGTGGTCGCCCCTTTCCAAATGCATGTGTCCTTGTGTAACACAACTGATGCTCATGTAAAGCACTCCAATACCTGATAACTTTGGGTCAAGTTTGCGCTATATAAAACTCTGACAAAAAAAGGTTGGTTTTATGATTAGGTCGTGGCAGGCTATTTCCAGTAGGGGCAGGAGATTGTTTCGGTTGTTGCTTGAGACAAGTGCCAGAGAAGGCGGTGGCATCACAAGTTTGAAGGCCTTTTTTTAGCATTGTTTTGGCTAATATAAGCAAATTAGGCTGAAAGGCAGGGGAGTGTCAACAAGTCCACACCGTAAATCCTGTAGTTAAAGTTAAGTCATAGGAAGGTCAGGTTAAACACTGGTTAATTGTTTCAATGCTAAGCATAGAAGTGCAATATTTCATTATGTAAATTTGAGTGGTATGTTTATGGGGGTATGGCGTTTTGGGGTTGGGGATAAGGGGTATAGGTTATTCATTAACGGTATAATGAGGTTTTAGTTATGTAAGGTGTTAGGCCAAGCTTTGATAAGTGATATGCACCTGTTTCAATAAAGTAGCCTTTTGCACACATATTTGTAGTGTCAGTGATCTATGGTGTGCACCATTTATCCCAAAGAATTTAAACCACGCATGGTATTACCCAGCCAGCATGCTTACGTGAAACGGACATGACATGCAAAGGAGTAGTATGACTTACCATAGTTGATGATAGTGTAGGTACTCCAGCTCCCAGGAGCGACTTTCGGGTGCACTGGGATGAAAGACCCTTATGCATGGGCTAGAAATAGACCCTCAATAAAAAATGAACTGTCTGTCTGAAGTTGTCCGTGTGCTGGATTGTTTTTAAGGAAATAAATGACACCACTTGGCCATAGCACTCGCAATAGTGGTAGCCACAAACTTATTTCTAGTGTAGTACTTGGATTCGAATGACAAGCAAGTTCCTCAAACTTTTGAGGGAAGAAGTAACAGAGTATTCAATTGCCCAGAGAGTGTACCTCCTGCCAAAACAAACAATAGCTCTCTCCTTGTAAGTATGCTCTGCAGAGGTAGGTTTGTTAGAAATTATTTTATACCAAAGGAAGAACCTCATTATCTTCGGGCAATCAGGTTCATGTTATCTTGAGGAGTCAGCCATGTAATTTATTGGGGAGCCTTGTCAATAACAGATTTTCCCTACATGTATAGGGGCATATTTTCAAGCCCCTTGCACTGTCGGAGTGTCACTTTTTATGATGCTCCGGCCGCACAAATCACAAAACCATATCTAGGAAGCAATGCAAACCACTGTGGGTGACTCTGGATGGCTTCATAGATATGGAGTAAGGCAAGGCAGAGCAAATCGCTGCATTGCCTTACTTTGTGGTCTAGAGGCGTTCCATGGGAGTTGCAGTGGGTTTTCCCATGCAACACCCATGGATGTTGAAACTTCCCCAGATTTATAGGAACATGTAAACCTGGGAAAGTGCCAAAACCTTATCCCTCCTGGGCTATCTGCAGCACACATAGACAGAGGAAAATGCCTCTCAGGATTGTTTCTGTGCAGGACAGTGCCCCTTCCTGCACAGAAAAGATCCAGCCAACAACACATGTACCCATACACAATGGTGCAAGGGTGTCTGTATTGGCGCTAGGCTACCGAAACAGCAGCAGAGCAAGGGGGAATAGATAGTAATGCATCATATTGCATAAATACTGTGCATTCTGCCCTTTCAACTTGGTGTAACGCAGCGAAGCAAGCTGACTTGCTGCACTGCCCTATGTCAAATCCCAATAAATTAGACATAATACTTTGGCTTCTTTTACATAATTGCACCTTGCATTCGGAGACTTATAGTTCTCTTTTCACCTTTATGCGTTTGGGTGTGAAGTTTCAGATTGCCAAAAGCACCAGACTGAAACACCACCACCAAAGGTGCTTTGCTTGGCACCTCAGTCACCTGATAGTTACAAAAAACATATACATCCAAAAACCAAAGTGGTTCAGGATAAACAATGTATTTATGAGGAAAGTGGTGCTGGTTAAAACTTCAGAGATAAGTATAGTAGTTGGTCCTTCAAAAGGTACATTTGAGTACACATGACCAGCCTTGAACTGGCCACATGAAATCTCATTGTGATGCATTCCTTAAAATTATCAGAGAGAGCAAAGTCTCCTGACGTCGTTGCATGCCTCTCATCTTGAACCTCTGGGTTTTGATGTATCTCCAGAAGTTTACAAAGAAGTAGAATGCTGTGATTCAGAGAAAAATAATTCTCCTTTACCTCATAGTGTGAATTTAACTTTTACCACTGCAAAACGTAACATAAATGGTTAACAAACATAACTTAATTAAATCATATGAAAACATTGAATTTTTCGAATGCTCACGCTGTCCTATGCGTCGACGGTCCTGGAACCTGAGACTATTTTTTAAGTATTCCTAATGTGAATATGACCTGTATTGCCTCTTTAGGACACCACATACTGGCAATCTGCCAACCTTGATATACATTCTCAGTGCGGAGGCCTCATACCCAATGTCCCCCAATTAATTCCTATAAGTATGCAAGCCTGTCTACTCATAAGAAATCTAGGATAAATCATGCCTACCAGTGGAATAAAAATAAACCCAACTAACAGAAAAATGTTTTTGGAATGTGGCCCTATTATGACATCAAGTTTATATATTATACCAATGAGATTATTAGGAAAATTAGGTAACTAAAATAAGATGACATTTTACAAAAAGTGCCAAACTCTACATTACTGTGGATGGAGAACTACCACAAAGGAGGGTCCAATTCTCAGTGGCTTAATAAGGGAAGATGATGGGCACACAACTTACTTCTGTGTCATCACACAACCCCCGCTCCTGCTGACACTGCACTCCAGCCCACTGACCATTCAAACTGTTTCAGTTACTGAGAAAGAAAAGCAGAAATTATATTGCACAGCAGCAGTTGATCTGTAGCACTCTCGGAAGTTGCCCATCATAAGTTATGTCAGGTGATATCTGATGTAATTTTTTAATATCAATTTTCTTTAAATGTCACAACAGAGAAGATGTGTAATTTAGTGCAGTTTAGAATGAAAGAAATTGCAAATCTTCCAGTACTATGTAATGTGATAAAGGTAATCTTTTTTGTGATCACCCATTCTTTGTAGGCTGATAATGCTTTTTCTGGGACTGGACAATGCTAGCCAGGCCCCAGTGCATATGCTCTGACCACCAAAACCTGTCAATATTGGTTTGCTCCTAGTTGTCATATTTACCTTTCATGTAAGGTCATGGTATGTGGGGTCCCAAAATACACTTATCATCTAAATTTAAGTGAGACTCACAGCATGTACACCTGGTCATAAAGTGAATACAGAACGGCAAAGACCAAAGAAACAATACATCCATATAGTGTCCTGAATGCTAATTCATGTATATGTGACAGAGCTGCCAGGAAAGAAGCCTTTTTAGGACAAGAACGCCCACTCACCCCCGGGTAATATGCTGCATCATCAGGTTCCCTCCTCACACCCGTACTGCAAGAATCATGGTGTGGGCTATAACTCACCTCCAGGGAGGAGCTAGGATTTTTTTTTTTTTGTAAAATCTTTATTTATGAGTAGGAATACAAAGAAAGAAAGAACTGCGGCGGCCCACACATTTCCCCACACAGGGGGCACAATCAGAAATAAGTAGCAGCAGCATACTATGGTAGCGAATATGCATCAAGTCCGAAGTCAGTCAATGTTATAAGCAGTAATGCAAGAGTGCCGAAGCAACTGCTACAGAGCAATGCGCGCCAAAGATAGCAAAGATGAAGAATGTCCCTTGCCCAGGAGTTATCATATCTAGATTGAAAAGCCTTGAACTCTCCTGTGGGCACCGCAGCAAACCCAAGAACAAAAAAACTAAACATTCCCCCCCCCTCCCCCCTCCCCCCAGGGTGGTGACTCCAGACATACCTTGCAAGCACACAGAATTCACATTAGCTAGGATGTTTTTAAAGATGAGCAGTGTATTAGGGTCAGTGAGGGTCAGAGTGCAAAAGTACAAAAAGTGGTGGGGAGTAAAACTATCTCCAGAGGGCCAGATTCATGGTATTCACTGGTCCACTAGGATAGAGTTAAAAAGAGAGGACTAGGGGTTTTAATCAAATATACCTCAATAGGTGGTATACATGTTCCTGCCCGTTTATGACACCAACGGGGTCCCTCGGCCTCTGTGTAAGGTTGTGATAATCAAAGGAAAATATACTGGCAAACAAGGTATCAAAGCGGGAAGGGCAGTGATGACCCATGTATATTCTGGGTCCATGATCTTTCTAATGAGGCGAAGAGTGATGTCCACTCTCAGACCACTGGGTACGTCTTTAAGTACCCAACTCCTTAGTAGGTGCAGCTTTCGCAGTGCTGTCCCGGAGAGTGTCAATGGAAAGTTAAATGTCATCTATGGACTACAGCACTACTGTGCCCTCCACCAGTATTACTAGACAAGCATGACTCCAGGCCTACCGCTGTAGTCTGGCAGATGCAGTTTTAAAACTACAGCCAGACCTGTCAAAATGACCCTTTTTGACACGAGAAAATCCTCCCTTTTAAATATTAATAAGTAACCCCTGTGTAGCCTCTGTAGCCCAGAAGGAAGAAAGCATGGTATTTAAAAGTCAGACATGTGGACATTTACATTTAACATGTGCTTAAACTGACTAGAATCCAAAAGCTATTTTTACCATATGAAGGCTGACTGGCTAATAGAGAAATCCTATGAAGCAATATTAGTTATTAATTATTCTTTCTCAGACTTAGTAGCAGGTAGAGAAAGGATTACAGAATGTTGTTTCCAACTTAATGGTGAAGTCAGAATTAGATTAATATTAAGGAAAGAGAACTTTTAGAAATTTACCAATTTTTTGTCTGAAGCTTCTGGAGGCTAATTTGCATTAGCCCTTCAGCTGTCACCTAGCTGGTAAATAGCCCTAAAGAGGTTTGAAAAATGCTCCAGAGCAGAGACAATGGCCTGAGTGGACCTGAGTGTGGTGAGGTGTTTTTGTTACCCTGGCAGAAAGACCATTTGAGCTCTTCAGAGGGACTTACTTTGTTTCAAAGAGGGGACTACTGTCACAAACAGGTGTCAGATTACACCTGAACATACCCCATCCTTTTGTCTCACAGTCAGGCAGCCACCAAATCCAGTTAAACTGACCCAAAACAGGTTTGGGGAGACAACAGAAGAGGGGCAGTTCATTACCGTGCCTACAATTCTGGGTGGGCACAGAGGCTCTGCATCAGGTGAGAAGGGTTTCTTCATTTTGGATTTCATGAGTGAAAGGCACTCTGAGATTGTATGAAGAAAGGCACACAGGAACTGCTACAAAAGTGGGTAGGGTACCTCTAGGAACTTTTTTCTCTATGTGTTGGACCTGGCCCTTTTGCAGGGTCACTCCCAGAATATTACCTTCTGTTGCTGAACACATTTTTGTTGGCATTGGGAATATATGCACTTTTTCCCTGCTTACCAGTGGTAATGTACTGGTGTTCACTCCTTAAAACAGTTAAAGTTATTGAAAGTAAACATAACTTGTGCCCTAGCCATGCACAGCTTTCCCGTCAATGGGCTCTTCATCAGGTGAAAAGGGTTTCTTCATTTTGGATTTCATGAGTGAAAGGCACTCTGAGATTGTATGAAGAAAGGCACACAGGTACTGCTACAAAAGTGGCTAGGGTACATCTAGGAACTTTTTCTCTATTTGTTGGACCTGGCCCTTTTGCAGGGTCACTCCCAGAATGTTACCTTCTGTTGCTGAACACATTTTTGTTGGCATTGGGAATATATGCACTTTTTCCCTGCTTATCAGTGAAAATGTACTGGTGTTTACTACTTACAACAGTTAAAGTTATTGAAAGTAACTATAACTTGTGCCCTAGCCATGCACAGTTTTACCATCAATGATGTCAGTTCAGGTATCATCAGTAACATTATGATATATAACACATAACATGTCATGAGTGTTGTACTATGTGAGGTCATAAGTAGGGGTGGGTGAAATACTATGTTCCACAGGCGGAATTGGCAGAATTTTGATGACTCTGCATTACCCCTGCAATGCGGAGTTCCATCCAAATTCTGCAATTGGCGGATTTTATTCTTGTGCATGGGTCCTGATGGTATGCTGGCAAGCAAAAGTGAGATTTGGTGTTTCCTAGTGTGATATCCTATTGCTAGGAGGACATCCAGGGAGATTTTTCTGACGTGAGTGGTTGCTACTTTTAATGATCAGAAGGCTACAGCTAAATTAGAAAATGTACTCAAGCAGCAGCAAAATCAACACGAGTAGCTACGCTCTCTGGTATGCCGCGTGGTGTGGATCGAACTGATTTTTCAGCGCAGAATGCGCTCCTGGTGCTAAATCACAACGTGAGCAGCACAACATGCCTATTTCAAACCATTAGTGGAACTCCTCAGAATATTGCAGAGTTTTTTGTAACAGAATTACACGCAGTCAAATTCTGTGAGTTCCACTCACCCCTAGTCAAAAGCAATGCATAGCTAGGGTGTGAAATATAGTTTCTTAAAACATGTATAACTGTTTAATTACAGTTTTTTTTTGTTTCAAAATGTTATGGTAAAACTGACGCTTTCACCTAACTATGACGGCATGGTAACCCTTATTTTTTCAGTACCTTTCTGAGGTTTTTTAAATCCAAGCTTGATAGTATTACCATACCTAACTAGAATATCACTTTAACTTTTATTTTTTTGGTGAATATCTTTGTAGTTGTTTATTACCATACATAAGGCCATCCCTGCACCCCTGAGGCCAGGCCTGGCACCCAACTCCCTTGGGTAGCCAATGCCCTACTGAACACTGCCAAAGGCCGTGCACCAGGTAGGGTTGGCTGCAGGGCATGGCCACTTGTGAACAGCCAACCCCACCTACCACCAATGGGCAGCCACCCAGCCGCCGCATGCAGCCTTCACCTGTTTGCAGCAACCCACTGCAGACACTCTGGCTCTGCCCCTTTAAATAAAAAACTTGATTGTGCAAGGCTCTCACATGAGACTGCTCTAATGCTGCACCCTCTGTTGGAATCGAGGAGGTCACTCTTGATTGCAACAATACATCAGGAAGATCATGAAATTCCCCCCAGAAATATATTATTTTAAAATTTGGCCCCAGAGTGGACCTCCCTGGGACCCCTGCCAATGTCCAGGAGGTCAGGGTACTCCTTTCTAACCTGGTTATATGATAGATTTTTCAAATTTTCATAGCACTGGGAGTGAGCCCCAATATCCTGAACTGATGGTCACAACACTTCTCTTCATGTTGTGGCTACTTGATCAGAGCTCAATCTCCAACGGGACTCATGAAAGCGAGATAACAGATGGGAAAAAAGCCCCCCTGGCCAATCAGGTAGTTCCATTATTTGAAGTTGCCTGCCTGCGGGTGTCTTGTGAACCCAACGATGCAGGACAACAGATATTTTGAACCTCAATTTCTCAAAAACAACTGAATGAATATACATCAAATCACAAAAAACACGTTAGAAATAGGATTCCTGGTTGGCTGAGGTATGCACCCAGGCAAAACAGGAACCCCCACTTTAGCCAGGGTATGCTAGGTGCACACTGAATGATAACATTGCTTAGCTTAGCAAGGAGCAGTCAGGCTTATCTAAAGAGTCAATGTGTAAAGTATTTTTGCTAGACACTCACAATGTAACACTATTAATGCACCACAAAAAGATTCAGCTCAGGTGTATAAACATAGAATATTATATTATAAACAAAACAAGGCCAAAACAACAAAAATCCAATGTATAGAAGTTGAGATATTGAATTTTAAACCAATACATGCAATAAAGCGCTTAGAAGCAAGTAGGGCTAAAAAGATTGCTTTCGGTCAAGGTTTGGGCAAGAACGCCGGGCATCGAGCTATGTGCTGAATCCTGCCATCAGTCAAGAGGATGCATCGTTCTCACCAAGCTGCAGCAGTAGCGATATGCTGTTGATACATCAATCAATGAAGGGAAAGCGCTGGTTCCAATGCTATGCATCGATTTTTCTCCTGCAACCAGGTCAATAAAACAGTTCTGTTACTCACAGACACATTTGTGTTGTAAGTATGTAAGAGGGACAGGAGCAGGGGTAGAGACTTTGAGAGCCCTGAGTCTCAAGCAACTGGATGCAAAACAACAAGCCCTTGGAGATCATTTGGAGTGAAGGCAAAGTCCAGGCATCCTTCAGTAGAGTCATAGAGCAGCAGGCAGCAGGGCAACACAAGAGAAAAGCAGCCTTCCAAGTTTGCAGTCCAAAGATGAGTCATTTAAGCAGCGCTGCAGTCTTTCTGATAGAGGTTCAGTTCAAGATCCAGAAGTGTCTGATTTGATAGGATCAGAGACCTAGTACTTATACCCAAAAGTGCAGTTAACCATCTTGCTACGCGCACTTGAAGCAGTATTGACATGTAGCGGGGATACATTTAAGTAACTCTGTTCTATTTTCATTCTAGTTATAGATATTTCAACGCACACTGTGATTTCCAAGCCGGTGACGTTCCCCTGGGCTGTGTGGCTCAGAGGCATAAGTTTTGTTCATTTATTTATCCAATATCTGGCGTGGGTGCGCTGGACACGCATTGATGAGATTCCACAGTTTTTTTGTTTTGAGATTGGGTGTTGTTTTTATTGATTTCACTTTTAGATATGGAACACGTTTGGTGGAGGTGTCACTTGAGTCTTTCATCCTCTCTTTATCCTATCTTTTTCAAGTTTAAAAAAAAATAATTCAAAGCCGGGCTGTTTTTCTTGTTTTTGCTGAAAGATATGAATTTTGAATTTCATTATCCTTGATGTTCACCTCATAGGATATAGTGGCAATTATTTAAACATGGTGTATTCTTATTGTTATCATTATTTGCTTGTAGATTCCCCTGAAGAAGGGCTATTGTTTTTGCCCGAAATGCATTGGGACTTGTGGCATCCATGCGGAAACTGCTTGAATATTATCTAAATTCATGTGGGATGGTTTTCCTATCAAGCACCTGCGTTTGTACAATGAAATACAAAGGAGATATACTCAGCGTTTCAGGGATTATTTACTGATGGACTTTTGTATATTGGAATATTGCTTTTGTTCTGAGTTTTGTATGCACAGTGTTTAAACTGGTTCACTAACAGTCTATACATTTGTATACACTCTCCGAGTGAACAACAGAGTCTAAGGCATAGGCCCTAGTTTTTCTCTTCTTCCACTTTCTAGAAATGGCATTTCTAAAACAGTAATGTTAAATCCAACTTCACGGGTAAGGAGGATTCATCAGTACCATTCCAAAGATAAGGAACATGATAAAGCTACTGTTCTCTGATCAGGAATTGCAGCTGAAAAAAAAGTATTAAGGAATTCCCAATGTAAAATTTTGAGAGAAGTAGGCCTCACAGTAGAAAAAAAATTTAATAGGCTGTTAGTCACTACCATGACATGCAAAACATACTAGTAAATGTCTAACTTTCATATAGATAGCACCCTGCCCTAAGGGCTACCTAGAGCCTACCTTAGGTGTGACGTATGTGTAATAAAAGGGTGGTTTCAAGTTTGGCAAGAAGTTTTAGATTGGCTAAGATTGGCGATTAAACCCCTCCTGTTCAGACTACAACATAATAAAATATTTATGGACAAGTGGTATTCAGTGTTAAATAAATGCTCCCTCGATTTAATTCTTTTAATAGTAGAAGAGCTTGCAAAGACCATTAAAGAATTGGAGGAAGAGATCTTCAACTTACAACGAGATTTATCCAAAAGATTTGAAAATGAAGAATGGGATAAAAATCTTGAGGATATCAATAAACGGTTGGAGCAATATGAAAAAGACCTACAAGAAAGAAAGTTAAGAAAATTTAAACGAGACACCATAGATTACCGCTTAAATGAGGTATATACATGGGCAGAGATGTATGCTCAAAGAAGACCACAAAAGAAACAGTATACATCATCTAATGAGAGTGTTGTGTCAGACAGCGAAATAGCAGCATCAAGAGCACCAATTCAAAGCAAAGAACCAACGACTTCCACTGAACAAGAACAATCAAAACAAAAGGGAGCAACATCTGCAGAACCTTCTTTTTTGTTACAGGGCTCAGAAATAACCCAACCGCCGGACCAATCAACGCAAAAAATGAGCACAAACGTTCAAAAACCCGTAGAGGAAAAACAAATAGAGAAGAAAACACCATATTTGAGGAGCGGGAAAACATCGTAATTAACATCTCTTCAACCCAATTGACCAAGAAGCAAATAGAAGTGTTAAATAAAGGGACGTCTTTTGTACCGACATACAACTCTAATTTACCAGAGACTGAAATAGCATTCTATAAATTCATGAGAACTATTAGATTACGCCATTTTTTCAGTAATGTATTACCTGAACCTACACCAACGACCACGAAGGAATACATAGAGTTTAAACCTAAAAGCACATTTACAGCACCCATGTCACATAAAACCATTGACATGTTTGAGAAATTGGTCTTACAAGACTTTCAGAAACTGAACTTTCACACAAAGAATAAAACTAACTTTTCCAAGCATGAGAGGAAAACCTTACAACAACTAGCGGAAATGGAAAACTTAGAATTCCAAAGAGCAGACAAAGGAGGTGCTCTGATAATAATGGACGCTTCATTTTACCAAAAAAAAGTTAAAGAACATCTAATGGATGATACAACGTACCTATCACTGGAAATGGATCCCACCAGTGAAATAAAAAGGACGTTAGAAACAATACTACAAAACGCCCTCACCATGGGATGGATTTCAACAAAGACCCTACAATTCCTCACAGAAACAGAACTCAAACGACCTCACATGTATATGCTCCCAAAAGTGCACAAGAATTTAAAAGACCCGCCTTTTAGACCCATTGTTTCGGGAGTAGGATCAATATTTGAGCCTCTAGGCAAATATATAGATGTTTTCCTTCAAAAATTTGTAACCCAATGGAAAACCAACATCAAGGACACCACCGAATTCCTCAACCTACTGAGAATGGTAACTTTGGAAGACACTCAAGAATGGACATTCTGCACAATCAACGTTAACTCACTTTATACGTCCATACCATTAAAAGAAGGAATAGAAGCCATTGAATGGGCAATACTACAAATAGAGGAGATTGGAGTCAACAAAATATTCCTTTTGGAGCTAATACTCTTCTGCTTACAGCACAGCTATTTTCACTTCGAGGAAAAAAAAATTCTACAAATCAGTGGAACCAGTATGGGTTTTGGAGGAGCGCCAACGTACGCGAATATATTTATGGCGCAGTTCGAGGAGCAACACATTCTAACAGATACAAAATGGAACACTTCACTACTCATGTATCGTCGATTCATAGACGACATATTCTTAATTTGGAAAGGACCAAAGGAAACACTTGAAAGTAACATTGTGGAATTAAATCAGAAAAATCCAAGAATAAAATTCGCTCACACAATAAACAATGAAGAAATATCCTTCTTGGAAGTGAAAATCACAAAAAGAGAAATGAAAATACACACACAAACGTTTGTCAAACCAACTGACCGTAACAACACATTACTGTTCGAAAGCATTCATTCACCTCAACTGATATAAAATTTACCCTATTCACAAATGTTGAGAAGCAAAAGAATTTGTTCCATAGTTGAAGCTCAACAAGAAGATATACGAAGGATCAAAACAAAATTCAAACAAAGAGGATATCCTATCACGTGTATCAATAAAGCTGAAGAAAATGTAAACAAACTAAGTCGCGAAAGTCTACTGTCAAGCACCAAGAAATCATCTTCAAAGTCCAATAACGTTTTTGTCTCTAAGTACTCAACCAAATCCCGAAACATCAAAAAAATTATACTCAAACGTTGGGAATTGTTACAACAAGATGAGGACTTTCACAATATATTTCAAGAAATACCAATTTTTGCATACACAAGAAGCAGGAACCTAAAAGAAGAATTGAAAAACAAAAGGAAGAAAGAAACACTACAACACAAGGGAATGAAGAAATGCACTAATTGCACACACTGTAATAACGTCATGCAACAATCTTTTGCATCTCATCCTAGAACCGGAGAACAAATACCACTCAGACTAACAGCAGATTGCAATTCTAATTTTGTAATCTACAGTATAAAATGTCCTTGTGGACTCATGTATATTGGTAAAACCGAAAGAAAGGTGAAAATCAGAATAGGAGAGCATAAAAGCATGATAAGAAATAAAAACACTAAGTCCAATCTAGCAAACCACTGGTTACAAATGCACCACAATATTTCTCAGTTAAAATTTATGGTAATTGAGAAAATAGAAATCAAACCAGGAAGGGATAATCAAAAATTCTTGCCCCAAAGGGAAGTCATGCTAATTAAAAAATTTCAAACCATGGAGCCGTTAGGGCTAAATGATAAATTGGATATGGGCTGTTTTTTATAACTGAATACTAGTAAATGTTAAACACTCTGAAGGTGTAGTCTACACAGTCTTAGATATGAGAAGTTTACTATTAATGACATGAATAAGTGCAAAACATTAGCATTGACATAGGTATCATGTTGTTAGATATTGTTCATCTGATATTGCAAACTAACAATATACACACTGTGCAATAATTGTAACATTGAACATCAGCATTACATAAACCATGTATGAGACAATCCAAGTGACATATGTACAGGAACATGATTTTTGACGGGATAAAACCTATATTTTTAAAAGTATGTCCTTTATACTCGCAATAAGCATCCTATCGTGTTACAGATTTTATCTACAACAAAAACACATAGGCACAATGATAAGCGAGGGGTCATTTGTTATTATTTTTGTTTTTTTCCAACATACGGATAAGTTGGTTACTAGTAGAATATAAGAACACACTCATGTGATTTAAACCTTTTTCAGCACCACAAAAAAGTTTCATAACCTGTAATTTTATATTACTCTAAAGGAACACCTATAACCTCCACGGTCCCACTATGATAGTGTTAGTTGACTCTTTTAAAATGGCGACCCCATTAGACATCAATTCTTAGTCTTCAGATAGAAACATTCTAAACGGAAAGCAACGCGTTTATAATCTCTCGAGATTTCAGTTTGCCGGATTCTCCGAGCTGACCGAGTAATTGACGAGAAAGCGCCAGCCGCGAACACAACATTGAGCCGGTAAGCAGCTACTAACATTTACGTGCAGTGAGTTTTAGAACTCCACATTTAATTAGTCAAGTCCTGAACCCACACTTATTTAATCCCACAGGTAGAAGCTAGCACGAACAAAACTTTGATCATACCCCCCGTAGACGCAAGCAGGAACTCCATCGAATACAACAAGGTATGAGAAGCATAATGTACGATATCCGTACACAATACTTTTCGGAGACTACCCATAGTGTTACAATAGTTTTATTTACTTTCTCACAGCTCCCCGCATTCATAAATTTTCAGACGTGGCTTTACTTTCACGAAAATAAAATCGAACGATAAGGTAAACCCCCACTTTATAAGATTACTATGTATCAGTGCGCACTAGCACTTCTAATTAGAGTTAAGTAACACAGAAAACATTTAGTCCGGTTCTCAGTAAGTAATTCGAACATCATTGAATCAACATCAGCATTTATCCCTTGCATTATATAAACGTTTTCATTGAATCATATGTCACATGGAAGCACATCTAAGTATCAGAACCAGCCTTTAACACGTCAAATAGTGATGCAGTATTTGATAGTATTCTATGAATTATAAACTATTAAAGAATAGCTGTCAACAAACACCAGCTCATTATCTACAGATATACAATCTGATTAGAAGAGAGATAAAACTCTGAGGTACAGATTGAAAAGTCAGCAAATGTAGCTATGGTGGTTGATTTGAAACTGAAAGTGATCCTTGATTATATTAGTAAAATGTAAATATGTGTGTACAAAGAGAAGCATATAAAGTGACATACAATGTATTTCATTTACAGGACGGCCCCCGAAGAAGGGGCTGGGTCCTGAAATGCATCGGGCCAACCATTTCTCAACTGTTATATAACAATTAGTTTTGGGATCTGTTAATGTGTGAATAGCATCACACCAACGATTTATTGTATAGGAAACTAATAAGAGTTGATATGCTATTGACTATATGAAAAGATGAAATATGAAAAAATAATGATCCCATGATGAAAAAACCATGGTGAATAAAACCAAGTGCAATCAATTGAAATTGAGTAAAACTGTGATTTAATTTAAGAAAAGTAGTTTAATTAGTTTTGGCTGTGCATCAGGTTAGGGAGTAAATTTTGTTTACTACCCGCTCTATTAAGGTTCCTTGCACATAGGGGATAGGCAGCCCCATGACACCTGATAGCACGCAATAGGTTGAATATTTTGTACCGTAAGCATATAGTATAACTGAAGAGCCAGAAAAGAAAAAATAAGGTGTGCCAAGTGCCTATTTTCTCCTAAAAAAAATAAGTTTTAAATGCCTAGTCCAGCTAGCAAGAAACTGCATACATAGGCACTGCCGTGGTTGGCCTGAGACAGGTTTGAAAGGCTACTTCTGTAGGTGAAACAATAAGCACTCCAGGTCCAATAGTAGCATTTTATTTACAGGCCCTGGGTAGATGGTGTACCATATTACAAGAGACTTACAAGTACATGAAATATGCCAAACAGGTGGATCTGATTATACCTTTAGAGGAGAGGGCACTTGCACTTAGGCACTGCCCAGAGTCTTAAAGCCAAAAAAGAGGTCAGAAAAAGAGGATGAGGAGGTAGGCAAAAAGTACGGGGTGACCCTTCTGAGAGGGCCATTTTCTAACAATGTTCTTTCTGGATATAGATCTAGCTTTGTGCCAAATTAGGCATAACTCAGTTCAGCCATTTTAGCTGCAGTGATGTTCAAAAATTCCTATGGTAATTGCATGAGGAATTTAATAATTAGACCCCCATTTTTTCTCTGCCCCGCAATGTGAATCACCACAAAACATTTAAAACAATCACTTTTATTAAACATTCCATTGTGTGAATTAGGAAACTATGCATTTGAATAAAATATCAGTGAATTTTGGACAAAGATGATAGATCTGCATTAATATTTTCATTTGCTCACCCTTTGATAAAGCCAATCGGCCCACTTTTTATATTTTGGTGTTGTGACTCTTTGACAAAATCAGTAAGTCTTCCTGAGTGTGTGTAGGCTCTGCGTGACCAACTGCATGCTTCGCATGCCAGAAAGCTAAATGATAAAGACGGTATGGCACTCTGGCAAACGGTTGCATACAAGGCCTGGCCTGCATCTAAAACCACACCATGCATGGCGATTGTTAGACCTGTCTGACTTTTTGGGTAGTCCCTCCAATTTATTATTTATTTTGTCCCCTTTTTGCCCCTCATACCTTTATTTATTTTTGTGTCCACTAGCTTTTTCAAGGTGTTGGTCTAGGGGATAGGTGCTCTTTCACCCTCATAGTTTTTCACCTCAGGCCTGGAGGCCTTTCCTGACAGGGATTTCCATGGAGTCATAAAATGGTGGCTACCAACTGTCACAACTGACAAACCTAGAACCTGTCCCATAGGGTAGAATAGGGTATTCCAGAACCTTCTGGTCCCTTCTGGACCTCTGAGGGTCAGCCTATAAAAGGCGGAATGCTGGACAGCCATTTTGTCTTGCCAGCGAGAAACAGCTAGAGTGAAGGCTGAGGTCTGGTAGGGGTAGGATCCTGAAGGGTGGATTGCTCTACAAGGGTAGCCCTCTGTCTAGGTTTTTCCACCCCCCATTCCTATTGACCTAGCCGAGTTAGTTTATCCTGCTGACCCTGGACAGTTAGGTGAAGGGGTTAATCCCAGTAGTTTGCGGAGCTGAGAAGGTCCTTATATTGGGAACCAAGCTAGGAGATCGCCTGGGCCCCTATATCTGTCCAGTAAGGAGGGTTTGTGGACTTTTGCTGAACTAGGAGATCTGGGGTTCCAACGGAAAGGGATCCCCCCTTTCTACCCTCCGTCTTTAGAGTGAGAAGAAAGCTCCTTCTCTAAAAGACACTGAGACTTCCTTACCAGTGCCTGGTCCTGTAGCGTGTGGCAAGCCTCCCGACTCGCGAGGTAGAGGAGTGAGGAGTTAGGGTCTATTTCCCTTTGTCTCCACTGTGAGCGGGACCCCTGGGGCACTGATCGCACTCCGTGTCAGCGCCTCCAAAGGAGAAAGAGAAGGGAGCAAGTTGACTGATTCCCAGCGCTACCGCGCATAATCCCAGCTGAGCCGGGTTGTTACCTCAGGAGGGGCCTAGGATCGAGCAGGCCCGCTACGAAGACGCTACTCCGTGAAAGGACGACGGAGCAGTCTCGGAGGCCGAGTCGCCTATCCCCCGCGCATGCGCAACGGCGCCTGCGTGAAGGAACCGCCGACAGCCACTGAAGTGAAGCGCCAAGGAGGGAAGCGGCTCCGCCGAGCGGCTGGCGTCCTGTGAAGTGTCCTGAGATACCCTCAAGGGGGCCTCCGCTCCTCCGTGAGGGAGCGGGGAGGCCCAATTTCTGCACGGAAGTGTCCTTGAAGCGGGGGGTGTTACAGAGGAACACGCCTCCCAGCACACACTGCCAAGTAAGCGGGGAAACCCAAGGGGTGGCACAGGAGAGCTGGCTGTGCTCCGGTCCGTCAGACCCTTTCTAAATTAAGTGGTGCAGCGCTGATTGATTCCTGTGCAAGGAAATAACTGCACATTGCCAAGCCTACAGCATTAAGTAACCAATGGTGCACTCGAGGGGTGAAAAGTAACTGAGACCTGAACCAGTCTTTTGGGACATTCCTTCCTAGCCTCTGGTGCCTGAAAACTTGAGACAGCTTGTCCTCAGACAGGGTGGGATTGCTGAGGAGACTGATAACCTGGGCTGGGGAATGCAAATTTGTATCTGGGAATAGAGCAATTGTGGGAAGTGGTGGTTATCTGTTAAACCTTGATTTTAAAAGAAGAATCAGAACGGGGTTAATCAGAGTACAGCAATTGCTCATCTAAACTGTTGAAGCATGTAGATGTAAACCTGCTAGATGTGGTAAAGTGAGGAGGTTAAAGATGCTGTGATGTAATGAAATGTATTGACTAGAGCTAAATAATTGACAAAAAGAGCAAAGACTATTTTTATAAACAAGCTCGTATTTTTCCAACATTGGTGTAGTGTCATTTTTGGGTGTTATTGCGTTAATTTACTGCTGGGTGGTTTGCAACCTTCACACATGTGCCTCTAGTGAATGTGTCTTACCCTAGGCCAGGCTACCCTAGGTGACCTGACATCCCAGGTTCCAACAGCGATGTACATCTTACTATACATTAAAGAAACCCAAGAAATGTATCTATGTTGTTCTGCTCACACTTTGACATAACTAATGGGCCCACTTTATTTGTGATGTGACCCTGACAAAAGCAGTAAGTTTGCCTGAGTGTGCCCAACCCCACGCCATGCCTTGTGCCCTAAAGTCACTATAACGCTCACCCTCTCCATAGACATATATATAATATAAGTATATATATATATATATATATATATATATATATATATATATATATATATATATATTTATATACTAGCAGCCCATCCCGACCTTGTCCGGGAGCAATCAGGCTTCCCGGACACACGCCCGCCCCGACATTGTGCAGCAGCAGCCCGGCCCCCCGCCCGCCCCGACATTGTCAAGCAGCCCGGGCCCCCGCCCGCCCCGTACCGTCCCCCGCCGGCCCCGTCCCCCACCTGCCCCAACATTGTCAAGCAGCCTGGGCCCCCGCCCGTCCCGTCCATTGCCCGCACCCTGCCTATCCCGACCCCAGCCTGCCCCAACCCCCGCCTGACCGGAGCCTTACCACAGCTGCCGCTCCTCCCCCGCGCTCCTCATTTCACCGCTCCACCGCTCCTCGCCGCTTACCGCTCCTCCCGCCTGTCCGCCGGTCCTCACCGCCATTCCGCCGTTCGTCACCGCTCCTCCCCCGCACCATGTCCGCCGCTCCTCCCCGTGCTCATGACGTCAGCACGCAGGTCGCGGCCGGCGCTACTTTGAAGGGACTACTTTTTTTTATATGTAAATTTTTTTAATAACGCATATTTTTATACTTTATATAGCCTATGTCCATCTGCACACCCTGACAATTACAATGATGTATCAGGTGTGAGGATTGGCACTGTGGTTCCCGAGTTTACCCGCCTCAAAGGTGCAAAGTACTTCCTTTATAATAGTAGTAGAGATATAGCTAGTAGCTATGACACTGAACGGATGGACTTAGCTTAGAAAAATATTGTACAGCATTTAGAAGTACTAAAACAGCTAAAAAGTCAATGACACAACACAAAAAAAATTCCACTCCAATTTAAAATAATAGAGAAAACCTTAATAAGCTAAATGATATTAATCAACCCAAATTCAAGGGTAACTAGAGATATGAATTTTTAAAGATTCAAGTAGAACCAATGCAAAGAAAATACATCACCCAATGTAAGACAATTATTGCTGTAGATTGAGACCAATGAACTATTTCAGACCAAAAACAATAGAGCCTAGGTCAGATACACCCTAACATATTGGTCTCAGAGAAAGCCTGGAAATCTGAAAGTTCAAAAACATTTCTCAGTCCCATTTCACAAGATGATCTTTTCACTTTCCTGAAGAAAAATAATGAAATGTCTTCTTGGTCACAATGCATATTGGGACTTCATCAGTGTTTGAGAACAATAATCTACTCTGTGTGGGTTACTGCTGAAACTGTAGCTACCACTGGCCCAATGCCTGATGCTGGTTTGTCCAATTTGTTTCTGGCAATTTTGAGATTTCTCATTAAAATGTGTATTGTTTTTCAGGGGTACAGAGTTCTTTAAGTGGGACAAAGCTGAAATCCAATGTAAAGCTGTAGAACTGCTGCACACAAATTTTTTCTTATATCGTGAACGCTGGTGCTCTGGAGGAAAAGTTTCCAAAGGTTTCCAAACTTTCTTCTGCTATTTAAACAACAACAAGGTTACATTTGTAAGGCACCCCAGGACCTCAGGGGAGGCGTTTAGAGACTCTCTGTTTATCAGCACTGTTTATCAGCACGGTCCAGTCAAGATCCACTTGCTACTGGTCAGTGTTTTATTTAGGCAAAAGGACTCTTGTAGCTTGTTGTGTCCTTCTAGCCAATCAGGAGGTTAAACAACTGACCCTTGAAGTTCAACTTCTTTGTCCTGAAGACAAAGATGAGCAAGTCCACCCTTCTGGTTTCCTCGCAGATCTCAAACAGCAGCTACAGTCCTTCTTAATTAAGTTCCTGGGACCGCGCCAATTATATTTCCTGACAGGTGGAGGAAAACACCCCCAAACCCCCAGGCTTCAGTCCCTGCTCAGGTAGCAGTTTAATATCAAGCCCTTCATTGACAGCTGCTAGAAAGCTAAAGTAAATTAGCCTGCAGAAGCATCAGGCAGGGAAAAGATAACTTTTTTAAAGTTACTTTTAATAAATATTTATAAAATTCAAAATGTACAATTGAATTGTTCTTTTAATAAATATTAAAAAGAGTCCCTGAAATATTTGCCTAGCTAGTCCTTAACCCAAGAAATGTATTGTGATTGTAACCTGTACTTTAGTTTTATCATGGGGCAGCCAGGGCCTTCAACAGTGAAAATAGCTTTTGGGAGCTTATCACAGTATCCTCATTTTAACGTTACATTTCTACATGTTCTATTGTTCATGTTCTATTTTTAAATACAATGCACACTGCATTATGGGCTTAAACGTACTCAAGCTACATAGGGGTGACTTACTAATATTTAAAAGGAAGGTTTTTCCTCAGTTATAGGAGTTATTTTAACAGGTCAGGTTGTAGATTTTAAACTGTGGCAGTCAGGCTACACTGGAAGCCTAAAGCCATGTTTTAATTTCATACCAGTGAGAAGCACATAAGTGCCTCAGTCCACAGGTGGCAATTAACTTTCTATGTAAAGGCGTATTTTCTGCACCCTTGAAGTATGGCCTGAAATGAATGTTTAATAATTCAATCAATGGTCAACAGAGTTTTATTATTTTAGAGGTCAAAGCACATGCATTCTGCATGGAACAGCAGTAACCCAGTGTGTAGGGTTTAAATACCAACAATAAAACAATGTGTGTGACCAGGAAGAAAGGGGCAGTTTCTCACAATCTTCATTCCAAAAATGTGCACTGATATTTATTTTATTTTGTTTCATTCCAGAAATGTACATACTACACTATCATAATGCTTTGCAGACATCTATGTTATGTGCAACATTCGTTTAATTTTTTTAACATATTTGATAGAATTAAGTCCTGACTTTTTTGATAGCAGGTAGTATAGTTCTCAGAATTTTCAAACAGCATTACCTGGAGAACTCTAATGGCAGGTACTATGTGAAAGGCCACACACAGTCTGACATGACTGTGCAATGACTGGAGTCATTTTGATGCAACCAACAGACATATGCTCGCTAGATACATATATTAAAATAAACATACAGGGCCTGAGATATTCAAGGTGGTAAATTCACCGTCATGTGATGAACAACCGTGGATTTTTTCGGGGGGGCTTTACCTAATAATGTTACCTATAGGGCCAGAGACAATTCCTCGTAATATAAAATTATACTATCAATGAGCCTCCGAAAGACTCTCAGTTATCTGTTCTTGATTTTACCATGTGCACTCTGTGTCTCTACTTTCCGGCTCTTGTTTGCTTTAAGGTTAAATACAATTCAATTTGAAACAATTGTTTCAAGGAACTTTTTCTATTTCCTTGAACCTCGGTGGCTGGCTGGCTGGCTTGACTGATTGGTTCTGAAGATTTGCTCATAAAATTCTGCATTAGGTCAGCTGTTTGCGAGGCAGTGTTGACAAGTGTGTTTTCATGAGGAAACTGAAGACAGAAAAAAGTCCTGCTTCGTGCAGTAATGGAGCTAATGGCAATACTCTCAGGGCAGCTGTGGGTACATCTGGTGTTAAACTACCGTTCTTTAAACTTTATGGTGAGAGAGGCTGCCAGCTCTCCTGCTTGGAGCATATAAATTATGTCGATTGCTCATGCACTTTTTCTAACCCTGATTTCACCTGAATTATGGATGATAGACAGGGCCAAGATTTGCTTTTAGTGTTCCCCAGTGCCCATCTCTGTGCTGAGTGCAGCGAGCAGTCATAATCTCAGTGTGTGCAGTCAAGGGAGGAGTAATCGAATGTAGGGTATGACCAGAGGACACGCTTCCCAGCCATTAAGGAGCTTCCGCTTCAACTCCTTTGTCTAGGCTGTGGGCATTTCAACCCAATGTTCTCAAAAACTCTGCAGTCACATTTCTTAGGATTTCGTGATTGAAAAGCATTTTTCTGACAGAAGCACGTCATCTGTTCCCCCTTCAAATTAAACAATTGGCACTTAGAGAAGCAATAAAATATAATTTTAAAAAAGTAATTAATATCAAATAAAATGTTTCTAAAAGTTAAAATATAAAAACATGATAAAGAAAAGCGGAAACCCTCACCAGGATAGAGTTTCAGGCTCTTATTCCGACAAACAAGCACAGTCAGTTGCGGCTGGCACAGGTAAGAGCAGTGGGGTGGTGGGGAGGGGATGTGGCAGGGTGGGTGTCAGGGAAGTCGGCAAACGACAACATAAGTTACATTTAAAAAATTGGGCAATGCGGCGAGCGCAGAGTAAGTATTTTTTTTTAAATTAATTTAACTTATCCTGTTATATGTGGACTTCACTGACTTCCACCCCACCACACCCCGCCACCACACCGCTTGTACCTGTGCCGGCCGCCATTATGCACAGTGAGTCCTAAAACAGAAGGATTCACATCGTAGATATTCTTAAAAATTGCCATCCCTCTCACTCGTGTAGGACATCTGACACTCCTACCGTAATATTATTTAAATGGTGTATGCTACTGTGCGAAGCATATGCAAACACAAATAAATACAGCAATGATACACATAATTTTTCAAATACAGCAAAGCTTGACTGTGTTGGATTTGGCATTCTAAGGTGGGCTAAGGACAGCTTTTTGCACATTTTAGTGTGCTTTTCTGGTTAGAGCTAACATCATTTAGCAAGTGCGCATTAAGATGCTATGTCCATTAAAGAAAAATATAAATGTAGATAATAACACAATACTTGGCGGATAGAGAGTGTATGACAACATGATCATATTACATCAAAAATTATAAAATTCTCACCATTTATTTCAAATAAAAGCAACCTTCTACGTTCTTAGTGAGCACATTACACACATGTAGTCCATTACACAAGAATGTCAGCAGTGTACAGATCCCTAAAGAAACTGATAAGCGTTTAGATTCTCAAACTACATATTCAGCATACTCAGACATACAAGCATACTCAGACATGCAAGCAAAGTCAGACATAGAAGCACACTCAGATGTGAAAGCATACTCATACTTAGAAGCATAGTCGGAGATAGAACCATACTCAGACAAACAAACATACTCAGAGATAGAAGCATACTCAGACATGCAAGTATACTCAGAGATAGAAGCATACTCAGACAAGCAAACATACTCAGAGATAGAAGCATACTCAGACATGCAAGTATACTCAGACATGCAAACATTCTCAGACATACTCAGATATGCAAGTATACTCAGACATGCAAAGATACTCAGACATGCAAGCATACTCAGACATACTCAGACATGCAAGCATACTCAGACATAGAAGCATAGTCAGAGATAGAGGTGCACTCAGACTTGCAAGCATATTCAGACGTAGAAGCATACTCAGAGATAGAAGGACACTCAGACATACAAGCATAGTCAGAGAAAGAAGCACACTCAGACGTGCAAGCATACTTGGAGATAGAAGCATACTCATACATGCAAGCATAGAGATAGAAGCACACTCAGGCATGCAAAAATACTCGGACATACAAGCATAGTCAGAGATAAAAGCATACTCAGACATACAAACATACTCAGACATGAAAGCATACTCAGACATACACGCATACTCAGAGATAGAACCATACTCAGACATGCAAGCATACTCAGACGAGTATTGGTCGTTTTAAATGTCTGCACTATGACAAACAAATTTCTTGTGTCACAATATTTCCACTATATGACCCTTTAGCACACTCCTTCTGACTTCGCTGTGCAACAGTTCAACACTGTGAAGCTGAAACTTTTTAATCCATTAGCTCCATGTACAGTGAACTGCCTGCTCCTCGGGTGAACAAGCATGACGCTAATGTCTTGTGCTTTGTTGTGTACTGTGATCTGATTGAGAATTAATGCATTCTGTGTTGTCCCCTGCATGAACTTCCGCGCGGCTCCCTGTGGAGCGCGAGCACAGGTTCAGCACGGTCGGCTTTCTTTCCACTTTCCAGAGAGTCAGCTGGGCTGGTCCCTTCTGTGGGCGCGTGTCACTCCAGGTTTGATTGGCGCGCATGCAAACACTGAAAATACATTGCATCAGGAATGGGATCTAATGGAGGCCGGCGCACTTGTACTCTGTTCTGCGCGGTGACTGATTCGCCCAACAACTTCTCATTCAGACTGTGATAGGTATTATTATCTTGTTATAGGAGCAGTAAATACAACATGGCTGCCGTAAATTGTCTGAACGGGTGACATGTCCTGAGGTGAAGGTACTTTCTCCCCACTCACTTTTTATGAAGATTGATCTGGCCAGGTGCCCGCTATTTCTCGGTCCAGGATACCTGTGTTCGCTTTAGTTTTTATTGCCAATATTTTTCTTACTCTACTGCCGCAGTTGACTGTTATATATTTTCTTGTTTTTAACCAACAACAATTTGCAGGTCGAAATGTGTAGATAATATTTACATTGAAAATTGAGGAATACAAGCCTACATATACGAATGCCGCTGCCCGCGTCCCACGCAGGGGGACATTGGCTTGGCAGCCTCCTTAGTTGCCACCAGTCGGAGTCCCCCCATTGTCCAGGGCTACGAGGGGAGGCTCAGTGAGCCCCACTTGCTCCTCCCCGGGGTCACCATGACGCGCGGCCAGGGGAGGGCTTACCTGACCTGAAAGGGGCGGGAGTATAAGATAAGGATCTACAAGGTGCTGCACTGTCCGGGTGTCAACCCACCATGCTGGCTGGCTCATTAGGCGCCCGTAAGATAACCCACTAACGTCATACTCTTGTTGTATGAAAATAAACCTGCAGCAGTTCTTACCCATAAACAATGTGTCCAGTGTAATCATTGTAAGGGCAAAATGTGCATGATGTTGGGTGGGAGCGGATGACGGTGTGGGCACTATGGCTGTTGTCCAGGAAGGCAAAACTGTTAAAAAAGGAGGCTCTCGTGACATGAGTCCAGTTGGGAGCTGTAGACCTCCACCACCCTCACTGCAACGGAATAACCAATAGCAACACAGTGCGGCCACCTATCTGGTTAAGCAGACAAATCTTCTATCCCACACACCCGACCCTTCTTCCTCACTTGTTATCCTCTAGCCCTCCGCATGCTATTCCATTCTGTTGTATCTCTCCTCAGACGCCCCTTTCTTTATACTGACTGCCTCTGTGCGCTTCTCTTTACCAGGGAATGTGCTGGAAATAGTAAAAAAAAAATCCGAAGACATTTGGTTCCATAAAGAGCACCTCCCATTAAAGGAGTGAGCCGGCATTCTTTTCTGTAGAGTTTCTTATGAGCATCTGTTTTTCAGACATTTTTTAATGTCAAATAATTTTGATTGCATATATTATCACCAACTTAATCACAGTCTGTAGTAAACACAACACAGAAAATCAAAAGATCCAAACATTAATATTCTAAACAATCTGATGAAATAAATAGCGATCCGACCATGGGGTGATTTGGCTTTATTACCGTCCTGTGAAAATCACGTGATTCTTGTCAAGTCCGCTTATTCAGATGACGACGTTAACTGAAATGTATCGTAAATAGGAAACCTATATTTGGAAAGTGATCCATCCATAAAACCTGAGATTAATTCAACACTATGCTGCACTTGTATTCAACGTGCTGACTTTTAAAAGAGCCTCCGAAGCAGAGCTTTGGGCATTGGCACTCATTTTTTGACAAATTAAGCACTGGATGGATAGAGATCAGCAGGGAGCAGTCAGGGGAGATGTAGCCAGGTGTGAAAGCAGGGTGGGGAAGTATACCTGTTAATGCACTGTAAAGTTGTATTTTCTGCAATATTGTGTGCAATTTCTGTTAATAATAAATGTTTTAAATTAATTGACATTAATATTATGCATGCTTTTATTTAATACATATCATATATATGTACATACATATATTATTTATATATATATATATATATATATATATATATATATATATATATATATATATATATATATATATATATATATATATATATATATATATATCCACACGAGTTCTCAAAACAGCAGCGCCGTAGTCTCAATATCACCGCAGCGCCACCAGAAAACAGCAGACCCAGAATTTTCCGTGAGTAAATTAATTTATTCTGCAACACACGGACAGCATAACGTTTCGGCCTCCCAGAGGCCTTGGTCATATATATATACACATTGTAGCAGATGTTCTTAGATCTTAGATCTTAGATGTTCTTAGAACTCAACCATGGTGGCAGTGTTCTCCACCAGGTGAAAAGTCACTAGTAGTAACTTTACAACTGTAAATTCTGCTGTAGGTGGCTTCACTCCCTCATTTGAGTTGGTGGAGACATTTTAGTCTAAAGTTAGATGTAAACCTCTACACAGAAATACGGACTAGCAAAAAAGTGGAAAGATACACCTAGGTGTTGGACTATACAGAGATATGAGCAAATATACATGTCTATGTTAGCCTTTGTAAACAGCACACATAATATTTACCTCAACATACACAACTGTGTGCTCTATACTTCTCAATGCTTTACCATCTTCCACAAGGAGACAGGCTGTCATCAGAGTTATTTGATCTGCACCTGTCTTCTCATCAGGAACGTCACTTTAATCTTTCTGCCTGTCTCCATTGCCCTGAGCACTCTGAGACTCTTAAAGATGGTATAGCCATACGTCACAAACTGCTTCAAATATATAAATAAATGCATTGTCCACCTCAGATTTTGTTATGTTGTGAAGTTATGGATTGTGAAGTGTGTAAGAGGAATGACTGACAGCCCATGCATCTGCACAGACAGCAATGAAATAATGTGTGTGATGGAAGTGTGTAAGAGTTGGACGCCGAGGTTTCTGACTAGAGGCAAGAGAAACATTTATGGCGGGAATGTTAGTCTTTTCTTACATAGCTTCTTACTTCTCAGAGACATAAATTGAGTTAAATTGAGCCTTTTATTTTACACATGACAGTTCCCATACTTTCTTTAAAATCAATTTCTAAATTATTGTATCTAATCGAGATCTATGTTCATTCTACTGTTATTATTTGCCTACTGATATGATTAATACATTTTACAAGTAATATTAGTATCACTAATGCTGAAATAGATCAAGCAACACAGCATGAGCAAAAGCTTGCATTACTCAAAATGTTAATAAAATATTATATTCAAGGTGTAAAATCTGTTAGTGTATTATTATATGTTTTAGTAAACTGCGAGCTAATCTAAATGCTCATGTTCAAGTGTTTTACTTTTTAAATACATTTTAAAAAACGACTTCTTCTTCTCTTATTTACCTTTGTATACAATTTAGGTTTCTTAAAGCTTTTTGTCTGAAGCATTTTTCATTGCATTAAAAATTAAGTGATGGTCCATTTTTTCTGTCCAATCAGTGAAAGGCAAAAGCTCCCATGGAATGCTGCCAAGCTTGCTGTCTTCGAGAGAACAGCAAACATAGGACCACATTATGAGGTCCACAGTAACCCTGATTCCACCGGTTAAAGGAGTGAAAGTATGAATCACCCTTGCTCCTCACCATCTCCAGAGAGTGGTTATAGTATCTGATCATAGTAGGTGCACTCAGGTACCACACCCAATACTCCACGTCACAAAATTAACTGACTCATGTTTGGTTAATCAGTGTACCATCGCCCTTCTTTACTTTTCCTGCAACAAAGTAAACAAACAGTTGTCATCATTTCACATTTTAAAGTCAAAATACTTCAATTATAATGCCATAATACAGTATGACAGGTAGGACAGGTCAATCCTTCTTTGGGCAGCATATACATAAGCCAAAAGAGAAGGTAGTCATATTGATCTATATTCACACACAAAATGATATAGGTATGGTGTACATTTTCACTAGGATTAATTTGTTCTTTGGGCATAGCAACAAATTCCATACAGTGATGCCCATCAGCATAGGGAGGGAAAACTCCAGTGGCCAAACCCAACCACTTCCCCTCCAGCCAAAGAATGAAATCCACCTATGAGTAACCCCTGGGTTGGGTTACAATGCAAGGATGCCTTCAAACCCACCCAATCTTCCAGCCAGCCCCAAATTCACATGAACAGTAATTAGGACCCAGCTATTGATCTGTCTATGGTGTCATATTTTGGTCCATCCTAGATATTACTTAGGACTTTTCTACGTTTTCCTGCCTTCTTTCACCCAAAACCTAAAGGAACCCCCTTGATGACCCTGCATCTGGGGCGGGGGTGGGTGGTAAAATTGTTGATCTCAGAGAAGGCAATTCATCTGATGGCAGAAACACATGGGGGCATCAGGCATTGCTTGGGTATATTAAAGCAGACCCCTCCTTCCTTCCCTCCCCTGAGGAATCCCCCTGAACCACTGTCCATTCCCCGGAGCCCCAGGCCACTGTCCACTCATCTGGCTGGAACTGGAGGAAGGAACAGTGGGATATATCCTCAGAACAGTAGAGGGTCAGTGCTGAACCCTGCTCGCGCAGACTGAAGAACAATGGTGAAGCCAGGAGGCTATCTGGGGGCCTCTCAGCATCTACTATTGTCTGCCTAGCTATCTTGCTCGGTCGATGTGCACTTGGCATGCTGGTTAAACCCTACTTATATAATCTTAACATCATCTCACCAGATGTCTTCTCTGATCCCCCGTCCTATGTCATTGTGACATTCTTTACAAAGTGATCGTCTCAGAGGTGCTCTTTCACATCTAAATAAACACCCCTGGCAACATATATGGCATTTCAGAAGCTGTTTATTCCAGCCCTTAACTCATTGCTGAAATATGGTTCAACCCAGACATGTTGTTTGCATTAATGACTACAAAGAATTTGAATGAAACTGAATTTGTTTTTGCTTTGAGCACACTTTAACTTAAACTCCACTGCATATTGCTGCTGCAACATTTTAAAGGACTTTCACTGTAACATTTTACATATGGTACATTTTTCAGGTGCTTTTACTGCTGTTGAATATTTTATCTATGGTAAATAATTGCCTCTTGCTTTACTGCTTTCAATTTCTACAGTGTTTTGACAGTATTTGTTTTTTCTCCAGACTGTCAAAGAAATTCACATCTTCCATCCAATCTCCAGCTGGACCTTGGCAAAATTGATATTACTCACAAGTTAAAGAAGTGATTTCCAAAGCTTAAGAATGGAGTTTTAAGATCTGTCTAGTATTTTAGACATTTTAATTTCAAAAGGCATCCTTTACTTTCTCTTTCAATCTCAATTCAACTGGCCAAAATGAATGCTCTGCTTTTATCTTTTTCAGCATTATTTGGGGGTGGGGAGGATTGGATATTGCATAAATGTTTTCAAACTCAGTGTGGGTAATTTT
This sequence comes from Lissotriton vulgaris, assembly GCF_964263255.1. NCBI lineage: Eukaryota > Metazoa > Chordata > Amphibia > Caudata > Salamandridae > Lissotriton > Lissotriton vulgaris. Next base: position 1,091,228,471 of record NC_141695.1, read on the forward strand.
CACAAAAACGACATTGCTGGCCTTGTCCCTTTTTGGCTAAAGTTCCTTAAACTTTTTGCCTCCCACCTAGACCTTTTTCTGACATGATGTTGCCAACTTAGATGCTTTGGGCACTTTGCCACTGCTGATCAGTGTCAAAGTTCAAGTGCTCCCTGTATAAAGAGTTATGGAAATTGGTTGTCCATAATTGGTATGTTGGTCTTACTAGTAAAGTCTTAGTAAAATGCACTATGTGGGCCAGGTCTGGTATTGCAAATGCTACTACTGTGCATGCATCACTAATTATGCCACCCACATAAGTAGCCCTAAAATGAGATCTCAGGCCTGCCACTGCAGTGCTTGCGCACAGTTTGTTAACTGCCTTGTTGTCCTGACAAGTGCACCCACTTGCCAGGCCTTACCATTCCTTTTGAATGTACATCAGACACCCCTATAGTAGGCCCAAGGTACCCCCTGGGCAGGGTGCAGTGTATGTGAAAGGTAGCACATGTACCGAGGTGTATACCATGTCCTGACAGTGAAATACTGCCAATTTCGTTTTTCACTGTTGGAATACCATCTTGCCCATAGGACAAAATGGGGAATGCTGTGTAACATGTTTCCAGCGTATCTTCTCATCGGCATAGGATGGAGAGATGGAGTTTAGTGTGCCTGAACTCAGAATTTAATAACACATCTTTTTGTGAAGATGGTTTTTAAATTGTGTGTTTAGAAACCACGCGTTTAGAAGTGGCTGGTTTCTTTTCTAACCATCCTTGCGTGCCTCTGCCTGGTTGTGGATTGACTGTCTGGGTTTGGATATGACGGAGTCTGAGGAGTGTTCTGACACCAGGGAGGAGTAGGTGAGACAGAAACAGGCTGGCCTGCATTTGGTGTGGTGGGAGTAGTAGCCCCCTGAATGTGAAGAGGACTGTGTTGCTGCCACAAAAGGATGGCTCCACCTCCTGCTGAGCGTCTGGGATCAGACTCTCACTATCAAAGGAAGAGGGTGTGCACTGGCAGGAAGACACCAGGTCAGGTTTGGACCGGGCTCAGAGCCCCTGAACACAAATACTTCAAAGGCATTTAGGGGTATAAATGTGAGAGCTGAAACCCCTGCACTCAAAACTAAGCTCGAGCCAGAAAGGGATTGAAACTACTTCATGATCAAGAGGTAACTCTGCCAAAGAAGAACAGCTGAAGAGAAGGACTGCCCTTGCTGTGTGTTCTGGGGCTGGCCTGCAGTTTGCTGATTTGACCAAGGAGCGGACAAGGGACTTTGCTGTGTGCTGTGTCCTGAATCAGCCGCGGTCGGTAGTGGGAGTACCTGCCGAGTGGTGATGTGGGGAGGGGGAGGGGCAGGTTGGGGGTAGTAATCTATGGATTACGGAGCTTTACAGGTAAGTAAACATACACATAAATAGAACGAATTTCGTTGCATGCACTCCGTCCCCAAATGCGATGCAGTGCTCGCAACGAAATTCGTTTAATTTATTTATTTTTACTTACACGTAAAGCTCCGTAATCCATAGATTACTACCCCCACCCTGCCCCTCCCCCTCCCCACATAACCACCCGGCAGGTACTCCCACTACCGACCGAGGCTGTCCTGAAGTAACTTGTCTCCAAGGACCCGAGAGGAGCTGGCTCCCTGTTGTGGAAACTTAGGAACATCAACATTTCCAAGTGTGTCTCAGTGACGCTGTGTGCGTGTGCCTTTTGCAGCCTGATACCTTCGTGAGAATTGCCCCGCGACCGTGTGCCCCGGAGCAGTTTTGCGCTCTGCTTTGATCGACAGCGTGAGCAGAAGTGCTGTGATCGTTATCGCCATCGGCCGGTCGTCCCAAGGGGGAGCCTTGAGAAATCACCACCACTGGCCCGAACCTGCCTTTGCCAAGGAGATACCTGTGAACCTTCATCATCTTGCGTCCGAGGTCCTTTGCCCAAGATCAACGGAGTTGCGCCAGGAGCAGATCAGCTGTGAGGCCATCGCCTGGTAGCCCGACTCTCACTGCGAGGAGCAGCCGCCGCCAACCCGAAGCCGCACAGAGTGACGCCCTTGCCGCGAGGAGAGGAGGGAGAGACTGCACCCCCAGGTAGCGCTCAGCGAGTGTGGTGTGTCACTGCCTGGGACAGAGTATGTGCTACAGAAGACCGCTCTTGGCCTTTTCCATTTTGCATTCCGAGCCTCAGCTGAAGTCAGTATCGCTGCCCGTACTTGCCGAGGAGTGGCAGTACCGGGATTGGAATGTGGAGCTGCGCTCTGTTTCCTTCATACCGGTATTGGGGGCATATTTTGGCAGTCGCTGACCACGAGTCAGCCATGAATGTCATAGAAACTTCACTAGCACCGTGATCGGTGCCAGATTGCTTTTACGATCCACATTAGTACTTGCATTACGAACTGCATTATTCTTGCATTATGAACTGCATTATTACTTGCTTTTACGATCCACATTAGTACTTGCACTACGAACTGCATTATTACTTGCTTTTACGCTCCCCATTAGTACTTGCATTACGAACTGCATTATTACTTGCTTTTAAGATCTGCATTAGTACTTGCATTACAAACTGCATTAGGACTTGCATTAAGGACTGTCTCATTTCTACATTACGAACTGCATTACGAACTGCATAACATAGCCTTAGGACTGCATTAGATCATAGTGAATTGCTCATTAATACCCCAAGAACCTACAAGTGATCGTTGGCCTAATAACCTGCCCAGTGAAATATTACGAATACGCATATGCTGTATATTTTTATCGTTTGGTATCATTGTATTTCTTCTTGATAAAGATACCGCTGTTTTCCTAAATCAGGGTGGCGTTATCACTGAGTTACTGGGAGTGTGGTTGCAAATAATTTACACATAGCCTTGGAGATACGCCTGGCTGTTCGTATCAAGCTACCGGAGGGTGAGCAGGGGTTATCTAAATGTGTGACCCTCCTTTCCCTGACTAGAAGCAAGGGTCACTATTTGGACTAAGGTACCTACCTCAGCCAACTAGAGAACCCCAGTTCTAACAGACATGTATCACAGGCATTGCACTTGGGCGGTTGCCTGAATTATTATTCAACATGGGGTATGTGTGCCCCTGTCTACAACAGTCATGCAAAACACCTGCTCGTGTTCTTGCAGGCATCTGTATGACATTTTTTACTTCACCCAGTCTCCTCCATGTAAAAATGGCAACGTTAGAAAAAACACAAACTTGATATGAAGCTTATGAAACCCAGTAATTAAGATTTCCACAAGATTACACCTGAATAAAGTCCCATACCTAATGTTAATGCCAAATACATTGTTGTGGTTGGTGACTTACAAAAACAGTGGGACCCAACATACATTAAATCATTCATACATACATTGTAACATTACATTCAAAATTACAGAAAATAAAAATAAAAAGTTTCACTTACCTTCTCTTGTAGCACAACCTCTATTCCTTCCAAACCCTTGCTCCAGTCACCTCCGAGAGCGAGGTGACATCAGACAACTGCCTTGTCCAATCTAGATGCTGCTCTCATCTTGCATGAGTGAAGCATCTGGACTGGCTTGAGCAGGCTGCCTCAGTGCGCCAAAAGGCACTGGAGGCCTGTGCCTGCTCTCCCACCCAGCGGTCTAAGACGGCCGGGTTGGAGAGTTTGTATTGCACATGTTTGTTTGGTCGTAGAAAGGTAACCGGCCAAACCTGCAGGCGCAATTCACACTGAAGGGGCTACTCCACATTGCTGCCAATCATTTGGCAGCAATGAGGCAGTGGCCCCACCCCCACACTCCATTCCACAGAGAGTTAAAAATAAAATGGTAATAAAATAATTTATTACCATTTTATTTTCCATTCTCTCTACAGGAGTGTGGGGTGGGGGCTTCACTCCTCTGCTCCTATGGAGGAACTGCTGCTGCAAATAAAATATTTGTAAACCTCATATTTGAAGCCTGTTCCCGTTTTTATGCAAGACGAAATGGTAAGATTGAGAGGTTTGAATAAAAATATATCGGATTTCGATCACAAATACAGGAATGGAATGTGGTATATTAAAGATACGCACTATAACTTTTGATAGGCACTATAACTTTTGAAGATTAAATTAAGAGGAAAAACCTGCCTTATATATTATGGTGAGCATTGCATTTGCTAAGAGAGTTTCACATTTTAATATAAAATATAACTTTTTCCCAGTTTACTGGAATGGGGGTGATGTGGATAATATCACTTTGTAGTTGGATGGAAAATGGAGATGGGGTGATAGTGGAACGAAGACAAAAAACAAACGTTTTAAACATGTAGTGACTGCAGATGTTGCATGTGTAAGAGTGATAGGATAAATTGGAAGGATTTGTGAATTAGCTAGATGGTTTCCATGTATCACACAGTAAAGTAGTTCAGGAAACATTGACAGAGTCACAATTGACAAGGCAGGGATTGGAGTCGAATTTCAATGATGCGAGGATCATTGTTAAATATGGGAGTGAGATGTTTGAATGTGCTAACACAGACTTGTGTTGTGGATATTGAAAGTCACCTCAGGTGTTCCATAACCTTATAAAGGAACTCCTCGGTGACTTGCAATATCCTTATAATGTATGGCAGCAGATTCTTTATCCCATATATGTTTCAACCATTAAGACGGGAGTGTGCCAAGATGGTGCTTTTATTACAAACTTTTTTATGCTTATGAAAATATAGATACATGTGTATTTGACTGTGACATCTTAGCTCTCACATTTCATTTAATCTTGCCGGCTGATTTTATGCAATGTGCAAAAAAGACTCAGAGAGTGCCATCTTGTATTGGGTTCCCTTGATTTTACTTTTGACTGTCTTGAGTTGGAGCAACCTGTCCATCATGCACTTGCTGATCTGATGAAAAACTCTTGCAGGTTCTCATATTTAGTTCCTTCCACGTGAAAACTCTGTGTCACCACCCTAAAATTGTAACTGTTAGCTGCACTGTCAAAATGGCTTCAGCAAAGGGTTGACATACAAATCAAAGAGGATGGAGGACAGCGTAGGTCCTTATTGCACCTATATGTAATTTCCCTAAAGGTTGCTTTGTAATTTCCTAAAAAGACAGAGCATGATCCCTAAAAAGACAGAGCATGATCCCTCAGAGAGACAGGAATAAAATCCTGAAAGTTCATGAACTTGCACTCCAGGGACTATAATTCAATGCAACGCAACACAGCAAAGAAAGTTGCTTTACTGTGCTGTATCAAAGGAAGAGAGCAGAAATGCACAAAATCTAATAATATGTCGCACAGTTTTGCTCTCTCGTAGCCCTGCTGCACTTCTATCTGCCTGGCAGCCATTCAGGCATCCTTGTGTCAGAATGGTAATGGTGCCTGCACTGTTGTCAGAATATTTTTCTGAACAAAAACGTTTCTTAGAGGCTTATACAAAATGCAGCACACATGCACAGAGGAACTAACAAGGAGAAATAAAGATATTTCTCTTTGATACTCCATCCTCGGGTAGTCGGCATACCAGTTTGCTGCAAACTATGTTTACTGACTTCAGTAAATATGGATTTGTGTTATTTTGGGGGTAAAATCCCACTCAAAGTGACACCTATCTTGATGTTGCGTGGCTTGGTAAATCCCAAATTTAATCTTACATCAGGCTGCACCACAAACATGGTGCAACCTAGATGTAAAATCTTAGTAAATCTGGGCCCAGGTATCTATGGGAGGGTATTGAAAAAACCTGGTAAGCAATATTGCAACACAGATAAACGATAGAATTAATATCAAGGTTGCATTTATTTGTTAACTCACTGTGACTGTAAACTCGTACAGATAGTGGCCTTGGGGTGAAGGCAATGAGTTGAACATTGTATTAATAAAGAGTAATAGCATGATTCAATGATGTGCAGCATGATTTGTAGATCTCTATAAGCATTTTCTTGCAAATTAATCGGCTGATTAAGATTCAGTCAATGCACAGTATTTTAGCTGTCATTTACACACAAAACCTTTGGGTGCATGTGCTTTCTTTACATTCTCAATGCAAAACAAAAACAGAAAGCTTTTCTGGGGTCTCAGGAAAAATGCATAATATAGATATATCTTATCAAATGGAAGGAGTAAACAAAAATTGGGAGCTATGTAAAATTTGAAGGATGTTGTACAAACCCCAGACCCAAAAAAGGAGTGGCAGATGTCCTGTCCACCCTATTTGAGGTATATACGTGGCTATCCACTCTCACTGGGGCAGGTAGAACATATTTTAATATTTTGTTCCGGTCTCACCCTTGCCAAACTCTAAATAACTCTCTTAGAAATATAACTAAGAATGTAATAATGACCCGAGAGAGTTATGGAGGTATAACCTTTTTATATATAACAAATTAGTTACAAATTCGGGAAACAAATGAGTAAATATAATAGTTTATCTAAAAAAATAAGTGACACGTCACCTGATGCCTGGCTGCACAGCCGAAATTCAAATTCACTTATAATCAAAAGTTATGCACAGTTATGCAAACCTATAATTTATAAATCTTTTCAAACGTGTAAACTGACCAGTGCAGAGTTCCCCGGTCCTCGTGCATCTCCGAAAAGTGGTGTGTTCAATTGAACACACTGCTTTTCAGAGACACTGGGATACTCTGCATTGGTCAGTTTACATGTGTGAGCCCTTGGTCATAGTGGAGGTTGCTGCTTGACTTTTGGACATATCGTGAATTTAGTACCACTGCTTATGCATTGCCCGTCACGATTAATACTCACGCCTGTTGGTACATGCTACTGTGCTTCATATTCAGTAAGCATCGTCATGGTGTTTGAAATTTGAATGGAGTTGCAGCAAAAGGTGTTGTGAAAAACAGAGGCCCTTGAAGAATGGATCCATTATCCCAAAATGCACTGGGCATCATTCACATCAGAATGTTGAAGAAGTACGTGATTTTAAAGACCATAATCAAGAAATGTGGTAAATAATCCTTTGAAATTAATTGGATATTGTTACAACGAATTCATCATTTTTGTGTTAAATGTGATATGTTACACAATTCAATAAATCAATGAACGAAAATTGAGAAGCTTTATAAATTATGTTTGCATAATTTTGCATATCTTTGGATTATGAGTGAAGTTGAACTTCCGCTGTGCAGCCAGGCATCAGGTGAAGTGTCACTTGATTGTTCAGACATGTTATAGTCGAGGCCGGTAATCTCCTCCTGGCTTGCATGTATGTCTGATTAATTGCAGACAGTAGTTGACTTAGGGTAAGGAAAAGGTGTGTGCAACACAATTCAATTTATTAAATATAATAGTTGTCATAACTCAAAATAAAAATTGGTTATTCAAAATCAAGAGTTATAGCATCTTCCACAAAATGGTTTCATCCATAAACTAAACTGTGGCGTGGGTGCGAGTAAAAAAGTACATTAATTAAAAACGTATAAATTTCACATGTAACAAGTAACTTTCACTTGTCGAAATGTGTTCATGTCTTTGCATATTTTTTCACTTTTCACAAGACTGTTCCGTTAACAAGCTGTGGCTTATTTCTGACCGTCTCCTGAATTTCGAGGCGCTGATCACACCTAGTCTTGAAAAAAGCTCTCCGAGGGAGGCTGGTAATTATTACTTGAGAGATGATAACATCTCAGAAAATGCTCAACTGTTTAAATTAAATTAAAGAATCAACATCTTTCCATATATCATTCTCGATGGGTCCTACATTACGTTGGAGAAGTTTGAAAATGACCTGACTTCAAGCTCTCATGTGCAAGGCTGGACAAGGGGACCAAAAGCAGTCCTGGAACAAATGCTCAAACCAGTCTTGATAGCTAGCTTCACCCTTGCTCTGCCTCTATAAATAAAAATGAAGTCAGGCCCTGCTCAAATGGAAAGATGAGATCCCCGCTGAGCAAAAATAAAATGTGGCGTTTTCCTTTCCTAAGTCAAATGAATGTCAGAACTATCTCTTAGCATTTTTGTCAATAACACATTTCTTCTAATCTGTGCAAAAAGTGCCTACTGTGGTAGTTTGGCAAACGTTGTAATCTTTTGATTAGACACAAGTTACAAAATAGTTTTTTAAAGCAATTTACCCACTTACCTTTTATGCCAAAAAATACTGAACTAAGCCCCTCTTTCAAGTTGCATGGTACTCGGGCACTGTTTGGCTTTGGCTCTTTTCGCAGAGCCATCCCCAGACTTTTGGTGGCCTTAGTACTCTGTACACTTTACCAATGCTAACAAGGGCTTGTGCTCTCTCCTTAAAACATGTTTGATTGTCTTATACCTAATTGGTATATTTAATTTACTTATAAGTCCATAGTAAAGCGGCACTACATGTTCCCAGGGCGTGTAAATGTAATGCTACTGGTGGGCAAGCTTGGAGCTGCACCTCAAAATCTATTACAATTAAACCCATCTGGTTCATGGAGTGAACAAGTTGAAAGGAGTTGTGAAATAATTCAGAGTGAACCCTGGCTGGGGTCGATGATAGTCCTTCGGGAAATTGATTGTTTGGTCCTTGTATGAATTGCATCATTAGAAGATCTGGGGAGGAGGCTCTGTGATGCTTAGTTAATACACATAACCATAGAGTCAAAACTTTGGCTGCATTGTTTAATGTCCTGCGTCAGTTATCCTTAAATAGACAACAAGGATAACGGATATTCTAAACTTTGGAGTTTGGACATTTGACACTATATGTTTTCATTACTTCTTATATTCTGTATATGTACACAGGGATTTGTACATCCTCACCATGTAAATGTTGTTTTATTATATGAAATATACGTGTTATTGGCAGCATGTAAAAAAAAGTAAAGACAATTGCTTGATTAGATGTAATGTTTAATGTATGACAATGAATACACCAAACAAAAGATTGACCTTTGTGTTGTGTACCTGTGCATGATTTTACTGATTTCTATGTTTTTTACTCATTTTTGCAAAACAGTTTTGCACACTTATGCATTTGGTGTCAGGGGATGAAAATGACAAGAATAGTAAGACACTCCCCTGTCCTAAAGGGATCATTTTATGACCCTTCTATACTGGTGTTGTTCAACATATTTAAAAATTCATGGACAAGAATTGTGGCACCCAACAGAACTCTCTGTAGCTTATAAACTAGAAGGCCTGAAGCACTGAATGTACTATCCACTTCTCTGACCTGCCATTGTAGACCCTGCATGTGCAGTTTTAAACTGCCATCTCGACCTGGTAAAAGCTTTTGCCAGGCCCAAGCCTTCTTTTTTTATTAATACATAAAGGTCACCCCTAGGGTAAGCAATGGAAAGCCCAAATTACAGGGTGTGATGTATTTAAAAAGTTGGACAAGTATTTTTAAGTTTTACATGTCGTGGCAGTAAAAAACTCCTAAATTCGTTTATCACTACTGCAAGGCCTATCCCCCTCAAAGGATAAAATTGGAATTGCCTGATTACATTTTATAAGTGTAAGTTCCCAATGGGAAGAAATAATCAGTTCATGGTTGGTGTCGCTGGATGGACAATTTTAAATCCTAACTTATTGTGAATTGGAATTTTAAATTACAACTCTGCAAATACCAATTTTAGAAAGTTGGTGTTTTTTTGCCTTCACCATTTGGTGCCTGCAGCTTGCCTCCCGTCACATGATTGGGTGTGGGTGGCTGTTAGGCTTTATGTATTCCTCTTAGACAGCCACACACACTGAGAGCTTAGGTGTGACTGGATGGGCCATCACTGGCAGGATGGGAGGGAGGAGATGGATACAGCCCCATTTACACTTGAATAGGCTGTGCCCTGTATCCACATAAAAGGCTGCATACTCCCTATAGTTTGTTTGTAGCCAGGGTAAGGGAGGCAGGACATCTGTGCACTTCAAGGGCATGCCTCTAGAAGCTTCTGCCCACTTCAAAGTCACAAATGTGTATAACAAAAGGACCTCAGACACTAACTCATCAGTACATTGTTTGACCTGTGGACACTGAATGTAAGAAGGACTGCTTTGCTGCTGCAAGGACTGCTACTCTGCTGGACTGCTGCTCTAGAGGAACTACTCCCCTGTTGTGCTTTCATGCTGCCCTCTTGCCTGGGGAAGAAGAACTGGACCTGCAACTTCATCTTGAAATCAGGACCCCAGAGTGACTCAAAGGGCTAATTTGCAGACCACCTAATCTGAGCCTCAGGGACATAAAAGGCTCCCCAACCAGTTCATTAACCCAGCTGCAGTGAGTTCCTGGCCCCCAAGTGTTGCCTCTCAGGCTCTGGACCCTTAGTGCGGCTCATAGACTCCTAAATCAAATGTTTTAGCTATTTGTGACTTCACATGGGTCCGTTTGCACCACAATGATACCCCTCGCACTGAAAATCAGCAAGACTCATTGCCAGTCCAGCTCTTCTCAAAGCAAACATCCATCACTCATGGAAGACCTCCAATGTGAAGCTCCAGCCCATCGGTCCACGATTCCTGGCCTGCTCTTCGTACCACGCCTTCCACCACCTAAGACGCTCTCCTTTCTTCATTCAACTCTCTCCAACCCGAGCAGGACTCTTGGCAAAAAAACTTGAGAAGGTAAACCTTCAGCTAGACTAATCTGGAACTGTATCTGGCCTACGCTCCATTGTAGTCAGTCTGAGCTTTGACTTTGACCCGGTACAGTGCAACCAGATAGCCATGGTTGACACTTTATGCCTTAAGGCACTATTTTAAACTTTATTCTTCAAACATTCATAACTCTGGTTCAAGTGATTATATCTTTGTAATTTTGGTCTTGTTTTATTTAGTAAATTAAGCTCTATTTTACTAGCTTGGTGTGGGATCTTTTTCCGTGGTGTTTTCACAGTTTTAAGTGTTGCACAAATACTTTACACGTTGTCTTGAAGTGAAGCCTGACTGCGATGTGCAAAGCAACCAGGGTGTTGAGGACATGGTTATTTAGAGTTTGCGTGTGCCTTACCTTGACAAGGATTGTGGTTGCTGTTTGCCCAGGGCTCACACCCCAGTCAACGAGCAACCTAATTTCTAACAGGCATTGTACAATTATATATGATTTTACAAATACCATGCAATAAATCTGCTCTCGCACTCTGCTATTACAAGTTATACTCTATAACATTGTGAAATGCAGAGTGGGAACTGACATGTGTTGTAAAACCACATATAATTAGCAATTCAATGGGGTTTAATGCATGTATTTACCATTCACTGTGAGCAGGTGATAAATGTATGTATTGGCCTCTGGGTGAGGTGCAGGGTGAAAGAGGTTCAATGGAAGTAGTGGAGGGAAGGTGAAGACGTTTTCAGACAGGTGGGGCACTGTATTCTCCCCATGTCAGAGAGAACAACGGGGAAGGAACCTCATGTGATTTTACAATGGAGAATCACCAAACTGTAGAATTGGGTCAGGGTCTTCCACACTTGGAAAAACTCTGTGTGGAGAAAGTGACCAACTTGGAATCAGAATTCAATGAGGTAATTCCACTCTGTCTGACTTGTAGTGAGGGGCTATATGTGCAAAATTGGTTTGAAAACTCCTAAACACCCATAACTTTCATAAGGACATAGGGGAAAAACAAAGGGTTGGCCATCATTACAAGTTAGGGGAAATACCATTACCATGGGGTGAGATATTTACCATTTGTTGTACATACCCCCTATTCTGAGTTTTTAACTTACAAATGAAGTAAAGTATACATTGCAGAATCAGTATTTAACACACTTAATTCTATGTGTTTTACCTTTTTTTAATGGACTTTCCTTACCATAAATTTTGGCAGGTTTGATCTGCCTGAATCTATTGGTGGGAAATTGAGAGGGTGTGTTAATCAACACTCAATCCATAATTCCAATCCCTTAGCAAACAAGTCTTTGGTCAGGAAGTGGAATTTAGCCTTGCACTTGTAATGAAGGTCTAGGTGTAGATAACTCAGCAGTAGTAAATCGCAATAAAGGGCAGGGAAGTGACTGGCCCAATGTTTGGTTTGCCTCGGAAGTTTGCGCTACCATAAACATGAATGGTTACAGACATTTTCAAATCTTCCTCTGATCACCTCTTCCAGGATAGGAAGGAGATTGGACACCCCCAAATTTGTAGGGTTCTAGGCAAAAAGCTTTCTCCGCAGGAAAAGATATCCCCCCCAAAAGGAAAAAGTGTGAGATTGAACAGGGGGTTCCATTTCCTTTGGGCATCCGTCTGCACACTGTAGAACTCTGCACAATGGGAATAAGAAATTCACTGTCGTACATCTGGAAACCTGTACTTGGCACAGCTTACAAGGTCTGTTACTTATGTTTTACTTTTCATAATTAGGGTCAGTAATTGAAGGGGAACCCCTAAATTCTTACAACCCAAAAGATACCTTCATTGACACTTCCAGGGATGGATGGGTCGTTGACAATGTTTAACCTCAATATCATTAGGTAAAGTGTCCCTAGAAAAGGCACAACATAGAATATTGCAAATAAAGTTCATTAAGAGAAAAAAACAGACTGACTCAATAAATGAATTCAAAGGCAGAATTAGAACACTTAAAACGATTTATTACAAAAACACAAAAGTGTACAATACATGCAGATGCAAAAGTCATTGCCATAAAGGCTCCTGGTAATAGGACAATACAGAACAGTAAGCAAATTCAGAAAAATTCCATATCCAAAATGAGCAGGAAAATCAGACAGCATCCCTGGTCGAATTGGAAAAGTCTCAGGAAACATTCTGCACAGCTCAAAATTCAAGGGTTTATTTACATATTTTTCCTAAAAATCATAACTAAAACTACAAATTCATCTTGGTATGAGCAAAAGAGGTATCATTTCAGCAAATCAGATGACAGTTTTATTAAATGTCATATCACCTTACCATCCAAGCACTATCACACTACATTAATATTAATTCAACCATTCTACGCTAATGTCATCCAGAGATGGCAGGACAAAATAGTTACAAACAACAGCAAAGTATTATGAATAACTACCGCAACATTACTGAGCCCATGTTGAAAAGTTTTGTTTGAGAACAACAATAACAACTTCAATAGAAATAAACAAACAAGACATTGCTTGTCTGTGTGCTGCAGAAATGAACAGTGAACTTGCAGGATGAGACATCCATTTTGAACAAGATGGTATTGAAGCCTAACTGAGGATTTATAAGCTTAATCCAGGAAAAGGCACTTTAATTTGTCATAATACATTTTGTTTCATAGCAATAGCATCAAATAAGTGTGCACATGTAAATTCAAGTATAGATCCGCATTCTGCGCTATGTTAAAAATACATGATTTTATAATTGCACAAAAGCTCCCAAACAGGGTTAGTGACTTTTGTAGATTCTTAGGTGGCTTTGAAAATCTATGAAAATTTAGTATTTTTATAACTATTGTTGGCATAATCCTACAACTTGTTAAGTTACTAATTTATCTGTTATTTCACCACCTTGAAATTAATTGGAACACTATTTGTGGTCCAACAATGTTGTCTTCCTCTGGCCTTTTTAGGATTTCATCCTATTCCATGGAATTACATGGCTTTATGACCAATTTGATTGCTTAACACCGAATATAATTGCCCAGTGTTTCACTGGCAGGAGTGGTCAGAATTATGGGTCTCACTAGGAAATGTGAGGATATTCCACCCACTGGAAATACAGGGAAAAATTCAATGGCCTTCCCTAACACAGCACCATAGGATTTTTAAGTGTCCATTCTGCCCAGAAAATGTTGTTAGATTCACCATTGAGGAACAGTAACTTTTCATTTCATTGTTTATAATGCCTAAATCTTTGTTTTGGTTTTTCTATTGTTTTATTGAAATTACTTTCACTCATTAAATATTTTTCACATTTTTAACTTTCCTGATAAACGACTAGCTTCCATGGGTCAATTTTTAATCTGAGGTAGCATCTTTTTTTTTGCTGTTGACTATTTTACCCCCATTGTTTGTCTTGTCTGTTTTCTTTTATTATTGCTTTTAATGATTTAAATTGTTTTCTTATTTACATATAAAACCAAATTCAGAAAACTAAGGTGGATGTGGAATAACAACTCATATATCTAAACATCATTCTAGGCTTCATAAATGTGCAGCAATGCACACAGTGACAAACTGCTGTCCTTACTGCAAATACAGGGACACAAGAAAGCAAATGTGTGTTAGTGCAGCTCTGGTAGAAAGAAGTGTATATTGGTGTGCTTTTAAACACTCATTCTTGACCCCTTATTCACATGTAGGCATCCCAATTAAGTGACCCACCAGATTGAGTGCCCATGTGGGTATTAATAATACCTTCAAAGGTGCTAGTGCAGAAGGTTAATCCTGATATGTGTGCCTAGTCGCACTCCAGTGTGAAATATTCTAAAATGTCAGATTGAAAAAAATATGTAGGACAAAATACCCGCTGCTGTACATTGTGAGAAGTTGGCCCGATATGCAACGTTCGCTATTCTAGCGACCGCTATGTATCGTTCCAACGACCCTTATGGTGTTTGGTTGTAAGTCAACCTATAGACCAGCTATCCTAGTAGCGTGGATACGAGCAGTCTAAGGCTAAAGACTCGAGAGGGCGTGTTAAGCCAGCTGTTTACCACACATGTACCCCTTGAACACCCAGTGAAGGGACACCACACAAGTGTTATGAAAATAAACAGTATATTTATTAAGAATCACAACAGCCCTGTACTCTTTATGAGGACAGGGTACTAAGCACAAACCAAATCTCTTTAGTAAATACTTCAAGTGCACAGTTTAAAACAAGTGTCCGGGGACACGGAAAGGTTAAGGCAAGTCGGAAGCGAGGGACTCGGGACCCTAGAGTAAGGAGGCTATGCAGGCACCGAAATGCCGAGTTACCTAGCCACGAGGGCTGCGGCTGCACAAGTCTTACAGGCGTCGGGGTCTTCGCTGACGAGCCAGGAGCCGGAAGAAAAGGAGTTGCTGGCCGGCGACCAGTGCTGAATAGTTCGTGGAGATCCAAGCCTGGATCGGAGATTGAAGAAACCTGAAAGCAGAGGGGACCAAGTTCGTACTACTAGCCAGTAGTCAGAGGGTACCAGGAAGGCACCGGTTGGCCGTCACCTCGACCAGGTGAGTGGGCGACGCTAGGCTCTGCAGTCTCTCGGACCAGGAGGCGTTGTCGGCGACCACGGTGGAGGTGCGAGCTGTCCCACGACGGATGTCGCTGTCGGCGTCTGGAGTGGACCAGGAGGGTCCGGGGTGCTTCTCGAAAAGATGGAAGCAAGGGCCAGTCTGGAGCAACCAGACCGGCAGTGTTGATTCTCGGATGTCGTCACAGAAGGACACGAGCCAACGGCTAGTGACCAGACAACGTGCTGAGCGGCGAGCAGAAGGGCCCCACGCAGATCGTGGAGATGCTGGGAGACTGCACTTCGGTGCTGGAGCGGCTCAGGGTCGGGGCTTCTCGGACCCCAGAGCACTCACCAGAGAGTTACCTCGATGGTCGTGCTGGTTTTTAAGAGCGTGCAGGTTCTGATGATGGCCGGTCCCTCGAGGTCTCGTCGCACCCACAGATCACAGCTGAGCTGATGACGTGGGTAGAGGTCAGAGGTGCCAGGGAAGCCGGTTCTCGTCGAGCTGGGCCGTCGGATTCCTTGAGGAAGGACTTACAGCAAACCGCAGAGTTCTTAGATGGTGCCCGCTGATGCAGGGTGACTACTTCTTAGCCACAAGGGAGAAATCTTGAGAAGAGTCTTGAAGGTCCTTTCGTAGAAAGTAGTTCTTGATTCAAAGATGATCTAATTTGGAAGGGTCCCCGCTCCGGCCTTTATCCTAAAGAAAGGGGTGGGTACATGACTAGGTCCTGCCCTAAGGGTGGGACCAGGAAGGGGGGTAGTTACGCCCCTCTCCCCTTGCCGGGCTTTCCCCAGGCCAGGGCTGTCGCCCCTGGAACTGGTTCTAACTGGCAGATGCGTAGTGAGCACCGGGGTGCCACTCCGCAGTCACCTTCTCGCCAAAGCCCTACCTACCCAGAATACACAAACCCTGTCTGGGACGGTGCGAACACCGCCCTCGACAGGAAACCCTTTGTCCAAGCGCTCCTCGCTGGAAGGACTCCCAGCAGCAGGAGGTCAGACTCGTGTCTGTGGTGGCAGCATCCATTTTGTGGAGCTGAGGCTTCAGTTAACTTTAACCGGGGTTCACAGTTACGTGCATGTCGTGTCCCTCTAGAAGGGTGGAATGCTAACCTCATCGCCAGAATTGGTGAGAGGGCAGCACCCCGATTCGTATGACACCTTACTCGACATGCCTTGATAACGCGACACCGAAGTTACCGATATGGTACGCGTTATCATGGAACAGCCATTGGGTCTTGATTCCGCAAGCTGCAACCGGGCTCGGCTCGGGCCTGAACCTAGCTCACACGAGCCCACGCACTCTGCCTTTAGGATTGTTAAGGCCTGCCATAGGAGTGACTGATAGGAACTCGGGTGTCCATTGTATGGTTAGATATAGAGCTACTATACCTAAAGCAAAGGGTGATTACACGACTTCGCCCCAGCTGTCATGCAGCCAGTTGTGTCAGATTTAGGAGGCCAGCCAGGGGTGGCATAATACATGCTGCAGCCCCTGGCGGCCCTGGGTACACCTATGCCCTGGGTTACAGGGTCTGATAAGGTGGCCCAGTACCAATTGGTAAATGCACCTAGGGCACATATCGTAATTTAGAGAGAGAACAGCCAGGCTGTGGGTCTGATTGGCAGGCCCACAGCCAGAGAAAGTCGTAAACCAGTGAAACAAAAGCAAAAAATCTGGGTGATCATAGGATTGCAGACCCTACTCTCCTACATGACCCCCCCCCAAACGCCGGAACAACTAGCTAACCTTGACCAGGTGAGTCTTCTTGTTCTAAGTGGAAATATCTGGAGAGCCCATCGGCATTGCCATGATCAGTACCAGGTCTGTGTTCCACTGTGAAGTCCATCCCCTGTAGGGAAATGGACCACCTAAGCAGTTTGGGGTTTTCACCCTTCATCTGATTTAGCCACAAGAGGGGCTTATGGTCGGTCTGAATCTTGAAGTGAGTGCCAAACAAGTATGGCCTCAGCTTCTTCAGGGCCCAAACCACAGCAAAGGCCTCCCTCTCAATAGCTGACCAATTTTTCTCTCTAGGGGTCAGCCGTCTGCTTATAAAAGCAATGGGCTGGTCTTGACCATCAAAATTCAGTTGAGAAAGAACAGCTCCCACACCCAACTCAGAAGCATCTGTTTGGACAATGAATGGTTTGGAGTAGTCCGGACTCTTGAGGATAGGCGCCGTGCACATGGCCTGCTTTAGGTCATCGAATGCTTTTTGACAGCTCGCTGTCCACTGAACCTTTTTTGGCATTTTCTTACTTGTCAGTTCATTTAATGGTGTCACGATGGAACCATAGTTCCTGACAAACTTCCTGTAGTAACCAGTCAGGCCCAAGAAAGCTCGAACCTGAGTCTGGGTGGTTGGAGGAGCCCAGTCCCTGATTGACTGTATCTTGCTCTCCAGTGGCTGAACCTGACCTCCACCTACAAGGTGGCCCAGGTATACAACCTGTGTCTGCCCTATCTGGCACTTGGTGGCCTTGATAGTGAGGCCTGCCGCTTGCAGCGCCTCCAATGTCTTCCGCAGGTGGACCAGGTGATCCTCCCAGGTGGAGCTAAAGACAGCAATATCGTCAAGATACGCCGCACAGAAGTCATCCAGCCCAGTAAGGACGTGATTCACCAACCGTTGGAAGGTGGCAGGTGCATTTTTCAGACCAAAGGGCATCACCACAAACTGATAATGCCCACCAGGGGTTGAAAATGCGGTTTTAGGCTTGGCGTCCTCAGCTAACCTGATTTGCCAATACCCAGCTGTCAGGTCAAACGTACTTAAGTAGTTGGCCGAGGCCAGCCTATCAATAAGCTCGTCTGCCCTTGGTATTGGGTGGGCGTCAGTCTTAGTGACTGCATTGAGACCCCTGTAGTCTACGCAGAACCTCATCTCTCTCTTATCACCCTGGGTGTGAGGTTTCGGCACTAGAACTACGGGACTAGCCCAAGGGCTATCCGAGGGTTCAATGACTCCCAGCTCCAACATTTTCTGCACTTCACTTTTGATGCAGTCTCTAACGTGATCAGGCTGCCTGTAGATTTTACTCTTTACGGGCAAGCTGTCACCAGTGTCGACCTCATGGGTGCACCAATCGGTCTGACTGGGTGTCAGAGAGAACAGATGTCGGAACGACTGAAGAACCTGTTTACAGTCGCTCTGTTGATGTTCGGAGAGGCTGCCACAAAAGACAACACCATCTACCGAGCCATCGTCAGGATTCTGAGAGAGCAGGTCGGGGAGAGGGTCACTCTCCTCTTCCTGTCCCTCATCTAGGGCCATGAGCAAACTCATGTCCTTCCTGTCGACATATGCTTTTAGCCTGTTGACATGAAGCACCCTGTGGGGGCTCCGGGGAGTTCCCAGGTCGACCAGGTAGGTGACCTCTCCCTTTTTCTCCAGGATGGTGTGGGGCCCGGACCATTTGTCCTTGAGTGCTGCTGGGGCCACTGGCTCCAACACCCACACCTTCTGTCCGGGCTGGTAAACAGTCAAGACAGCCTTTTGGTCATGCCAAGCTTTTTGGAGTTCTTGGCTGGCCTTAAGGTTTTCGGATGCCTTCTCCATGTATTCAGCCATCCGCGAGCGGAGGCCGAGCACATAGTCCACTATGTTGGTTGCAGGCTTTTTGAGAGGTCTCTCCCATCCTTCCTTCACCAAACACAGGGGTCCTCTTACAGGATGCCCGTACAAAAGTTCAAAAGGGCTGTAGCCAACCCCCTTCTGTGGGACTTCTCTGTAGGCGAACAAGAGGCAGGGGATCAGGACGTCCCATCTACGCCGAAGCTTTTCCGGTAGTCCATGAATCATCCCTTTTAGGGTCCTGTTGAATCTCTCAACAAGCCCATTGCATTGTGGATGATAGGGTGTAGTGAACTTGTAGTTGACACCACATTCCTTCCACATAGCAGTTAAGTAGCTCGACATAAAGTTTGCACCTCTGTCGGAGACGACCTCCTTAGGGAAGCCCACTCTGGAGAACACTCCAACTAGGGCTCTTGCCACAACAGGTGCTGTAGTGGTCCTAAGGGGAATAGCTTCAGGATACCTGGTGGCATGATCCACTACCACCAGTATAAACTTGTGCCCTGATGCTGTCGGTGGTTCCATGGGACCGACGATGTCGATCCCCACCCGTTCAAAGGGCACCCCCACCACAGGCATTGGTATAAGGGGGGCCTTTGTCGTGCCACCTGACTTACCACTGGCTTGGCAAGTGACACAGGAGCGGCAAAACTCCTTGGTATCTTCGTTCATGTGAGGCCAGTGAAAGTGCGAGACAAGCCTGTCCCACGCTTTCCTCTGGCCTAAGTGACCTGCTAAGGGAATCTCGTGGGCCAAGGTAAGTAGGAAACCACGCTGAGACAAGGGGACGACCAGCCTCCTGGTCATGCCAGGCTTGGGGTCTCTTGACTCAGTGTACAGGAGTCCATCTTCCCAGTATACCTTGTGGGTACCTGTGGCGTTCCCAGCAGCCTCAGCAGCAGCCTGCTGTCTAAGGGGTTCAAGAGAAGGGCAGTCTAACTGGTCCTTCCCCAGATCTTCCCTTGAGGGTCCCCCTGAGCCCAAGAATTCAACTTGATCAAGTTCGAACTCTCTCGGCTCAGTTTCCCTCAATTCCTGTAGGTCAGCCTCCTCTGAGACTTGATCCTCGACCTGGGGCAAGGGGGAAGGCGCAGCCTTAACCCTACTGCTCTTTTTCTTGGGAGGTGTCTGGTCCGTTGTTCCAGGATCCAGCACCTGTTCAGTGGGGCATCTCCTGACCTGTGACCTAGTCACAGCGAACACATGTGCTGGCAAACCTAACATTTCCATGTGAGTCCGGTGCTCCACTTCTGACCATTGTGACGACTCCAAATCATTGCCCAACAAACAATCCACCGGGAGGTCTGGACTAACTACAACCTTCTTTTGGCCAGTTACCCCTCCCCAGGAGAAAGCTACAATTGCCATACTGTGATTGGTAGTGACATTGCTTGCATTGGTCACCAGGAATTCTGTACCTGGCATGATCTGTCCAGGGTCCACAAAGTTAGGCGTCACCATGGTGACGCTGGCACAAGTGTCCCTATAGGCCTGAGCCATCTTTCCATTTATGAAAGGCGTCTGTCTGTATTTGCCCAAGGTATTGGGGCTTACGTCAGGGGACACGTCCACGTCCCCTGTACTGACAAGGACAGCCTGAGTGAGCGTGCCAACTAAGTTGTCACGCCCCTCAGAACCCAGGGTTAACCCTACTAAACCCTTGGGAGGCGCACTACCACTGCTGTCTGTACTAGGGGGCACAGGTGCCTTAGGGGCTGCAGTGGCAGGAGTCTGCCCTCCTCCTTTCTTGGTGCACTCATTAAACCAGTGAGATTTACTTTTACAGTACTGGCACCATCGTTTGGATTGGCCTTCTTTCTTCTTTTGGGGAGCCTGACCCCCACCCTCTTTGGGTTGTTGGGGACCTGTCGAAGACTTCTGGTCATTTTGTTCCCCTTTAGAATCTTTACCCTTCTGGTCTGCTTTCTTCTGACCACCTTGATTCTGGCCCTGGTTCTGTTTAACTCTCGTACGAACCCATTTGTCTGCCTTCTGCCCCAATTCTTGAGGAGAGGTCAGATCCGAGTCGACAAGATGCTGATGCAACAACTGGTTCTGACAATTGTTTAAAATTTGTTCTCTCATCATCAAATTGTACAATCCTTTGTAATCAGTAACCTTACTGCCCAGCAACCAGCCCTCAAAAGCCTTAGTGGCACAATCGACAAAATCAGACCAGTCTTGAGCCTGCGTTTTCTGGGTATCCCTGAACAGCACCCTGTACTGCTCAGTGGTTAGGCCGAACCCTTCAACGAGTGTATTCTTCAAGACTTGGTAATTGTTAGCGTCCTCTACCCTTGTGGTGAGGAGCTTGTCTCTTCCTTTACCTTCAAAGGAGAGCCACAAGATAGCTGCCCACTGACTCTGGGGAACACCTTGCACAGTGCAGGCCCTCTCCAAAGCAGTAATCCATTTGTGGATGTCGTCCCCTTGTTTAAAGGGGGGCACTATCTTCCCAAGGTGTTTCGTATCGAAACTCTTTTCCCTATTACTAGGTACATTGCTGCCACCAGTGGGGACTGCCCCACTTAACTGTTGCTCTCTAGCAAAAGCAAGCTTTTCTTTGGCCAGGGCAAGTTCTTCCCTTTCGATCCTCAGATTAGCTGCCCTTTCCTTAGCTTCGTACACTCTCCTCTGAGGGGACGTCATCCCTCTTTGAGAAGAGTTGCGAGAGCCATTGGTTCGAAGGGATCTGTTAGAGCCTCTTGATAGAGACCTAACTCGTCCATTCCCAATGTTAAGCGCACCTGACAGTAGCGCCGGGGGTCCCCCAGTACCACTATCATGTCTGCTTAAGTTGGACCGTGTCAGTCTGACGACTTCTACCTGTCCCTTATCTGCCTCGTCCCCAGAGAGATCCTCATCCTCATCCTCCTCGTCATCTTCGTTCTCAGTTGCGAGGTGAATGAGGTCAGGATCGTCCCGGGTTCCCTCGAGGGGAGGCATGCCTCCTTCTGGATTAGAAGGGCTAAGAAGCTTCTCAGCCTTTCTGGCATCATAAGTCTCTAGGAGACCAATCAGAAAGGAGGTGGTGGGGTTAGCCCCTTGCTTAATCTTCCTAGAGGTACATACTTGTCGTAACTCATGGAAGTTAAGCGCAGTATATCTTGACGGGATGACCTGTGGAGGGTCAACTGACACAAGGGGAGACTCAGAGTTTCCACCTTTGTCCGACATACTGGTTCTAGTGTGGTGTAAGTGATGCACCTACCTACACTATGTGTTTACCTACTTTTCCCTTGCTAAGAGCTGTAGCCAAGGTGTGCTAAGCCTTGAGGAGCTACAACAGCTGGTTCAGTAGAACTCAGAGTATTCTAAGCTTTAGTTATATGTACTAACAGTACTTGTGCGATCTTTCAACAAGATATTCTTAGGATACGTGTGGTAAAACAACAGCAAGCTCAAATCCCAACCGCTGCTCACCAATGTGAGAAGTTGGCCCGATATGCAACGTTCGCTATTCTAGCGACCGCTATGTATCGTTCCAACGACCCTTATGGTGTTTGGTTGTAAGTCAACCTATAGACCAGCTATCCTAGTAGCGTGGATACGAGCAGTCTAAGGCTAAAGACTCGAGAGGGCGTGTTAAGCCAGCTGTTTACCACACATGTACCCCTTGAACACCCAGTGAAGGGACACCACACAAGTGTTATGAAAATAAACAGTATATTTATTAAGAATCACAACAGCCCTGTACTCTTTATGAGGACAGGGTACTAAGCACAAACCAAATCTCTTTAGTAAATTCTTCAAGTGCACAGTTTAAAACAAGTGTCCGGGGACACGGAAAGGTTAAGGCAAGTCGGAAGCGAGGGACTCGGGACCCTAGAGTAAGGAGGCTATGCAGGCACCGAAATGCCGAGTTACCTAGCCACGAGGGCTGCGGCTGCACAAGTCTTACAGGCGTCGGGGTCTTCGCTGACGAGCCAGGAGCCGGAAGAAAAGGAGTTGCTGGCCGGCGACCAGTGCTGAATAGTTCGTGGAGATCCAAGCCTGGATCGGAGATTGAAGAAACCTGAAAGCAGAGGGGACCAAGTTCGTACTACTAGCCAGTAGTCAGAGGGTACCAGGAAGGCACCGGTTGGCCGTCACCTCGACCAGGTGAGTGGGCGACGCTAGGCTCTGCAGTCTCTCGGACCAGGAGGCGTTGTCGGCGACCACGGTGGAGGTGCGAGCTGTCCCACGACGGATGTCGCTGTCGGCGTCTGGAGTGGACCAGGAGGGTCCGGGGTGCTTCTCGAAAAGATGGAAGCAAGGGCCAGTCTGGAGCAACCAGACCGGCAGTGTTGATTCTCGGATGTCGTCACAGAAGGACACGAGCCAACGGCTAGTGACCAGACAACGTGCTGAGCGGCGAGCAGAAGGGCCCCACGCAGATCGTGGAGATGCTGGGAGACTGCACTTCGGTGCTGGAGCGGCTCAGGGTCGGGGCTTCTCGGACCCCAGAGCACTCACCAGAGAGTTACCTCGATGGTCGTGCTGGTTTTTAAGAGCGTGCAGGTTCTGATGATGGCCGGTCCCTCGAGGTCTCGTCGCACCCACAGATCACAGCTGAGCTGATGACGTGGGTAGAGGTCAGAGGTGCCAGGGAAGCCGGTTCTCGTCGAGCTGGGCCGTCGGATTCCTTGAGGAAGGACTTACAGCAAACCGCAGAGTTCTTAGATGGTGCCCGCTGATGCAGGGTGACTACTTCTTAGCCACAAGGGAGAAATCTTGAGAAGAGTCTTGAAGGTCCTTTCGTAGAAAGTAGTTCTTGATTCAAAGATGATCTAATTTGGAAGGGTCCCCGCTCCGGCCTTTATCCTAAAGAAAGGGGTGGGTACATGACTAGGTCCTGCCCTAAGGGTGGGACCAGGAAGGGGGGTAGTTACGCCCCTCTCCCCCTGCCGGGCTTTCCCCAGGCCAGGGCTGTCGCCCCTGGAACTGGTTCTAACTGGCAGATGCGTAGTGAGCACCGGGGTGCCACTCCGCAGTCACCTTCTCGCCAAAGCCCTACCTACCCAGAATACACAAACCCTGTCTGGGACGGTGCGAACACCGCCCTCGACAGGAAACCCTTTGTCCAAGCGCTCCTCGCTGGAAGGACTCCCAGCAGCAGGAGGTCAGACTCGTGTCTGTGGTGGCAGCATCCATTTTGTGGAGCTGAGGCTTCAGTTAACTTTACCCGGGTTCACAGTTACGTGCATGTCGTGTCCCTCTAGAAGGGTGGAATGCTAACCTCATCGCCAGAATTGGTGAGAGGGCAGCACCCCGATTCGTATGACACCTTACTCGACATGCCTTGATAACGCGACACCGAAGTTACCGATATGGTACGCGTTATCATGGAACAGCCATTGGGTCTTGATTCCGCAAGCTGCAACCGGGCTCGGCTCGGGCCTGAACCTAGCTCACACGAGCCCACGCACTCTGCCTTTAGGATTGTTAAGGCCTGCCATAGGAGTGACTGATAGGAACTCGGGTGTCCATTGTATGGTTAGATATAGAGCTACTATACCTAAAGCAAAGGGTGATTACACGACTTCGCCCCAGCTGTCATGCAGCCAGTTGTGTCAGATTTAGGAGGCCAGCCAGGGGTGGCATAATACATGCTGCAGCCCCTGGCGGCCCTGGGTACACCTATGCCCTGGGTTACAGGGTCTGATAAGGTGGCCCAGTACCAATTGGTAAATGCACCTAGGGCACATATCGTAATTTAGAGAGAGAACAGCCAGGCTGTGGGTCTGATTGGCAGGCCCACAGCCAGAGAAAGTCGTAAACCAGTGAAACAAAAGCAAAAAATCTGGGTGATCATAGGATTGCAGACCCTACTCTCCTACATACATTATAAGAATATTGCAAGTCACCGAGGAGTGCAATATAATTAGAAGGGTTCCCCAGGAAAGAAAACTGATATTGGAGAGGGACAGGGAAATAGAAACAAGAAAGAAAAAATTAAGAAAATGTTCAGTTGTGTTCTGCGGAAGCAATTGATGGACCATTCTCAGTGGTTGTTAGAATAAAGTTATGTTGGTGATCCTTCCATCTCAGTTTGGACCTGTTAATATAGATTGTTGCATTTATTGGGCCACCTAAGATTATTTTCATATTTTGTGAAAGAAAGGGCAGGAGGATCTATGAAGTGGAAGTTCCCTGAAGCGAAAACACATGTAGCTTTCAACATATCTAGTTGCTACCTGCGATAGCTCCCTTTGTACTATTTCATAGACATCAGAGAACCTTCAGGCTGTTGCCCTCTTTTCCCCTCTCTATTGTTTTTATTCATCATTTAAACATCTGTTTGTGCCCTGAAGAAGGTGTGTGGTCGGTTGCCCACGTCACACCAAAACAAGCGTCAGCACATGCGCTGCTGCTATTCAGAGACCTAATCAGAATCAAACTAACAATTGGGAAATATGTTCTCTTTGGTTTTTATAATGTGATTTTAATGTATATAAAAGGTAAATGTATCAACTAATTTAAACAGATGTTTAAATAGACTTGTAAATGTATATCAGGTATATAGATGTATGTATGTGTCAAGACAATTTCTATCTTGGATCATTTGTGTAGTGTTGTTAGAGGATATCTTTTCATTTTTTTGGCTTGCGTTTTTGTGCCCATTAATGCTGACTATATGAGAGTTTTTGTTCTTTTATGAATGAGTAGCATTTGGTGGGCATGAGTGGCAAATGAGAAATATCATTGTGTGATTATCTAGAGTGTAGTTAGGGGAAGATGGTTCTTTTTTAATGCATTGATGCATAAATCATTGTTTTCAAACTATCTTTGTATACCCTAAATTAATAAAAAGAAATAGAGAAATTTACAATATATTGAATTTCTGAGCTGAAGGTTTGATTTTTAACTCTTGGTTTAGAGCATAGTCTTGGAGGGGGGTTGTGTTGTTTTTTCTTCTTTAAGTCACTAAAGAGTTGGATGGCCATATAAAGGAATGTGGCTGAAGGCAGAGTTCCTTTATATGTTATGGAATTCTGAGGTTATTTGCAATATCCGTATGATTTACTGCAGGGGGTACTTTATCCCTATTAATGCATGGCCACACCATCACCTTACCAAATATCGCTTAAATCCTTGGTACGTGGCTGCTTTTTCATAAAAAAAGAGCGCATGTCTGCAAACATGCAGAATAGAAATAGAAACACTAGCACAAAATTAAACAAACCAAAAATGTTGTTAGCTGGTTGTTGAAAAAAGATATGAGAAGCAGTTGAATAGAAGTGAGTTTCAAAAAAGGCACAGCAGGCACATGCAGGACTGCAAAAGATAAACATGTTGTCATAAATATCTACTTTTTGTTTGGGACTGTAGAGTTAAAAAAAATAAAGGAAAGGAAAGAAAAGCAACATTTATTTTTTCTTTTTCAAACAGCTGCTTTATTTATGCTCTGTGACCTGGCCTGCCCTTTACCTCCCCCTCTGGTTTCAGGCAGCAGGATTGTGACTTCAGAACACGACTGTAATAAGCTATTACAGTTGAGTTCAAATGGTTTTTCTGTATAATCAGCGACTGTGTGCGTCACGAATTGCCTAATATAAATAAATTAAAACTAATTTTGATACAGAGATTGCAGAATCTCATTTAATATTTGTAAACAATGTTTTTCATTATAAAATTCACTTCAAGGCCTGTACTGGCCCAGTCTGCTGCTATTGGCCCTAAAGGCTTACAGGCTCCAGCATGTCTTTTTTGCTCTTTCATTTTTACATCAACAAATCCATGAAAATGTCACAGCCACAAATGAGATTGGTTCTTGTGTATTTTAGGAATATCTGCCAACTCAACCATTCCTTGCTCCACTGGTCTTCTCCAATTGCACAAGTCCTCTCTTAAATGAGGGATATTGCACCTTTGGCCAGCAGTGGTGGAAAAGTATGCATAGTACTTTTCTGAACTTGTTTTTTCCTTTAGAATGATCAAGTCACATTGTTGATATTGCTACTGATAAAGTGTATATGGCTGAGATACCCGCCACCCCCTCTCAACACAATCCCCAAGGATGGGAAACCGGAAACGGTTCTGAACTTTTGGAAGACGGGAGGGAGTGACCCTCCCGGCCGTATTTATTAAAAATATGAAACAAAATAAAACAATAAAATAACAGTTTCATATTATGTACAATTTCATTTCCACATTGCGATGTTTGGCTAACCTTAACATATTCTCTAATACAAAGGTTCACCTAGCCGAACTAACATCCTACAAGACATTTAACTTGAAATTGTACATCCTAACGTTTAAGGGCCAACGGCAAGGTCGTAACCGGTGTCAGATCCCTAAACCAGAAATATCCCCCTCACTTGTGAGGGGCGACCGCACAGAGGTGTACCTCAAGTGCATCTACCAATTTCCCTTGACTTGACGGGGGCCCCAATAAACTCAACGCCATTTAAAGGTCGTCCGAGGACTCGTGTGAGGTGTCTAGAAGGTAGCGTAAACCCCCTCCCAAACCCCACACAACTTACCACATCTGCCGTCGCAGATGTCCTGGCCCCGGGAAATTCCCCAGGAGGGGGCTGTAGCCCCTCCTACCCAGGAAGGGGCCTTGACCGCCTTTCCTTTCCTTTCGGCGGCCCATCCTTAGAAGGGACCGCCTCCCCGTTGAGGGGCCAATGGCCACCTCCCCCGAGCACTCCCATCCGTAATGGGTGACGCCCACCCATAGGGATCTTCCAATTACTGCTCACCGATCATGACCTTACCGCCCGACCAAAATAAATACGACAATTCTAACTAAATTTCTAAATGACTACATTACTACATGACAGTAACAATTACCACTTATTAAAGGCATGATTACTGATCAACACTAGTGCAGAATTACTTTATTTGCAAAACAAACTAAAATTGACCATTCTTTATTGCATATTCAAAGTTATCACGATAATCATCACAACCTGCAAGAAATAGAGTTACCACATCAAACCTTTATTCAAAAACCACTTGCTGTCCTCAGGGGCTGGTGGGTGGGTCAAAAATTGGCTCTTCGTTCCGTCTCGAGCTCACGTGCAGCGAGGAGGTGCAGCTTCAGAGCACAGGAACAAGAGGATGCTTCCTTGGCTTGTTGCTCCTTTTATCCGTCTTCAGGGCGGGCGTAAACCCGCCCCTGCCTGCCCCAAGGGCGTGGCCGGCCGCGTCAGTGTCTAGGCCAGCCCACTCCAGGGCGGGAAAAGGCACGCCCCGGCTACGCCGCTTCGGGCATACCAGCCGAGACTCGCCTCCCGCCCAAGATGGCTTCCCGGGGGGATCGTGGTACTCCACCATACGTTCGGGGGGACCGAATGGTCGCCCCTTTCCATATGGCTGAGATACCCGCCACCCCCTCTCAACACAATCCCCAAGGATGGGAAACCGGAAACGGTTCTGAACTTTTGGAAGACGGGAGGGAGTGACCCTCCCGGCCGTATTTATTAAAAATATGAAACAAAATAAAACATTAAAATAACAGTTTCATATTATGTACAATTTCATTTCCACATTGCGATGTTTGGCTAACCTTAACATATTCTCTAATACAAAGGTTCACCTAGCCGAACTAACATCCTACAAGACATTTAACTTGAAATTGTACATCCTAACGTTTAAGGGCCAACGGCAAGGTCGTAACCGGTGTCAGATCCCTAAACCAGAAATATCCCCCTCACTTGTGAGGGGCGACCGCACAGAGGTGTACCTCAAGTGCATCTACCAATTTCCCTTGACTTGACGGGGGCCCCAATAAACTCGACGCCATTTAAAGGTCGTCCGAGGACTCGTGTGAGGTGTCTAGAAGGTAGCGTAAACCCCCTCCCAAACCCCACACAACTTACCACATCTGCCGTCGCAGATGTCCTGGCCCCGGGAAATTCCCCAGGAGGGGGCTGTAGCCCCTCCTACCCAGGAAGGGGCCTTGACCGCCTTTCCTTTCCTTTCGGCGGCCCATCCTTAGAAGGGACCGCCTCCCCGTTGAGGGGCCAATGGCCACCTCCCCCGAGCGCTCCCATCCGTAATGGGTGACGCCCACCCATAGGGATCTTCCAATTACTGCTCACCGATCATGACCTTACCGCCACAGGCCGGATAGTTGACCGGCTATCCGGACCCCCCCACAACACTCCTGCCTAAAGGTCATGTCATAAAGTCTTTAGCCAAGCTATCAGGTCTCCTATGAGTAACTCGTTCCCCATCCGGGACAAATGAACACCATCCCCCAAATACATACTGTCCCCTTTAATACAACCATGCGAAACAGAATGCAGTGTACTTGAACGGAACAATCTACTCCCTTTATTATTAATTTTCCTTACTGAATGATTCAGAGCAGAAACCGAAATCGCCCCCCGCCACACTTTCCGTGGGATCATATGGGACCATGCAATTGTGCACCCTGGAACTCTTCTCGCTAACCAACTTACAGTGGAAAGCATCGCCTCAAGAAGAAGTCGTCTACCAGTGGTCACCAAATCGTTGCCCCCAAGATGTACTATAACTACAGACGGCGGTGACCTTGTCCGCCCTAACAAACCCTCGAAAAATGATTGAAACTGGTCAATACAGAGCCCGCCCTTTCCGTAGAAGGACACCCTGTACCCGTATTCCCCAGCCACGTGAATCATGTCACCTGCTTTGAATACGTCCGCGGCACGCCTCACGTATGAGTGGCCCACGACCCACACCTCCTTTTTCACAGCCGGTGATGTCTGACCGCTGGCCCCCCGGTGTCGGGTCGACTGCACAGTCCGCCCCGCCTCGCAGGCTTGCGCAACTGAAAACCAAACAAAACAAGAAGCGTGAGTACATCATTACAGCTTCACAACATATGCAACCGCACATACCTCTTATAACAGTTCGAGGACCAACGCCCCACACGTTTTACTTGTTCTACATTCAGACCCCTGGCTGTAGCCTCTGTAGCAGCCCCTATCCGAAAGGAATGGGTCCCAAACTCGCCGGGGTTCAAGCCCGCAGCCGAAATCGACATCGCAAGCACCCGCTGAAACTGAAACCTCGTCAGTGGGGTGGCGTCAGCGTGTCTCAACAAGGTCCCCCCCCATGATGCCACCCTTTGCGCTAAATATTCCTCTACGCACACTACAGGGCACATGGAAGACCCGGGAATCCTTTGTATGATTATGCAGTCCCCAACCGCACCCTGATCGGTCTTGGACTTGACAAACGAGACAGTCATTGTCTCCCCCCTGACCTGAACGTGCTCTCGGCACAGTCCCCCCATGGCATCCTGCTTGTTCTTCGCCACTAGTTCGCTCACCCGCATAGCCCCATGGAATGCTAGCGCAAAAGCGGCTTGGAATAACACTGCTTCATACTGGGATGAACACGTTGCAGGAAGTACAGATAATAACAGGGCCAACCTATCCAGACCTATCGGGCGCCTTTCATCTACTCTGCGACCCTCAAGGCGTTGCCACCCACGTAGCGCTTTTTGCACAACGAAAGACGCAGTCGGGTCCTGGATCCCATGAGCCCTTGCCATAAAGGAAATGGCGGCCCGGTGCCTCTGGGCCGTAGCCACTGACTTGCCTGCCTGATGTAAAGACAGCAAAAATTTTACTACCAACTCCTCCTGGCCCCAAAGCTCCCCCCTAGCAACCCCCAAAAAGGCCCAATAGGAACGGAACGCCCCTTCATATGCCTTCCTCGTCCTGGGTGCTAAACTCTCTCCCACGAGGTTTTGTAGTTCGGGGCACCGAGAGACCAGAGAGCTTCGGGAAAGGGTGCCGCCACCGGGTCCACTGTGGGCAGAAAACCCCAGAAGGCCTGCATATGAAAACGAGAAAGCGCATCAGCCGCTTTGTTCATTACCCCCGGCACATGTCTTGCCTTAAATAGCACATTCAATTGCATACACAATAACACGATTTCTTTGAGCAATCTCAGAATCCATTTGCATCGTGCTGCCTGGCTATTGATACACTCAACCACGGTCATGTTATCAGACCAAAACACCACAGAGTGATCTCTGAATCCCTCGGGCCAAGTTTGCAGGGCCACCAGAATGGGGAAAAGTTCAAGAAAAGCAATGTTACTTGTCAGTCCACACTCATGCCACCACGACGGCCATCTTTGAGCCGACCATTGTGTGCCGAATATGGCACCAAAACCAATGCTCCCAGCCGAATCTGTCCACAGCCCCAGCTCCTCGGAGGACACCGCCGGTTTGTTCCAAACAATTCGACCATTGAAATCCGCCAGAAATGCCAACCAAATGCGCATGTCCTGGCGAACCTCTGCCGATAGCCTCGTGCGATGATGACCCTCCTTTAGGCCGACCATGGCTTGAGCGATCGAGCGGGAAAAGGGGCGGGCCATCGGCATTACTCTCAGGGCAAAATTCAACTGGCCCACCAATTGTTGTAATTGATGCAGTTTAACCTTAGACTCACTAATACACATTTCAAGGGATGCCCTGAATTTTAACACTTTTTCTCTTGGTAATCGAAAACAGCCTTCCTCTGAGTCGAGCTCGATCCCCAGAAACTCGAGGCAAGTCGAGGGACCCACAGTCTTACCTGGTGCCAATGGCACACCAAAATGATTCATTAAGACACAAAATTCGTTCAAAGCCTGTCCACATTCTGGATCCCCGGCTGCCCCCAGAAACAAAAAGTCATCGAGATAATGCATAACATGTTGAAAACCCGTCCTCTTTGTGAAGACCCATTGCAGAAAACAACTGAACTTTTCAAAATAGGCACAAGATATAGAGCATCCCATTGGCATACATCTATCCATGTAATAGTGACCCTGAAACATGAAACCAAGGAGACGCTGATCGTCTGGATGTACCGGGAGCAACCGGAACGCTGACTCAATATCTGATTTTGCCATCAGCGCACCGGGCCCTATGCGATTCAACATGGCAACGGCCTCATCGAAAGATGCGTACCGCACCGAACACACTTCCGGGTCTATCGCATCATTCACGGAAAGACCACGTGGGGCTGACAAATTATGTATCAGCCGAAACTCACCCGGGTCCTTCTTGGGGACCACCCCTAAAGGGGAACAAACAAAGTTAGCCATCGGTGGCACATCAAATGGACCGGCGACTCGACCTCGAGTAACCTCCTTCCCAATCTTTTCCTGTACCACGGTCGTATGTTGCAAGACCGACAGTTGGTTCTTACATTTTGCTACACCCTGAAAATCCCCCACTGGGATGCGGAAACCATATGAAAACCCGTTCCGCAACACCCCAGCGGAAGCATGATCCGGGTATTCGTTGAGCCAAGGAATCATTGCCATGGTATCAATCGGAGTAGGTAAAGGCGCCCCTCGGACTATTTCAGACCTGTTTGGCGCTTCCCCTACCACCGTTATCACCCGTTTTGGCTCTGCACATGGACTCAGGATGGGATGGCTGCCCACACCCTCCACAATCGTGTCTAAACTTGCATGACCCCTGGGGCCTCGTACATTTACCCCTGTTGAAATTCCAACAAATCCCCCTTTTACCTGCATTGCCATTCGGCTTTGAGTGATAGTCGTTACCTGCACCCGACCGAAAGGGTGTCCCAGCGTATTGGCGGGAGGATTCACCCCCGCTACTTCCTACCAATGGTACTTTTAACATTCCTGTACTCTCCATTTTTGACCATGAAACGGAGTCGTAACAATCCCAAGTCAAGTTTTTGTCGTGCTCTTTCGCCTTTCTAAAAATATTATCGTAGCAGAACCACTGATTGCCCCCATATGATACGTAATACTCCATGATCCGTGACTGATAAATAGGCAATTCGGTCAGCAACTCGGGCCTACGTTCGCCCATGATGGAGGTAAAGATTCCCCATGCCCTGCCCCAAGTGCCAATGTTTTCGTCCACCTTAAAGGCGGCCATTTTTGCGCGCCAAACACTCGGATGCATGAGCTCCTTTTGGCTCTTAACATGCTCCATCTCATAATGGTCGGTAAGCAAAGAAAAAATGTTTACATACTCATCCGCCCACATCTTTTCCTTAATTGCCAGAGGAACATGCTGACCCACCTTCTCCCTTCGTGAAGGTGCAGACCCCTCCCTCGCAATCGGCAATGGCCGCTTACCTGAACCAGAAGCTGCATCTGCCGCCGGACCTGGGCCTGTTGCTTTTTCTGCCGCCGGAGACAGCGGGGTAACTGACGATGGTGCCTTCACCGCCTCCCTAGTTTCACGCAGTTGTCTCATTAACACCCGGGCGTCGTCAGCCGTGGCGCCCTCGCTATCTTTCCCCAACCACGCTGCCAATTGTGCTGCCAACTCGGGAGGCATATCCTCCCCGGATACGGGAGTGACCACCACGGGAATCGGATTCCCCTCCTTCGGCACTGGAGTTGGCTCTTCAAGTGGGATATCGGGAACCGGGGTTTCCCCCCCAGCTGCCCCCCTTCTGGACCTCTTGCCTCTCCCTCCGGGGGCTGCTCCCGACAAAGGTCGTTTCCGTCCCCCTTCCCCGTCCTTAGCTGCCATCTGCTTCTTCAGATCGGTTACTTCTTTCATGAGCATGCGGAGCATCTGATCGGTACTGACTCGCTTTCCGACTTTCTTGGGCATTCTCAGACAGAGTATCTGTAAGACAAAAAGAAAGATTACCACGCTCAAAATTGGCTCTTCGTTCCGTCTCGAGCTCACGTGCAGCGAGGAGGTGCAGCTTCAGAGCACAGGAACAAGAGGATGCTTCCTTGGCTCGTTGCTCCTTTTATCCGTCTTCAGGGCGGGCGTAAACCCGCCCCTGCCTGCCCCAAGGGCGTGGCCGGCCGCGTCAGTGTCTAGGCCAGCCCACTCCAGGGCGGGAAAAGGCGCGCCCCGGCTACGCCGCTTCGGGCATACCAGCCGAGACTCGCCTCCCGCCCAAGATGGCTTCCCAGGGGGATCGTGGTACTCCACCATACGTTCGGGGGGACCGAATGGTCGCCCCTTTCCAATTGTCCCCCCTCTTCTTTTTATAGTGGGAAGAACTTCTTCAGATTAATTAAGAAATATCGAACATGTACTGGATCGGGCCTATATAGGGTTTCTGCTAATTCCGGGAGATGGGATTGGCTAACACACTGCAGGCACATTGAAAAGCAAGTTCTCTTCAGATTACTTCTTTAGGCAAAAAAAACACATGTAAGTGAAAGTTTACATTTCCAATATTTATATTTATTCAACGCCCTGTGTGCCATTGCTGACAATACCACTTGAATTACATGTGCCCATTAAATGATACATAACAACGACTCTTAATCCTCCAAAAAGCACAACTAACTTTTTTTCCAAAGAACGTCTGTGTTTCATTGGCCTGAAAGTAAAGAATATGCTGACAAAACAAATTATGTAAATGAAGAGCACGTAATTGAAAACATATGTTTGGCTCTAAAATTTCTCAGCTCCAACCTGGTGTATTCAGAGCTTAACAGCTGTTCATCTGGACAAATGCTACTTGTAGTGTTCAATATTCATTAAATATGCTCATTTCCAATTGTACTTTCAAAGTTGTTAGGCTTACCCAGCAATAGAATATCCCCAAGCATTAGATAAAGTGATCAACCAACCCTGATGTTCTTTTTGTAAGAGGATAAACAAACTGTCTGATATTGCAACGTGGCAGCAATCTCACCATGGGATAACACTCTACTTCAAAATTCCAATGCTTGTGGATGGTTGATTGTTTGTGACTTGAATGCCATCACTGTGTTTTACTTACATAGGAATCACCATTATGAAGAACAGAATGATAAAAATAAATCTGAAAAATGTCCCCCTTTTAAGTAGGTTGGGCGGGGTTGTCGTGTGTTCAGCCCTATACACTGGTGGGAGGACATCTGCACAGATGTGGACCGGGGTCATTACCAAATTCCACTGCTATAAGGCAGTCCCAGCACAGATGATATGATGTGTAAAAGATGACTGCTGGGTAGCTGCTAGTTTATGTGGGCCATGAACTCGTCTCATGGGCTTAAGCTTCACCAGGCAGACCTTGCGGGCTATTACTCTTCCTACACATCACGCTTTTGCCACTGTGTTTTTTACTAACACTGTTTTCTGTTCCATTTTTGAACAACAAAATTGCAACAGTCATGTCAAATTATATCATAGCAGGTTACTCTCTCAATTGAATATGACATGTTGACTGGCAAATCAGAAACACCTGCTGTCTCAAGGCCACTCTAAAATCAGGTACATTTTTTATCGAGCCCAACGACCCTCCCTTTCTCTTGCTTCCTCTAGTCCCGTATCTTTGTCTTGCTATCGCTATTTAAATGCCAATTTGCATTTTTATCTATTGTACTGAACAATATGATATGACAATATAACAATATTCGGTAAAATACCAATACATGATTTATTCTAAAATATAACTACACTATATGTTTTATACAACTAATACAAATATTTATCCAGCATTTTTAAACAGATAGATTTTCTAATACACATTTTCAGTCGATTAAGTGCAGGTCTGATATTACTAACTACTACATGCCACCATATTTCCTTCTAGTTAATAATTACACTTGAGGGAGAACCTGGAGATGTACACTACACATATACATTCAAGTTTTGCATTTAAGTTTCACTCTGTAGCAATACCTATTCTACAGCGAATTTTGCACTGATGCAAAATGGTACATGACTATTTTAAATACTTTATTTCAAGTAGATTCTTTGTTGTTGACCTGTTCTTGTTTTCTTGTAAAGTAAATACTACCAGGGGGTCTGCAGCACTGCTTGTGCCACACACAGATGTAGCCGTTCATTCCTGTCTCAGGCCTGCCACTACAAGACCTGCATGCGCAGTTTACTGCCACTTTGACTTACCATTTAAAGCTACTTGCAAAGCTTTAAACTCCCACCTCATTACACATAGGTCACCTGAAAGGTAGGCCCTAGATAGCCCTATGCTGTGTAAGTAAAAGGGAAGACATGTGCCTTTATGTGTGGCATGTCCCGGTAGTCACAAACAGCCTATTTAGTTTTTCATAGCTGTGAGGCCTACTGCTCTCTTATGCTAGCATTGGGAATTCCCTTATATACTTTTAAGTGGTAATTCCTGATCAGAAAGGAGAGGCCTTGCCATGTGTGGTATGTTTAGAATAGTGGCGATAAATCCTGCTTACTGGTGTAGTTGGATTTTACATTACTATTTTAGAAATACCTCTTTAAGAAAGTGGGCATTTCTCTGTGCATTTGATTCTTTGTGCTTTGAAGCCTGACTTCAACCCAACTCTGGGCCTGTGATGCAGGTACACTTTGTGCTTACTTTCCAGACACCAATCACACAGGAAGGGCTTGGTGTGACAGAAATACATCTGCATTCATCTGCTTACTGATGATCTTACAGGGCTGAGAGAGGGAGATGACGTTCACTCTTTATAACTGTATAGGCTGTGTCCTGCCCTCACTTAAAGGGCTGATTTACCCCCCACTGGTGTTTGGAGCTAGGGCTGGGTTAAAATGCCATTAGACAAAGTGGTTTACCCCAGTCCCACAGCAGTGAGCCGAGGTGATTTCTAATTCTCTGGCAGTCAGACCCAAGTGGTCCTTGAAGTTGTATAACACTCCCCATATATACCATCCCCATTCTGTTTCACTCACAAACTCTCCTTGGTGAGACTTTGATTACTGTAGAGAAGTGGTGATACTTGGATTATTCATGTATTTTTCCTCTAACCCAACTGTTTCATTTCATGCCCAGATGTTATAATTTATTTGGTTTTGCCTTGCATTGTCAGGATAAGAAGTACTCATCTCAAGAATTGCATAGTATGCACAGTAATTATGATTTATGTTGTTTTAGCCTATGAATATACTATATATCCCGTGTGGAGTCTCTTTGTGGCTTATTTATTGTGTTTCTGTGTGTGTGTGTGTGTTTCAGAAATGCTTTACACACTGCCTCTGATGATAAGATTGATTGCTCTGCACCAAACTACCAAAGGCTGACCACAGGTTATCTTTGATGTGTAACTTACTTGCACTGACTAGAGTGGTGGGTTCTGCCTAGCTTAGGTGCACGCCCTAGTCAACAAGAAACTCCAGTTCTAACACAACTTATATATGCCTATGTTTTATAACTTTGCTTTTCTTGAATTTAGGAAAACTATAATAATGCATGTCATCTGCGTCACTTTTCACTTTTGTTGGTAATGACTTCATCATCCTATCCATTCAGGTATAAGTCTGGCAAATAGATGGCCATTTAAAAAAAAAAGAAAAATCAAGTAAGCCTGTGTTTCCCCTTTGACCATGTAGTGAAGGCGCCTGTTCCCAGCCATTGTCATTATGTCACTGAAGCCAGCAAATGCTATGACTTTATTTCGAGAACTTTCCATATTAGTGCAGCTCCAACTGAGCATCTGAGAAAGATTTTATAGTCTCTTGCAGTGATTATGGGCTCATAATTCTTCCAGTAATGGAGCACCGTGGTCGGTCTTCGAGTCCTATTATTGCCGAGTACTCACAGAGCTATTAGGTATCAGGCCATACAACGATGCGGACCAGGGCCTCTCCAGCTAAAATGCCATTAAATAGAGTAATGTGCGGGAAATAAATGTGAAGTGCTGAATCACCAATTACAAAAGATTGCTCTGAGAAGCTTAGACTGCACAAATGGGCCTGAGAACCCTAAAAATGTCCAATTTTCAGTTCTGAAAAGTCTATTGTTGTTGAAAGATTTGCAGCATTACGTTTAAAGGTGAAATCACATCTCCTTTACTAAAAATGGAGGTCTCTGCTTATTTTCTTCTTAAACTAAACATCTTTGAAACTACAATCAGTCTGGAAATACATTTGAAAAGAAATTTCCACAACCAGGCATTCTACTGAAAAAAAAAATCATAAACAGTACCGGCACCAGAAATAGTTTTTTGTGTTGGCTTCAATTATCTTGTGCATTCTTAAAGGCACTTTCCCGCAGATTTTTCATCACATGTAATGTTAACTTTAATTTATATATTATAAGGAAGAGAAGTGTGTAAAATACATGGTTGTGTATCATTGGTTATGAGTAGCTATGGTGAAAAAACAACTGAGGTGAAACAACTTTTCAAAAGTAATATGTAACAGATGGAGAAAAAAAATCATAAGTTGCTATTATATACACACAGAAATTCTGGAGCAAGTAATCCATAAGTTGGAAATGTTGAATTTCTCAGTTGGAAACAAGTCTTACGTAGTGGCACCGGTTTCAGCATGTGATATGTGCATTGCTAACTGTAAGTGGCAAATTTCAGTGGTTTGATGAGTTCGAGAAAAAAACATCAACTCACATTTTAACTGCATTTTTTTCAGAGAATTACATTTTG
The DNA here is from genome assembly GCF_964263255.1 of Lissotriton vulgaris. Taxonomy (NCBI): domain Eukaryota; kingdom Metazoa; phylum Chordata; class Amphibia; order Caudata; family Salamandridae; genus Lissotriton; species Lissotriton vulgaris. The sequence continues at coordinate 1,091,266,333 of NC_141695.1, forward strand.
TTGTTTTACGATTTACTTCAATTTCAACCCCAACTACAATGAAGCCTGTGGCTAGGCCCTGCTCCCATTCCACTGAGGCTGCCCAACTCATCCTGCGCATGGTCTTTGGTTGTGAAATGCCTGGTTAAATTGTCCAAACTCCAGAAGCTCTTAGCAGCCAATCAATTTTTTGAGGTCTTTTATGACCATAGCTTCAAAGGTGTCGTTAGCATTGTGGTTCATTTTGGGGTTCAAGGTAGGTTTGACTCTGAAATTATTGGGGCAGTTCAGTTCAAACTCTATTTCCATGTCATCAAGGTTGAGGAATTGGTTACCTGTATAGGATTGTTCATTGACTAACTGTGAAAAGGTGAGGAGAATGTCCACATCACTAATGGCCAAATTACTCATCCTCTGTCTACTACCTGCAGGTCTAGGACCTGGTGTCTTTCATTATAAACGATTTGTGTAATTTCAATTGACAGGCACATTGGAAGAGGTTGGTGTGGCATTGAGCATAGTTAAAGGGATTAACGGGACAAAAAGAAAGACCCAGTTTGAGTAGTCCTACCTCAGTTCCAGTCAAGATGGAAGCTGACAGGTTCACTATGTTGATCATTGTATCCATCATTTTCCGCTCTTCTGTCCCCTTGTAAGAATTCCCATGGGGGGCAAGTTTGTTGTTTTGTTTGCTTCTTCTTCTTTTCCTTCATTTTTTCCTTTGCCTCTTCCTTTGCCTCTTCTCCTGTCCTTTTGCCAGTTCTGTTTGTTCCATTCTTTCTCTATCAATCTGAACTACTCCCACAAATTTGTCGGCTTGCTTATCCCACTTCCAGAGGGGCCCCTATTGGCATCTGTGGATATGTCACTCTCATTGTATTTTCTGTTCTCACTTTCAGTTGGTATAATGTTGCAATTCAATGATTGAAGATTTTGTGTTGTTTTTTATCATCCATCTTATTTAATCATATTTTCTACTGAACGTTAAAAACCTACCGTATTCATAATCTTTTTCATCTCTCAGAAACTTGTGTTGTTTCATCATCTGTACTTCTGTTTACAGTTTAGCAGTTCTATTTGAGTTATCATGTAGCTTTTACTCATAGGTTTGTTTAGTATCCATTATTTGTATATCTTCCTTAAGTTCTTCCAAATCTTTTGGAATATCTTCCCTTTCCTTCCAGGCGTACTTGATTAATATTTTCATCATCTCATTGGTGCTTCTTGTACTAAGTTACACATCAAAGATAACCTGTGCTAACCCTTTGGTAGCTGGGTGCAGAGCAGTCAATCTTATTATCAGAGGCACTGTGTAAAGCATTTGTGCAACACACTCACACAGAAACACAATGATTTCACCACATAAGAGACTCCACACAGAATTATATAAAAATCTATAGTGTATTCATAGGCCAAAACAACATAAATCATATTTACTGTGATTACTATGCAATTCTTGAGATAATACTATCCTGACAATGCAAGGCAAAATCACATAAATTATAACATCAGGGCATGAAATTAAATAGTTTGGTTAGAGGAAAAATACATGAATCATCAAAGTATCACCACTTCTCTACAGTAATTAGAGTTCTACCAGTGGGAGTTTGTGAGTGAAACATAATAGGGATGACATATACAAGGAGTGCTGGACACCTTCAAGGATCACTTGGGTCCGGCCGCCAGGGAATTAGAAATCCCTTGGCTCACTGCCGTGGGACTGGGGTAAGCCGTTTTGGCTCAGGGCCACCCACGACGGGTATGATTGGACAGTACCTCTTGGGTTGGGTCCTTTGAGGATATCGTCTGCCTTGGATATGGACCTGCCTCAACCTATTCTCTCCTTCAGGCGGGTAAAGAAGATGTGAACACCTTGGTCAGAATCCTTTGATTCCAGCTAGGAATTTGAGCTCGCTCTTCAAGCATCGCTCAACAACAAGGTGTTGCTAAAGGGGGGGCTGCGCTGAGTGGGGTTTCTAACAACAGCCTTCGTTGATTCTCAGGCAGAGAGAGGGTGCCAAGGGACACCACTTCAGAACCCCAAAGTCACACGTTGTGGTTCCCCAATCATTGACATCATCAACAATATCTAATTGTTATGCATTTCCTTTACTGAATGAACATCAATTCCCTAGTTGACTTAAAGTGTAGAATCCTCTTGTATGAATACAAAAAAGGTAAAACCAATTTAGAATCATTGCTGTACCTCTCAAACTATTTAACACAGTCCTAGGCAAATAGTAAGTACATGATAAATTCTAACATTGCATCATTAACCCATATGAACAGACATTTCCTCATCTGATCTTAGTCCTAGGGGCATTAGCATATGCTGAATGTAATGATGTATGATTCCAGTCTCTGTAACTCCAAAACCCTGTTACCTAGAGTAAATCCAAATTTGAGGTGACCACAAAGGAGGGCAGGCTGGCTACATATCTCAAACAGATCCCTCTGACAAAGTACCTTGGATAGAACGAAGCATCATCATCAACAGTATGATGCTTTAGTTCTGATTCATTAAGGACCTCGGATTAATGTTGCGTCGTCGTTGAACCTCTCAGTCAGGTCCTGCGTTGCTGTGAAGCCATACAGGTATGTCTTTGGATTGGCACTGCATCAGCGTTGAAAGGCACTGCGACAGCTCTGATCCGTGCAGTGGTGGCAACAGCTGCAGAACCCATTTCTAAGGTTCAAGACTGGAGGACACATCTCATGCAAGGATAAGACTCACAGATGGCAGAGAGGAGCAGCACCAACAGAGTTTCAAGAAGTCTTTGATGACCCAAACACTTCAGAAAACAGGATGTAATCCAGAAAGCCTTTGGAGTCACTCTGGGTTCAAGTGAAATGGGTCCATTCCTTGTCCTCAGCAGGGCAGAGATCAGCAGGCAGCAGGTGCAGCTCAGCACAGCCCAGCACAGTAGTGAAGCAGTTTCTTAGAATTGTCAGTCAAGCAGAGTGGCAATCCTTGTAGCACAGCAGTCCTTACTCCTGGTAGAGTTCTTCACAGTTCCAGCACTGAACTGTCTTGGTAGGGTTAGAGCCCCAGTACTTATACCCAAATGTGCCTTTGAAATGGAGATTTCTTTAACGCAGCTCATTGAAGTGCACAGGTCCCACTTCATCCCAATCCTGTCTGCCAGGCTAACTGCGGGGGGTAATCAGTCCTTTGTGTGGGGACAGCACACAGCCTATTCAGATGTGCCATTAGGGACATCAGATCATCGTTGTGTCATTGTTGAACCTCGCCATCGGGTCCTGCGTCATCATTGAGCCATGCAGGGATGTCTTTGGATTGGCACTGCATCGGCGTTGAAGGTCACTGCGTCAGTTCCGATCAGCACAGTGATGATGATGCATCAGTTTTGAAGCAAAACAGATGCAGAATCCATTTCTGAAGCCCAAGACTAAAGGGGACACCACATGCAAAGGTAGGACTCACAGATGGCAGAGTGCAGCAGCACCGGCAGAGTTGCAAGAAGTCTTTTATGACCCTGAGACCTCTGAAAACAGGAGGCAAGCCAGAAAGCCCTTGTAGTCACTCTGAGTTCAAGTGAAATGGGTCCATTCCTTGACCTCAGCAGGGCAGAGATCAGCAGGCAGCAGGGGCAGCATAGCTCAGCACAGTAGTGAAGTGGTTTCTTAAAACTGTCAGTCAAGCAGAGTAGCATCCTTGTAGCACAGTAGTGTTCTTTCTGGTAGGGTTAGAGCCCCAGTACGTATAAACAATTGTATCTTTGAAGGGAAGGAGACTTTAAAGCAGCTCATTGAATTCCCCAGCCCTGTCTGCCAGGCTAACTGTGGTGGGTAATCGGTCCTTTGTGTAGGACAGGACACAGCCTATTCAGATTTGTCAGCTGAATGCAGTGGAGTCACACCCACCCATCACATGTTTTTGTTGTCTAGAAGTGCCATTTTTAAAATAGTAATGTTAAATCCAGCTATACCACTGAAGAGGATGTATCATCACCATTCCAAAGAGATGAAACATGAAGTAGCTGTTTCTTTTTAATCAGGAATTACAGCGTTAAAGTGTTTTAAGGAATTCCCAATGCTATCCTATAAGAGGAGTAGGCCTCACAGTAATGAAAAAAAAGTTTAGCTTTTTGTGACTACCAGAATGAGGGGGTAACTCTGACTTTACCAGAACATGTAGAACTTACAAGTACATGTCCTAATTTTTACTTAGACAGCACCTTGCTGATAGTGCTACATAGGGTCTACTTAAGGGGTGACTTATGTGTAATAAAAAGGGAGTTTAAGGCTCTGCAAGTTGATTTAAATGCCAGGTCGAAGTGGCTGTGAACAGAACAGATAGACCTTGCAATGGAAGGCCTGAGACAGGTTTGAAAGGGTACTTGCGTGGGTGGCATAATCAGTCCTGCAGGCCCATTAGTAGCATTTAGATTACAGGCCATGGGATATGGTATACTAATTTACAAGGGACATATTAGTAAACTAAATATACCAATCCGGTATATACCAATGTTCTATATCTAGGCGACAAGCACATGCACTTAAGCACTGGTTAGCAGTGGTAAAGTGCTCAGAGTCCTAAGGCCAAAAAGATACAGCAAAATGTGGAGGTAAGCAGGCAAGATTATGGGGAAAGACCACCCTAAGGATGACAGGTGTAACACACTGCTTACATGTAACAAGCTATTACCTGCAATCAATTTACGGTATAGTTTTGTCTCTAAGTTTTGTCCACTGATATCCACTTCCAGATCCAGATATTGGATTTTCTCTCTTCACTACTGGCGCCTGTGAACTTTAGGTTCAAACCATTGCCATTTAGAGATGATATGAAATAGTTCTCTGATTTCTCTGACCCCTTTCAGGTGACGAAAATATCATCTATATATTTTACCCAGAGCACGGTGTGGTCAGAATAATATGTGATGTTACTAGCAATCTGCTCCTCCCATCAGCCAATGAAAGAGGGAGGTTTCAGTGTGGTATTGAGCTATTGAAGAGGAAGTCGATGGGGAATTCAGGCTTCCAGACGAGTTATGGAGGGAACAGATTCCAAATGCTCAATGTGATCTTTTATGGCAGGACTCATTTAGAACTCTTTTCAGTCTAGTTAACTACTTAATCATTTCTTTTATGTGATTTCGGAGCTGACCTGCCTTACTTTTCCAAGCAAGTAATTTTCCTGCCCCTTCACCATACTCAAAATGAGCAATCTTGCTTGCCTCCCACCAATTTTAGACTTATGTTTGTATTTAAAATTCCTAAATGATGTTCCGGGTTGCTCATCTGACCTTTCCCTTCATATGTCGCATAGTCCCAACTGAGTCATCGTTGTTAAAAGAGACGTTCCAGATCTAGAAGGAACTGCTGCTCTACAATTTGGAGCTTTATCCAATTTGGGGTCCAGGACTATATTAAAATCACCTGACCATATCACTGGCTCTGGGAAGTCTCACAGATGTGAACCAATGGAATTTAGGCTCAGGATCATCTTGATAAGGGCCGTAATATCCAACTAATGTAAAAAGTATGCCCATTAAGGTGATCTTCAATATCAACCATTTACACCACTCAGATCCTCCCTATATTGTAGTATCTGGGCTCTGGCTTGCTTTTTGAATATAATCAGTACCCCTCTAATATTAGCTGTCTGATCGGTGCATATGAAAGCATCCACCCAATTCTGGGTTTTTAGTAGTTCTTTTGTCTCTGCCTTAAGAAGGTGGGTCTCCTGGATGATAATGACCTGGGATGGTTAATATCTCAATTATTGTAGGATTCTAGCTCTTCTCGCCCTCAAGCGCAGGCCATTGACATCCCAGGACAGAATCTGGAGTTTTGTCATACTAATCTGGGATTAAAGTTAGAGTTAGAGTTAGAGTTAACGTGTTCCACCCTAGCTGGCCAAAAACAAGAACTGATACAAACAGGGTGGTCCCAGATACTAAAACGAATAAACCATAACTGAACAGCTTAAATGAATACAAAAAATTATAACAACATTGTTTTTATTCCCAACGTGTACCATAAAAAATCATTCAGAAAATAAGTTCATAATTGATCACATTTAATGCCCCTAAAGAAATGGACAGGGAAGGGTAGTGTTGGGATAGTGAAGGTACTGAATGGGTAATATAACAGTGGTCACTATGAACTCAATAAACCAGAAATAATGATTAATTAACACACTGAAAAGTACAATTCATTGATTAATTAAAACACACTCATGCCTCAAAGAAACAGAATCACAAATGATAAGTCGGGAAAGAGGCTGAACATAGGAAGAAGTGTCGACGTTTCAACCCAAACTGATGCAGGCATGGAGTGAAACCTTGCTAGAGGGTCTTCATCAGGACAAGGGCACAGAGGGGGCAGTGAATCTGTATAGAAAGTTAATAGACTAATATTAGTAAAGGTCATAAATGATCCCTATTAATCCTAAAATAATTATAAAAGGCCGAGAGGAGGAATTGTGAACACACAATCGTTTGAAGAAATCACAGGGAGGACTACATTAAAAGAAAAACCGATGTTAGTCAAGGAATGGTCTTACCCCACATGGGGAAGAAATTGGGTAAGCAGTGCCCCATATATTCTAAGGTCAGCTGTTGCTAATGCTTGTGACATCAAGCATAATAAAACCTCACCACAATCAAGGTCGCTTGATTCAAGCTCTTTGCGATGCGTATACGGGTGCCAGTAGGTAGTTATAGTTAAGACCTAGTTTCCATAGCATTTGCTGTTTAGCTTATAACTTTGGCACAGTTTACCAAATCAAAACTTGTTTCCCACTCACTTCAGCAGCTGTTTGAAAACTGTCAGGTGATTTGTCAAGTGGGGGTCAAGAAAGGGTGGGTACAAATTACCTTTCCCCTTTCAATTTCCCATAGGGATTTTAGACACACTACAGCCTGAACCTCTGGACGGAATTACACCAAATTTCGCAGAAAGCTATGTTTTGGTCCAGAAATAGTGCATGTTTGTAATTTGGACTAAATCTGTTCAGTAGGTTTGGAGTTATTTAAGAAAAAATATGTATGTATATCTAGGGGCGTGAATCCTCTGTGTATACAATAAATCACAACATGATATCTGATTGGCTGCCAGCACTTCAACCAGGAAGTGTTGGCAACCATGTTTGGATTCAGATTCTGCCAAGTCCCAAGAAAAACATTTAAAAAAAGACAAGCAGGGGAGGGATACCCTGACCTCGTAGGCCTGGTGTTGGGGTTGCACAGGGCCTCTGCTGGGGGCATAAAATGATTTTTTTTTATTTCCCCATTAAACAGCAGTGGATTTGTGGACATTTTATAAAAAAAGCTAGGGGTTACTTTCGCTTGCTTTTTTTAGCCTCCCGGGGGTCCAGTTTCCTGGGGGAATTTTTTATTATTGTTATGGAAAGGGAAGGCACACGTAGCACCCCTCCCCAGGGTGATTTCCGTCCCAGGGACCCCATCCCCTGGGGCCTGGCTGATATTGATACAGAGAGGGGACCGCACAGCCCCCTTCCCCAGGTTGATTGCCTTGAGGACCCCATCCCTCGGACTCGGCTGAACTGGAAAAGAGGGAGGGGAGAACACAGCACTCCCTCCCCATGCAGGTTTTAGACCAAGGGAGAAAGTGTCTCCGAGCCCCACTCCCCAATCCGATTTCTGCCCCGGGGACCCCATCCCCCGGGGCACGGCTGCAATTGAAAAAGGGAATGGGCCAAGTGGCACCCCCACTTGGAGCTTTTAATGGACCTATGGAGTCCAATCCCAGGGCCACCTCTAGCTATGTCTATTGGTGCCTACCCTGGGACATAACAGTTTCCCAGCCTGCACTGGTTTTGGCAGGGAGACCTGTGTGTGCTCTCGCTTGATAGGAGCAATTTCAAAGCTCCTGCTCAGCCTTGGCCACAGGGTGAGCTCGCAGCTGTGGTTGGATTGACATATGGGAAATCAGTCTTACTTAACTAAAAAAAACTCGAAATTCACTGAAAAAACAAAGGCTGCAGGAATGTTATAGTTAGGAAGTACCATAAAAAAAGTTGAACTTCACTGAAAAAAACAAAGGTTACAAGTTATAGTTACAAAGTAGAAATTAAAAAACCTTACACATTCACAAAAAACAAAGGTTATAAGGACTTTATAGTTAATTTCAGATTTTACACAGACAAAACCATAGAAATTCAACAGTTATAGTTAGAGTTCTCTCAAGTAAAAATAAATCATGCCCTAAAGTAAATATAACTCACGCTCTCACAATGCACTGCTGATTACTACACACCTTACATCACTCATGATATTTTCTATGACATAATTGATAACATCAGTGCAACATTTGCCGTAAAATTATTTGATGAGAAAATTGTGCATGTCGGGCGCAAGTTATAGTTACCTTAGGGCACGAGTTATAGTTACTTGAGGAACTCTAACTGCAGAATTTTCTATGGTTTTGTGTGTGTAAGAATTTGAACACTACTATGATATTGCTTTTGGTATTTCAGTGAATAAATAAATATATATATCCTTCCATTTTTGTGATTGCACTATGCACTATGGTGTTACAGTAATAAATAAATAAAAGGAAACATACTGATGTCGTTGGTGCAGTGAGTTTTTGTTGAAGACATGAAACGAAAACAGAGAAGCTTGTGAAAGGCCGAGGAACATGTATATAAAGGAATGTAGATGGCAACCACAATTGGTTAGACAAATGCAACTGAGGCTGTTGAAATGCATTACCGTTGTTTTTTGCCAATACATCGTCTTAGAAATGAACTGGAGCATGCTGGAGTCTGTCCAGATTGAAAGACAGGGGTGTGGAGCTGGCATATATCTATCTATCTCACCCAACTGTCACGTGGCCCATAGGGACATTGTCATTTTTCACTAACTTAGCATGAGGACCTTGCAGCTTGCCTGCTGCTTTGCACATGTTACTACACTTCTTTATTTTTTTCTATATATTATCAAAGACTGCTTTCACATGAGAACTCATTGCTGTGTTCACTCTCTGCATGTTCTTGGGATTTTGACTGAACATTGTTTGCAAGGTCGAACAACAATGCCCCTAGTTATTTTGTGCTGGCCAGTCCTTAGCCCTTAGACAAACATACCGATGCAGCAGTTGTTTGGACAGTGTACTTTGGTTTTTAGTGGGATGTCCGAATAGGTGAGACACACTGGGAGAGGGACCTATCCAAGGAAAAGAGCACCCATGATGTAGATCTCCCATCCATAGGCTAAGGTATGGGGTCTGCTGAGAAAGCCCAGAGATCTTTTATTATATAATAATACTTCTTCTTAGCAAGGGGAGGGAGGTTAGGTACTATAGTCCTTTCTCCATTGTCTTTTTTTGCTGTCCCCCCTCCATGATCTATGGACTGACTGCTATGCTGACAATAATTTTACTATGCATTTTCTTGCTTGTTGGGGATCGTATACTGCATGTTAGGGCACGTTAGTTAAAATAAACATTTTAAACTGTTTCGTGTCTCCGTCAGATCTTATTGTGGTCGAGTACAAAAGAGTGAGCAAAAACGTGTGTCTTGCTACTGCGATTCCTGAGAGATCTGAGAGTATTATGTCCTGTGGTGTCCAATCATTTGTTTCTCTGTGACTAGAGGAGTAGGAGTACATGTGTGACACTATTGCTAGTCGGTCCTGGATTAGTGGGTACTAATGTGGTAGGAAGACTCAGTCCCTATACACCAAGGTCCCATTTCCTGCACATAGTTTTGTATTCATGCATTATACCTGCAACACAACCATTCACTCACCCATACAGCCACTCATACAACCAGTCAATCAGTGAATGTTTCCACTTGGGGGAAGCAATTTCAATGCTTCTGCCAAGCAAGAACAAACAGTAAGTCCACTTTCCGCAGGCAGGAGCATGTAAAATGCTCCCCATCCAATGAGTGCATACTTTCCATCTGTTTCCCTGCCAGCACTGAAGTGGGTAGGGGAACAGATGAAAATAGTGCTGCTGCCCGCAGGGAGCAGCATTTTAGCTGTTCCCTGTGAGTGGGTGAAATGCTGTCTTACACTGGAGGCAGGGACATGGTGGGGGCCACTGGAGCTTCGAGGCTCTCCCTGCAGCCCCCAACAAGGATGCAGTGGGTGCCTTGGGAAGGTTTCAGGGCACCAACTATTTGTTAGTTAGGCCCTGAGGCATGGGGCTCATTATTAAATGGCCAGGTCGCAGAGGATGGGTCCCCGGGCCAATATTGGCCTAGGAAGGGGGTGTGTGTGCCCCTTTCCCTATTTAAAAAGGTGGAGGGGTCCACTGGGTCAAATTGCCTGGGGAGGGACACAGCATGCCTCCCTCCCCATTTACAATATGGCCGGGCTCCGGGAGATGGGGTGTCGGGCTGAATCTTGAGTTTTAACGTCTCATATTTCTGGCTCGAAAAATCACTTGAAGATTCGGCTGCAGCAGCCAAGACTCATTCTGCAATCCATTAATACAAGGGGAGCATACAGTGCTCTCAATAGGAACCCTACAGTGCTCCTCTTACTAGAAAAAAGCTTACCCTTCCCATACTCCCTCCACACGTGCCACAGGTCCACACATACATTTATTACCTGTGTAGGGCAAATGTATCAATTAAAACCCAATAGAACTGTGAATTCCATGTGCTTTTATGACTAAAATGTTATCACTCATAGGTATTTCACATTTCATGGGGTTGTACACCGAATTGCACTGCAATGGAATGATTTTACTGACCATTAAATGCTTACAGCACATATCAACCCAGAACCTTGGCACTAGGAATCAGGACCTTAGTAGTGAAATCATTCCAAAACCAAAAATCAAATGTATTAAATGTTGGAACCAGCATAACACTGGTCACAGTATTTCAGGCAGTCTTTTCTTTATTTTACAATCATCACAAAAAGACAATGTTTTGCACTTTTTTAAAAACATACAGTAGATGTCATTTAGCATTGATATTAAAATATCAAATAACCTTGCATACTAAACCACCTGCTTTAAAAAAAGAGCATATTAATAAATTCAAATATTAAACTTCCACAACACACACTTTGATTTGCTTGGAGGTATTTACCATTACCTTATGCCATTTGAAAAGTATCACATTCACGTTTAGTTAAGCAGCAAAGCCAGATTGAAAACCAAAGTTTGTAGGTTCCAAGGGCAGCAGCATAACCAATGGTTCATTGAGAACACCCTGTGCTTTGATTACGAGTTAAGGCGTTATGTATCACTGTCTGATAAATAGTGATACCACATGGTATGTTATTTGTCGGGTGTGATAAATAATACCTATTACGAGTTCATGCGGAATAACATGCAGATTTTGGTGTTTAACGTACAAAAATCAACAGGATATGGTAAATACTGTGTGAATTTCAACAGGTTTGACCAGCTGAAAGTTACCAAATTTTGAGTTATTTAACGCATCCAAAAATTGTTAAGTTCCTTAAAATTAGTCATTTGAGCCATGCCTTAATAGTAGTTTATACATGGGTTGGAGTATTAAGAAGAAGAGAAATCAGGCCCCGTTTCAGGTAATGGCCAAAGAAATCACCTGACGACGATCCACTGTCAGGGTTAGTGAATCATTGTATTTAATAACGGTATTTGAAATTTAAGTTGGGTTATACATTTATTTAGTCTTCAATTAAGCACATTTAACTCTGCTTGCAGACAAATCCACGTTGGCTACATTAATGTTGATGCTATGTTTGATATAAATCTTTTATGACAATTAATCCTTTCTTGGAATTCCAGGTCAAAAATAAAATGCGTACTTTAATAAGGAGATGAAGTGAAACTGGCGGAAGTCGGCTCAGGTAAACATGGTGAGGCGGCAGCAATGGAGAAGTCGACAGATGACGGAATAGGTAAATAATACCTATTCCGTCATTTGTTGACTTCCCCCGCCTCGCTCTGCTCACCCCACCGTGTTTACCTGTGTCAGCCGCCGTTGAGTGAGACTGCTGTCTGCCACCCGTGCTGACAGTTTAGAACCAGACTGTTCTGGGCACTGTTTATCACATGAGTTTCTTTTTGATATTACTGTGGTTTCACTGTTTTGCAATGTCCTCTCCATAACGGCCATCTTGAGCTTGAGCAGGATTTTCTGAAGAATTAATGGCTGCTGACTGTGCTGTGAAAGGGGTTTTCGTCCTGCCGCTCTTTGTGGCTCACAAAGGATGTTTAAACTGACAATAGCTCTGTTGGTTAGAAAAGCAAGTCAGCGGGCTGCTTCCCTCTAACATGACTCGTGCGACATTCCTACTGTGACAGATTTCTAGATAAACAAAGGCAGAGCCTCCGGTCAACGCATTAATTGCCAGGAGAAAAATGTATAAAAATAACAGGTCCCTATTGATCTGTGATGTTTGCAATACATCTGGGCAGTATATGAAGCTAGGGTAAAACTAAAAGTTGATTTTACAATAAAATGGACCAGTGGCAGACAATATGTTACTACATGATTTAAACATTTTAAAGTTCAGCTGGTTAAACCAAGGGCTTTAACTGTCTAAGTTTCACTGTATAATTTGGGTGTTGATTGTTTGTATACACTGTCTAAATATTAGGACTCAGATTCATTAATATTTCTTGTCGTGGGTGTGCCACTTTTTTGGCGTAGGCAGAACGTAAAATGCACTTCAGGATTTACAAAGTCAGACTTGTTTGCCTGGCTTTGTACAACAAAATAAAAAGTATTACATCCAGCGCCTAGCACTGCCTTGCTTTATTGTGTGTCAGCAAGGCGCAACATGGGTTGAGCTTGTATATTCTTGCGCATCCACCCATGTATTTTGAGGTAAACTTCAGATTTACTAAATTCTATGAACCTGGGTTTGCACCAAAATGCTGTGCCTACCCAAAGCTGGCATAATGAGGAGAAATATCTTTATTTCTCCTTGTCACTTCCCCTGTGCATGTGTGCTGCATAATGCAGCACCAGTACAAAGAGGAATAAGCCTCTAAGAATAGCTTTTGTGCAGGGAGGCATGCCTTCCTGCACTTCTGACCACAATACCTTTGCGTCAGTGCACAAGGGTGCCTGCATTGTTGCTAGGCTGCCACAAGTACGCCAGTGCAGGGGGAGAGCAGAAGGGCATCATGTCTTAGTTAATATAACGTACTTCTGCTCTCTCTTTTGCACAACCCAATGCATCAAATTCCCTTGCTGCATAGCATTGCATTGGGTGAAAGTTTAGTCAATCTTGGCCACAGCACTGATAATCGAGGAGAGCTGTTTAAAGGGGTGAGAAAGAACGTTTCTGCAATGGATGCAATATCTGAATTTGTTGTAATTATTTGTTCTGAGGACGTATTTCGTCAATTACCTGTGTTTCTAAAGAGCAACCAGAGTATGAAAACAACTGAAAATAGGATTTGAGGTGACTTACTTTCGGAAAAGTATGAGTAGGATTGAGAGACGAATGTGGAGGGTCTGGTCAAAATTAATTTTTGGAAAATTATATACTGAATTTGGTCAGTGTTTCAGTGTTAGATTGTATTTTATCATACACATATTTTATTTATTTATAGCATGTGATTCACCACCTTTTGTGAAGCGCCTGTAAATGTGGTAAAAAATCACTTACCCCCTTGGATGTCATATTTTCCACTACCCAGGGGTGGAGGCCAAATCATTCATGACCTTTGATGTGGTGCACAATGTATAAGCCCCAAAGGGGCAAGCTTTGGGCGCAATGGACCCACAAACCCTCGAATGTCTAGTTACAGACTTCACCTCGCGGATGGAAGGGGATGACAATGGTACATTTTCAAAAGTCCTGGGGACATGTAAAGTTCCCCCATCAAAGGACATGTGCGACAGCTCCTCTTCGAGCTGGCACATGATAATTTAGATGGACGGCACACATCAGGCTCCTTGTATGTAATGAGGCACAGACCCCTGGATAGCAATGGAGAAAGGAATATTTTCACTGCTCCTGATGCATTGTGGGGATTAGGAGCAACATTGTCCACAGATGGATAAAAGGAAAGAAAATAACCAGAAAATGCTAAACCGAGCATAATCCGCAAAGGCGACTCTTACCTAGAGGATAACAGACGATCATGAGGGCTAGTGCCATTTACGCCTGACTGCCTGATTACTGAATATTGGATTGTTTGTGCCAAGGACATAACTGTTGAGCTCATTAAATAGAAAGCTCCAGAACATGAGTGAAAAAAGTATCCATGATCCGACTCAGAAAAAACTCTCCTTCTCACACTGGTAGCCAGTTATATTTCACAGAGTTGAATAAAGTAAATGTACCACATAAGAAATGGTGATGAGTGTTACACCTACTGGATCAGGTGAACTATGGCAGTTAAATATTAATGTCTGATCCTAAAACAGACATGTTTAGATCCATGTGCGAGGCAAGTATTTAAAACTTGAGAATGACGTATGTAATCATCATCCAATTACCGGAATACGCATCCAAACATTTTAGGAGCGTTGTGTAACACATGTATTATTTCATTTTGCTCGAGCCTCTTTGCATATCCGTTTGACTAAGCTAGAGAACAGTGCTTAATTTGCAAAAAATTAAGTGCCAGGGCCCTTCTCCAAAGGCCACTGCTCCTTCACCATGCATTGCCCCTACCACCACTGCCAATGACAGCACCAACATAAAACCTAACCATCACACTCCTACAAATGCGAGAATTCACACTAGTTCAGGCCACACAAAGCTATAATAATGATGTGAGCGGCTGGTATTATTCATTTTAAGTGCCATTTGACTTAATAAACACAGTTGCCGTGCACATCTTAGACAGCGCCACCATGTGGTGGACTGTCCCTAGAGCCAGTGCTGAAAATGAAGTGCGGTGCCGAGCACCAGAAACCACCGGCTCAAATTAAGCACTCCTAGAGAATAGTTAGTTTACTAAGAAGGGGAGATTTTCCTTTTTGTTACTGGGGTGAGTGGGGGGCAGCAATTTGGACTACAGATCACAATGTACCTCAATCCATAATATCGCAAGATCTCATGCCAGGAAGACAGTAAAATCAAACCACCATAATAATAAAGCTGCATTTTACTTCAAATAAAACTTCCATCCCAAGAATGGAACCTTTGGCCAGTTGCTAAGAGCATCCTCGATAGTGGACAGAGGCCAGAGCCATTTATCTTAAGAATTCCTTAAAGCATACGGATGTTCAGAACTATAAATTTATCATCCAAACTTACATTTCAAATCATCTAAGCAACGAGCTTCCACAAAGTTCCTGTTAGTGCTAAGACAAATGCAGGATGATCCCGGCAAGCTTCCCAAACTAGCTGATTTAACATTTCCATGTGTCGCTCAGCTTTGTTTTAGTCAGTAGCGGCTCCTGGTGGGAGTGCTACCAAGCAGTGACGTAGGGCGGGGGAGGGGCAGGGTGGGGGGTTGTAAGCACCAGAATATGGATGAATGCAGGTAAGTTGACAATTAAATCAATAAAACAAATTTTGTTGCGCACGCTGCATCGCTTTTGGCAATGCAGCGCGTGCAACGGAATTGGACTGATTTGCATATGGCCAGGTCCAAACTGGGGTGGCATGGTGAGCAAAAGAATGATGGATTTAACCGAGATCTCTTGACTGGGGGTGAATGTTTTGATTTTTTTCTGCATTCTGTCAATCAATTGTGTGTATTTTACTTTTTAAAAGTGGCATTTTCAAACACAATTTAAAAACCATCTTTTCTAAAAGATGTGCTATTAAATTCTGAGACTTGTCCCAATAGCAAGTATAATTGTAAGATGTTACAAAGCATTTCTTATTCTATCCTATAGGGCAAGATAGCCTTTCAATAGGGAAAAACCAAATTGGCAGTATTTTACTATCAGGACATGTTACACACACCAGTACATTTCCTACCTTTCACATACACATCACCCTGCCCAGAGGGATACCTTGGGCCTACCATAAGGGTGCCTTACATGGAAGAAAAGGGAAGGTTAGGGCCTGGCAAGTGTGTGCGCTTGCCAAGTCGACAGGGCAGTTAACAACTGCACACAGACCTGCAGTGGCAGGTCTGAGATACCTTTTCAGGGCTACTCATGTGGGTGGCACAATCAGTGCTGCAGGCCCCTAGTAGCATTTGATTTACAGGCCCTGGCACACTTTAATGCACTTTACTAGGGACTTACCAGTAAATCAAATATGTCAATCAGATGAGACGTGTCAAAGTGCCCAAATCATTTGAGCCAGCAAAAAGAAATCCAGCACAGCATCAAAAATATAGGAGGTAGAGGCAAAAAGTCAGTGGAAACCGCGCCAAAGATGCCAAATCTAACATATGTTTTGTCATCATTATGTGTCAGTGAATTACTTATTTTATTTTCATTCTTATTTATTTACTTATTTGTACCACGTGCACTCAAACATTATTCGTCTTTATGCACTATGAATCATGCAGAGTGCTATAGTATAAAATATGTTGGTGCCACCCAAAAAAGAAACTATTAGTCTGGAATCAGATTAGTTACTGAATAAGAAGATTTTAGATCTTTTCTAAAAGTAAATGATGGGCCTGCCCTTGATGTCTTAAGAGATCATAGATTCAGCCGCTGAGTGTCCATGTTTTCCATTAAAATGGAGCTTAATTATTGAAAGTGTAGAATATTTTAACTTTTGACGAGTAGGACAAGTGTTGAGTATTTTTATCTCAAAAATAAATTAAAGTTGTTCCCTTCATGCACAGGAAGCCACCAAAAGCTACTTTGAAGATAATGTGCTTAAGCACTGTTGTAGCAGATTTATGTACTCGAATTTGTGATCACATTTTCCAAGCTTGATACCAAGTCTTGCTATTATATTTTGCATGCATTGCAGGTTAGCTATTTGGCCTAGATTTAGGAAGGTTCTGTATCTGGCTTGAGTTACTTTTTCAATGCAGACTGGACACAAAATCTTTTTTAGGATTTACAAAACAACGCAAATTGGCATTTGAGTTGGTTTGTAAGAAAAAGTCATGCAAACCAGCATGAAGGACTGCTTTGCATTACTCTGCATCAAGCGGGCATTCCATGGGTGATACATAGGCATTCCTGTAATACTACTAATCTTTTTTGATGCAAAACCTTATCTACTAACAAAAGTAGACAGGGTTTTGCGCCAAAACTGAAGGGCACTTAATACAGGCATTAAAATGAGAAATGCTTTCATTTCTTTTCCAACTTTGCATGTGTGATGCACTGCACAGCACAAAGACAAAGTAGGAAAAGTTTTAAATTTGCCCCTTGCATTGCTAGTTTGTCACTTTTTACCATATTAAAAGTGATTCACCGGCGGAGCAACGGGCTTGTAAATAAACCCCAGTATTTTGTACTGTAAAGGTACCCTTTGAGGACAAAACCTTTGCTAGACTCATGCAGACACCTTTGCACAATGGCACAAAGGTGTATGCATGGCACTTGGCAGCAAAATTCTGTGCCGTCACTAGGGAGAGAGGCAGCTTTTTCGTCCTTTCTCCTTGTCACGCAATGCAGCACAGCAACATTGGGTTTGCGCAGCGCTGTTTGACAGGTACCTAAATCTGGGCCTTGGTTTCTTGTGAGGGAGCCTATTATGCATTAGCATAATCCTGAATTGGTTTAATCAATGTGCTGATGCTTTTTTCTATATCTTTTTCAATATGGGTCGATTTTGGTTTGATTTGTCACAGACTGAAAATCTCTGAGTGAAGTGCTTGGCTGAGCCTCAAAACTAAATTCTGCATCCCAGATGACTCCTATGTTTTTAGGTCTCGGCCTGATCCAGCGCATGCGCTGACTGGCCGGGACATTTAGTAGCTGCTTTGAGAAGTGCTACTTTCCCGGCAACTAGCTTACTATCACGCGCACAAGAGCGCATGCGCACGCGCATGCGCGTAATAGCAAGCTGGTGGCAGGCAAGGTAGAACTTGCAGTGACGCGCATGCACACACTCGGCTATTTTTTTTTAATTTCATTTTGCGGCCGTGCAGCTTTAATTTTACGGCCGCGCGGCCAATGCTTGTTGACTTTGTTGCTGGAAAATGTTTGAATCACGTATCACTCAAAGGGCTAAAGGATATTCTGAAGTTTTGGGTTTGAACCCATCAGGAGAACATCTGTTGTTGTCTGACTAGCTTGAGGTCACTATTATTCCCACAAACTTCAATTCATTTAGAATTTTTTATTCCCAAAACTTTTTCAGCAAGCCTATTTACACATACTGGGACAACCATTTGTCATTAGCATTTGAATGCTATTCCAGGCTTCTGGCCTTAATGGTGGAAAATAGCTGCCTGATGAATGCATTAAATAGTAGCGGCAACAAAGATGATCACTGAAGAAACAAACATACTACTTTCTTCTCTGATGTCTGTAAAGGTCCAAGGACAATGCATTGAATTCCCCCAGTGAAAAGGGATCAATCATTTGATTGGAGCATTTTCAGCATTTCTACTCATGTGGGTCTTTGAGACACTGTAACAAGATTATTCCCTGGTCTTCTACAATGCTCCATGAACTTAAAGTTCATTTATTGCAATACAAAGTTCTAAAATTAAATATATTGGACACAGTACATGTACCCTTTTGGCACTGAGCATAAGTTGCAATTTGTTATGGAGCACATAGGTTATTTGTTAATTAAAACTTGTATAGAAACCAAGCTTTTTTTCTGCTGTTTAGAAACCTAGGTATCATAAATACCTATAACACAAATGATAAGAAATAAAAGCTGAACTTATATCTTTTGTCTCTTTCGGAAAAGGAGGAGAAAAGGGAAGGAAGACCTGAGGGAAATGGATTCATAGTTAAGATTGAAAGAGTTTTACATTTTTTAATGAAATGTGATCAAGGGTTCACTGCAGACCCAAAAATCTATTTGACAACAGCGGAGTTGAATTTGAAACGTATTGATTTTATCTAGAAAACGTCTTTGCTTCTAATGTTTTTGTCACTGCTTGTTGATGTTTATTAGTTTTCGATGCAACTAAGCTTGAATATAATTCTTGACTCTGAAGGTGGCTAATGTAGAACACTTAGTACCAGTTTAAAATAGTCATAAATTTTTTAGAAAAAGTCTAGCTCCAAACATTTACCTCCTCGCCCAAGAAGAATATGACTGCCTGAGTAGGACAAACTTCAAGACTTGTATGACCCATGAGAAAAAACCTGTTTTCTATCATTACTTCCTGTTTACTATGGAGTAAAAGGGGGAGATCTTTAGGTGGATAAAGTGGGCAAGCAGAAGGGTATTGGTGAATTGACTGAGTGCCCATCTTTGTTTCTTGGTCAGATGTTCAAGATACTAGTTCAGGGATTAGAGAAATCTATAGACAATTGATTCTTTCAATGTTTTATGTTTTAAGCTGCTGGCCCCTGCTTTCTGTTCACAACCACTTCGCCTGGGTGACCAAAATGCATCAGCTGTTCCTTTAAAGGTGTTACTTAGAGGACTAACCACACACAGGTATGATCAGCACTAAAACCAGTAGCAGCTATCTTGACTAATGAGGGCTGAAAGACCGAAACCGGTCCTAGGATGCTTGTTTCCAGTCCAGGGAGGACCTGGCTTGGCAGTTCGGCTGGACTGTTCCCATGGGGCACAGGGTCAAGACTGATTTGCATATGGCTGGGTTCAAATTGGAATGGCATGGTGAACAAAAAAACTATGGATTTAGGCCCAGATCTCTGTACTGGGGTGAATGTATGAAATTGTTCTGGATTCTGTCCATCAACTGTTGTTTTTGCATTTGTCATCCCGAGTGGGACGGGGATGCTCAGACGTGAGTCACATGCTCTCCATGCCACTGAACTCAAGCTATCCTGGATGATGAGGGTGGAA